>NC_057404.1:60109146-60709146 GCF_019320065.1 Cervus canadensis
AAAAAAAAAAGAAGAAGAAGAAGAAAATATCTAGAAATAAGCCTGCCTAAGGAGGCAAAAGACATGTACTCAGAAAACTATGATATTGATGAAATGAACTGAAGGTAATACAAACAGATGGAAAGATATATCATGTTCTTGGGTTGAAAAATTAGTATTGCTAAAATGATCATACTACCCAAGGCAATCAAAAGACTGTATGCAATACCTAGCAAGATACTGGGCTTCCCTGGTGGCTCAGTGGTAAAGAATCCTCTTGCTAATGCAGGAGATGTGGATCCAATCCCTCTGTTGGAAAGATCCCAACCAGTATTCTTCCCTGGGAAATCCCATGGAGAAAGGAGCCTGATGGGCTGCGGTCCATGGGGTTACAGAAAAGAGTCGGACACAACTTAGGAACTAAACAACAACAATCAGGACATCAATGGCATATTTCACAGAACTAGAACAAATAATTTTCAACTTGTATGGAAACACAAAAGATTCTGGATAGACAAAACAATCTTGAGAAAGAAGAACAGAGCTGGAGGAATCATGTTCTAGGACTTCAGACTGTACTATATACTGTTATAGTAATCATAATCATCAGTTCAGTTAGTCGCTCAGTCGTGTCCAACTCTTTGAGACTCCATGGACTGCAGCACGCCAGGCTTCCCTGACCATTACCAACTCTCGGAGCTTGCTCAAACTCATGTCCATCGAGTTGGTCATGCCATCCAACCACCTCATGTAACCAATTCATCCTTATTCTCCCATTTTCAATCTTTTCCAGCATCAGGGTCTTTTCCAGTGAGTCAGTTGTTCATATCACGTGGCCAAAGTACTGGAGTTTCAGCTTCAGCATCAGTCCTTCCAATCAATATTCAGTACTGATTTCCTTTAGGATGAACTGGTTGGGTCTCCTTGCAGTCCAAGGGACTCTCAAGAGTCTTCTACAACACCACAATTCAAAAGCATCAATTCTTTGGCACTCAGCTTTCTTTATACGCCAACTCTCACATCCCTACATGACTACAGGAAAAACCATATCTTTAACTAGATGGACCTTTGTTGGCAAAGTAATGTCTCCGCTTTTAAATATGCTGTCTAAGTTGGTCATAGCTTTTCTTCCAAGGAGCAAGCGTCTTTTAATTCCGTGGCTGTAGTCAACATCTGCAGGATTTTGGAGCCCAAGAAAATAAAGTCTGTAACTGTTTCCATTGTTTCCCCATCTATTTGCCACGAAGTGATGGGACTGGATGCCATGATCTTAGTTTTCTGAATATTGAGTTTTAAGCCAACTTTTTCACTCTCCTCTTTCACTTTCATCAAGAGGCTCTTTAGTTCTTCTTCACTTTCTGCCATAAGGGGGGGTGTCATCTGCATATCTGAGGTTTTTGATATTTCCCTGGCAATCTTGATTCCTGCTTGTGCTTCATCCAGTCCAGCATTCCAGATGATGTACTCTTCATGTAAGCTAAATAAGCAGGGTGACAATACACAGCCTTTACATATTCCTTTCCCTATTTGGAACCAGTCTGTTGTTCCATATCCAGTTCTAACTGTTGCTTCTTGACCTGCATATAGATTTCTCAGTAGGCAGGTCAGGTGGTCTGGTATTCCCATCTCTTTGAGAATTTTCCACAGTTTGTTGTGATCCACACAGTCAAAGGCTTTGGCACAGTCAATAAAGCAGAAGTAGATGTTTTTCTGGAACTCTCTTGCTTTTTCAATGATCCAGCCGATGTTGGCAACTTGATCTTTGGTTCCTCTGCCTTTTCTAAATCCAGCTTGAACATCCAGAAGTTCACAGCTCACATTCTGTTGAAGCCTGGCTTGGAGAATTTTGAGCATTACTTTACTAGCGTGTGACATGAGTGCAATTGTACAGTAGTTTGAACATTCTTTGGCATTGCCTTTCTTTGGGATTAGAATGAAGACTGACCTTTTCCAGTCCTGTGGCCACTGCTCAGTTTTCTAAATTTGCTGGCAAATTGACTGTAGCACTTTCACAGCATCATCTTTTAGGATTTGAAATAGCTCAACTGGTTTCCATCATCTCCACTAGCTTTGTTTTTAGTGATGCTTCCTAAGTGTCTTCCTGACTTCACATTCCAGCATGTCTGACTTTAAGTGAGTGATCATACCATCATGGTTATCTGTGTCATGAAAATCTTTTTTGTACAGTTCTTCTGTGTATTCTTGCCACCTCTTCTTAATATCTTCGGCTTCTGTTAGGTCCATACCATTTCTGTCCTTTATTGTGCCCATCTCTGCATGAAATATTCCCTTGGTACCTCTAATTTTCCCAAAGAGATCTCTAGTCTTTCCCATTCTGTTGTTTTCCTCTGTTTCTTTGCACTGATCACTGAGGAAGTCTTTCTTATCTCTCCTTGCTATTCTTTGGAACTCTGCATTCAAATGGCTATATCTTTCCTTAAAACAGTATGGTAGTGGCATAAAAACAGACATGCAGGTCAATGGAACATACAAGCACAGAAATAAACCCACACAATTATGGTCAATTAATTTATGCTCAATTAACCTATGACAAAGGAGCCAAGAATAAACAGTGAAGATAGTCATTTCAATAAGTATTGCTCAGAAAACTGGACAGATACATGTAAATCAAATAAATTAAAACATTCTCTAAAATCATACAAAAAAATAATAATCTCATTATGGATGAAAGACCGTGTAAATCCAAAATCTATATAACTTTTAGGGGGAAATTATAGGCAGTACACTGTCATAAATTAAAGAAATATTTTTTGGATCTGTCTCTAAAATCAGAAGTAAACAAATGGGAAGTAATTAAAATGAAAAGCTATAGCACAGCAAAGGAAACTACCGGTAAAACGAAAAGACAATATACTGAATGGAGAAAATATTTGCTGACAATATGACCCATATGACTGATAAGACAACTCAATGTGAAATAAATAAACAACCTGATTAAAAACGGGCAGAGAACGTAATAGACATTTTTCTAAAAAGGACATGCAGATGGTCAACAGGCATATGAAAAGATGCTCAATACCATTAATCACCAGGGAAATGAAAATGAAAATCACAGTGAAATATCATTTCATATCTGTCAGAAAGCTATCATCAAAAAGAACATAAATAACAGATGTTGGTGAGGATGTGGAGAAAAGGGAGCCCACACGAACTGTTGGTGGGAAAGTAACTTGGTGCAGCAACTGTGGAAAACACTATGGTGGTGGTGGTTTAGTCACCAAGTCGTGTCCGACTCTTGTGACCCTGTGGACTGTAGCCTGCCAGGCTCCACCGTCCATAGGCTTCTTCAGGCAGGAATACTGGAGTGGGTTGCCATTTCCTTCTCCAGGGGATCTTCCCAACCCAGGAATCGAACTGAATTGCAGGCAGATGATTTCCCGACTGAGCTACTAAAAATAGAAGTACCATATGACCCAGAAATTTCACTTCTGCATATACATATGTCCAAAAATTAAAAGCATTAATTTAAAAATATACATGTATCCCAATGTTCATAGCAGCATTGTTTATAAATTACCAAAATATGGAAGCAACCCAAGTGACCATCAGCAGATGAAAGGATAAAGAGGAGGGAATACTATTCATCCATAAAACAGCAATTTGCAACAAAATGGATAGACCTGGCAGGTATTATGTAAGTGAATTAAGTCAGACAGAAAAAGACAAACACTGCAGGATATCATTTGTACATGGAATCTAAAAAATATGACAAACTAGTGAATATAACAAAAAAGAAGCAGACTCATGGATACAAATTAGTATTTACCAGTGGGAGAGGGAAGAAGGGGCAACATCAGGATAAAGGATTAAGAGGTGCAAACTATTATGTATAAAATAACCTACAATGATATATTGTACAAAACATGTAACATATCCAGTATCTTATATGGTATTTCCAGTATCTTATAATACCCATAAATAGGCTAAAAACTTACATTTTTTAACTACTATTGTATACCTTTAACCAGTAACTTATATATTATACATCAACTATATTTCAATTAAAAAATAAAAACAAATTTAAAAACAAGTACATCCATAAACATAGAAAGAAACCAACATTTGGGAACTCACATGATGATGGCTGAAATTGGGCGACACACTTCAGACTTTTATCAAGACCTGTTTTCACTAGTTAATAATGTTGCTAGTAAGTCACTCTACAGTTTCCATGTGTGTGCTTAGTCACTCAGTCATGTCTGACTCTTTGCGACCTCGGACTGTAGCCCCACCAGGCTCCCCTGTCCACTGGGATTCTCTAGGTAAGAATACTGGAGTGGGTTGTCTTGCCCTTTTCCAGGGAATCTTCCCAGCCTATGGATTGAATCCAGGCCTCCTGCATTGCGGGTGGATACTTCACTGTCTGAGCCAGCAGGGAAGCCCAAGAGTACAGGAGTGGTAGCCTATCCCTTCTCCAGGGGAACTTCCTGACCCAGGAATCAAACCGGGGTCTCATTATAGGTGGATTCTTTACCAGCTGAGCCACCTGGGACACTAATTTTCCATAATTTTAACTAATAGCTAACACTTGTTGATTGTTTATCATGTATAATGAACTCTACAAAGACTTTATATGACATAGTTCAAAAGGCTATAAGGTAAATACTATTACATTTCCATTCTGTGATGGAGAGAGAGAGAGGGTCACAGAAATGAAACAGCAGGCTCAAATTTCACAGCAAGTAAATGACAGCTGAGATTCAAAGGTAGGCAATGGGACTCTGTAGCCTTAATGGCTCTGCTTTAGTAGAGAATTCTAGACTGCATCCTTACAGGGTAGACATGAAGACAAAAATAACAGTTTAAATGAAAGCAATCCAAACAATATAAAGAGCTATATGATAAATATATGTAGATGCTAGAAATTTTAGTAAATTCTGAAGATGAGAGCAGTGTTTGATCAATGTGCTCCAAAATACCCTTTGAGAAAATACATTTCAAAATTTAAAGTTATGGATGTATATTTCAAATATACATATGTGCAAAATTGTATGGAGTTATTAACTTCTAGGATTTATGCAATGTATTTTTAAATACTTAACTTTGATAATATCAGCTACTTTGTAAAAGTAAAATACAAAATCAGGATAAAAACTTGCTATACTGTATGCACACAATGTCCATAGCAGTATTATTTACAATTGCCAAGATATAAAAGCAACTTAAATGTCCATCCACAGGTGAATAGATGAAGCAGATGTGGTAGTATACACATACAATGGAATACTGGTGTGGTGGTGGTGCTTAGCTGCTAAGTCATGTCCAACTCTTTTGCGACCCCATGGACTGTAGCCCTTCAGGTTCCCCTGTCCATGGGATTTCCCAGGCAAGAATACTGGAGTGAGTTGCCATGCCCTCCTCCAGGGAGTCTTCCTGACCCACGGGTCAAACCACAGCTCCTGTATTGCAGGCTGGTTCTTTACCACTGACCACCTGGGAAGCCCCACAGTGGAATATTACTCAGCCATAAAAAGGGATGAAATTGCGTCATTTGCAGACACATAGATAGACCTAGAGACTGTCATATAGAATTAAGTCAAAAAGAGAAAAACAAGTATCATATAGTATCACTTATATGTGGAATCTAGAAAAATGGTACAGACGAACTTATCTGCAAATCAGAAATAGAGATATAGACATATAGAACAAACTTATGGATACCAAGGGGAAAGGGAGGGTGGGATGACATGGGAGATTGGGACTGACATATATACACAACTATTGTAAAACAGATAACCAACGATAACCGGCTGTGGAGTACAAGAAACTCTGCTCAATGTTCTGTGGTGAAGTAAGTGGGAAGGAAGCCCCCCTAAGAGGGGATACATAGAGAGCCGATTCACTCTGCTGTGTAGCAGAAACCAACACAACATTGTAAAGCGACTATACTACAATAAAAAAGACTTTTTAAAGACGTGGTGCATATATATACAATATATTACTCAGGCATAAAAAAGAATGAAATGTGGTGTTTGCAGCAACATGGATGGACTTGAAGAGCACTGTGCTAAGTGAAATAAGTCATACAAATACAAAAAAGATAAATACTGTATGATACCATGTGGAATCTGAAAAATTATAACTAGTGAATATAACAGAAAAGAATCAGACTCACAGATGTAGAGAACAGACTAGTGGTCACCAGTAGGGAGAACAGGGGAAGGGCAAAACAGGAGTGGAGGGGTGGGAGTTATAAACTATTGGAAGACAGACAGACTACAAGGATGTATTGCACAACATGGGGAATATAGTCAATATTTTATAATAACTGTAAATGGAGTGTAACCTTTAAAAATGAGTTTCTCATTTGTATAAAAATGAGAAAAAGTATGTCCTATTGTAATTAGTTTTCCACTGTATTATGTTAGTAACAGAAATGCATACCATTCTCTAAGGAAGAATTCAGTTCAGTTCAGTCACTCAGTCGTGTCTGACTCTTTGCGACCCCATGAACCACAGCATGCCAGGCCTCCCTGTCCATTACCAACTCTCAGAGTTTACTCAAACTCATGCCCATCGAGTTGGTGATGCCATCCAGCCATCTCATCCTCTGTCAACCCCTTCTCCTCCTGCCCCCAATCCTTCCCAGCATCAGGGTCTTTTCCAATGAGTCAGCTCTTCGCATGAGGTGGCCAAAGTACTGGAGTTTCAGCTTCAGCATCAGTCCTTCCAATGAACACCCAGGACTGATCTTTAGGATGAACTGGTTGGATCTCCTTGCAGTCCAAGGGACTCTCAAGAGTCTTCTCCAACACCACAGTTCAAAAGCATCAATTTTTTTGGTGCTCAGCTTTCTTTACAGTCCAACTCTCACATCCATACATGACCACTGGAAAAACCATAGCCTTGACTAGATGGACCTTTTTTGGCAAAGGAATGTCTCTGCTTTTTAATATGCTATCTAGGTTGGTCATAACTTTCCTTCCAAGGAGTAAGCGTCTTTTAATTTCATGGCTGCAGTCACCATCTGCAGTGATCTTGGAGCCCCCAAAAATAAACTCTGACACTGTTTCCACTGTTTCCTCATCTATTTCCCATGAGGTGATGGGACCGGATGCCATGATCTTAGTTTTCTGAATGTTAAGCTTTAAGCCAACTTTTTCACTCTCCTCTTTCACTTTCATCAAGAGGCTTTTTAGTTCCTCTTCACTTTCTGCCATAAGGCTGGTGTCATCTGTATATCTGAGGTTATTGATATTTCCCCAGGAGTCTTGATTCCAGCTTTTGCTTCTTCCAGCCCAGCGTTTCTCATGATGTACTCTGCATATAAGTTAAATAAGCAGGGTGACAATATACAGCCTTGACATACTCCTTTTCCTATTGGGAACCAGTCTGTTGGTCCATGTCCAGTTCTGTTTTTTCCTGACCGGCATACAGGTTTCTCAAGAGGCAGGTCAGGTGGTCTGGTATTCCCATCTCTCTCAGAATTTTCCAGTTTATTGTGATCCACACAGCCAAAGGCTTTGGCATAGTCAATAAAGCAGAAATAGATGTTTTTCTGGAACTCTCTTGCTTTTTTGCTGATCCAGAGGATATTGGCAATTTGATCTCTGGTTCCTCTGCCTTTTCTAAAACCAGCTTGAACATCTGGAAGTTCTCGGTTCACATATTGCTGAAGCCTGGCTTGGAGAATTTTGAGCATTACTTTACTAGCGTGTGACATGAGTACAATTGTGCGGTAGTTTGAGCATTCTTTGGGATTGCCTTTCTTTGCGAATGGAATGAAAACTGACCTTTTCCAGTCCTGTGGCCACTGCTGAGTTTTCCATATTGAGTGCAACACTTTCACAGCATCATCTTTCAGGATTTGAAATAGCTCAACTGGAATTCCATCAGGGTTTGCTTGGGATATAGAAATCAGGCTAGAAGCATAAGACAAAAAAGAATGTGTGGCATGCTTTCTGCTGTGCTTCCAGTGGTACAGGAGCCCAGCAATTATTAGCACAGGCAAGAAAACGGACAATGGATAATGATTGAAAAGGGAAACTTGGGGTCTAGAAAATCATATTTAATGAGATAAGTTAGGCACTCTTAAGTAGCACAGCCTCCAACAGGCTGGATTCCGTAAATTTTCAGTCCACTTTGGGATAAACTTAGTAGGTCTGTTGGCACCATTGCCTTGAAAGCTACCCAAAGCTATCCAAAACAGTTCAGACTTGATAATTCCCTCTGGGCTTTTTTTTTTTTTAACAAAATAAGGTAAATTTTTAGCTGTATTAATAAAACCTTCATATTCTAAGTGTTTTAACACAAATCTACCCTGCAAGTCTAAAAGGTACAGTCTGGAGCAATAGGATTCTAGGCCAAATGCTCTTCTGGAAACATCCCTAGAAATCCTGGGTAGTGGTGGTTTAGTCACTAAGTCTTATCCGACTCTTGCGACCCCATGTACTGTAGTCAGCCAGGCTCCTCTGTCCTTGGGATTCTCCAGGCAAGAATACTGGAGTGGGTTGCCATTTCCTTCTCCAGGGGATCTTCCCAACCCAGGGATTGAACCTGGGTATCCTGCATTGCAAGCAGATTCTTTACTGACTGAACTACAAGAGAAGCCCTTTATGACACTCATATGCATTAAAAAAAGATGAAAACTTAAAATCCCAAGTAGGAGGGTGTCAGCTGTTTATGCCACTCAGAATGCATGGTCCTGTCCTGCATTCATTCTCTTACCTCTCTGGGCAGGTAAGGCCAGAAGAGCCAGTGACAGCCATCCTCCTGCCATGATGACAGCATGTAGAAAATGGCTGAGGGTCAACAGTGATTTGCCACTAAACCTGGTGAAAGAGTCACTGGCCCATCAGAGATAAAGCTTGTAACCAGTTATCCAGAACACTTTGGGGCAGGATGCCATAGGATAGCTCCTCTGAGTCTGTGCTGCATATACAGAGATTTTAGGGTTCAGCTTCCATGTGATATAGAAATACTGGCCCCTTAGGACTATTTCCTGGTGGCTGACCCTGGCCAAGAACCATAATTGAAAAGTTGTCACTGCCCTGAGCATTGCCAATCCCAGAAAATCTGAGAAGCACAGCCTTCTGCAATTACATGTCTCTTCTCCAGACTGTAAAATAGCTGAAAAACATAAAAAACAAATAAATACAAACACTGAACAGAGTTTTGAGGACTAATGGATGAATCTCATGTGCTGTTCGTCATCCAAGGAAGTTGATTTACATCCTATTTCCTGATAGGAAAGTAACAGACAAAGGACACCCTCAGATTCTAATTGCAATCATGTCTGTCATCCTGATATCCTCTGAATTCGTATTATAACAGAGTCCTCATTCAGGTACAGATAATCTTGGTAAAACATGTTCATGAAAGAAGTATGGCTTATCTTATTTCCTCCATTTCTAAATGCCAGGGTTGGGACTTTAATTATCAGATATACACCTCATCCAGGAACATGCCTACACACAAAGTCAGGGGGGAATTTCTGATCTGAGGCTCACTGAAGATTTATTTATTTCAGAAGCATTTCTGTAGCAGTGTGAAGGCATTTTTCTAGGTGGTTTACAAATATACATTCTAATCTTCATAACAGCTTTTTGAGAGAAGGTACTTTTATGGACTCTATTTTATATATGAAGAAACTGCCGAAGTTTTCCCAGTGAGTACATGACAGAGCCAGGATTCAAACCTGGCAAGTTTGAATCAGCCGTGCTGTGCTATGCTTTGCTGCCTCTCACATTGGCTTGCTGAGACTGACTATAAATTTATTCTGTGATGGGAATTATACACATTTAACCTGTCAACCCTAAAGGGAATCAATGCTGGATATTCAGTGGAAGGACTGATGCTAAAGCTGAAGCTGCAATACTTGGGCCACCTCATGCAAAGAGCAGACTCACTGGAAAAGACCCCAATGCTGGGAAAGATTGAGGGCAAGAGGATGAAATGATTGGATGGCCTCAATGACTCAATGCGTGTGAGTCTGAGCAAACTCAAGGGGATAATGAACGACAGGGAAGACTGGCATGCTGCAGTTCATGGGTCTCAAGGAGTTGGACACAATTTAGCAAACAACAACAAAGCATTCAGGGACTATACAAGGAAGTTATATGGTAGATGTGAGTGGCTTCTGTCTCCTCACTCAGAAAGTGGCTTGTCTCTGACCAATGCAGCTAAGGACTCTTCCTCTACATGCTATGCAGAAATCATAGCGAACTTCTATACCTTTGTTCATTGTTCCAGATTGGTCTTTAAGCAGCATGCAATCAATTTGTTCAAAAATGTTGCTTCCTTCCAAAACACTGAACAAAATTCTGGCTTCCTGACTTGCTTACCAGCCTCAGGAATTTCGCAGCTCCCAGACTCTCTAATCTGAATACCCACAACTTCAGTTGTGGGTGTGGTCTCTCTGCAGTCATAGGATTCTGTCTTGCTAACAGGTGGTTCAAACGCTTTAATATCCTTTTGGCCAAAAGAACTATTTGCTACTCAGACTCCAAAATAAAAACTGATTTCCCATTCTGTGGTATGCTGTCATTTCCTGGAAAATGTAGCATCAGTTACTATTTTTGTAGAAGTGCCCAGAAATGGTCCTGGGGGACAATCTCTGCTTAAACCAGTAGCACATGGGTTAGACTATCCTGGGAACATCAGCAAGTGTGTGTTACTCTTATCATAAACAAACCCACAGGAGTAATATAAAGCTCCTGAGCACAATCTCTGCATGAGTACACATACCATTCTGAAGACAGAGGCCTTCCCCCTGCCCTTCTGGCTCCCTTGATAAAGCTCAAAATGATCATTTGCTCCATTGATTTGGCAATTATTTATTGTTTTCCACAGTTTTTATAGTGTTTCTCATAGTATTAGAATTCATAAACAAGCATTATGAACTCAAGTACCTCCCAAATTGGGTCACAAAACTGATTCTCTTCAGTTGGTTTTAATCTGTAGTTTGGTTAGCTGCCATTAGACTCCTTTATTATAAAATGACCTATTTAGTTAAATGAAACACTTAAAGCAAGGGACTCATTATTTACATTAGTGATTTTCATACTTGCTTATCCATTACAACCATGTAGGGAGCTTCCACACTCTCAGAAGCCAAATCGGCATTCAAATTAGTTATATTAGTAACTTGGGGTGGGGTCCAGGTGTCATACATTTTCAAGTGCCCCAGGAGATTCCAACATGTAGCTAAGTTGGGAAACTACTGTATAAAGGAAAATTTTTATATTATTTAATTAGATTTATACTAATAGCAAACATTGGGACATTGTGCCTGCTAATGTACTGGGCATTGCTGTAAACCTTTATGAATATAAACATACCTAATCTTCACTACAACCCTATAGTATTATTATCTCCATGTAACAGTCGATGGAAAAAAGAGAAATTAAGAGACTTGTCCAAAGTAACTCACGTTGTAAGTAGCAGAGTCATAATTTTTATTCCATTAATTTGGCTCATAATCATTATTCTGTCTGTTAAATGTTTATGTTTTTAAATAGAGTTTGAAAAAAAACATTTAATAGTACTCACAGCAAGGTGTCAGAGGCACCACTCAGAGGCACACTTTTAAGTGCTTTATATAAAGAAATACATTGATAACAAAGAAAACTTCTTAAGTGCCAGTTCTTATTAGTAACTGCTTAATCTATTTTTAATTGTTTTACTCAGACAAACCTCTTTTGGAATGTTATATAACATATTAAGCCATATACCATGTACCAGGAATGTTAGCTTAAAACCATTTGTTAACACTGACAACGCACGTTTCTATGAAAATCTTCATGTAATTGTCTTCCCTTTCATTCTCTTTAATAAGTTCTGAACCTTTTACTTTTTTTAGTTGAAAACATATAAATTATAAAGTGAAAGAAAGAATGGGCCTTGCAGTTAAGTCAGGTCTGGAGTCAACTCAGCTCTGCCATTGGCTACCTGGGCTCCTTCACCTCTCTGAGTCTCGGTTTTCTCCTCTACAAAATGGGGATAAATATGATGCATGTGAATGTGCATGCAGCAGGGTTCCAGGCCTAGAGAGACCCTCCACTATTCCCAGACCTTGGTTTCCCCATCGAGGCAATGCAGTGGGGAAAAAAATAAATAAAGTGACTCTCCTCTCCCCAAACAAGTGAACAAGCACGCCTCTTTTGC
This sequence comes from Cervus canadensis, assembly GCF_019320065.1. NCBI lineage: Eukaryota > Metazoa > Chordata > Mammalia > Artiodactyla > Cervidae > Cervus > Cervus canadensis. The sequence goes on from NC_057404.1 coordinate 60,121,252, forward strand.
TCTTACCTGCAGCACCATCATCCCAGAATACTTAAAGTCCTCCCCAGGAGCCCTCTCCTGTGCTGTAGGCATTCTTACCCCCACTAACTGCCTTCCCGATATTCCTGGTTTACCCTCTCTCAGTTTCTGACACCCAAGTTCAGCACAGAAGCAAGCAGCTCTGGGGCCCGCCGGCTCCAGGCAGAACTTCCCTCTCTCTGCCGTGCAGCCTGCAGGAGCGAGGGCCCCCTCCAGCCTCAGGCCCCAGGAAAGGGGCTCTCTGGCTGCTCCCTTCTCCTCGGGTCTAGCTCCACTCTGCTTCACGGTGGCCCATGAGGTTTGCTCACAGAGGCCATGGAGGTCCTGCAGCTGTCGCCAGCTGAGCCTGACAGGGCCCTGAACCAGGCCTCTGGGACGGTGCCAAGTCCCTCTTAAAGTGGGCACATACATAGCTGTTGATCATCGTCTGCCTTTTAGTCCACCCTCAGCATTATGTCTCTGCTTTTCTCTTCTCTACACTCATATTCCAGCCTCTGAGGCTGGCCCTCACCTGAGATAACCACCCTTTCCACTCCCTTTCTTCCCTCTGGCATCTGTAGTTTAAGCCCCAAACATCAGCCCCAGCCTGGGCTGGCCACACGCTGCCAGATCTCACTGATGCCCATGGTCTGCTGTTGTGGCCTTACGACTCTGCCAGGCCTCTGGGAATCTATGTGCCAGTCTCCCTGGATGGTCTCTGCTTTACCATCGACGCCTGCAGAGACTCATTCCAGTGACCTGCTCTGTCCTTGGGCTTCTGTGGAGTCTCTGCTTACTGGCCTTTTCTAGCCTGACCCACCCCATGTGCCACTTGAGCTGAAGTTTGGCAGCTTTCTCTCCATGGGAGCTTGGGGTTACGATAAATTATTCATATGCACACAGAATGTTGTTTTCACTGAACTATGTCACCGGCTTTGAGCAGTTGTCCCCGTCTGTCTCAAGATGGCTGGCACAGATTTCTCCTTTATCTAAAGGGGCCAGGTCATTTTACATAAAACATTTTAAAAGCACGTGTACACCGGGCATACCTGTAAGCAGGTATGCAATAGCTTTTGAGGGCTTCACTGGGCATCACGTTTTCCCACGCCGTCTGCATCCCTCATCTGCATCCCTCATCTGCATCCCTCATCTGCACCCATCACTGACCAGCCTCTACCCAGACTTCGTCTTCTCTCCGTCTCTGCACATCCCTCCTCATGTCCCTCAACTGTCAGTTTCAATACCTATTCTTCAGGCTCTGGCTGCATATTAGAGTTACCTGAGTCCCTTCAATTAAACTACAGTCTCTGCAGGTGGGGCCCAGCACTGGCACTATGAAAGACTCCTCAGATGATTCTAATCTGCTTTCAAACATGAGAACTTGTGACAGGAAAATTTAGGCTTCAGTTCTTTTCCAGGAAGGGCAAGAAGCTCTGCCACCAGGAATTAATCTGTATCTAACTTATCATTTTACTCCTCATATATAACATAGCATGTGGCATATCTTGGGGATAATGTGTGTTTGATGAATAAATAAATGGATATTCTGAAATGTGTTTACAACTTTGTCCTAAGCCTGGAGGCTATGATTTATATCCACTAAGCCAAATTGGCTAGAAAATTTGAACGAACACATTCCAAGCATGTTCTCATCCAATTATAAAAATTTTAGATTTTGACATTCCTCATCACTGTCTTAAAATTCAAAATATTTCTCCCATTTTTATATACACTAATTGTAGAAAAAACAGAAAATACTTCCAATAAAAATAAACTAAATCATATCTGTGCTTATACCATCACTGTTAACCCTTTATCATCTCTCATTTACCATACCCACACATTATTGCACGTATTAAATTGAATCATACCTTATTCCTTCAGCAATATGTTGTGTAAAACCTTAGTCTCATTAACAAGTAACTTGGAGACAAGTCAGCTAAACATTAGGAAGGTTAAAACTTGAGTGTATAAGTCCCCTAGAAGGACACTGAGACCTTTCTAACATTTGGCTACATTCTTATGTTCAATGTGTATGTGTGTATCCAACTCTTTGTAACCTCATGGACTGTAGCCCTCCAGGCTCCTCTGCCCATGGAATTCTCCAGGCAAGAATACTGGAGTGAATTGCCATTCCCTTCTCCAGGGGATCTTCCCAACCCAGGAATCAAACCTGGGTTTCCTGTATTTCTCACAAATTCTTTACCATCTGAGCCAACAGTGTAGCCCATGCCTGTATTCTCTTATGAGTCAAGTCTGTAAATGACATTTGTATTTTAAGAAATGAACCTTAGGCAACTGTGAAATAGAGAAAGTTACTCTCCAGTGATTACATATAGGGACAAAGAAAACATTTTTAATAAAAATGAAAACAATCCCTGAGGGTTTCAAATCGTAAACTCATAACATTATTTTAAACCTATGTTTGCTTTTTTATTTTGACAGAAGAAAATCACAATGACTAAAGTTTATCAACAACTTTTTTGTTAGGCACCATATTAAACAATTTACGTAAATTATTTTGCTTATTGCTCACAATAGAACCATTAGGTAAGTATTATATCCCCTGGTTATGAACAAGGAAACTGAGGCTTAGACAGGTTAACAAGTTCAACTGGGTTCTAAAGTTGGTGAGTGACAGAGCTGGGATTGAGGGGTGAGAAGGGTCTCCGCTGACCACAGAGTTCTACTGCTAGTCTCAGTTCAGACGCTCATCGTGTCCGACTCTGCGACCGCATGGAGCACGCCAGGATTCCCTGTCCATTACCAACTCCCGGAGCTCGCCCAAACTCATGTCCATTGAGTCAGTGATGCCATCCAACCATTTCATCCTCTGTCATCCCCTCCTCTCCCTGCCTTCAATCTTTCCCACCATCAGGGTCTTTTCCAGTGAGTCAGTTCTTCGCATCAGGTGGCCAAAGTATTGGAGATTCAGCTTCAGTATCAGCCCTTCCAATGAATAGTTAGTGTTGATTTCCTTTAGGATTGACTGGTTTGATCTCCTTGCAGTCCTAGGGACTCTCAGGGTCTTCTCCAGCATTACAGTTCAAAAGCATAAATTCTTCAGCGCTCAGCTTTCTTTACTGTCTGACTCTCAAATCCGTACATGACTACTGGAAAAACCACAGCTTTGACTATATGGACCTTTGTTGGCAGAGTAATGTCTCTGCTTTTTAATATGCTGTCTAGGTTTGTCATAGTTTCCTTCCAAGGAGCAAGTATCTTTTAATTTCATGGCTGCGGTCACCATCTGCAGTGATTTTGGAGCCCAAGAAAATAAAGTTGTGTCTAGGAACTGCCAGTCTAGCAGCACCTAATAAAATGTAGTACTTTGACAAACCTTGTTTTAATAAAAACCTGTGTTGATAATCGCCTTCCTTTTATTAAATTACTCTACAGTTTTATTGGAGCTCGCCTTAAATTTATGGTTTAAAAATCACTGTTTTCCTTCTTGGGGAAATGGAGAATTTACCCACGTCTAGTCCACACTATTTTTATTATTTTTTTTATTTTCTAAAGATACTAAGTGTCAGTTCATCAGCCCCATGGGTTAAGTTAGTCTTCCTCATCAGTTCAGTTCAGTTCAGTCGCTCAGTCATGTCCGACTCTTTACAACCCCATGAATCACAGCATTTCAGGACTCCCTGTCCATCACCAGCTCCCTGAGTTTACGCAAACTCATGTCCATCGAGTTGGTGATGCCATCCAACCATCTCATCCTCTGTCATCCCCTTCTCCTCCTGCCCCCAATCCCTCCCAGCATCAGGGTCTTTTCCAATGAGTCAACTCTTCATATGAGGTGGCTAAAATACTGGTGTTTCAGCTTCAACATCAGTCCTTCCAATGAACACCGAGGACTCATCTCCTTTAGGATGGACTGGTTGGATCTCCTTGCAGTCAAAGGGACTCTCAAGAGTCTTCTCCAACATCACAGTTCAAAAGTATCGATTCTTCAGCACTCAGCTTTCTTCACAGTCCAACTCTCACATCCATACATGACCACTGGAAAAACCATAGCCTTGACTAGATGGACCTTTGTTGGCAAAGTAATGTCTCTACTTTTTAATATGCTGTCTAGGTTGGTCATAGCTTTTCTTTCAAGAAGCTAGTGTCTTTTAATTTCATGGCTGCAATATTCACAGATTTATTCATAGCAGAGGTCTCAATTCCTATAAAAATCCTAGAAAGGCATTCTGTAGAGACACACAAATATACTATAAAATTTATACAAATGGGCACAGGCCCTAGAATATCTGAAATTCTTTTGTAAAAGAAGAATAAAGTGGTAGAAATCACCCTACTTGGTTTCAAGACTTACATAGCTGCAGTATTCAAACTGTAAGGGACTGGAGGACAAAGAGACACTTAAGTCAGTGGAACAGAATAGAGAGCTCAAAATGTCAAATGTAAAACCACAAAATTCTTAGAAAAGGACATAGGAGAAACATCTAGGGACAGGGAATCTGGTGAAGAGTTCTTAGACTGGACATCAAAAGTATAACTAGTAAAATTAAAAAATTATAAATGGGACCTCATCAAAATTAAAACTGTTGAGAAGGAAGGTATATATGTACACATAGAGCCAATTCACTTCATTGTATAACAGAAACTAACACACCATTGTAAAGCAACTGTGTGTGTGAAGTCGTGCAGTCATGTCCAACTCTTTGTGACCCCATGGACTGTAGCCCACCAGGCTCCTCTGTCCATGGGATTCTCCAGGCAAGAATACTGGAGTGAATTGCCATTTCCTTCTCCAGGGGATCTTCCCAACCCAGGGATTGAACCTGGTCTCCCGCATTGCAGGCAGACGCTTTATCCTCTGAGACACCAGGGAAGCCCAAAGCCACTGTACTCCAATAAAAAATTTAAAAATGAAAACTTTGATCCATGAGAGACTCTGTAAAGGGGATAAATACCTGTTTGTACAAAGGGTACAAACAGAAGGAAAGATTTATAAGCCACTTATTTAACAAAGAATTAGCATCTAGCATACAAAGTGTACCTTCTAAACTCAACAGGGAATAGGCCAAACAGTTCAATTAGATAATGGGTAAATATATTTAAAAAAAAACATTTCACTGAAAGATACTGGGATGGCAAATGAACACGAGAAGATATTCAATATCATTTGCTATTAGAGGAATGCAAATTAAGACTCCATAAGATATCACTGAACACTTATTAAAACAGCTAAAATAAAAGTAATGACAATACCAAAGATGTGGAGAACCTGAAATTCTAATATGTAGATGATGGAAAGTTTAAATGTACAACCATTCTATAAAGTAGTTTGACAATTTCTTGTTGTTGCTCAGTCGCTTAGTTGTGTCTGACTTGGCAACCAGCAAGTGAAGGCTTGGACTTTGCAGCACACCAGGCTTCCCTGTCCATCACCAACTTCCAGAGCTTGCTCAAACTCATGTCCATCAAGTCAGTGATGTGATCTAACCATCTCACCCTCTTTGATCCCCTTCTCCTCCTGCCTTCAATCTTTCCCAGCATCAAAGTTTTTTCCAATGAGTCAATTCACATCAGGTGGCCCAAGTATTGGAGCTTCAGCTTTAGCATCAGTCCTTCCAATGAATATTCAGGACTGATTTCCTTTAGGATTGACTGGTTTGATCTCCTTACTGTCCAAGGGAGTCTCAAGGGTCTTCTCCAGCACCACAGTTTGAAAGCATCAATTCCTTGGGACTCAGCCTTTTTTATTGTCCAGCTTTCACATCCATACATGACTACTGGAAAAATCATAGCTTTGACTAGAATACCTTTGTCGGCAAAGTAATGTCTCTGACTTTTAATATGCTGTCTAGGTTAGTCATAACTTTTCTTCCAAGGAACAAGCATCTTAATTTCACAGCTGCAGGCACCATCCACAGTGATTATGGAGCACAAGAAAATAAAGTCAGCCACTGTTTCCACCATTTCCCCATCTATTTGCCATCAAGTGATGGGACCAGATGTCATGATCTGGTTGAGTTTTAAGCCAACTTCTTCACTCTCCTCTTTCACTTTCATCAAGGGGCTCTTTAGTTCTTCTTTGTTTTCTGCCATATGGGTGGTATCATTTGCATATCTGACGTTATTGATATTTCTCCCGGCAATCTTGATTCCAGCTTGTGATTCATCCAGCCTGGCATTTCATATGATGTACTCTGCATATAAGTTAAATAAACAGGGTGACAATATACAGCCTTGATGCACTCCTTGGCAATTTCTTAAAAACCTAAATATACAAATCATAGACTGGATAAGCAAAGTGAAGAGAAGTATTAGTCGCTCAGTTGTGTGTGACTCTTTGCAACCCCATGGAGTGTAGCCTTCCAGGCTCCTCTGTCCACTGAATTCTCCAGGCCAGAATACTGGAGTGGGTTGCCATTCTCTTCTCCAGGCGATCTTCCTGACCCAGGGATCGAACCTGGGTCTCCTGCATTGCATGCAAATTCTTTACCATTTGAACCACCAGGAAAGCCCAGACTGGACAAGCAAACTTTTTGTCATTTCTCAGAGAAATGAAAACATTCACACAAAAATCTGCACCTGGCTCATCATAGCAGCTTTATTCATAATAGCCCCAAACTGGACACAAACAAAATATCTTATTATGGGTGACTGGTTAAACTGTGATATATCCTCAGCAGTAAAAATGCAACTACCCATACACCTAACAACTTGGATGAATCTTAACAACATTATGCTGAGTGGGGAAAAAAATCAGTATCAAAAGAGTATACACTGCATGATCCTGTTTATACAACCTGCCAAAACACAGAGCCGGAGAATAATTAGTGATCAGCAGGGGCTAGAGGTAGGGGGAGTACTGGGTGTGGCTATAACGGAATAGCTTTATGGGAATCTTTGTGGTGAGAGAAGAGTTTTCTATCTTGGTTTTGGTGGTGGTTACAGGCATCTACACTTGGTATAAAATGACACAGGCCTACACACACAATATATCACACACATATCAAATTCCTGGTTTTTATTGTACTATAGTTAAACAAGATGTAATCAATTGGAGAAACCAGGTGCAGGATACAGGAGACCTCTCTGGACTATCTGTGTGATTTCTTAGGAGCTGTAATTATTTTTTAACACAGAAGAATAATTAAAAATAAACCTCATTTTGCCTTGGCTGGCTGTAACCCTACTATCTCATAAGAGGAGAAACCGTGAGACTGTGGAAAACCACGCTACTCAATTTTACACAGACGCAGGACCTGGGGCACCAAACAGGGTCTGTGCGCCAGCGACTGGGAAGCCCTTAGGAGTTTCGGGAGGGTGCGGAGGCGGGATCCCGGAGCTGAAGCCGCGAGTGAGCGGCGCGCAGCCGAGCTCCCGCCCCGCCCTCCGCCGCTCCCGGGAGCCGGTGCCGCGTCCTCACCGCGGGGACTGTCGCCCCGGCATTCCGGACGGCCACAGCGCCTGGCCTCAGAGAAGAGCAAACGAACTTTGAACTAGGAACGTTTTTGGTCAATGAGCTAATCTCCCTTGCTTTGGCTCTTGATTATGAGTTAAAGCCCCGCACTGTTTTCCCTCCACCAGAACCTCCCGAGGTGCTGGCGGGAGCCCTCCCGCGCGCCTGAGCGCGGAGCGGAGGCTGCCGAGGCCTCCAGGGGCGGGAGGCGGCCGCAGGGCCGGTCCTCCAGGAGCCCGCGCCCCGCCGCGCGGGAGTCCTCGCTCCCGGAGGTGGAGGGCGCTCGGGGCGCACGCAGAATGCAATCGCTCAACATCACTCCGGAGCAGTTCTCCCGGCTGCTGCGGGACCACAACCTGACGCGTCAGCAGTTCATCTCGCTCTACGGGCTGCGGCCGCTCGTCTACACCCCAGAGCTGCCCGCGCGCGCCAAGCTGGCCTTCGTGCTCACCGGCGTGCTCATCTTCGCCCTGGCACTCTTTGGCAACGCGCTGGTGGTCTACGTGGTGACCCGCAGCAAGGCCATGCGCACCGTCACCAACATCTTCATCTGCTCCTTGGCGCTCAGCGACCTGCTCATCGCCTTCTTCTGCATCCCGGTCACTATGCTACAGAACATCTCCGACAACTGGCTGGGGGGTGAGTTCGCGCCCTTTCCTTCTCCCCTAATCCCCAGCCTTCCCCCCACCGCAACACACACTCTGCGCTTTTGACTTTACTTTTTTTTTTTTCTCTACCAAATGAATCCAGCGCCTCTCAGAACTTCCTTACCTGCTCTCACTTGGAAATAAGTTTTTGCTGCTTTTGTTTCCGTTCCACCGTTTTTCTTCCTGTCGCTTAGAAACTCAAGTTAGGAAGCACTTAGAAGAGGCTCAGGGCAGTGGGGTGGAAAGTCACATCAGTTATTTCAGCTTCCTTTTCCATAGTTCCCTGGGTGGGGTGGAAAGTCACATCAGTTATTTCAGCTTCCTTTTCCATAGTTCCCTGGTTGGGGAAGAGCCCCTTGGAGAAGGGAATGGCAACCCACTTCAATATTCTTGCCTGGAGAATTCCATGGGAGAGGAGCCACGAGGTCTTAAAGAGTCGGACACGACTGAGCGCCAAACACACACTTTCCATAATTATCAGAACTTTTTCCCATTTTTTGAATAAAAGTGAGATAAAATTTCAAATAATAAAAGCCCCAACAACTCATTCCTCTTATCTCCAGCCTCACTCCCCAGGTTGCCTATACAGGTATTTGTAGTGCACGTATATTTATGGACTTAAAACTTTAAAACAAACCTAATGTGTTAGCAGGAAAAAAAAAAAAATCTAGTCCTTCTTAAAAACAAACAAACAAAAAAACATAAACCGACTCATACTTGGAGAAGGAATACAGAAAACATAGTGCCCCTGGAAGAGAAGAGATTAATTTCTCTTCCTTAGAAGGAGAGCAAAAATGGAAGAGAACCATTTGGAACCATTGTTGAGTGGGGAAAATAGACACCAAACTCTTCCCAAATGATCCAGTCTTTTCAAAGACACACGGCTAGAGCATGTGTTTTGTAATCCTAAATAGTAGTGGGTTGTATTCTTACCAATGCTTATGGAGTGCCCTGAGGAGGAAGCATTGGTTGTACCTGTAGTTTCATGGGTGAATGTACTCTTGTGACCACATAAAAATTCTTAGAAAGTAGTTGGAAATATAGGGAGAACAGGGAGAAGCTCTGCTATTTCCACCCGTTCCTGAGCTAATCCCTTTTATTCTTATGGTGGGTGTTTATTTCATCCTACTAGTACCAACTTGAGATCCTCAATTTAAGTCTCTGGTTTTTTTTTTTCATTAATTTGTACTGAATTTATTGTAGTGGATCATGATGCTAAAACCTTTGATTCCCATCTCATCTACAATGTATGTATTTCCCCAAATGCATCGAACATTAGAGTACACAGCATTGGCTTAAAAGTAACACATAATGCAGTGTCATAAATTGATTTATGGATTACTGACTTTTTTTTGCACTCTGATTTAAATCATTATACTTGCGTATTTTAAAGTTGCCCGTTGTAACACAGAATTAATGGAAAAACTTTTGACCATGACATATAGCTTTTTTTTTTTTTTTTTTTGAGAAAAAGGCACAGGAGTTTTCATTTCTAAATGTTTGTGAAGACAGATCTGTGAAGCATGTTTGTATTGCTGGATGATGATAGCAACATTTATAAAGTTAAATGCAATTAAGCAAAGTGGGTTCTTACACTGAGAATCAAAATACTTGGATTACTACTTTGGCAATAACACAGGTTAATTCAACATATCTGGACTTCAATTTTTCAATTAAGTATTAGGGATTCTAGAAGCTTGGAAGTGGAATGGGGCAAATCTTTAGCCTCTATCATTGGAGAGTGATGCCTAGGGAAGAGTACCTGGTGGACCTTCATTCCTGAGGATTTAGGTGGGCATTGCAAAGATTTTTTTTGAACTTTCTGTTTTCCTAGTTCATGGTGAACATTTCACTTTAACTTCAAATGCTGAAAGAGCATACTACATTGCTTACATATATTTCAGAGTTAGTATGAGGGTAAAGTGTATTATAAAAAGTGCTTTGAAAAAATTTATCATTCCATGAATATGTAAGGAATTAATTCTATGAAGAAGTGTTTAGAGATGGTCTATGTTCATCTGGAACCAGATTTATAGGATAAATGTTCTTATAAATTGAATAAGCAACACCAAAATTGAAGTTCAAGGGAAAAGAAAGCTTGTAAGCCAACTGGAGATAGTGGAACAAGGAGAATTAACTTGTACTTCACAGGATAGGACAGGATAATAATGGCAAAACTCCCCTGATGAATTACAAAAAGAGAGTTAAAGGGAATGTAACCTAAGAGTTGAAATCAGTTCCCAGTTTTTTAATTTATAAAGCTATTGAGGATCCCCTTTATTGGCAAAGCATTTTACTATGAGAATACAAAAATGAATAAAGCCCACATGTGGCTCTATGGGCCTCAGAGAATAGGAAATAACCTAAGCTGGGCAAAAGGTAGGTATGGTAAGAGAGAATTTATTTAGCCCTGCAGCATGGAAAAGTCAGGAAGGTTTCATCAAGGCAGGGATCTTGAAGGGTAATTCAGACTGTTTCCAGAAGAAAAAGAATGGAGTGCATTTTAGGAACAGAGCTTCAAACTGTGCAGAAAAGAAAGAAAGTGATGTAGTCCAAGAATACTATTTAAGGAAGGCATTTCAGAGAATCCAGAAATACAGATTTTTATGCTGTTGGCATTAATTCAGATTTGAAAAATAAAATGCAGTTGGGTGAAAGCAAACCTCCCTGTGGGTTTGGCCACATATCACCTGATGTGAAGAGCCGACTCACTGGAAAAGATCCTGATGCTGGGCAAGGTTGAGGGCAGAAGAAGGGGGTGACAGAGGATGAGATGATTGGATGGCGTCATTGACTCAATGGGCATGAGTTTGAACAAATTCTGGACGATAGTGAAGAAAAGTGAAGCCTGGCATGATGAAGTCCACGGGATTGCAAAAAGTCTGACACGACTGAGTGAGTGAGCGACAACAACATGGACCTCCAGTTTGTGTCTTCTCTACAAAGCCTCTTGGACATTTCTGAGAACAGTAGCGTGGGAATGACTTGTGTTTCTTCTTTTAGTGTACTCTCTCCCTTGCTCAGGACCAAGAGCACCTCCTGAATTAAAGCCTATGCTTTGATAAGATCCTCAAGTGATTCACGCACACGAGAAAGTTTGAGAGGTACTGCTTTAGGTAATGGTTCTCAGACCTGGCTGCACAAAGAATCTCCTTAGGGAGTTTTAAAACAGCTGTGCCAGCCCCAGTGCAGACTGGTTGCATCTGATGCTCTGGAGTACTGACTTAGAGCCACTGTATGCATCTCTCCCAGCTCCCTGCAGGACATGATGTTGTTGCCTTGAAACTAGTCATAGCAGGTGTATTTGAACCGTGGAAATTGTTAGCTATATATTTGTCCTTTAAAAAAACCCAGACACTTGTTTTCCAGCATACCCCTGAGCAGAGGTATTAAGTTTCCTTTTGTCCAGTAATGGCACATCCATAACAGTAAGATAAAGTGTATCCATAAACATTTAGTTTATTTATGAGATACAACTGATCCTCAGCATCTAGGTGTTGCCCAGCATTGTGGCAAGCTGATGTACAATCCTGTTTATATACTGTGTCTTACCATAAGATATCAACTGTCTTTGACCTGTCAATTGACTTGTTCCCACACTACTCCCCAGAACTTCGTCCCATATGGAGTGAGGATTCTCTTCCCCCCAAAATAATAAATAACATTTGCTCCTAACTTTTCTTTGATCACTGATACAGATGATCATTGTGTTATTACCATAGCAATTAACAGTAAGGCCTTGAAAGTTCTGTCTCTGATCTACTCTGATTTATTTGGTCAGACTCCAGCAGTGAGCTTGCCCACTGTGTTCTTGGGACCAGGGAATTTACCTCTCCTTATCTGTAGCCTACTCTTCTTCATTTTGTCTCTTTCCTCCTCCTCCTCCTTTTATCTTTCTTTACAATATCTACATGTTCCTCCACAATCACTGACTGAGCGTGTTCAAATTTTTTTTCCAGCTAAATTCAGTATAATAAATTGAGCTTCTGAGTAATGCTATCGGACACTTTGCTCTCTTCTCTAGCTTTCCCGTAAACTTCTCTTTTCCTTCTATCTTTGTTTCCTTTATGTCTCTGTCTCTTTCTTTATGCTTTCCCTTTGAATGATTCTCACTTACCCTTATTTTTTTGCATGTGTATCCACAGAAGCCTAGTATGCAGTCTTTTTTTCTTTCCTCATTCATTTCTGCATTAAGGCTACAGCCAGGACTGTTCCTTACTTTCCTGATGACTCTGAAATCAGTATCTAATCATCTTAAGCCATAGTTCCTCACTCAATTTGAAGGCATTTACACATGAATATCTTCTCAGCCTCTAACATTCTCTCACCCTCCTTTGTCCCTCTGCCCAGGGTCTAAGTTATTATTAATAGTACATATAAGTCATTCTTGTATTCTGCATTTCCTAGGTATCCGCTCTGTTTATTAGGATATTGTAGATGGTGAGAAAGCTGTGCCCTGGTGGAATAGCCAGGTTTCAGTTAGAGCAAGAAGGGGAAGGAAGCATTCAAAGAAAAGATGGAGAATGCAGAGGATTTTGTTGATGTCAGGATTCCAGAGTGCATAGTGGAGAAAGCACAGTGGAAGTGTTGGGCAGCAGAAGCTTGAGTCAAGTTGGGATGAGCCTGGATTGGGACCAGGAGCGAGGGATGGTGAAAGAGAACAGGCTTCACGGTGACTGAGGTACATGTGAACTTGAGGCCTGAGGGGTTATTTTATTTATTTATTTGGCCGCACCATGCCTTAGTTGAGGCAGGCAGGATCTTTGGTCTTTACTGGAGGCAGAAAATCAGTTCTAATTCTAGGCTTCTTTATAGCTCTCAGCATTAATAAGGTGAGGTGGGGAGTGTCTGGGGAGAGGGTGGAGTGGTCCCTTGCTGGCAGGGCTCTGTGCCCACTTCAATCCTGCTGTGGGTGTAGTCACAGCCGGGGGCAAGGATGGTCTCCCCGGGTGTACAGAGAGCTCTGTGGCTCTCCCTGCAATCCTGCTTAGGGCAATGAAAAGGATTATCTAATGGTTGTTGGCAAATTGAGTAAAAGCTCTTCTAAAAAAAGGAATTCCAAAAATATCCTAGGTGATGGCTGCATCAGTGAGGGAAGCATATATCTTTGTCTACGCTTGAGGACTTCCAGCTTGGGTGATAAAATGTAAAACATCAGAATTCCTCTTAGAGCAGTGGCTCTCAGTCTTGGAAAAACACAGGAATCACCTGGGAAGTTTTGAAAATGATGCCGGATTCCTTTCCCCTAGAGATTCTGATTTAATTGGTCCCTGAGTATCAGTGTGATCCCTGGGTATATGATTTTCAAGTTTCCTGATAGAAAATATTGTAATTTATAACCAAGGTTGAGAACCAATGATGTAGGATAAATGCACCAACACTTGGGCTGTTATAAAGGTGAAAGAAAGAATGTATGTAAAGTGCTTAAATAGCATGATACCAGTCACATGTACCAATGTAATATACTGTAGCTATTATATTTTTTTAAATAGCAGTTGGAGTCAGAATGGTCAGAAAATACAGAAGTAGGTTGCATAAAATTTAGTCCAACATGGAACTCTGAGGCAATTCTTTTATTGTACACAGCCAATTTTATCTATACTGATGCCCTTTTTTTGGAGTCTTTCCCAATGGATTTGAAAAGAAGTAAAAGATGATTTAAAAAAAAATGTTGGGATCTAAGCTATGCAAAGAAAGGTTAGAAGAAGTTTTCTCTCATCTGGAGAATAGAACTCTAACGCTAAACTAGCACACCAGGTTTTCAGTCTGTTTTACCCCGAGCCATAGTGGCCGATGCGGGTGGGTGACTTGTGACAGATGAGGTAAAGCTCTCAAGCTTCATCAGAACAACTCCCTTCTTTCTTTTTAATAGATAGGGTTTTGCATAAGATTTCATATGAAAAAGAACAGTTTTACTGAAAGGAGGACCGGAGGGAGGAAGGGAGGAAAAGAGCCCTCACTGAACACAGCATGACAAATTTAGGTGGATTTTTAGAGATTTTGAGCTGATGAATTGTGAAGTGGGTTATTAAAAGAAGTTGTGAAAATTTTATTTGATGATAAGATCTTAATTCTTTGGGCCAGTGCAGAACAGAGAGATTAGACTGAACTTCTTCAGGTCTATATTATTGTTTTATTATTGATTGACTAGTGGTTAGAAAATATCACTTGTATTTATAATAATAATTTGTTCTAGAACAGCTCAGAAACTTCAGAGTCCCAGGGGAAATTTAAATATGGTGAAATTTATGTAAAATCAGCGGTATTATGGGCCTTTAAAAATCTTTTCAGATGGATGATCAAAGCTGTTGATGAAGAATAGTCTCATTAAAGTCTAAAAGAAATAAATCAAAGGGAGGCCCAACAGCAACAGCAGTTTGGAAATAAAATTTAAAAATTGTGCCATGGGGCTGGCCTCTGGGTGATCTTCCCTGGAATCAATTATTGCACTCTTCAAGAAAGAAAGATGCCAGGGGTCAGAAAATCACTAAGTTTTCTCAGACGGTGAGATTGGCAGTAACAGCAATGGGATTTGTATAAAATATTCTCTCTACTTAAGACAAAAACATTTTACAGTTAAAATAAGGAAAGGATTTTAAAATGAGAAAGTTTGAAAAACTTTATTGTTCACATAGAATAAAAAGAATCTTCTTTTAATTTGCTTTTCTGGAATATAACTCAGCATGTTCTTTGACAAGTGGTTGGTTTATTAGGATTCCTGTTTGCAAGTAGAGAAACCCAATTTAAACTAAGAAAAGTGGGGAATATCTCCACAGAACTGAAAAGCTCAGGATTAGGATTAGCTTCTGGCACAGCTGGCCCTAGGTCCTCCAACAATGGCTCCAGGGCATTGGCAATCTCCCTCTGTGCCCAGCTTCACTTTCTTCTATATTGTGGTCTCATTCTTGGGATGTTTTTCATCAAGTATGTGTAAGATAGTCCCTGGAGCTATAGGCTTTCATTTTTTTTAAATACACCCTATCTCAAGATAAATGAACAAAGTATAGTACATACATATAATGAGCCAAGTTCTGATAATAAGCATTATGCTAAGTGAAATAGGCCATACACAAAAGATAAATCATATGGTTTCATTTATATTTGCCTGGGCTTTCCAGGTGGCCTTAGTGGTAAAGAACCCACCTGCCAATGCAGGAGACCCGAGCCATGGGTTCGATCCCTGGGTCTGGAAGATCCCCTGGAGAAAGAAATGGCAATCCACTCCAGTATCCTTGCCTGGAAAATTCCATGGACAGAGGAGGCTGGTGGGCTACAGTCCGAAGGGTTGCAAAATGTCAGACACTACTGAGTGGCTGAAGCACTATATTCGCCTATCTAGAATATGCAAGTTCAAAGAGATAGAAAATAGATTAGACATTATTAGGAGCTGAAAGGAAAGGGAAAGAGAGTTATTGCTTAATAGGTACAGGTTTCTGTTTGAGAGGATGAAAACATTTTGGCAACAGTAGTGACAGTCGCACAACATTGTGAAGTAATTAATGCCACTGAACTGCATACTTTAAAATTGTTAAAACTGCAAATTTTATGTTACAGATACTTTACAATAAAAAATTTTCAAAAAAAAAAAAACTGAGAAAAAAATCCTATCTATATCAGAAGATGAGAGAGAATCCTTCCTGGTAGCTGTAAAATACTCTGAGGACTTGAGGCAGCTTAGCATCATTCTCTTACCGATAGAATCAATTATCGTGGCCCATGCTTCAAAATCCTCTGCTCAAAGATCAGTCATATACACATGCCAGTGGGGAGACGGAAGAGCGGGGTCTGCCCTACCTGAATGACTTGGCTTGAGTACAACCACTGTGGGGAGATGCAGGGACAGTTACACCCTGGCATCCTGGCAACCTTGCACATAGGTCTTCACAGAGGACACAAAGGCAAGGCTTAACCTCCCCATCTGGGGCTTCCCCAGTGGTTCAGTGGTAAAGAATTCGCCTGCAGTGCAGGAGACGCAGAAGACATGGGTTTGATCCCTAGATTGGGAAGATCCTGTGGAGGAGGAAATAGCCACCCACTCCAGTATTTTTGGCTTCCCTGATAGCTCAGCTGGTAAAGAATTCTCCGCAATTCAGGAGACCCTGGTTCGATTCCTGGGTTGGGAAGATCTGCGGGAGAAGGGAAAGGCCACCCACTCCAGTATTCTGGCCTGGAGAATCCCATGGACTGTATAGTCTATGGACAGAGGAGCCTGGCGGCTACAGTCCGTGGGGTCACAAAGAGTTGGACGTGCCTGAGCAACTGAGCACAGCACAGCAACCACTGTCTGACTGAGTCTTGGCAGAACGCTGGGTGACGGCTCTTGGAGCAGAGAGAGAAAATCCCAGTGAGCAGCCACTGTGAGGTGGTTTCATTCCGTCGCATGGGAGACTGACTGTCATCTATCCCTCTAGTTTGGTTTTAGTTAAACGCGGGACTTCCTTCCAGGTTCCCACTTAAGGTCCAGCTACGGGCGTTTGTGTAAGTCTGTAAAAACTGTTTGGCCATACTTTAAGTTGTGCCGGGGGGATCCTTCCCTGCAGAGCGCCCGCTGTCTGTGCCGTTGGTCAGTGGCCCTTCAGGTCTGAGGTATTCCAGTGGGGCTAGAGACATAGGGGGCTGACGCCATGTTGATCTCGCGCTGTCGCTTGTTTCTGTTAATTGTCTGACAGAATCTTACTGACGGAATCTGTGAAAGTGTGACAAGCCAACCTAACAACTGTGGTGGGAATACGGGCGGATTCTTAGCCACCACACTGCTGCTTGGGAACACAGAAATCTTGACAGGATGTTGTCCTGAAGGAAGACGTGTGAGGCAGATAAACGCACTTGACAGGGTTGCCTACCTGTGTCTACTGGACTGAGTCCAGCTAATGGGAACTATGAGCTCCCAAACATAAGGCCTCTGTCTTTGGTTTCTTTGATGCCCTCCCACAGGCATAAACTCTGGACTAGGTACTGTGGGAGCAGGCTCAACCAGAGTTTTGAAGAGCCTCGCTTGCTTACCTCTCACGTCTCTCTCCGCTTCCGCCCGCTCGCCTCGCGCGTCTCTCTCCGCTTCCGCCCGCTCGCCTCGCGCGTCTCTCTCCGCTTCCGCCTGCTCACCTCGCCAGTCTCTCTCCCTGTTGCTATCACATTCACATGCTCCCTGATGGACCAGCCTCCACGCAGCTACTCGCCCCACCCCCAGCCCGGTGCTGGAGCGATGCCTTCTCCTGCTAAGGAGTTTCTTACAAGACTGATTTGTTTAATTTCGGCTGCAGTGGGTCTTCTTGGCGGCACGTGGGCTTGCTTTTGTTCTGGAACACGGGCTCTAGAGCACACAGGCTCAGTAGTCGTGGCGCACAGGCTTAGTTGCTCCACAGCATGTGGGATCTTAGTTCCTGGACGAGGGAGCAAACCCACATCCCCTGCAGTGGAAGGCAGATTCCCAATCACTGGACCACCAGGGAAGTCCTGCTAAGGAATTACTGAAAGGTCAGTGAACAGGTCTTCATCTTGGCCATTCCCCCTCAGACAGGGTCTCAAAAGGATTCAGCAGAAGCTAAACTTATCTCCTTTCCTGTCTTAAAGCTAAAGACTTGTAATGACTGATTCTGAAGTACTCAAGTAAGTGTTTATTATATTTATCTATCTATGCAAAACTAAATTTGTTCTTCTTATGGCTGGGTTTCTGATAAATACATTACTTTTCATTCCAGAAAGGTTTAACTTTATTAAGGACTAATAGAGGTCTCCTTAAAAGATAACATGTTGTCATATCCTGGGAGAAATAGATGAGGTAGTTTGGTGCAGTGAAAATGAGGGTGTAGTTTAGAGCCACACTACCTTGTTTCTAATTCTGTTCCACTGTTTATCCTGTATTAACTAGGTTATAAGTTGCATTTCTTTGTATTCTATCTGGTCCTATTAGTAGACCAAGCGAATAAGTTAAAAATGGATGATGCTACGCCACAGTGGTCAATGTGGCCTCCGAAACTACAACAAAGGTGAAGTTTTTACATCATGCTATATTTTAACAAAAATACTAATGTATATCCCGTTCTTGTGATTTCCCATTGGATTTCAGTATGAAGCAGCTAGTATTTACATGTTTCCACCTATAAAACTTCAAAGTGCCTTCGAATACATTTGTGAAGTGTTTATTTTTAAAAAGAAACCCTTTTCTTTATGAAATTGAGCTATTTGCAAACATTATAGGTTGGCAAACACAGTGTTTAATGTTAGGAGATTTCTTTAATTTCTCTTTGCTGTAGTTTCCTCGTCTATAGGCTTGGGAAAACCTAGGCCCACCTTACAGGGCTGCTGCGAGAATAAATGACCTCACGTTAAAGAACCTGACACTTCCTGGCTACCTGATGAAAGGAAGCAGACTATTATTCACAGCTGCAAACAAAAAACAAACACATAGATATATAGGAGAGAATAGTGGTTACCAGAGCAGAAGGGAGGAGGGTGAAGTGGGTCAACTATATGGTGATGGGTAGCAACTAAGCTTTTGGTGGTAAGCACACTGTGGTGTGGGCTTCCCAGGTGGCTCAGTGGGAAGGAGTCCATCTGCCAGTGCAGAAGATGCAAGAGACATGGTTTCCATCCCTGGGTCAGGAAGACCACCTGGAGAAGGAAATGGCAACCCACTCCAATATTCTTGCCTGGAAAATTCCATGAACAGAGGAGCCTGGCAGGCTACAGTCCATGGGGCCGCAAAGAGTCAGACATGACTGAGCGACTGAGCGCAACACCAACAGACACTGTAGTGTACACAGAGGTCAAAATATAGTGTACACATGAAATTTATATAATAATATAAGCCAGTGTCCTCAATAAATTCTTTAAAATGTTAGGTGCATTCTACATTGTGTGTAGGATGGTTTTATAACCAATAAGGATGATAGAATTAAAAGGCTGTATGTACCATGTTACTAATATCTCAGATACATATGATAATGTGTTTATATAAAACAGGATACAAATAATCTGGCCCATTGATGTTTTTGTTATTAAAATCTTGAAGATATTCACTTCTACATGCAAACTGTTATAAAAATTCAAACTAATCATTTGTATTCAGAAAATAAAAGAGTGCTTGATTTCTTTTGTCTCAGAAGCAATAATATTTAATATATCCCTAGAGGAGAATTAAGTGGTAAAAAATTTGTTGGGGCTGATACAGATTTTTGTAATTCCATGCAAGACTCATGCGTCTTTCCAGGCCACTCCAGGCTGCAGGCACAGTGTTGCCATGCCCTTGTCAGTGCCAAGCTGTCCCACTGAATCGTGCCCCCTCTTGTAATACAGAGTCTTAAGGTCCCTCAACTCCTCTGTGCCACCCTCCCCATCCCACCCCAACTGAACCTCCCTTGATTATGAATCTGTGCTGCTGGTTACCTTGTGAACATCCCTGCTGCCCAGCTGATGGCATGACAAGGCACATCAGGCACCTCAACTTGATAGGAACATGACCAGCGTCATGGCCATGGTGAAGCAATGACATCAGTTTCATGACTGCTGTCCTTTACTCTCTCTTGCTGGCATGTGAGATTTGCTGCGATCTGGGCAATTCTGGGGCTTCACAGGTAACACTAGTGGTAAAGAACCCACCTGCCAATGCAGAAGATGTAAGAGATGCAGGTTTAATCCCTGGGTCAGGAAAATCCCCTGGAGGAGGGCATGGCAGCCCACTCCAATATTCTTTTTTTTTTTTTCTGCTTTCCAACTGCTTTTATTTTCACAAGTGCTACAAGCTCAAAGCAAACCTTCCCCTCTACCACCCCTGAAGTCCAATATTCTTGCCTAGAGCATCCCATGGTCAGAGAAGCCTGGCGGGCTACCGTCCCCAGGGTCGCAAAGTGTCAGACCGAGTGAAGCAACTTAGCACAGGGAATTCTGGATGCTAGAATCTCATCAGCTCTGTAGAGAAGAGAGAATATTCCTGAAATGAATATCAAACTCTTAATATAGAGCTTTCTATGTGGCAGGTCTATTATTATCCCCATTTTACATGGGAGAAAATGAAGGGACAAAGAAATGGTGCTATGTATCAGTTATCTGTTCTGCATAACTACTCACACTGGTGGATTAACAAACACACTGATTGTTTGCTCATGATTCAGTGGGTTGGTAGTTTTAGCCTGGTTCAGCTGGGCAGTTTTTTGCTAGTCTCACCTGGGCTTTCCAGGTAGCATTAGTGGTAAATAATCCTCCTGCCAGTGCAGGAAATACAAGAGACTTGGGTTTGATCCCTGGGTGGGAAAGATCCCCTGGAGTAGGAAATGGCAATCCACTCCAGTATTGTGGCCTGGGAAATCCCATGGACAGAGGAGCCTGGTGGGCTGCAGTCCACGGGGTCATAGTGTCAGATGTGACTGAGTGACTGAGCACACAGCTCAGTCTCACTCATGAGACCCCAGTCCTCTAGGAGCCTAATGGAGGTTCACTGTTGAGATGGCCTCAGTGGAGACAGGTCATCTCTGGTCATGCAGTTTCCTTATCTAGTAGGATAACCCAGAATTCCTTGTGCGAAAGCATCACGTTCTAGGAGAGTGAGAGCAGAAGCTTGAAGACTCCTTGAGACCAGGACTGGAAGTTGTGAAGGTGTCACTTCTATGATAAAGCATGTCACAGCACCAGCCCAGATTCAAAGAATGGAGGAATAGAGATCTCGTGACTTGATGAGAGAAGTGGCATAGTCACGTTGCTACGGGTGGGTGCAGGGAGTTGCAGAGTCATGGAAGAAATGTGTAGCTTTTTTTTTTTTTTTTTTTTACAATTTGTCATCATCACATTAAATAAATTGCCCAAACTCATACAGGTAGGAACTGATGGTTCCAGGATCTGAAGGTATCTGTTTCAGTGTTGGGGTTTTAGCATAGTGGCTCTGCTGGAAAGAGGCACTGTTTCTACAATGCATTATGCTTCATCATCTACTTCTGCTACATTTACCTATGGTACTGGCCACCCAGTTTGACCCCTAGATGTCAGATGCTGTTTTGGGACCTGGAGGACACATTTCCTGAAATGAAAACATTGCCATGATCTTTTCCTCAGAAACCTTGAAGAGAAGTTGTTGTTGTTCAGTTGCTCAGTCATGTCCGACTCTTTGCGACCCCATGGACTGCAGCATGCCATGCTTCCCTGTCCCTCACCATCTCCTGGAGCTTGCTTAAACTCTGGGTCATGAAAACTCATGTTCAGACTCCTGCAAAATGACTCTCAGTAGCTCTTCCCACCAGTCCACTAACAATTGGACTACTAATACACACACAGAGCCCATACTGATTGAGATACAGAAGGACCTGTCAGGTTAATCTACAGATGAAACCCCATGCTTGGCTTTTTAAAACTTTTGCTTTCCTGTAATATCCACAGTTATTAAAGGACTTCTTTTTAAGAGGAGGAATTTTATTGGATCAAACTGTAGTCTTAGTATCAATATGAAACTGGTCCAAGCAAGGATTGTCTTATGTGGACTCTGTGAAAGAAATAGTAGTAAATTCATTTTAAGAGAACAGTTTTACTTTCTTTGCAAGAACAGTGATGGAGGCTTAGAAATTACCCCTGATCTAGCGCTTAAAGCAAAGTAAGTGACACTTAATGAAATAAAATAACACTTTGAGTAAGATATAGATTCTGTTGAAAATTTCACATTACCTATAAATAGAATCATTAGGTTTAAAATGTATATCTTCACACTGTGTGTGCAGGATGCTAAAACAGCTCATAGTTCAGCCAGCACATTATTCAAGTTAGATTTTCAGTGTTGGAGAAATAACATATCTAAACTTTATGACTTTGAAGACACAATTTATTTGCATATATATATACACATATATATGGGCTTCCCAGGTGGTGCTAGTGGTAAAGAACCCACCTGCCAATGCAAGAGACATAAGAGACACAGGTTCGATACCTGCATCAGGAAGATCCCCTGGAGGAGGGCATGGCAACCCACTCCAGTATTCTTGCCTGGAGAATCCCATGGACAGAGGAGCCTGGTGGGCCACAGTCCATAGGGTCGTAAAGAGCCAGACGTGACTGAAGCAACTTAGCAAGCAAGCATACGTGTGTGTGTGTGTGTGTGTGTGTGTGTGTGTGTGTGTGTATGTATTTGGTGTCTTTCACTAGAGTGGGCTCCTCTGGTGGCTCAGACAGTGAGGAATCCACCTGCGATACAGGAGACCTGGGTTCGATCCCTGGATCCAGAAGATTCCCCTGGAGAAGGGCATGACAACCCACTCCAGTATTCTTTCCTAGAGAATTCTGTGCACAGTGGAACCTGGCAGGCTACAGTCCATGGGGTCTCAAAGAGTCAGACACTACTGAGCGACTAATGCTTTCACTAGAATGTAAGTTCCATAAGATCAAAGATTTCATCTGTCTTGTTTATCCAGCACTTAGTTTGTTGCCCAGCAATAGAAAGTTCTTAATATCATGTAAGAGGTTATCAATAAATATTTTTAATGAATTAATGTATATCATCTATCTATCATTGCACTGATGTTTGAGGCTTTTAAGGAATAAGTTGTATTTATTTTTGTGATGTGCAGAAGAATGAGATTGCATTGACTTTTGCTTTTTCAGTCGCAATGAGCAAAGATTCAGTTTACCTCAAATAATTGGAGTTTAGGGGAGGAAATAAAGGAAAAGGGCTTCTGTGTTGAATTTAAGGATGGTGACAGCTAGATCTCATGGAAACTGAAGTGGGTCTTAAAGAGGCAGCCTTGTGGAGCACACCATGAGAAGTCATGAATCTCCAGAGCTTAGCCACAAATGTGACTTTGCTTCCCTTCAGCAATTGAAAGGCCTGCTGTTTAAATCTGATTGCTTTTTACTATCACAGTGTTTAATCTTTTGGTTTATTAAGTCTTTCTACTGTCTTGTATCTTCTGCCTTCTGCTTTACTCTTGGTAGCCTGAATAAATCCTAGTGTTCTAGGTAGCCCAGGCTAGGTACAGCATCAAATTCTAAGAAACTTAGTCCAGTAACCCAACACTCATGTAAAATAATTTAAAATTTTACTTGCATACTTTAAAAAAAATTTTAAGGTTTTAACTCACTTTTCACAAGGTTATTTCTTAAAACCCCTTTCTTCTCTTCCACTCAGGTGTTTTCTGTCACAATTTGTCATGTCCCACAAGACTCTTCTCAACTTGCAAGTCTCAGGTGTCTTTTTCAGGCCATCTGTACTGCAGACACAACGTTGCGTCTTATATTAATGCAAAGCCCTCCCACTGACTCTTGCCCTCCCCCTTGGTAATCCTGGACCTCTAGACTCCTCAACTCCTTTGTGCTACACTCCCCATCCTTCCCCAAGAGACACTCCCTTGATTACGTTCCAGTAATCTTGAGTATGTTCCACTTATATCGTGGACATTCTTGCTCTTTAGGTCCTTTCCTTTCTCCAGACTGGCCAGTCTTTTCCCTTTTTGTCTTTCTTCACTGTTCTCCTGTTCCTGCTTGTTTTTGTCTTCTCTCTCTCCACCTGTTCCCTTTCTTCTGTCCCTTTCCTTCTCCCATTTCCTCTCTCTCTCCTTTAAATCTCAGTCTTATTCATGCAAATACCCCATCTTAATATCTACCCCCCCCCCACTTATCCCACACAATCTGGTTAATAAAATGGCCCCTAGAGGGAAATATCTAGCAAATATTTTCCTTAGTTAAGGAGTGAAGTGTTGAAGAGAGAACCAAGCTAGGAAAACTCATCCTATTCTATTTATTCATCTTTAGGTTTTCTATTTTCTCAAAATCCTGTGGTCTCCACTGTTGCTTATGTCTTTTCTGTGTGTCCTCTAGCTTCATTTGATACTGTATCTTCATTTAATTTACTAGGTCTTAGCCCAAAGAGAAGCTTTGATTTTGGGCACAGTATGCTTTGACTTTGGCCTTGACTTTGACTTTGGGCCCAATATCCAGTCAGCAAAGGGCTGTGGGGGAAGGGGCAGGGTCATGAGACCCACGCAGGGCCTCTCCTTCTGCAGACTCAGAGAGAAGGGCAGGGCCATGTTGTGGCGAGATTGACATGTGAAGCAGGATGTAGTGTGGGCTCCTTCCTTGGAAAATTCCTGGAGGCTGCAAAATAGACCAGGCTTGTGAGGTTAATTGACTAATTTGTTTCCTTTAAATTTATCTATGAAATTCTCAAGTCTTTGGAAGAACTCTTCTCTGTGATAATTTGCAGAGTTAATTCAATAATTATGATGGGAATTTCATGTCAGATAAGTATAAACCTTGGTGAGTTATCTAAATTGGATTTGCTTTTTATCCTTGACAGACTTCACTTTAAATAGTCTTTATTGTAGTAAACATTCCAGAGAAAGAATTTCTCTTTAGTTAAAACATCTGTATATACATTCCCCATTTTTTCTCTCCTTGGAAAAAGGTATATAGCAAAAACAAAACAAAACAAAAAAACCTTAATCAAGGAAAGGAACTGGGGGAAAACTACACCCACTTTTTTCTATTATTGTCAAAAACTCTTGACTTATAGATGTTACTGACACATGGGAAGCTGACTCTATGAGACTGGGATTTGATTATCTTCCATTAAAAACTTGAAGGATATCTAACAGAAATAAATAAATAAATAAAAGTTAAGTTAGAGGAATATGAGCCAAAATAGTATAGTGAGCTGTTTGGGTTCCATGTGACTTTTATATATCTTTTTAAGATGTTTCAGTTCTAGGTGGTAGCAATATAGAGAACTGACGACAACTGAAGTTCCTGATGTAAATGAAAAATGACTACATCACTGGTAACTGGAAGATATCTTATTCTGGGAAGAATAGTACTGGTTCCTTTTAATTTGAAATTCTGTGGAGGGAGGAAGGGCTGCTGTTTGGCTGAAACAGTTCCAGCACAAGTCATTAGGTCAAGTGGTCATAGGACCCGCTTGTGGCCCAGTTACCTTGGTAACACAAATATTTGAAATGGAAAGTAATGCTGCCTAGGATCAAAAGAGAACATCTTCAATAAACTGTGTACTTTTCATGAATGCTTCATACATGATGATCCCGTAGTCTTACAAAAACTATTATATTAGAAACGCTAGTATTTCGGGTCAGTAATGCCAATGTGAGGCTTTTGTAGTTGTAATTTTGTTTCTCAAACTTTCCACTTTTAAAATGTAGACATTAAATATAGATGTCTGCAAAAAATAATAAAATAAAAATTGTGTGCTTTTCTTGCTATTTGGGCTTAAATAATGCTTTTCTTGCTTGTTGGGCTTAAAGCTCAACATTCAGAAAACTAAGATCATGGCATCTGGTCCCATAACTTCATGACAAATAGATGGGGAAACAGTGGAAACAGTGACAGACTTTATTTTGGGGGGCTCCAAAATCACTGCAGATGCTGACTGCAGCCATGAAATTAAAAGGCTGTTACTCCTTGGAGGAAAAGTTATGACCAACCTTGATGGCATACTAAAAAGCAGAGACATTACTTTGCCAACAAAGGTCTGTCTAGTCAAGGCTATGGTTTTTCCAGTAGGCATATATGGATGTGAGAGTTGGACCATAAGGAAAGCTGAGTGCTGAAGCATTGATGCTTTTGAACTGTGGTGTTGGAGAAGACTCTTGAGAGTCTCTTGGACTTCAAGGAGATCCAGCCAGTCCATCCTAAAGGAAATCAGTCCCGAATATTCATTGGAAGGACTGATGGTGAAGCTGAAGCTCCAATACTTTGGCCACCTGATGTGAAGACCTGACTCATTTGAAAAGACCCTGATGCTGGGAAAGATTGAGGGCAGGAGAAGGGGATGACAGAGGATGAGATGGTTGGATGGCATCACCGACTCAGTGGACATGAGTTTGGGGGTAAACTCCAGGAGTTGGTGATAGACAGGGAGGCCCGGTGTGCTGCAGTCCATGGGGTCACAAAGAGTTGGACATGACTGAGTGACTGAACTGACCTGAACTTGCTATTTAGAGTCTGGACAATAGACCTGTAGCATCGTATCATCTGGAACCTTGTTAGAAATGCAGTCTCAGATTCTGTTCCAGACCTAGTGAATCAGAATGTGCATTTTAACAAAATTGTCCATGTGATCCAAATTCACAAGGAAGTTTGAGACCCATAGGTCTCAAATACATTATTGATCTCTAATACACCATTGATCTCTAATGCACCGTTCCTGTGTTCCACTTTGGGACAGATTATTTTCACTGATGGTAATAGGCATTTTAACTAACCATTTTTTGTTAGCAAATAGACAAGCTAAATATTTCTCTTTGATTGTCTATTATACCACAGAAGCAGTTACTACAGTAACCAGGACTTATGCTATTACAGCTCATTTTTCCAAGTCATCATTATACCAAGGAGGTGTGGAATTTAATACACAATCAACTTTATTTGTCTGTCTGATTTGTTGATGGCCAAAATCCAGCTGAACCAAATTAAATGGGGGAACATTTCCTCAAAGTAAATAAGCTTTTATGAAACTGTTCACTCTAGTTTCCAGAAGTTATAACTTTCCTTAGTAAATCTCTAGGTTATTGAGTGCTTTTTCGCCTTTCTGTAGCGTAAACCTACATTTGCAGAGTGAAATCTGTGGAATGTTATTGTCAAAGTACATTCTTTGAATAGGTTTTTATGTAATTTTTCCTTGGTTCATTTATTCATTTACTTACTGATTCACCTAATATTTTTTGAATCCCTGGTTTATGCTAATCATTATACTGAACTCAAATACAAGGGTGAACAGTACACAGTTTATGTTGTGTAAGATTTTAAGGAAAGAGCAGTTTTCCTGGAAAATGTGAGTAGCTCTGTATTCCTAAAGGTTAGCATGCAAAGAGAAAGTGGTGAGAGATGAAGCTGGACAGGAAAAGAGAATCATGAAGAGCCTTCTAGTGCTATACAAAGGAGTTTGAACTTTATTCTGAAGCAGAGATATTACTATTCTGGAGGGTGAATTTCAAACTAGAAGTTGCAACCTGTTAATTAGTCATTTGTGCGTCAGGATTAGCAATTCTTGAAAAAAGCTGAAATAGAATAGAGAATTTCAAAGAGCATTTACATAGTAAAATTTTGGTTGTGTGTGTATGTGTAAGTGTAGTCATATATGTATACATACATGTAGTAAGAAATTAAATTTCATGTGTGTGTGAGTAAATAAAAATATTTCCTATTGTAGGTCATGGTCAAAACTGCTACTGTAAAGGAGATCAAGTTAGACCAAGTACAGTTGCCCACAAGCAAACCAAACCCATCAGAACTCAGCAGCATCATGGTTATGTTCCGTCACTACATGTGGCAATACTCTGTGTCAGCTACCTCTCAGGACTGGATTATTAAACTGAAAGAATTGATGATTCAATTTCTATGAAACACAGTTAATTTTAAAAAATTGATTTGGGTTGCTACTAAAGTAGAAGTTTGTATTCATTTTGGAACGTGTGAGTGTGGAATTGTTGTTGTTCAGTTGCTCGGTCAGGCCCAACTCTCGGCGACCCCATGGACTGTAGCACACCAGGCTTCCCTGTCCTTCACTGTCTCCCAGAGTTTACTCAAACTCATGTCCATCAAGTCGGTGATGCCATCCAACCATCTCATCCTCTGTTCTTCCCTTTTCCTCCCACCTTCAATCTTTCCCAGCATCAGGGTCTTTTCCAATGAGTCAGTTCTTCGCATCAGGTGGCCAAAGTATTGGAGCTTCAGCTTCACCACCAGTCCTTCCAATGAATATTCAGGACTGATTTCCTTTAGGATTGACTGGTTTGATCTCCTTGCAGTCCAAGGAGATAAAGACTCTCAAGAATCTTCTCCAACAGCACAGTTCAAAAGTGTCAATTCTTCGGTGCTCAGTCTTCTTTATGGTCCAACTCTCACATCCATATGTGACTACTGGAAAAACCAGAGCTTAGACTATACAGACCTTTGTTGGCAAAGTGATGTATCTGCTTTTTAGTACACTGTCTAGGTTTGTCATAGCTTTTCTTCTAAAGAGCAAGCATCTTTTAATTTGAGTGTGGAATAGACCATGACAAAGGCAAAGGGAAGAGATTGAGATGAGATTATGCCAAAAGACGCAAGTAGTGGCTGCATGGAAAAATGGCTATCTTACATGGTTTTTTGCCTCAGGCCACATAGCTCTCTGACTATTTTTATTACTGCAGTAAAAAGAAAAATATGATGTGTGCGTATGTGTGTGCTCAGTTGTTCAGTTGTGTCCATCTCTTTGTGACCCCATAGACTGTAGCCTGACAGGCTCCTCTGTCCATGGAAGTTACCAGGCAGGATTACTGGAGTGGGTTGCCATGCCCTCCTCCACGGGATCATCCTGACCCAGGGATCAAACCTGTGTCTCCTGCACTGACAGGCATGTTCTTTACCATTTGCATCACCTGGGAAGCCCACAAGGCCCAAACAGGGGTGAAGGAAAGAGAGAGCAGAGGCGGGCAGAGATAGACTTCCATGATGTTGCAGAAGCGCAGCAGTCAGTGAGGGCCGTGCAGGTAAAGAGTTGAAAGACAAGCATGTTAGTCAGGGTTCTGCTGGGAAACAGAACCCATAGTATGTGTGTGTGTGTGTGTATGATCTATCGTGAGGAATCGACACGCACATGATTATGGAGGCTGAGAAGTCCCACAGTCTGTTGTCTGGAAGTCAGAGACCAAGAAAGCATGTGGTACTGGTGGTTCAAAAGCCGGAGAGCCCCAGAACCAACGTTGCAGATTTCAGTCTGAATCTGGAGGCCTGAGAACCAGGGGTCTTGAGGACAGAAGAGCAGTTTCTCAGCTCAAGCAGTCAGGCAGAGAAAAAATTCAACCTTCCTCCAGCCTTTTGTCTATTTAGGCCCTCAACAGACAGATGATGCCCAGCCACACTGAAAAGGGCCATCTGCTTTACTCAGTTCATCAATTCAAATACTAATCACCTCTGGAAACACCCTCAAGTAATGTTTAACACACCCAGACACACCCAGAAGTAATGTTTAACCAGACATCTGGGCACCCCATGGTCCATTCAAGTTGACGCATAAAATAAAGTATCACAGAGTATTGAATAGAGTTCCCTGTGCTATACAGTAGGTCCTTGTGAGGTGATAGATGCTAACTATATTGATTGTGGTAATTATTCTATAATATATACTTGTTTCAAGTCATGTTTTACACCTTTTATCTCAATGAAACTGGGGGAAAAAAAGAAAAATTATAAATCCACTTCCCATTTTCTTTTCTTTCTATTTTGAAACATTGTTTAGTGTCTAAGCCCACACCAGTGCTATAGTGTTTATTGAAAAGACTTTTTAGGATATCTAAATATTGTATTTGGAAAGCCCCTCATTTCTTTGACCTTCTCTTTCAGAGTTGATTTAGCTGTGTAGGAACCTTTATTTCTCCATGAGCGTTTAAAAATAAGTTTGTGCATACTAAGTTGCTTCAGTTGTGTCCAACTCTTTGCGACCCTGTGCATCACAGCTCACCAGGCTCCTCTGTCCATAGGATTCTCCAGGCAAGAATACTGGAGGTGGCTGTGCCCTCCTCCAAAGGATCTTCCTGACCCAGGGATGGAACCTGCGTCTCTTAAGTCATCTGCCTTAGTAGGCAGATTCTTTACCACTAGTGCCACCTGGGAAGCCCCCCAAAAATGTTCATTCCCCTGAAATTTTGATTGGTATTGTATTCAATTTATGTATTGTTTTGGAGATAATTGGCATTTTTATGATAAGTCACTGTGCAATATTAAGTCGTGTTAATTCTATGTGATAAAACAGAATAGTGGTCCTTCAAAGATGTCTATATCCTAACCCTTACGAACTGTGATTATGTTACTTTACTTGGCAAAAGGGATTTTGCTGATGTGACCAAGTTGAGGATCCAGAGCTGGGGAGATGATCCTCTATTATCTGGCTGGACTTTCTTAATCACAAGTATATGTATAGTCGGGAGTGTCAGAAGCAGAGATTAGAATGATGCAGGACTTTGAGCCGAGGAATGTAGGCAATCTCTAGAAACTGGAAAAGGCAAGAAAACAAATTCTTTTCTAGAGCCTTCAGAAGGAATGCAGCCCTGCAGACCCATTTAAACACCTGACTTCCAGAACTGTAAGGTATAAATGTGTGTTCTTTTAAACCACTAAGATTGTGGTAATTTGTTGTACCAGCAGTAGAGAAATAATAATATCATCCTTTGCATATAGAATAATTCTGTTTATTTAGGTATTACTGGGTGTTATTCCTTCCAAGCAGAAACCTGGTATGTTAGGTATTGGATGGACATGTTCTTCAGGGATGTTTAGGATCCTTCTCAGCTCTAGGATTGGATTTCATTAATTTAGGTCAATATTTTGAATTTCATTCCCCTTGTCCATGATGAGTTATAAAATGGGCATACAACCCATTTTGGCCACGGGGGGGTCAGGTGGGGGGTGGTCTAAGATTTTCCTCACTTTCATAAAGGGTTTGAGAAAAGTATATATTTTCCTTTCCTCTCTTGGCTTTTGAATATTGTTTGAGTTGCAGTGCTTAGAGATAGTGTAGTCATCTTATTTGCACAAAGGTACCACGGTAAGAACAAAAACAGAGCCGTGCTGAGGAGGATGAAGTAATCCAAAGGAAAGAACGCCAGTCCATGGTGAAATCATTCAACTATAGAATTTACTGCCCATTATTGCTCTACCTCTGGACTCGCTTTCATGTGAAGTGGTACATCTCCCTTATTGTTCAGCCAGTTGAGATGAATTTTCTTTTATTTGCAGTCCAAAACATCCTGATTAACATACAGAACAAACAAATAGACATGCAGAAATATAAAGAAAATAAAATTTATGTATTTAAAATCCAGAGGTAATTATAATGAGAATTTTAGTGTGTTACAGTTTAGTTTTCTCCTGAATATATTTTTAGCAAAATAGAAACTCCAGTGTTTGAGTGTATGTGTGTGTGTGTCTAAATGTATATATCACTTGTTTACTGCTTGATTTCAGTTAGTTTTCATTTAAATCATCCATTGAAAGATGGTTTAATAATTTACATTATATTGACACATAAATTATTTATTCATACAGCTATTTTTTGCATTACTTTAGACTAATTTGGCATTGTTTTATGTTTGGTGAGCAACTGAGTATATAAATTACATGAATGTTAACTATTTTTATTAAGCTTTTCTGGGAAGAACACTTTATAATGCACCTTTTTTGCATGATAGCCTTTACATTCAAGAATTTTTTCCCTAATGCCTAACCTGGGTTTCTCTATTTCTTTCCTTGTATACAAAAAAAAAAAAAAAAGGAAAGGAAAGAAAGAAAAATCCCTGCTTCATTGTTTGATAGTAAGTTATTTTAACATTTTAGCATAATGAAGCCACATTGTTTCTGCTTTCTGTTTTATTACCCTGATGTTTAACCTGGGCTTATTTTATTCTATTATTTGAAAATCTGACTATTGCCATTAATGGAAAGTAAAAAGTCAATTCAGTTACTTTTTAAAAATAGTATTTGTACCTATTAGAGTAATGCAAATAAAAAACCAGAAGAGATATAATTTTACTTCAGTCTATTTGTTTTTTCTAGCACAAATATACATGCAGAAGGTTCTTCTTTTAGAATAATTGAAGGAAGCAGTTTGAGCAGACTACAGAACTAGTACCAACTTGGCTCCACAAGGGAAAAGCCTCAGAGTCTTGCAATTTGTATGACCCCTAGAGGAAGCCCATTCATCCTAAATCAAAGTCTTTCTGAGGACAACTCCAGCTCATGCACACAGAGAAGCCAGAAGTCTTTCATGTTGCTCCATTCTTAAATGTGTAAAGGCAACCCAGGATTGTTAGGCAGTTGAAGAAAGTTTGCAGAATAAAAGGGAATAAGGCAAACAGATAAATGTAACTAGAATAAATGGGTGATTTATAGATTAGAAAAATTCTAAGTAGTATGTTTATACCTACATATTCTGAAGAATGTCTCCTCATTTGATATTTTCCTAGTGGAATTCCTATTGGTTTTTAAGTCTCAAACTTCTACAATAAATACAACACCTTTTTTTTTTTTAGCTGATTTTACACAAGAAAAAATTTGTCCCAAAACTTAATAAAAGATTTTAAACAAAATGATTTATCTATAAAATAAAAATTCTCAAGCTATATTCCAAATACACTTGGTAGAACATCAAAATCATGGATATTTTGAACAGCATGCCTAGTGTCCACAAAGGGATGTGTATAGAGAATGTAGCTGACACTAATAAAAGAAACCACTCCATTTCACACATTCTCATGACTTCCTAGGTAGCTCAGCTGGTAAAGAACCTGCCTGCAATACAAAAGACCCTAGTTCGATGCCTGGATCGGTAAGTTCCCCTGGAGAAGGGATAGGCTACCCATTTCAGTACTCTTGGGCTTCGCTGGTGGCTCAGATGGTAAAGGATCTGCTGCAGTGCAGGAGACCTGGGTTCAGTCCCTGAGTTGGGAAGATTCCTTGAAGGAGGGCATGGCAACCCACTCCAGTATTCTTGTCTCGAGAATCCCCATGGATAGAGAAGCCTGGCAAGCTACAGTCCATGGGGTCGCAAAGAGTCAGACACAACAGAGCAACTAAGGACATCACACATTCTTTGTGACAGAGCCATTCTTTGCAATTATTAGTCTTGAAAAGGAGACTTGCTTTGCAAGGAGGTCACTGGACAAGATATTGAATTCTTTAATTGCATGAAGAGAAATTAACAAGTACTGAAGTTGTTCAGAATATTAGTCTGAAAAATTTAATCACAGTTGTAACCAGAAGGTATTCAATTAAACCACTAGATACTGCTTGCTAAAAATTATTTGTGGATTCTGCAAATACAATGATAATCATTATCTTTGAACTTGGTGGAGATATTACTGCCAGATATTTCTTATAGCACCATGAAATAAGACTAGAGGAGAGTAAGTAAAGCTTTATTCTGAAATTTTTCATCCTAAAATATCAACTATCTCCCCTGAAGATTCATTCAGGAGTCTACCTGAGCACAGAGGTGATATTAAAAAAAAAAAAAACTGACACCTTCTGAATTTTACAGTTTGCTTGAAATTGCACCTTTGTACCCCAACTTACCCATGATATCACTGTCCACAATCAATAACAATGATTACACTGCAGCCCTCCTCGCTTCTCAACTTTCTTCAAATTTCCAGTCTGTTCCTTTCTTCATGGGTAACAGGTCATCCAAGGTGATTGTCCTGTTTTTGTTACAAATTATACCTGAATTTTTCTCACATATTCATTAATTTCTGTGTGCTTGTTGCTATGACTTGTTGGAAAAAAATATTCATGATGTACCATGAAAATGCTGCATACAGAAATGTACATACATACATACATGTACAGAAACCATTTGATAAAGACATTCTAATTGCTTTTGTGGTTGGAAACAATATTTTAAGCACTTTTGCATGCTAAATGATGACTTATGTTTTAGTTTTATGCTTTAAACAGTCTCTATGTTTTAGTTACACTTAAGGAATTCTGTTGTAAGTTTAATTTGGAACTCCAAATAATAGGGAGTAGGCTCCGAGTGCACATTTTCACTCAGAATGTCTCGTTTTCATGAATGAGTTACTGATGATAAGTGGGAGGTGTCTTGATTTAAGAAGATATTGACTTCATAATTCAAGAGCAAGCATTTCTGAAAAGAAACAATTTGAGAATAAGAAAAGCTCTTAAAAGTGAAAATATGATTACTGAATTTACTTGGAAGATAAAGACAAGAAAATTTTTACAATGTGGACCAAAAGGACAAAGAGAATTTATAAGGTAAAAAATATGTATAAACAAAAGACATTCAACAAGGGAGATACACCCTGGAATTCCAAAATCTGATTAATGAGTTTCACCCCCCCCCAAAAAAAATGAACAAAACAGAGATAAAACACAGAGATAAGGGAGTCAGAAGTTTCCAAGTTCAGAAAGCACACAGAGAGCAGAAGAATAAATGGGCCAAAAGCCTCAACACATGTCCCCATAGCGCTTCAGAGTCCAAACGCAAAGAGATCAATAAAAGCTTCCAGATACTAACCAGGGCACTCATAAGGGAGGAAACATCAGTCTGATGGTATCAATATGTTAACACCAAAAGTGGATGCTAGAGATCAATAAAGCAAGATGTTCAAGATTCCAAAGGAAGATGATATTGAATTTAAGTCAAATTATAGCCACTTTCTGATAAGCAAGAACTTACTTTAAACTCATTATTTTGAAGAAGTTATGTGAAAAAGATTCATGCAAAATGAAGATGATATGCAAGAAGTAGCCATGAAATAAAAGGAACAGTGGAGAGGGTATCCATTCTAATGAATTTCAAAATTATGGCTATGGAGCAATCTTAAATACATAAAGAACTGCAGTCATCAAAATTGGAAATCAGTAGTGTTCTAGGGGAAAGTTTTAAAAGAAAAAATGTTAGAAAAATAGGTAACGAATAAGGACCTACTATATAGCAGAGAGAACTCCACTCAATACTCTAATATCCTATATGGAAAAGAATCTTAAAAAGAGTGAATATATGTATTTTATAACTGATACACTTTGCTATACACCTGAAACTAATATAACGTTGTATATCAATTGTGTGCCAATAAAATTTTTATAAAAAGAAAAAGAAAAACTAGAATTTATTCCAGGTAGTGAATATATTATGTGAAAAGTTGAGGTGTAATAGTAAAAATGATGATGATGATGATGATGATGACAGTCAATGTAGCTAACACTCATGAATGCTATTCCACTGGCGCTAGAGATTATTTTAAACACATTGTATATATGATTTCATTTAATCCTCAAAGAGTCCTCTGAAACAAGTAGTGTTTCGTCATTTGCATTTTATAGATAAGAAAATCTAAGATACAATGAAGAAAGGTCATGTCTTTGGGGCTTCCCTGGTGGCTCAAATGGTAAAGAATCTGCCTGCAATGCAGGAGCCTGGGTTCAATCCCTGGGTTGGAAAGATCCCCTGAAGAAGGGAATGGCAACCCTCTACAGTATTCTTGCCTGGAGAATTCCATGAACAGAGGAGCGTGATGGGCTACAGTCCATGGGGTCTCAAAGAGTTGGACACACAATTAAAGTAAAAGCGAATGAAAGTGAAGTCGTTCAGTCGTGTCCGAAAAATGAAATAAATGAAAATATAAAAGAGCATAGCCCTGATCAAAAACACATTAAATTATGGCATACTTTAGAGCAGTAAGTAAACTCACAAGGATCATGACTATAAAATCAGAGAAAGAGAAATGTATTTAGAGCATACATACTGGCTTTGTACTTAAAATATCTAAATAGTCATAGTCATACTAATTAAAATGCTGTTTATAGTTTTAATCTTTCATAATTAAAATGTAGGCCAAGTGCAGAAGACTTAACATGGCTATGAAACAGAATGAAAAGCTATTAGTCTTGATAAAGTACATGTAAAGGCGTAGGGAAGAAGAGAGGAAGAAAAGGAGGAAGGAGGTGATGCGAGGAGGTGAAGTATTATCATCTTACAAAGTGAGGGACAAGATAAACTGTTGGAAGCTGAGAGACCAAGGAATAGCATGTTAAGTATATTACTTTATGAGTCAAAGATAGGGGGAAACACATACTTGAATTTAGGAAGCACACTTTCTCAAAATCTTTTCAAAGAAATTATTGAAGAAAGTGTTGTAACTATAAGAAAACTAAAAGGAGAAGCAGACGTAGGAGGTGATTAAAGTGAACTAAAAGCCCATCTTTCCTAGAAGAAAGTCAATACAGACCATCTAAAATCAGTAAATGAAGAACCAAAAGCAGTTTGATTAGAGATGTAAAGGTGCCTGACAGAAAAATGCAACACAATTGTTGGAAGGAAGACAGCAGGTGAGTGGGGGTGGGAGAGACCCATTCTTTTTTACTGTAGCCCTTTGGATTTTGAAACATTTGCTCATAATTCTTTGACTAAAAAGATATTCTTAAAAGGAAGAGACACAATTAGTTTGCACCCACAAAGCTGCCCCTACCCCCGAAAAAATCTCCCAGCCCAGATGGTTTCACTGGAGAATTCTGCCAAATATACCAAGAAGAATTACTACTTTTACACAACCTCTTCCTGAAAATAGAAGAGGAAAGAGCACTTCCTAAACCATTTTCTGAGGCATTTTTTTCCCTGGTAAATAAACTAGACAAAGACAGTACAATGAAAAGAAAACTGCAAACCAACGTCTCTCACGAACTTAGAGATAAAAATGCTCAGTATATCAGCAGACAGAATCCAACAGTGTATAATAAGGATTATACACATGATAAGTGGAATTTATCCCAGGTCTGAAAGTGTGACTCAGCATTCAAAAATCAGTGTAACCCACCAGATCAACAAGCTAAAGAAAAGTCATAGAAGCATAGCAGATGACACACCAAAAACATTTGACAAAATCCAACATCCATTTAGATAAAAGTTCTCAGCAAGTTAGTAATAGAGAGACTATCTGCTTTATAAAGAATAGCTATGAAAACCTACGGCTAACATCACATGTAATGGTGAGAGACTTATTTTTTTCCTTAGACTTGGAACAGAGAAAGGATATCTATACTCACCACTCTTATGTAATATAGTGCTTGAAGTTCAAGCCACTGCAGGGAGGCAAAAAAAAAAAAAAGAAAAGAAATGAAAGACATTTTTAAGTTTGGAAAGGAAATATATATTTACAGATGACGTTATTTTCAGCATAGAACATCCCAGGGAATCTACCAAAATCTCTGAGAATTAAGTGAATTCATCATTGTCAAAGTATACAAGATCAACACACAAAACTTGATGGTATTTCTATATTAACAAGTAACATGCAGGAAATGAAATGAAAAATACCATACTACTTCCAACTACTCCAAGAAAATGAAATACCTAGGTATACAGTAAACACAATACAGTTTTCCATTCCATGTGCTTGAAAATGACAAAATGCAGATGAAGAAAATCAAAGAGTACATAAATAAATGGTGAGACATACTGTGTTAATGGTTTAGAATACTCAACATATTAATGATGTCAGTTTTCCCAAAAGTGATCAATAGTTTTAAAGTAATTCCTATCAAAATCTTAGCAAGGATTTTTTAAAACATCGATGAGTTTGTTCAAAAATTTATAATAGGCACAGAGACTAGAAGAGCTAAAGTAATCTTGACAAAGAAGAATGAAGTGGAAGGACTTCCTCTGCCTGTTGTCAAAATTTCTTATGTAGATAAAGTAATCAAAACAGTGTGGTATTGGCAGAGGGATAAGCACACATAAATGGAACAGAATGGAGAACTTAGAAATAGACCTTCACAAATATGCTCAGTGATTTTTAACAAAGGTGTGACTCAATGGAGGAAAGATGCCTATTTCACAAACAGTGCTGGAGCAGTTGACATTTGTAGGCAAAAATAAACAAGTGAAACAAAAACACTCATCTTAAATCTGACACTATACAAAAATTTACTCAGAATGTATTATAGACCTAAAAGTAAATGTAAGGCTATGAAACTTTGGGGAGAACCATAGAAAATGAACACAGCTAAGCACAGAATTCCTAGGATTCTTAACTGACACCAAAAGCTCAGTGCATAAAAGGAAAAACTGATAATTTGAACCTCATCAAAACTAAATACTTGATCTGTTAAAGTTCATGTGGGAAGGTGAAAGCACAAGCTACAGATGGAAAAAAATATATATACAAAATGTATATCTTACAAAATACTTGTATCTAGAATATATAAAGAACTCTCAAAATTCAGCAGTGAAAAGACAGTGTAATCAGAAAATGGGCAAAACACAGAAAGAGAAATTTAATCAGAGAGAATATACAGATGGCAAATGAATACATGAAAAGATGTTCAGCATTATAGAAATCAGGGAATTGAAAATTGAAACCACAATATCAATACACATAAATCAGAATGGCTAAAATAAAAAATAGTGGCAACATTGAATGTTGGCAATGATATGGAGAAACTGAATCACTTATACATTGCCAGCAGGAATGTCAAATGACACAGCCATTCTGGAAAATAATTTTGCAATTTATTATAAAATTAAATATGCAATTACCATGCAGTCAGAGAATTACTCTTGAGTATTTATCCCAGAAAAATGAAAAATTTTGTTCATACCAAAACTTTTGCATGAATATTCATAACTTTTTTTGTAATAGTCAAAAACTGGAAAAAAAAAAAAACTGGAATGCCCCAGATGGTCTTCAGTGGATGAATTAAGCAAACTGTGGAACATACATTCTGTGGCGTATTAGCATACAAAGGAACAAGCTATTGATAGATGCCACAACTTGGATGTGTGTTCAGGGGTTAGTGCTAAAAGAAAAAAGCCAATCCCAAAATGTTATTTACTATATTACTATATTTACATAATATTTTTGAAATGAAAAATTCTAGGAATGGAAAGCAGACTAATGGTTGCCAGTGGTTAGCGACAGGGAGGGGCAGAGGCATGAGGGACGTGGGTGTGATTATAAAAGGGCAGTGGG
The DNA here is from genome assembly GCF_019320065.1 of Cervus canadensis. Lineage (NCBI taxonomy): Eukaryota > Metazoa > Chordata > Mammalia > Artiodactyla > Cervidae > Cervus > Cervus canadensis. The sequence goes on from NC_057404.1 coordinate 60,159,759, forward strand.
AGGAGCTATTCAGTATCTTAGCTGTGGTGGCAGATACATGAACCTATTAATAAAAACCCATAGAACACAAATGAGTGCAAGCAAAATCTGAATGAGATCAGTGGGTTATATTAATGTCGATGTCTTGGTTGTGATATTTGTGTAGTTTTACAAAATGTTACCAGCGGGGAAAACTGGGCGCAGTATACAAGTGGTCTATCTGTATTACTTCTTAGAACTGCATGTGACTCTACATGATGTTTTCAATTAATAAAAAGAAAGAAAAAATAATAGGTCAGGAGAGCAGAGCCCTCATGAGTGGGATTTGTGCTCTTGTAAGAGAGATCCCATGAAGCTCTCTGGCCCTTTCTGCCAGGTGAGGACACTGTGAGAGGTCTGCAACCCTGAAGGTCTTCCCTGAGCCATGAGGTTCACTTTGACCTCAGGCTTCCAACCTCAACAGCTGTGAGAAGTAAATTTCTGCCTTTATAAGTCACCCCATCCATGAGCTGTTATAGCATCCCAAATGGACATGCTTCCTCTCAGAGCCAGCGGGGGGCCTTCTGTCTCCTTCCCTAAGTATATCAAAAATTCTGAAAAAAAAAAGTGGCTTATCTCCCTTGCTGTCAGTCTCCTCCCACCATCTCTTAATAGAGACTCTCTCTTTTTGGCACCTGGGAACTGTAAGATTTTTCTCCTTGCCCTTCTACTCTGCAGGATCAAGGTGCCTGCTGCCTCCTCTGAGCCTTCCCCTTCGCTGGGACCCAGGCTTTCCTTTCCCTGGGCTCAGTTCCTCCCTCTTTTCTGCTGCACAGATGCAGCATTATCGGAAAGTTCATCAATCAGAGGATAATTACTAGATCAATTTGTAAAGGTCTTACACTAATTAGGGATACAGTTGACCCTTGAACAACACAGATTTGAACTTCAAGGGTCCACTTAAATGCAAAAGTTTCAAATAATGAACAGAGCAGTACTGCACAGTCCAAGGTTGATTGAATCCTTGAATGTGGAAGGCTGACTGTGAACTTACTCTCTGATAATCAGCTGTGCCCTGAGCAGTGCCCTAACCCCCATGTTGTTCAAGCATCAACTGTAATTATCAGGAGGGCTGAAATTCTAGGAGAGATTTGTCACATATCTGTTTTAAAATGTAGTCTGTTATGGTTTAAATTGGCAGAATCTCCCAGTCCACTTTGGAGTTGTCTAACTTCTTTTTTGAAATCGCCGGTGACTTATGTGCTGGAACCACATTACGTTAAACTGGACGCAGTTGGAGCCGATCCAGCTGCAGCAGGAATGGAGCTCAGAACCCCCTGCCTTCCTTGGCAGGTCCTAGAGCCTGCGTGCAGAGCACAGAGCTCCGTGGAACACTGATGGAAACCCTCAGCCTGGATCCTTGCTGGGAGGGCCTTCCTGCCAAGGAATTCCACAGTTCTGCTCCATTGTGGTTCTCAGCCACAGGTTGTATAGCAATTCTGACTCTGACTGTATTTAGATTGTTCCCAACCATTGGATGTGGTTGAGGGAAATGCAGTTAGGATTCAGGATTTGGTAAATTTGTTTATTAGCAGCTAGCTGCTTAAGAAATGCTGTAGAAAAAAACTAAAAACAGCCATAATGAGACAGGATGCATCAATCGTTTGAAAATGACTTAATTTTTTTGTACAGGAAATTAAATGCCAGATTGTTTTGTAGTTTGTTAGACTATTGTTTCAAATAGTGGTTGTATAAAGTAATCTTTTCTTTAAAACTGCAAATGTCTATTCATTTTGTTCATTATCAACCTTGGAATAAATTATTCACAGACATCATCATAGTTATCATCATTTCATGCAGTCATAGCTCATTCTACCATTTTCTAAATTGATAAAGGAATGTTTTTAATCTTTTCTAAGTATGAAAACTCTGGTTGTTTTTCCCTCTGTCCTTTCCACTTGGATCCTTTTTAAAGTCACTATTACCCAAGCATGAAAACAAATACTGGCCAAGTTGTTTTCAATTTCCAAGTATCATTTTTAGAAATAATGAGATCTTGTTTCAATTTGAATCATTGAGACCTACACTGCATATGGTAGGAGGTGAGGACAGGTGTGGGTAAGTAGAAGAGTGGATATCATTCATATCCAGAGCAAAGAATTCATTTTCTGGAAAATTAAGTTGTATAAAAAGGTGGTAAAAAGAAGGCTTTCTGTGCTTAGTCGCTCAGTCGTGTCCAACTCATTGCGGCCCCGTGGACTGTAGCCCACCAGGCTCCTCTGTCCATGGGGATTCTCCAGGCAAGAATACTGGAATGAGTTGCCATGCCCGCCTCCAGGGGGTCTTCCCAACTCAGAGATTGAACCCAGGTCTCCCGCATTGCAGGTGGGATCCACCAGGAAAGAAGGCAATAAATAAAGAAGGAAATAAATATTTAATCAAAAAATTTGTTCCTAATCCAATAGGCAAAGGAGAATTATTGTAAATTCTTGAGCAAGAATTTGATGTAGCAGAAATGGAACAACAATGGAAGCAAACTGTAACAGTAGGATCTGGACTGCTATCTAAGCCTTAGCAATACACCCAGAAGGAATGCTGACCAGAGTATTCTACATTTTAGGAACTCTACCTTCCAGAGAAAAAGTAATGAAAGAGAAGTAGCCAAATAAGTTTACTTGGTCTACAGTTGATAGCAAAGTAGCTTAAGAGAAGGGGATATACCAGAAAGATGTTGGAGGTTCATGGGATCAGTGAATCTGTAGGAAGGACCTGCAACAGGCAGGGTGCACAGAGGTGAGCAGCCATAATTAACAGTGTTCTGTTCATGCTCATGACCTGGTGAGCACAGGGCCCACCACCTCAAATCTCCCTTCCATCTTCACTGCAGTCTCTCAGCAAGTTAAAAGAACTGAGATAAATGTGGCATGTTTGGAGCCAATAGATTCTTTGAGAGAATGCATCCTGCGTTTGCCTTGTCTTCTCTCGTAGGGCCTCTTCCGTAACCTTCCCAAGTAGAAGAGAGTTCCTGCACAAGAGGAAATTGTACTTCTATTAGGAAATGAAGGTGGATGGTAAACAATCAAAATGCAAGAAATAGGGAATTTCTTGGCAGTCTAGAGGTTTGGACTCAGAACTTTCACTGCCAGGACCCAGGTTTGATCCCTGGTCAGGAAACTGACCCACAAGCCACAGGGCTCAGCTAAATAAATAAATATAAATAATCATAATTCACATTTTAAAAATAAGAGAAATAGCCATTCAGGCAGGCTCTAAGAAACACAGTTCTTATGTTAAGATCAGATAATCCCTTAAGAACAAAAGGGAAGGACATCCCAAGAAAACAATGCCCTCTGTAGGAAATTCTGGGTTATTATCCCAATTGCCATTGGTGGAAAGAAGTGTCATAAGGGACACATTCTAGCAAAATAACAGACCTATTCAGTTCACACTGGGAATGCTGAGATGTAGAACAGGCCAACTGTAGAGACATCAGAAACATTTGTCATTAGAACTAGGAGCTGAAAACAAAAGGGAAGGCCATTGATGAAACTCAATGAAAGGCAGAGGGAGAAAGCAAAGCTCTCAAAGTCTTCCCGATCTTGGAAAGCGACCTCCAAATTAAAAAGGGCAAGACAAAAATGGCTAGAATGAAAATAAAGATCTGGTGTAAGTGAGTAAATAGCAAAAGAGCATCTACCTATTTTTAAAACAACTCACATCTTCCGGGCAGATAAATTATATGCCACAACACTGAAGACAGTTGGAGGTGTGATCAAAAAAACTTCTCAGTAATTTCTTAGAAAATTGATTGGAGAAATATCAGAAGTAATGAGTTGGGCAAATGCTGTCTAGATTCATAAAAAGGTTACAGGGACAAATTACAGAACTCCTCTTGATACAAAATTTTCAAATGGATCATTAAACAGATGAATTTTGAGCGTGTAGACAAGAAAACAGCCACATAGCATGGATGTGTTCAGATAAGTGAAGGTGACGTAGTGGAAAGAGCTGGAGTCAGACGACCTGGATTCATGCCTTCCTTTTGTCACTAAACAGCTCTCTGGACATGAGCAAATCACAACTCCTTTGAGCTGCAATATATTTATCTGCAAAATATGCTATTGAAATATATGTTCTTTAATGGGACATTTAGCCACAAAGAATCTATCAGTTCCACATGTACTGAATTTACCACAATTCTTTTAATCAGGCTGCCATTTATTCTTGTACTGGATGTTTATGTCATTTTATGAAGTACAAACATTGGTCCTGTAACAGATGGGTATTATTAGTTCTTTTTTACAAAAGTGATGAAATAGAAGTTTAGGGTAACTAACTAATAGGTTAGATGAATCAAGATCAGAGTGTATCCTAGTATCAGGCAATCAGCTGACCACCATTCCATACCATTGTGATGGACATGTTGAGTAGATTTCGGATGGATAGCATTACAATGAGATAACACTACAACAATCATTTTTGTTTGGGTAGTTTTATCTAAAATGTGTTGATAATGGATCCATGTCCATTTCATGGGAAGTCTCTTCTGGTATTTCTTTAGCTTTAGCCTGTCCAACTTTTGTTCTGAAAGAATCAATTTGGCTGAAAGAATCAAGGAAATTCTGATCAAATTCTCAAAAAAAAAAAAAGAGGAGAAATACCCAGATGAATAATTTCGTCATATATTCATTTATTCAAATGTCACATCCAAAACAGGATTTGAGGTAAGCTGTTTCATTCACAATATGGTCAGTGTTCAAGTAGTGAAATATATGGGTACTGAAAGTATTGATAAATTACTGTATTTAGCTCAAAACTGTCTTGCTGGAAAGGATGTTCCTTAACTTTGAACAGGGTCAGAATTTGAGGGGCTGGAACAGAGATTGGGAGTGTGTGGGACAGGCTGTTAGGTTGCTGTGTGGAGCTTCCAAGAAGGATTAGAATGGAAGTATCTCTAGCGATATCGGGTCTTTTTTTTTTTTTTTACCTAAATCACAGGATGGAAATTAAGGAAATCTTGAGTTAACAGAAATTTTCTGTTAAATGGATCCAATTCATTTCAAATTGACTTCAAGTTCAACAGACACCAACCATTTGAAAATTCTAGCATAAAGGACTGATGTGTATTTCAGTTACTCACAGAAGAGGATGTTCAGACCCAGGGAAGCAGTGCAGCTCTATTTCTGCCTTGTCCAGGCCACATCCTGAGCATGGTGGGTTCCCTTCTGGGCCACATAGTCACAAACTGGAGAAAGTTCAATGGGAGGTGTCCAGGGAGTTGAAAGATCTGAAGAGCATGTCATGAGGAATAGCTGGGGCAACTGGAAAAGACTTAAGGGTGACATAAAAGTATCTTTTAAATATATGAAGAGCTGCTGTTTGGGAAATATAGTTGGTTAATTCTAGGACTCTTAGAAAGAAAAATTAGAAGAAGTGGATGGAATTAGTGAAAGATCCTTTCCCAGCGAGAGCCTCTCCAAAGTTGAATGATGTCAGTTTAACAAGGTTAAGAGCTTGCTAGTCACTCATCCTCTTCAGCTGAGTGAATGCCAGTTGAGAGCCTTCCGTGTGCCATTCTCAGTGCTTGGAACACGTCAGTGCGAAAGGAGACAAAAACCCTTACTCTCAGAGTGTTTGCATCCTAGAAGGCTGGGGAAGGGCTTCCCAGGTGCCGCTGGCAGTAAAGAACCCACTTGCCAACGCAGGAGACACAGGAGAAGAAGAAGACACAGGGTCAGGAAGGTCCCCTGCAGGAGGGCATGGCAACCCACTCCGGGATTCTTGCCTGGAGAATCCCATGAACAGAGGAGCCTGACGGGCTAGGATCCACAGGGTCACAAAGAGTCAGACATGAACTGAAGTGACCAAGCATGCATGCACAGGGGTGGGGAAACTTTCAATAAACAGGAAAACAAGTCAGTAAATTGCATAGCATGTTGGAATTGGAAGAGTTACTGGAAAAGATAGAATAAGAGAGGAGGAATGAGAGGAGGTGGCAAGGGACATGCTGTCATGGCAACAGGGTTGTTCTGGTAGGTCAGCCTCATTGAGAGGGTGACATCCGAGCAAAGACTTCGCTGAAGGGTGTGAGCACTATTCTGGGGAAGAACATTCCAAGCAGAAGGAAAAGTCATGTGAAGACCCGAAGTGAGGATGTGCCAGCAAGGAGGCCTTCCTTGGGTCTCTAAGCAGAGCCAGGCAGAGCGTTTGGGAGAGGAGGACAAGAGATCTCTGGTTAGAGCAAGTGAACTGAAGTCTCTTCCAACTTTTTATACTTCCTGAGCTTCTGCTTTTCAGATAGTTCAAAGTAATTAATTTGGTATTGGTGAGCAGCGTGGATTCAAGAGAAGACATGTCAGACCATTTCTCACAAATACCAATGGTGAGGGGGCTGGACACACAGTGTACGAAATTTTTAAATGCAGGCAATGCATTCAGATATTTTTATTTAAAATATTATGTATATCAAATGAAGTATGCTCACAGACTTTGAGACCTTTGCATCAGAGAATGTGAAATCAGTTAAGAGCATAATGGTATAATCTGCATATTAAGTCTTGGACAGGAAGTCAAAGGACAATAAGAGATAAAAGAAGAAGTTAGAGAGTCTTTGGTGAAAAAATCAAGAAAGAATGAAGAACCACTTTGTGGTTTAGACCCCAGGAAATCGGCCAATACAGACTTTGCTTTTTCTCAAAGAAGGGTCACACTGATTTTCTTCTGCTTATTGTCAATGGCCAGATACTTACTTGTCCTCTCATCATCCCGCTATACATAATTACACATCATTTAGGAACTTGACCAGTGCCAACTTTCTCAATTATTTTGTGTCTACTGTGTAATTATAGTCATAAAACTTTTAAACAGAGGCTCAGAACTAATTCACTGTGATGATGACAAAGAGACAGATAATACTTCGATTCCCGTTGCTGCTTAACTTGTCCTGGTTCCTTGCTGCAGGTGCCTTCATTTGCAAGATGGTGCCATTTGTCCAGTCCACCGCTGTCGTGACAGAAACCCTCACGATGACCTGCATTGCTGTGGAGAGACACCAGGGGCTCGTGCATCCTTTTAAAATGAAGTGGCAGTACACCAACCGCAGGGCCTTCACGATGCTGGGTGAGAACATGCCCCTGGCAGTATTAAAGCTGTGCTTCATTTCAGAACACAGAGAATCTCTGTAACATGAGCCATGTTTATGAACTAGAGGAGGAACCGCCTGTCTGTCTTGTAGGCATTGGGGTGTCATTTCAGGGTTTCAGTCATCCCCAAACTTCCTGCTCCCCTCCCCTCTTTCCTTGAGACCTAGCCTAGCACTGAAAATCTCTCCTCTCCGATTTCCCTGAGTTGCTGTTCTTAACTTTTTAAGCTGGCGCTAGTGGTAAAGAACCCGCCTACCAGTGCAGGTAGGCATAAGAGATGTGGGTTCAATCCCTGGGTCAGGAAGATTCCCTGGAGGAGGGCGTGGCAACCCACGCCAGTATTCTTGCCTGGAGAATCCCATGGACAGAGGAGCCTGGTGGGCGACCATCCATAGCGTGCAAAGAGTCAGATATGACTGAAACGCCTTAACACGCAGAGGCATACAGCTGATCTAAGATCGTCTATCAGTGGCATCTCCATAAGAATATTCATTAGATTAGTCAGCTGTCATCCTGAGGTAAGAAGCAAGTAGATTTCAGCAGGTAGGTTTTGACAGAGGCCAGGAAGGTATGTTTAGAGGAGTGGGGAACGTGGGTGCTGCCTAGACGGGTCTCAGTGCGGAGTGCACAACAGCAGAAGGCGGCAGGACCTGTGAGGACCCTGGGTCCCGAGTGCCAGAGATGCCTGGCAAAGGTGGATTTCATTCACATCCTAATTGTGCTTCAGGCACTCCTGGACCCCCAGCTTGCAGTAACCGTTTCTGAATCACCATATGTCCTGTGATGTATGTAAACCGAAAGCAATGTCCTAAAGCCTAGTGCAGTGAAATGGAAAAATTTCTTTATTTGGTAATTATAATTGAGCCATTTAAAACTTTAATGTGGTTCTCAGTGATTTGAATGCATTACAGCTGAATAACCAGAGGTTTCGGAACAACTAATATGATAATCAAAGAGAGCAATTTTTACTAATACGTCACTTGAGAGGAATGAGTAAACATTTATTTCTGCTGTAAGAATTTAGCCATTATGGGATAGTAGAGTTACAGAAAGAACTCCTGAAGGTTTTGCTACACTAAACTCTTTGAAATAGTTTGAATTGAATAGATAAGCCCATAGAGGGGAAAATTGTTAGTTATTTTAAAATTTATGTCACATTCTCCCTGAAAAAGAATTCAAAGACCTCTTGGCTTTTAATAATTGACATGTTTCCACCATCAGAACATCTGAAAACAGCATGTGGGTGTGAAAAGAGGGTTAGGAAAGAAATACATGGAGGGCGGAAGTTATTAAAAAAGGATAGAGAAGGAAAGAGAGTTTTGACATTTGAAGGCAAAGTTGATAATAGGCAGCCAAGGCAGTTCCTACTCAGAAAAGTCATAGGAGACAGAAAGGCGTTTAAATCAAGAAGATTCATCTCCCCAGGAGGCTCTCCTGCAGCGCTGACTGACGTCTCCCTCTGACTCTGTCACTTCCGCCCTCTAGATGAACCCACCCATGCCTCAGCCGGCAGAACCTGCTAGGCTTCCTTGCCCAGGTTATACCAGTTATGGCCCTTCTATCACTGAGCAGGCACTGCAGTCAAGAGAATTGGCAATGACCTGAGCCAGGTAGGCTCAATTCCTCCAGAGTTCCTACTAAAGACTGGAAAAATGACTGGATATGAGATAACATAATAAAATAATGATTAGACTAGGAGAGAATGGATGTGTGTAGCAATGCAGGGGGAGAGGGGACAGAAACAGAGACAATGATCTGTGAGCCTGAGGACAACCTTGAATCACTGATTCATGATAACTTTCTATGGGTGGTGTCAGTCCGTGTGTATCTTTATAATAAATTCCAATCACAGTTTAAGCGGGTCTCAGTTCCTTGAGATCTACAGCAATGCAGTGTTTTTGTTTTTTGTTTTTTGTTTTTTTAATGCTCCCACTCAATACCGAAAGAGCAAGCAGAGTTTGAGCTGGGAAATTTTCTTCAAAAACAGGGCTCTTGGTTCTGGCCCTGCCCTGGTATGTTAAGATTCTCTTTTGTTCTTTGCTAAGGAATGCATCGTTAAAGTAATCCCCTCAACAAACTCATGGAAAACGGGAAATTTGGAAAAAGTACTCTGGTTTTGATGTTATACATGTTTGTTTTGTAAACAAGAAAATAATGCTCATATAATTATCCTTAAATATAATTTCAACTTTAAGAAGCTATAGAGAATTCACTCTATCATATTTAGGTTATTCATCCATTCAACAAACAAACAGTAGGTGCCTGATCTGTTCCTGCTGAGGGAAATGAAAACTGAAACCAATTCTGTAAGTTCCTCATGAGAGGACTCGGGCGTGAAGAATGTGAACTGAAGTGTCACAGGAGACAGAGAGGCAAGCGATGTTGTAGAGAACCTCTGGGACCCTTTTAAGGAATTTGCGCTTTATCCAGCAGCAGCTTTTTATTCTTTAAATTAGTTACTTAATTACTTTTAATTGGAGGATAATTACACTGTGGTGGTTTTGCTGTACATCAGGGTGGATCGGCCATAGGCATACAGGCGTCCCCTCCCTCCTGACCCCCCTCACCTCGCTCCCCGCTCCTTCCCTCCAGGTTGGGTTCCCTGTGTCAGGCAGATATCAAACTCCCACTGGCTACCTGTTTTACATATGTAATGTATATGTTTCAGCGCTATTCTCGAAAATCATCCCTCCCTCTCCTTCTCCCATTGTGTCCAAAAGTCTGCTCTTTATGTTCCAGTGACAATTTTGAGGGTAGAGTGGGAAATGTGAGGAGACCATTGCACTGCACCAGGGAACGAGTGGTGCGGTCGCTTGAACATAAGGAGTCTTTATGGTTAGAGAATTAAGCGCAGGTGGATTTCGCTTTGCTGAGTTGCAGTCTAATGATCTTAACGTTTTGCAGGGCTGGTCTGGCTGGTGGCCGTCATCGTAGGAGCTCCCATGTGGCATGTGCAACGACTTGAGGTAGACTGGGGCTGGGCTTGGTAATCACTCTGTTGAAATGTTTTCCCACCCCTCTCACTTGCAATCATTTTCCTCCCTGCAAGCACATTACAGCAAATTTGTGTGATCTCAATTTTTTCACTGGAGGTTTTTCAAGTGGAATAAAATAATTTGCTTTAAGATAGTTTTCTCTGCTTTATTCAGCTCTTCCTTGAACTTATATTGTTAAGACCTTAATGCTTAAGATGTTCCAGGGTCACTTTCTGCATTTGCCTGCCAGCAGAAACATGCCTTTCCTAGTGTTATTCAGTGTCTTGTTACATCCTAAGAGTTTGATGCTCGCTCTAGATTTTTCTTTTGTTTTTAAGTCACAAAAAAATGTTAACCACTTATCTACTTATTGGTTGATTCTCCTTCATAAGCACTTCCCCTGCCTCTTCAGTTTAGTTCAGTCGCTCAGTCGTGTCCAACTCTTTGCGGCCCCATGAATTGCAGCACACCAGGCCTCCCTGTCCATCACCAACTCCCGGAGTTTACTCAAACTCATGCCCATCGAGTCGGTGATGCCATCCAGCCATCTCATCCTCTGTCGTCCCCTTCTCTTCCTGCCCCCGATCCCTCCCAGCATCAGGGTCTTTTCCAATGAGTCAATTCTTCGCGTGAGGTGGCCAAAGTATTGGAGTTTCGGCTTCAGCATCAGTCCTTCCAATGAACACCCAGGACTGATCTCCTTTAGGATGAACTGGTTGGATCTCCTTGCAGTCCAAGGGACTCTCAAGAGTCTTCTCCAACACCACAGTTCCTGCCTCTTCAGTTCAGTTCAGTCGCTCAGTCATGTCCAACTCTCTGCAACCCCATGAATCGCAGCACGCCAGGCCTCCCTGTCCATCACCAACTCCTGGAGTTTACTCAAACTCATGCCCATCGAGTTGGTGATGCCATCCAGCCATCTCATCCTCTGTTGTCCCCTTCTCCTCCTGCCCTCAATCCCTCCCAGCATCAAGCTCTTTTCCAGTGAGTCAACTCTTCTCATGAGGTGGCCGAAGTATTGGAGTTTCAGCTCAAGCATCAGTCCGTCCAATGAATACCCATTCCTGCCTCTTAGTCACTGACGAATATCTGAACTAGAACATGTAAGCCGTTGATTTGTGAACCTGAGAATGATCTTAAATCATTGATTCATAATAACTTTCTATAGGTGGTGTCAGTCTGTGTGTATCTTTATAATAAAGATAAACCTCTCTGTTCCCCCCACACCTCTGTCAGCTGGGCCCAGCCTGCACAGGTGATTCACAGTGAAGAAGACACTGTGCCATTTTTGGTGACCTGGTCTCTTTACTGGGGCCTACTTGAATGTGTCCTGCCTGGGAGATCTAGTGTAGACAGTAGTCCTCAAGGACATTAGGGGGTTGCTCAGATGCCCTCTAAGATAATTTTTAAGATTACTTATCTTCTGTACCTTTTTAAATTAATGTAGGCAAACATGAAACTGCTAGGCACTCAGTGTTCCACTGGCAAGGATATCAAATGAGCCTTCAGACAAGAGTACATTTTAAAAAGTGACTTAGGGCTTCCCTGGTGGCTCAGATGGTAAAGAATCTGCCTGCAGTGCAGGAGACTGGGGTTTGATCCCTGTATTGGGAAGATCCCTTGGAGAAGAGAATGGCTACCCACTCCAGTACTCTTGCCTGGAGAATTCCATGGACAGAGGAGCCTGGCAGGCTGCAGTCCATGGGGTTGCATAGAGTCAAACATGACTGAGTGACCAGCACTTTCACTTTTCACTTTGATGTTCGATGCAACTGTATATAAATGAGCTTGACTGCACAGGTAACAGCAGATGGCAGTTTTATTCTGCCGCTTACCACCTCTAAAAATGCAGTCAGAGGATTTCCCGGTCCTCTGATGAGATGTGATAGATGAAGCCTTGAGTGGGTCCTGTAACTCTTGTGGTCATTCAGAGAATAAAATTCCTCTGGTCACTTTCAGTCACAAGAACAGTAACTGGTCACTGAATGTTGTTAGTTCCCTTATCAAAATATCCAGTCCAGTGTCACAGTCCCTCAAGTCCACACTTTCAATCAATTTAAGATGTCTCCCTTTCCCCAAGTTGAGCCATTTTAGGTCTAGAATCCTAGGATATGGAGAGAGCTATGATGCCCTTATTCTGCATATTACTGTTTCTCATGACTGACTATTTCATGGGTTCCTCACAAATACCATCCCTGGGGCTTCCAATGGCTGCTTCCCTCTTTAAGCTTCCACACACAGCTGGACGTGGCCAACTCCTTTCTCTGAGGCTGCCCTTATCTCCGGCAGGAAACCCATACCTTTAAAAATAACCCAACCCAGTTCCCGTATGGAGTCTAATTCTGGCTCATAGAACACAAGGAGATGTGTCCATTTTTAAAAATAAAATTATTTTATCATATGCTCTAAATATATTTTAAAATATAGCTCATTTAGTTTGTAGAAAATTAATTAAATCTAACTGGCAAAACCAGTTATCTCTGTCAGACGGATCAGCCAAATCAGATTTGCTTTCTGTCAAGAAAAAGTATGAATTCATCTTTCAAGTCAAATAAATGTATTAATATGGTCTCCCACGGCCACCTTCTCACTCCTAAATTCTATTAGCAAGAGTGCAAGCATGCAAGACGCTTTAATTCCTCCGCTGGCTGAAAGGAAGCGCCAGTGATGTTACCATTTGCGCGATGTTCTCTTTGCCTTGCTCCTGCTGCTCTCTCTCCCAGGAGTGATGTGTCTGACAGCTTTCAGGGGCCGGAAGCAACAAGGTGGTTAAGTTAAAATTGTCATCACTCTGCCCTTTACTATGCGAGATGGGAATTCACCACATCTATGTGAATGGGAATTCACAACATCTCATCACCTGTCAAAACACCTTTTTTTTTTTTTTCCTAATGTCAAGTTTCCCCTGAATAGAAATACATTTAATACCAGGAAAGGCACAAAGCCCTGCCCTGGATTTATGGTGCCTTGATCAAGGGGGCTTCCCTGACATCCATAGTTCGGACCACCTCTTATTTTGGTGGTCCATAGTGAGATTGCAGTTGGGTGAGAGATAGGACTTGTGAAGATTGAAAGAAGGGTGATTATGAAGGAGGAACTGGGAATGTAGACCCAGCAGGACACTGCAACCCCGCCCCACACATTCTCTTAGGCAGTGAGATTTTTGGAGAACTGTGAGTTTGGACATAGAAGGTCTGAAACTGGTTCCCATGAATCCATCTGCGCACACCCTCAGAAGGTCTCTGCTTGTCCCCAGGGGAGCATACACCAGTTCAGAGGCTGTCAGCCTCTCCTTGTGCTTTAGAACGCATCAGTGTGTGACCCCCATGGTTTGGGCCCTGTGGGCTCTGCTTACATGAGTCAGAATGAATTTCACCTTCATATCCTCTTCCCAGGGAGTACAGACCTTGAAGTTATTGCTTAATACTTTCATTCCTAGTTGCATTTGAAAAATAATACCTAGATCAGAACTTGAATTGTCATTCTTTTGATAATAATACCAGAAAGCTTCCCGCCCCGCCTCCCATTCAATTGAGTTTGAAGATTGGTGATAATACTCTGGAAATGGAGGCAGAAATATGTCTTAAGACTTAAATATTCCTCATCTGTAAAGTTCCAGAGTGACTCAGATGACAAGAATTCTGATCAATTCTCTAACTTTAATTCCGATTATCCAGATGTATGACTTTTGAATGTACTTTAAATGTTTAGTTTGTCTCATATTAGCATTTTCTATGGTTTTCCTGGTGGCTTGATTGTAAACAGTCCACTTGCCAATGCAGAAAACACGAGTTTGATCTCTGGATCAGGAAAATCCCCTGGAGAAGGAAATGGCAACCCACTCCAGTATTCTTGCCTGGGAAATCCCATGGACAAAGGAGCCTGGCAGTCCATGGGGTCGCAAAACAGTTGGACATGACTGAGCGACTAAACAACAGCAACAAATTCTAATTGTTATTATTAATTTTTGAACTCAAAAGTCAGTCTCTTAGAAATAGTATTTATAAATAGAAGTTACTTTCTGTATAATATATACCTCAAAGGCTTATAATTGGGTCTGAATATTAGTACATTGGCAATAGTTCGAATCCTAATTTATCATTCATCTCAAAATCAAAAAGCTACAAGTTTCCTCTCTAAAATCTTTGCAAACAGCATGATCACTGCAATCTGAAACAGCAGTAGCAAAATACAGATTTTCAGTTCAGAAACAAAATGCAGGCTTTCGGTACTTATTCAACCGGAAGAAGTCTGATGCCTTGTCAAAACTGATCTCCTCAACAATTGAGGAAGCAAAATCATGGAACAGCAAACCAGCTGGTTGCCTTCCCATGTGGCACAGTGGTAAAGAATCTGCCTGGCAGTGTAGGAGATGCAAGAGACAGGGTTTGATGCCTGGGTTGGAAAGATTCCCTAGAGAAGGAAACGGCAACCCACTCAAAGATTCTTGTCTGGGAAATCCCATGACCACAAGAGCCTGGTGGGCTACAGTCCAAGGGGTCGCAAAGAGTCAGCTGTGACTAAGTGATGGAACATGCATGCAAACTAGCTGACATGCTAGAATAAAATGTTTTTTTCATACATACTTTGGTCATTCTGGTGTTCTTTCTTTCATTCAACTGAAAATTTAGTGACCAGCATGTAAAAAGGCAGAAAAGATGTTTTTATTTTTATTTTTTTTCCTGAGGAAATAACTCTTGTCTCCGAAACCCCCAGTTCTACAATCATGCCTCACATTCTGTGGGGACACAGCAAACCACCCTCTCCATTTCTCTGTAATACATTTTGACACTGATATTTCACCACTTAAGTATCTTTTCCGGAAAAGATGTTTTTAAAAAGTGAACAGGCTGTGGACCTCGATTCCATTTAAAATAGAAAAGAACACATGAAACTCTCAAGAATCTAAACAGTGAGGTGAGAAGGCAGACTTCACAACAAAAGAACAGGCAAAAGTGTGTCTCATTCGAAATCTGCCCCCACGGTAAGCACGGGAGGCTCTGAGAAGCGCTGCCTGACAATAGTCTCGGTGGCTTTGGGTGCTTTGATACTGCCTCTGGCTCTTCTAACTGAATTATACTTATCTTAAAGATTAAGTATGACTTCTTATATGAGAAGGAACACGTCTGCTGCTTGGAAGAGTGGAGCAGCCCTGTGCACCAGAAAATCTACACCACCTTCATCCTTGTCATCCTCTTCCTCCTGCCGCTCATGGTGATGCTTATCCTGTACAGTAAGATTGGCTATGAACTTTGGATAAAGAAAAGAGTTGGGGATGGCTCGGTGCTTCGATCTATTCATGGAAAAGAAATGTCAAAAATAGCCAGGTGTGTTGCATGGAATATTCACCTGTTTAAAATGTTTCAGAGACAGTAGCCAGAGATCTCAGATGCCTGGGTAATGTCATCAAAGTGTCATTGGTAATTTATGTTGAGCACATGGGCTGACTTTGAACTTTTGGTTTCACATATGGCAGAAAGAAAGAGCAAAATCACCAGCTCCCAAGTCAGAGGGGGAGGTCACTGTTACAAATAGTTGCCTAAAATTTTTTTAATTGTTATATGTTCATCTGCATGTTGATACAAATTGCTGCGACTCTCTCCTCTTTCTGCTACTCCCCAGCCACTTGATGTAGATAAATCTCCTTACCCCCAAGCCCCCAACTTTCCTCATATGTACTAGAAAGCGTCAAAATATCCATCCGTACTTCCACCTACACAAGGAACGACGCTCAAAGATGTGAGATGATATGTATAAAAATACTCTTTAAATTGTTATTTTATATTTTATTTTTGGGCTTCCCTGATGACTGGCTCAGTTGGTAAAGAATCTGCCTGCAATGAGGGAGACTTGGGTTCAATCCCTGGGTTGGGAAGATCCCTAGAGAAGGGAATGGCAACCCACTCCAATATTCTTGCCTGGAGACTCTCATGGACAGAAGAGCCTGGCAGGCTACAGTCCATGGAGTCGCAAAGAGTCAACACGACTGAGCGACTAACACACATGTACACACACAAAGAATGATGCTAAACAAGCGTGAGATAATACGTATGAAAGTGCTTTGGAAATGAGAGTATGTTATTTATTTTAAATTATTATATTTTATTTTTACCTAAGGGCTTTACTTTCTGATCATATGGACTAACAGAAATTTAAAAACACAATTATTGCTATAGTACTTGTGGGCCATTTGGTTTATTTTATAAACTACACTGCGTGGCTAACAAAAACAAAACACCAGTTTAGAAGTCTAGTGGTTTGACGAAGTTTATCATGTCTTCAAGTGTGCAGCGACCTCTAGTGCCCAATTTGTATAAAGACGTGCTCCGGCTCCATGTACAGGGTGCTAGAAGGTTCAGCATCTTGGGACTTAACTGCTGATTTAGCTCTCTCTTTTCCTCCCCAAAAAAGGCTAACACGTTGAGATTATAATGAATGCGACTCGGTAAAATTTGAAAATGTGCAGATCCCTTGCAGACGTTAATCTTCTTTACATGGCTAATAGAGAAAACTCTGAATCCCTGGTTAATCATATTACTTAATTATATAATGGAAGATTACATTTTAATTCTGCCCTGAGGACTTCCCATATTTTTCTATCACAGGCATGAGTGTTCTTCGATATAAAATGAATAAGAACTTTGGCACAGAAGTTAGACTGCCTACATTTAAATCCAAACTAAACTTTATAATTTAAATTCTCAACTTTCTGATCTGCAAAGCCATCTGACTTTACGAGTTACTTAGCCTTCTCTGTGCCTCAGTACCTGATTCTGTCCAATGGCTTGTCAGGAAGATTAACCTGTGCCAAGCATCTAGCATGCTGCTAGACTCGTAATGAGCGCACATCTTAAGGATAGTCATAATGTGAGAAATATAGGGATGAGGGTAATAACAATGGGGAAAGATGATAAACAGCTCACAGTCAGCCTGTCATGAGCTTCATTAGAGGCTTCCCTCGTGGCTCAGTGGTAGAGAATTCACCTGCAGTGCAGGAGATGCAAGAGACAGAGGTTCGATCCCTGGGTCGGGAAGATCCCCTGAAGAAGGGCATGACAACCCACTCCAGTATTCTTGCCTGGAGAATCCTATGGACAGAGGAGCCTGGCGGGCTACAGTCCTTAGGGTCACAAAGAGTCAGACATGAGTGAAGAGACTGAGCTTGCACAAGCTTCATTTACATTTGAAAATTATCACTGAGAGGTCTAGACTTGACACATCTGCCAAGGAAAAGTTAACTGATACAGTGTATCCTTGTGGACCCAGGAAGAAGAAGCGAGCTGTGGTTATGATGGTGACAGTGGTGGCTCTCTTTGCTGTGTGCTGGGCGCCTTTCCACATTGTTCACATGATGATCGAATACAGTGAGTGTCTTTCTCGTTTGATGGAAGTTCTGGTTCATTTCCTGCTAGAATGCACAGTGAATCACTGAAATGTTTAGCCATTCACTTGGGCAATCAAATCTCAAACTTACTAGGTTTCTTTCAAGTTTTCAAGATAACCAGATCATTATGTGATGGGTAATTATATATGAGTATGATCAGAGCTTTAATAATTATAGAAGATAAAGAAAAATGTTTGAGATGCATCTCCCATGCTATGCCTTCTGGTCTCCCTAAGCCATTTAAACCCTGGAAGAGGTGTCACATCCTGTGAGTGTTCCCTGTTTGGAACCCTCACTTGAACCACATGAATTTAATAACACCTAGGATTTCAACTAGACCCTTAATATATTCTCTCTGATAATCTGAGCCTTAAGATAGTTCTCAGATGATTGTGTTTCTGTAACACTAGTGGACATTTGAAGGGTGACTGCATCTTCCAGTTTACCTGAAACTTGAAATCATGTTGAAATGCAATAAGCCCTCTAACACGTTCAGGGCTTGTAAGCCTAGATTCTCTAAGAAGGAGGACTCATCACAAAGGTGGGTTTTCTTCAGACATCAGATGGCTCTCCCCAAAATCTTGGGAATTTTTCACAGAGAATTTTACACAGTTGTACAAGTGTAACTGTTTCATAAAGATAGAAGATAAACAAAAATGTTGTTTTGTGTTCATTCAAACAAATATCCATTCTAAAGCATTACTTTTCATTTCAGGCAACTTTGAGAAGGAATATGACGATGTTACAATCAAGATGATTTTTGCTATAGTGCAAATAATTGGATTCTCCAATTCCATCTGTAATCCAATTGTTTATGCATTTATGAATGAAAACTTCAAAAAGAATTTTTTATCTGCGGTTTGTTACTGCGTTGTAAAAGAAACCGTATCCCCAGCACGAAGGCATGGAAATTCAGGGATTACAATGATGCAGAAGAAAGCAGTGTTTTTCCGGAAAGAGAATCCAGTTGAGGAGACCAAAGGAGAAGCCTTCAGTGATGGCAACATTGAAGTCAAGTTGTGTGAACAACCTGAAGAGAAGAAACATCTCAAACGACACCTTACCCTCTTTAATTCTGAACTTTCTGAGAATTCTGGTTTAGGCAGTGGGCATTAATTATAACTGTCTTCATAATTCATGCTATTCATAGCTGAATCTGAAAATTATTTTGAGCAAAAGTTAAAGACTTGCTTTTTATCTAGAAGTCTTCTCCAAGTGCACTCAGTGTAATATGGCTTTCTATTTATTGCTAAGTTGGATGAGATAGCTTAACACTTGTATTTTTTTTTCTTGACTAAGTTTAATAGTTGAACAGTATAATTTTTAGCGCACCATTGAAGGTTGGTGATAGTCTCTTGCAAATGAAGTCTGTCCAATAATCATAAAGCCAAAGACAGTGAAGAAATAGCAAAGTGGCAGCTTAGATTTAGAGGCAGATGCCTGGGTTTCAGCTTCTTACCTGTCACCATGGTTGTAATGACTGACCAGTCACTCAACCTCTTGAAGTCTCCTTTCCTTCTTCCATAAACTGGGGTGGTTCCTCCTACTCCAGGAAGTTGCTACCAGAACAAAATGAGATAGCAGTGGGAATGCACTTTGCATTCCGAAGCACCTAAGTTCTGAAGCATTATTATAGTTCTTCATGTCTTGGTGCAGCCCCATCCCATATCTGTTCTCTTTTCCTTTCTGAGACTTGACCTCAACCCTATTCAACTTTTCACATGTGCCTGTTTTGTAGCTAGTTTCTTTCATCAAAAGAGGAATACTCCTGGGATCCTCATTCATATAAGTTGACTATAATATATTTTGGAGAAGGAAAAGGCAACCCACTCCAGTATTCTTGCAAGGAAAATCCCATGGGCAGAGAAGCTTGGTGGACTCCAGTTCATGGGGTCATAAAGAATTGGACACAACTGAGTGACTAAGCACATAATATATTTAGGCCAATCTAGCTATATCAAGTATTTATATTTTTAAAACTTTTATTTTCACTAGTAGGATGAAAGACTTTTTGTCATGTTAAAGGGCTTTTAGGCATAGTTAGTGAGAATCAGCTGCAAGTCCATGACATTTTATCATGCCCCAAACTGACCCCCAAGAGAGCTGGGTCAGGAAGAACAACAGAGTTCCTCACCTGTATTCCTGACCCAATTCTCCCCTGAACTCAACCCGTCTCCTTTTTACCTTTTCCTCTTACTTCCAAACGTCATGGTTCTGGTGGTCACCCTCACCACACTCTGTTGCCGCCCCCCCGTGCATATTCTGTGCTTCCCAAAGTCCATTCGTCACAGCTGCATGGCCAAAGAGTTTCTTCTGCCCCAATGCTGCTTCTTCCAGCCAGGTATTAGAAAGGAAGGGAAGCTCAAAAATTCTTAAGGTATTTCACTTGTAGAGCTTTCAGGTTTGGGAACCAATGAATTCAGGCCACTGATTATCTTTCAAGATATAGACATTTAATTTTATATGTATGTTAATGTGAGCATGGTTTAAAAAAAAAAAAAAGATGAAACAGTGTGTGATACTGAGGGAAATGTTAATATGACAGAAGAAAATTAATAGTCAAGAGGGAAAACTGATTATTTGGTTGTGTTAAAATAGCCTCACTGTGGGTTATTTATGTACACTGTTCTCCTGTTTTCCCTAGTTACCCTGTAGCAAAACAGTGATTATCATTATGCCATTAAAAATAAATCATATTCACTGACTTTTGGTTATAGTTATTTGGCCAATATCCATACAACTTTTCCTAAATTTGATGTTACACATGCTCCTAATATGTCAATGAAGAACAAATAATACTACTCCTGACTGTTTAATTATTAAGACTGTTGTTATTTAATTGCTAAATCATGTCAATTCCTTTGGACCCCAAGGACAGAGGCCTGCCAGGCTCCTCTGTCCATGCGATTTCCTAGGCAAGAATACTGGAGTGGGTTGCCATTCCCATCTCCACGGGAATCTTCTTGACCCAGGGATTGAACCCATGTCTCCTGTATTGACAGGCAGATTCTTTACCATCTAGGCTAGCAGGGAAGCCCAATTCCCAAAGGTTAGTGATTAATCACCATGATGAAGAGACAGAGCTGGTAAGTAAGAGAGAAACGGCAGTCACACATTCTGGTTGCCCAGTGATTCTTTACCACTGAGCCACTTGGGAAGCCTATGGTTAAGGAGGGGTAAAGAAAACTGTTCTTCCATTTACCAGCCTTTGGGTAAAATGTCTATGAAATCAGTGGAAAGATCTGTACCCCTGTTCAGATATTAAGTCTTTTGTTTCACTCTAGAACACTGTGCCAAAAAGAGCTCTGTGTATTGACCAATGTGGCAACATAATTAAAAAGGGAGAGGAAAATCTTTCAGACAAATGTTTCCAGACCCACTGAATACCCAAGTACCAAAAATAGGACCTTGATCTTTACATTATACATAAAAATTAAATCATAGTGCACCATAGACTTAAATATAGAAGCTAAGTCTATAATACTAGAATAAAATATACAAGATAATGTTTACAACCTAGATTAGGGAAGGTCAAAATTTCATAAGTAGAGACTAAAGGAGAAAGGCTAAAAGAAAGAACTGATAATATGAACTCCATCAGAAACAAAATTCTGAGAGCTGGTCCTAAGATGGCAGAGGAATAGGATGGGGAGACCTCTTCTTCCCCACAAATTCATCAAAAGATCATTTGAATGCTGAGCAACTTCCACAAAACAACTTCTGAATGCTGGTGGAGGTCACCAGGCACCCAGAAAGCCCATTCTCTTCAAAAGGAGGTAGGACAAAATATAAAAGACAAAAAGAGCGACAAAAGGTTTAGGGATGGAGACCCATCCTGGGGAGGGAGTCGTGAAGGAGGAGAACTTTCCACACACCAGGAAACCCTCTCACCGGCAGGTCTGTGGGGAGTTTTGGAATCTCAGGAGGCAACATAACCAGGAGGAAAAAAAAAAAAGCAACCCACAGAATATGCGCCTAACCACAACTCCCAGTGGAGAAGTAGCCCAGACACTCTTGTCTGCCACCAGCAAGCAGGGGCTGGACAGGGAGGTGCGGGCTACATTGCTTAGGGTAAGGACCGGGCCTGAGTGCCCTGAGGACAATCTGAGGGAGCTAACATGAGCTACCAACCCAAACTGTGGGATAGCCAGAGAGAGAGAGAAGAAAAAAAAAAAGAGAGGACTTTCTCGCAAAAAGCTCTAACCTAAGGTGCAGACTGGCCCACTCACAGAACAAAGGACTGACCAAACACCAAAGTACAGCTAGCTGGCTGTGGACCGGCCCATCCCCCCACCAGAGGCAGAGAGGCAGGCGGGCGGCAGCCAGAGCCAGAAGGCAAGGGGCAATTTTGACCCCAAAGACTGGCATCCTCCACCCAACTGTGAGCAGGCTTCCAGTTGCTAACCATGTCTTCCTGGAATCCTAGACGGCTGACATCTGCTAGGACGGTTGCCACCTGAGATCAGCTCCCCAGAGGAGACACATGGCACACCTGAGACAGTGCTCTCACGGCCCACCTGAGAAACCAAACGGCCAGGATGGAGTGGTGATTAAGACTCACAGCCCACCTGGGCTGACTGCCCGCGCCAAGCACCTGGTCGCCAAGCTGCTCGGACCTGGGACGGGCACAAAACGCAGGCCCAACCGAGTCTGCACCTTTGTGGAGTATCCGAGAACCTGAACCTGAGCAGTTTAGACCTGCGAAGTGCATGTAACCCAGGGCCTGCTCCCTGCAGAGCAACCTGGAGCCTGAGCAGCGTAGACCGGGAAAGCACACACGCTGTGAGCGGGGGCAAACCCAGTGTGGCCCAGACACTGCTAGCGCTCCCCACACACGCCAGGGATATTTGTCTGCAGTGTTCTTCCTTCCCCACAGCAGGACTGAACACGCGAGCCTAAATAAGTGACCACCTCTGCCCCCTTGTGTCAGGGTGGAAATTAGACACTGAAGAGACCTGCAAACAGTGGAAGCCAAAATAAACATAAAAGAGGGAACTGCTCTGGAAGTGACAGGTGCAACAGATTAAAACCCTGTAGTTAGCATTGACTAAGCATTGGAAGGGGCCTATAGACCTTGAGAAGAAGTATAAGCTGGGATAAGGAACTGTCTGAAACTGAACTGACCCCACACTGCCCTCAACAGTCCAGAGAATTTCCTAGATATAATTTTACTATTATCATTTTAATGTTTTTTATTTTTAAGTTCTTTATTACTCCTTTAATTTTCATTTTTATAAACTTCTATTCAAAAGGTTATTTTTTAAAGGTTATATTTTAAAAGATTATTTTTCAAAAGGTCTATTTATCTTGCAAAAAAAAGAGACCTTATTCTTAAACCAAATTTCATACTTTTTTATGGTTTTTCTGATTGATTTCATTTTGTAGTCTTAATATTGTATTTTTGAGAGTCTAACCTCTACTCTAGATTGTTATTTTTACCTTTTAGTATTTGTTATCAATTTTGTACCTTTAAGAACCTAATCTTCAGTACCCATTTTCTCTTAGGGGTGTGATTACTGGCTCTCTTCCCTTTTGACTCTCCCTTTTCTCCCCTAGGTCACCTCAATCTCCTCTCTCCCCCTGCTCTTCTCCACATAACTCTGTGAATCTCTCTGGTTGTTCTGGCCTGGGGGGAACACTTAGGAAACTGATTACTGGCTAGACTGGTCTCTCCCCTTTTGATTCCCCCTCTTCTTCTCCTGGTCACCTCTACCTCTCTCCTCTCTGTGTAACACTGAACCTCTCTGGGTGTCCTCACTGTAGAGAATCTTTTCACCATTAACCTAGATGTTTTATCATCTGTGCTGTATGGATGGAGAAGTCTTGAGGCTACTGTAAGAATAAGACTGAAAGCCAGAAGCAGGAGGCTTAAATCCAAAACTTGAGAACATCAGAGAACTCCTGACTCCAGGGAACATTAATCAACAAGAGCTCATCCAAAAGCCTCCATACCTACACTGAAACCAAGCTCCACCCAAGAGCCAACAAGTTCCAGAGCAAGACACACCACACTAATTCTCCAGCAATGCAGGAAAACAGCCCTGAGCATTAAAATACAGGCTACCCAAAGTTGCACCAAACCCATAGACATCCCAAAACCCACTACTGGACACTTCATTGCACTCCAGAGAAAAGAGATCCAGCTCCACCCACCAGAACACAGATACAAGCTTCCCTAACCAGAAAACGTTGACAAGTCATTAATCCAACCCCACCCACAGGGAGCAATCTCCACAAAAAAAGAGGAACTAGAAACTTTCAGCCTACTTAAAGCCACCCCAAACACAGCAATCTAAACAAAATGAAAAGGTGTAGAAATAGTCAGCAGGAAAAGGAACATGATAAATGCCCACCAAACCAAACAAAAGAAGAGGAGGTAGGGAGTCTACCTGAAAAAGAATTCAGAATAATGATAGTCAAGATGATCCAAAATCTTGAAAACAAAATGAAGTTACAGGTAAGGTAGACTAGAGACAAGGATTGACAATTTGTAAGAAATGTTTAACAAGGACATAGAAGAAATTTTAAAAAGTCAATCAATAATGAATAATGCAATATCTGAGATCAAAGCACTCTGGAGGGAACCAACAGTAAAATAACTGAGCAGAAGTTAAGTGATGTGGAATATAGAATGGTGGAAATAAATGAAGCAGAGAGGAAAAAAGAATTAAAAGAAAGGAGGACAACTTCAGAGACATCTGGGACAATGTTAAATGCCCCAACATTCGAATCATAGGAGTCCCAGAAGAAGAAGACAAAAAGAAAGGCCATGAGAAAATACTTGAGGAGATAAGAGTTGAAAACTTGCCTAAAATGGAGAAGAAAATAGCCACTCAAGTCCAAGAAAACCAGAGAGTCCCAAACAGGATAAATCAAGGGGAAACACCCCAAGACACATATTAATCAAATTAACAAAGATCAAACACAAAGAGCAAATATTGAAAGCAGCAAGGGAAAAGCAACAAATAACACACAAGAGGATCCCTATAAAGATAACAGCTGATCTTTCAACAGAAACTCTTCAGGCCAGAAGGGAATAGCAGGACATACTTAAAGTGATGAAAGAGAAAAACCTACAACCCAGATTACTATACCCAGCAAGGATCTCATTCAAATATGGAAGAGAAATCAAAAGCTTTACAGACAGGCAAAAGCTGAGAGAATTCAGCACCAGCAAACCAGCTCTTCAACAAATGCTAAAAGGTCTTCTCTAGACAGGAAACACAGAAAGGGTGTATAAATGTGAACCTAAAACAACAAAGTAAATGGCAACGGGATCATGCTTATCAATAATTACCTTAAATGTAAATGGGTTGAATGCCCCAACCAAAAGACAAAGACTGGCTGAATGGATACGAAAACAAGACCCCTATATATGGTGTCTACAAGAGACTCACCTCAAAACAAGGAACTGAAAGTGAAAGGCTGGAAAAAGATATTTCATGCAAATGGAGAACAAAAGAAAGCAGGAGTAGCAATACTCATATCAGATAAAATAGACTTTGAAATAAAGGCAGTGAAAAGAGACAATGAAGGACACTACATAATGATCAAAGGATAAATCCAAGAAGAAGATATAACCATTGTAATTATATATGCACCCAACATAGGAGCACCACAATATGTAAGGCAAATGCTAATAAGTGTGAAAGGGGAAATTAACAGTAACATAATAATTATGGGAGATTTTAACACCCCACTCATACCTATGGATAGATCAACCAAACAGAAAATTAGCAAGGAAACACAAACTTCAAATGATACAATGGACCAGTTAGACCTAATTGATATCTATAGTACATTTCATCCCAAAACAATGAATGTCACCTTTTTCTCAAGTGCACATGGAACATTCTCCAGGATAGATCACATCCTGGGCAATAAATCTAGCCTTGGTAAATTTAAAAAAAAAAATGGAATAATTTCAAGCATCTTTTCTGATCACAATGTGGTAAGATTAGATGTCAACCTCAGGGGAAAAAACTATTAAAAAGACAAACTTATGGAGGCTAAACAACACGCTTCTAAATAACGAACAAATCACAGAAGAAATAAAAAAAGAAATCAAACTATGCATAGAAACAAATGAAAATGAAAACATGACAACCCAAAACCTATGGGATTCAGTAAAAACAATGCTAAGGAGAAGGCTCATAGCAATACAAGCTTACCTCAAGAAACAAGAGAAAAATCAAATAAATAACCTAACTTTACACCTAAAGCAACTAGAAAAAGAAGAAATGAAGAACCTCAGGGTTAGTAGAAGGAAAGAAATCATAAAAAATAGGGCAGAAATAAAGGAAAAAGAAACAAAGGAGACTATAGCAAAAATCAACAAAAGTAAAAGCTGGTTATTTGAGAAGATAAATTTATTTTAGACAAACCATTAGCCAGACTCATCAAGGAAAAAAGAGAAAAGAATCAAATCAAGAAAATTAGAAATGAAAATGGAGAAATCACAACAGGCAACACAGAAATTCAAAGGATCATAAAAGACTACTATAAGCAACTGCCACTGCTGCTGCTGCTAAGTCACTTCAGTCATGTCTGACTCTGTGCAACCCCATAGATGGCAGCCCACCAGGCTCCACCATCCCTGGGATTCTCCAGGCAAGAACACTGGAGTGGGTTGCCATTTCCTTCTCCAATGCATGAAAGTGAAAAGTGAAAGTAAAATCGCTCAGTCGTTTCCGACTCTTCGTGACGCCATGGACTGCAGCCTACCAGGTTCCTCCATCCTTGGGATTTTCCAGGCAAGAGTACTGGAGTGGGTCACCATTGCCTTCTCCCTATAAGCAACTATATGGCAATAAAATGGACAACTTGGAAGAAATTGACGAATTATTAGAAAAGTATAACCTTCCAAAACTGAACCAGGAAGAAACAGAAAATCTTAACAGACCCATCACAAGCATGGAAATCAAAGCTGTAATCAAAAATCTTCCAACAAACAAAAGCACAGGACCAGATGGCTTCACAGGTGAATTCTACCAAAAATTTAGAGTAGAGCTCTCCTACTATCCTACCTATCCTACTCAAAGCCTTCCAGAATATTGCAGAGGAAGGTAAAACTGCCAAACTCATTCTCTGAGGCCACCATCACCCTAACACCAAAACCAGACAAAGATGCCACAAAAAAGAAAATTACAGGCCAATTTCACTAATGAGCATAGATGCAAAAATCCTCAACAAAATTCTAGCAAACAGAATCCAACAACATGTTAACAAGATCTTACATCATGACCAAGTGTACTTTATCCCAGGGATGCAAGGGTTCTTCAATATTTGCAAATCAATCAATATGATACACCACATTAACAAATGGAAAGATAAAACCCATTTGATTATCTCAATAGATGCAGAGAAAGCCTTTGACAAAATTCAACATCCATTTATGATTAAAAAAAAAAAAACCTCCAGAAAGCAGGCATAGAAGGAACATACTTCAACATAATAAAAGACATATATGATAAGCCCACAGCAATCATTTTCCTCAAGGGTGAAAAATTTAAAGCATTTCCCCTAAAGTCAGGAACAAGACAAGTGTGCCCACTCTTACCACTACTATTCAACATAGGTTTGGAAGTTTTAGTCACAGGAATCAGAGAAGAAAAAGAAATAAAAGGAATCCAGGTTGGAAAAGAAGAGGTAAAACTCTCACTGTTTGCAGATGACATGATCCTCTCTCTACATAGAAAACCCTAAAGACACCACCAGAAAATTACCAGAGCTAATTAATGAATATAGTAAAGTTGCAGGATATAAAATTAACACACAGAAATCCCTTGCATTCCTATGCACTAGCAATGAGAAAACAGAAATAGCAATTAAGGAAAGAATTCCATTCACCATTGCAATGAAAAGAATAAAATACTTAGGAATAAATCTACCTAAAGAAACAAAAGACCTATATACATATAGGAAACTATAAAACACTGATGAAAGAAATCAAAGAGGACACAAATAGATGGAGAAATATATCATGTTCATGGATAGGGAGAATCAATATAGTGAAAATGAGTATACTAACCAAAGCAATCTATAGATTCAATGCAATCCCTATCAAGCTACCAACCGTATTTTTCACAGAACTAGAACAAAAATTTCACAATTTGTATGGAAATACAAAAAACCTCAAATGGCCAAAGAAATCTTGAGAAAGAAGAATGGAACTGGAGGAATCAAACTGCCTGACTTCAGACTATACTACAAAGCTAGTCATCAAGACAGTATGGTACTGGCACAAGACAGAAATATAGATCAGTGGAATAAAATAGAAAGCCCAGAGATAAATCTAGGCACCTATGGACACCTTATCTTTGACAAAGGAGGCAAGAATATACAATGGAGAAAAGATAATCTCTTTAACAAGTGGTTAAAAAAAACGGGTCAACCACCTGTAAAAGAATGAAACTAGAACACTTTCTAACACCATACAAAAAATAAACTCAAAATGGATTAAAGATCTAAATGTAAGACAAGAAACTATAAAACTCCTAGAGGAAAACATAGGCAAAACACTCTCTGACATAAATCACAGCAGGATCCTCTATGACCCACTTCCCAGAGTAATGGAACTAAAAGCAAAAATAAACAAATGGGACCTAATTAAACTTAAAAGCTTTTGTACAACAAAGAAAACTATAAGCAAGGTGGAAACACAGCCTTCAGAATGGGAGAAAATAATAACAAACAAAGCAACTGACAAAGAATTGATCTCAAAAATATACAAGCAACTCCTACTGCTCAATTCCAGAAAAATAAATGACCCAATCAAAAAATGGGCCAATGAATTAAACAGACATTTCTCCAAAGACATACAGATGGCTAACAAACACATGAAAAGATGCTCAGCAACACTCATCATCAGTGAAATGCAAATCAAAACCACAATGAGGTACCATTACACGCCAGTCAGAGTGGCTGCTATCCAAAAGTCTACAAGCAATTAAATGCTGGAGAGGGTGTGGAGAAAAGGGAACCCTCTTACACTGTTTGTGGGAATGCAAACTAGTACAGCCACTATGGAGAACAGTGTGGAGATTATTATTTAAAGACTGGAAATAGAACTGCCATTCAACCCAGCAATCCCACTTCTTGGCATACACACTGAGGAAACCAGAATTGAAAGAGACACATGTACCCCAATGTTCATCACAGCACTGTTTACAATATCTAGGACATGGAAGCAACCTAGATGTCCATTGGGAGACAAATGGATAAGAAACCTGTAATACATATACACAATGGAATATTACTCAGCTATTAAAAAGAATGCATTCGAATCATTTCTAATGAGGTAGATGAAACTGGAGTCTATTCTACAAAGTCAAGTCAGTCAGAAAGAAAAACACGAATACAGTATATTAACACATATATATGGGATTTAGAAAGATGGTAACGATGACCTTATATGCAAGACAGCAAAAGAGACACAGATATAAAGAACAGACTTTTGGACTCTGTAGGAGAAGGCGAGGGTGAGATGATTTGAGAGAATAGCACTGGAACATGTATATTGTCATATGTGAAATAGATTGCCAGTCCAAGTTTAATGCATGAAACAGAGCACTCAAAGACAGTGCACTCAGACAACCTGAGGGATGGGATGTGGAGAGATGGGGAAGGGACGTTCAGAATGGGGGACACATGCACATCCATGGCTGATTCATGTCAATGTATGCCAAAACCACTACAATATTGTAATTAGCCTTCAATTAAAACAAATAAATGAAAATTTTTATAAGTCTGTGCAGGAGTGTTCATAGGAACTTAATTCAAAATAATCCAAAACTGGAAGCAACCTGAATACTTGTCAACTAGTGAATGAATAAACAAATTTTGGTAACATTATCCGATGAATCTAGCTCAGCAAGAAACAGAGTTAACTATTAATAAATGTAACAACAAGAATCAATTTCAAAAGTATTATGCTAAGTGAAAAAGGTGATGCAGGAAAGAATATATACTCTATGATTCCATTTATGTGAGATTCCAGAAAAGGCAAGTATGTAGGGATAGAAAACAAGCAAGTGGTCGCTAAGGGCTAGTCGCATGGTGCTAAGTTGTTTCAGTCATGTCTGACTCTTTCCGACCCTGTGGACTGTATGTAGCCCGCCAGGCTCCTCTGTCTATGGAGATTCTTCAGGCAAGAATACTGAAGTGGGTTGCCATGCCCTTCTCCAGGCGATCTTCCCAACCCAGGGATGGACTCTACATCTCTTATGTCTCCTGCATTGGCAGGCAGGTTCCTTACTACTAGTGCCACCTGGGAAGCCCCAGGGACTATCTAAATCTAGACAATTGAATGAGAAGGCCATGAGGAACGTTTTGGATGATAGAAATGTTTCACATCTTGATTCTAGTCATGGTTACTTTATACATTTGTCAAAATTTTTTGAATTGTATACTTTAAAAGAACGAATGTATTGTATGAAAATTATACTTCAATTTTTAAAAATACATAAGGGACTTTCATTTTGCAATGCAAAAATGCCAAATCCTTATATTCGTTCCTTGACTAGTAGCGCAAGATTTCCCATAGTAGGAAAGTTTTTGAAACTGCCCCTCCCCACTTACAGCAACCAAGAGAGTAAATCAAAAACAATATTGCTTCCCAGGATGAACAAAGATTAGTGCGACCTTCAAAGGTTTAAATGATGCACATAGGTACCCATCATATCCCCATTTAACTCACCAATCAGACCCCTGAAAAAGCTGGTCTTTAAAACTAATTAGTTTAATTTTTTAAAACTAATTTATTTATTTTGGCTGCACTGGGTCTCCCTTGATGCCCATGGGCTTTCTCTAGGTGTGGAGAGCAGGGGCTAATCTCTTACTGTGGTGCTCGTGTTTTCATTGCATGGCCTCTCGTTGGGGAGCACAGGCCCTAGGGTGCACAAGCTCAGTAGTTGTGGCACAGGGCCCCAGTTGCTCTGCGGCACGTGTAATCTTCCTGAACCAGGGACTGAACCCGTGTCCCCTGCACTGGCAGGCAGATCTTAGCCACTGGACTACCAGGAAAAAACCCCAAAGCTGGTCAGATCTTAATGAATTACAGTGGGTTAACACAAATTTAGGTCATGATTCCAAAGTGCTGCTGCTGCACTGGGGGAAGCACCTTTCGTAGAGCAGATTATCACAGGCTCTGGTCCATTTCATGCAGCTGTGGATCAGCAAATGCACTGTTTTCAGTGCCCACTTGTAAGGAGAATCAGCAGTTTACATTCACATGAGATATACAATAATGTGCATTCCACTGCTTTAACCAAGATTATGTTACTTTTCCTGCTTCTTCACAATATAATTCAATGGGAAATGAATGGTCTGGATATTCCTCAGAAGGCCATTTTGGTCCATTAAATTTATCACATTACTTAGGTCTGATAAGCAGGAAAAAATTGGCAAGGACTCTGCTTTCATAATCACATGTGCTCCAGAGGGAAGGAAATAATAATGATAAAACTTTAAAAGATTTAGAGGCTGCCACCTTGGTGAAGTTTTTAGGGTGTCTTATGTTCTGGGAAGTTTTAGGACAATAACTTTCAAAGTAATTTATGGGTTTTTGTACCTTGAACATCCTACCACTAACAAAGTACAGTACTTAATAGACCTCTCCTAAGTTTCAGAAGCATTATATTCTCCTCTAGTTTTGACCCGTTTATTGGTAAAATGGTAGATTGCTAATTTTGAGTGGGTCCCAGAGCCAGATGGTGCTCTGTAACTGATCTAGGTTACATCTAAGAAGACTTGTCACCTGGACCAGATGACCTGGAAGATCCAATAGTCTAGGTTGCAGTATGAGAAATGTGGTCAGCTGGATCATATGCCCCATAAAATCCCATAGAAAAGTATCTGTGCGAGATATAGATGTCATGTGGAGCCTCTAGCAAATTGCAGTTAAAGAGTTGCTGCATACCCTCGGATTTCTGGAGCAAGGTTCTGTCATCTATTCACGGTCAAAATGTCACTCCAGACCAAGTGTCACATCATCCAGTCACCACATGACCAAAACTGCCTATCATGAGGTGGGCAGTCTCAGCTACTAAGTCATAGATTGTGTGAAGTTGCAGTTGTGTCCAACTCTTTGCGACCCCATGGACTGTAGCCTACCAGGTTCCTCTGTCCATGGGATTTTCCAGGCAAGAATACTGGAGTGAGTTTCCATTTCCTTCTGCAGGTGATCTTCCCCACCCAGGAATCGAACCTGGGTCTCCTGCACTGTAGGCAGACGCTTTACTGTCTGAGCCACCAGGGAAGTCTAAGTCATAGGTTGGGCAGTCCCATAAACAATTCATAATAAAAGGGAAGTAGTACATCCAAGATCATTTAGAGCAGGTCCAGAGGGCACAAACAGGCGGCACACCCTCCACATCCCTCACCAGTCCTGCACCAAGGTCTCTTCCTTAGCTCACATGGATGTTCTCCTGTTTGTTACAGAATCAGTTACTGAGAGAGATGTCTCAAATTCCGTGACTCTGGTGTTACATATCTATTTCCTCTTTTACATCAGCCAGCTTTCGCTAATCTGTTCAGGTTATGCTGTCAAGTACATGGACATTTAGGATTAATATGTCATTATGATTGGCTCTTTAATCATTATGAAATGTTCCTTTCCATCTCCAGTAACAACAAGGAAGTTTTCAAAGAGAAAAAAATAAAAAATAAAAACATTATCTAAATATCTTCACTTTAAAAGAGATTTTATAGCTGCTTTACACTGTTGTGCTAGTTCCTGCTGAACAGCAAAGTGAACCAGCCACATGTAGACATGCAGCCCCTCTTATTTTGGTTTTCTTCTAGTTTAGGTCACCACGGAGCATTGAGCAGAGTTCCCTGCGCTGTGCAGTAAGTTCTCATTGCTTATCTGCTTTACACACAGTAGTGTATAGATGTCAACCCCAATCTCCCAGTTCATCCCACCCCACTTTCCCCTCTTGGTGTCTATATGTTTGTTCTCTCTCTAGTTCTGCTTTGCAAATAGGTTCATTTGTACCGTTTTTCTAGATTCCACATATATACGTTAAAATGTATTTGTTTTTCTCTTTCTGACTTACTTCACTCTGTATGACAGTCTGTAGGTCCATCTTTAAATGTATTTAATAAAATGACATGTACTGGTGTTTATCAACAGAAACAATTCAGAGATAGGAAAAAGCCTTAGCCTACCAATATGGGAATGGCCAAATAAATTGTTACATCCACAAAACCTATGTTTTCAAAGAATGTTTATTGTCATGTGTGGCAGGTGAAGGAATGTTAATAAAAAGTGAAAACTGCACATTCAGGAATTTCCTCCTAATACTCAATCTGACCCTCTCTACTCCCCATGCAGTCTGTAAGACTAAAATTCCTTTCTTTATCATTCCATAAAGAGTTCTTTTTACATTCTCAGCTCACTGAATAGCCTTAATGTGTTTTTTGCTTTACTGCTCTAAAATTCAACCTAGAGTCATTTAATTTAATTATCTGTATCAATAACTTCAGATATGCAGATGACACCACCCTCACGGCAGAAAGTGAAGAGGAACTAAAAAGCCTCTTGATGAAAGTGAAACAGGAGAGTGAAAAAATTGGCTTAAAGCTTAACATTCAGAAAACTAAGATCATGGCATCTGGTCCCATCACCTCATGGGAAATAGATGGGGGGAAACAGTGTCAGATTTTATTTTGGGGGGCTCCAAAATCACTGCAGATGGTGACTGCAGCCATGAAATTAAAAGACACTTACTCTTTGGAAGGGAAGTTATGACCAACCTAGATAGCATATTAAAAAGCAGAGACATTACTTAGCCAACAAAGGTCCGTCTAGTCAAGGCTATGGTTTTTCCAGTGGTCATGTATGGATGTGAGAGTTGGACTGTGAAGAAAGCTGAGCGCCGAAAAATTGATGCTTTTGAACTATGGTGTTGGAGAAGACTCTTGAGAGTCCCTTGGACTGCAAGGAGATCCAACCAGTCCATCCTGAAGGAGATCAGTCCTGGGTGTTCATTGGAAGGACTGATGCTGAAGCTGAAACTCCAATACTTTGGCCACCTGATGCGAAGAGTTGACTCGTTGGAAAAGACCCTGATGCTGGGAGGGATTGGGGGCAGGAGGAGAAGGGGACGACAGAGGATGAGATGGCTGGATGGCATCACCGACTCGATGGGCATGAGTTTGAGTAAACTCCGGGGATTGTGATGGACAGGGAGGCCTGGTGTGCTGTGATTCATGGGGTCGCAAAGAGTAGGACATGACTGAGCAACTGAACTGAACTGAAGGCTAGTGGTCTCTTTAAATACAATATTGAGAAGTTATTACTATGAGTAGAGGTAAACAAGAAGTTTAGCTACCTTTCAAATGTAGTATATATAGGTTTTATGGGGAATATAGGAGTCCTTGTAAGAGAGTCAATTCCTAGGCAGGTTGATGAGAAGTCTGGGTCCCCAAGGAGGAGAGACGGGTCTGGGGCTGTCAAAGCAGAGATAAGGGTCTGGAATTCTCAAGGAGGAGGAAAGGACAAACGTCTTTTTTTCTCTACATTCCTTAGTCTTTGTCACATAAAACGTTTTTTACTTTAAGCCTGGAAATGATGATTATACAACAAACAACTCAGTTTAAACTCTGTATTAAGGATTATATAACAACAATGTATCCCGCTTGAGGACAGTTTCTCCTTCCTGAAAACATTCGGGGTAATCCTGTTATCTTAAAATATAAATTATGGGAGTGGGTCTAGTAAGGTCTTCACAACCTTGAGACCTTTTTTTGATTTATTGTAATAACTAATTTGAAAAATATATAACTCCCTTGCTAATACTAGAGAGGGGGGCACTCTCCATCCCCCTTCTGATGTCTGTGTCAGAGCCTTTCTCTGTCCCTTTCACACTTTAATAAAACTCTGCTACACAAAAGCTCTTGAGTGATCAAACCCGGTCCCTGGTCCCAAAGCTAAATCTTCTTCAGAAATCAAGAATCCAACACTGCTCACTGTAAGCTATCATCTTGGGGGCTCATCCAGGATATTCAGGGCAAGGTAAAAACACTCAGAGTTGTAGCCTCTTTGCTTTCTCAGTACACGCATTTTCTGCTTTACTTTACTAACTCTCCGGTGTGCTTGTGTGAGTGGATGATGTGCCCTGCGTGAAGTGAGAGTTGAGCCCTGCTCTGTAGTTTCACAGTCCTTGCAATGACTGAAGGCAGCCCCCAAAAGGGGCGCCTTGTCGGGGTTTTATACTGACCTGCCAATGCCAAGAGACACCCAGTATCCCTGTGAGGGGAGCGGCCAGAGATGGGCAAAGCATGTGGACTGAACTTTCCCTTCTCGGTCACCTTTTCCTGGTCTCTTTGATCATTTTGTAATTGCATGGGGAATTAGAACTACTAAGATAATCTGTCGAATCCTAGACTTTCAAGGGACTTGTGATCCATGCTGTCACTGTGTACTTTTACTTTAACCCCAAGTATGGAAGTACCTAGCCTTGCTAGGAGCCTAAAGTTACAGGAGCACGTTTGGGAGAGAGGCGGAACTCTAGCTCCAGGAACATCTCTCAGGCTAGAGGTCTTGGCTGCCTTCCTCAGGGGCCAGAGGCCTGAAAGTGAGTCTTTGTCACAGCTGTGTCTCCTATCTATGTGGATAGAAGCACTGCTGGTGACCATGAGGTTTTTGAGGACACAGATCAGGAATTGCAGGATCTGGTCAGATTGGAAGTGCAATGGGCCTTTTCCTTTGGTAGTGCTAGCTCTTACTGGACCAGAGGAAGCTCTCCAGTGGTTTCTGTTTCCACTCCTTAAATAATCCTTTTGTGGAATCTGTGGAAATGAACTGGAAGGATTGGCCCTAGTAGCTTGAGGACAAAAATCACTTTCCTCGCTGGCCAACCCTCCACCACTTCTTTTGCTCTCACATATCCTGGCATGGTGACACTCAGAAGGGACATCTTGGTTATTGTTCATCCCTTTGTGACTCACCGCTTCTACTGTAATCAGGACTGTACCCAGGAATGTGCATGGGCACAGGTAAGATGGATGCTCCCCCTGGTAGTACTAACTTGGGAAACATTCCGAAAAGCTAGTCTGCTCCACCCCGGGTGGCATCAGAGAAAAGGGCTAATCAAAGGTCTTGGTGGTATGGAACTAAATCAATCTGGGATGCCATCAGGTCTACCCCTGGTGCATCTCCACCCTGCCTCGATGGTAGAACCGGGAGGGATGAGTAAGATGCCTGTGTCTGTAAGGGACAGACTAAGCCCGACCAGGGAAGGAAAGCTTCGGTGGAAATTCTGTCTACACCCCTATCTAGAGCAGGGAAGGATGCTTCCAGTGGAAAAAATCCATGGCTGTGGATGCCGCTTTTTCCTCTCTTATGGATGGGAGCTAGCATTTCCAGAACCATTCCTTTACAATGTATTTTTAAAACTGGGACAAGTTTGATCCCCAGAATTTTAAAAAGATATTCCTGATTTTCTTCTGTGATACAGAATGGCCATGGTATACTTTAGAAGACAGGTAATGCTGACCTATTGAAGGATCTCAATTATTACTGTTTTACAACTAGATCAGTTCTGTAGAAAATAAGGAAAATTGGAAGAAGTGACATATGTGTTGCTCTTTATCTCTCTGTGAGACATGCCAGACTTATGTCCTAAGGGTACAGGTTTGGGTGTGAAAACTTCAGCTGCCTCCTGTTCTTGTACTTTGCCCCTTTATCTGGAGCTCACAACTTAACAGGCTGAGAATCAGAGTACCCTTCCAGGAAGGGTTGCCTCAGTGTAGGTAGAAATTCAAACAGTACCAATTGTGATTGAGACTATTTAGTGGATCCAAAAGGTACATAGAAGCCTTTACAGGACTGACTACTTTGTGAGCTTACTTGAAGAGATATAATGCATGTCTTGGGACAGACGCTAACTCCTGACTCGAGAGCTCAAGTTTTGGGGGAGACTACTACTTTTGCAGGTGAATGGCTTGAACATGAGACAAGGGGATAGAGGGAACACAAAATAGCCCTCCTCCCTACTGTGAACCAAACAGTTCCCATAACTGAGCTACTTTGCCAGATGAAGGACAAAGGACTCAAGCAAGTGCACGCTAAGGCTTTAGACTATGCTAAGTTGGTTGACATAGAACAGGGAGAGAAGGAAATTCCTGGTAAATTCCTAGATAATTACAGGAGGCTCTCTACAAGTTTACTGATGTTGGTCCCCAAACTGCAGAGGAGGAATAATTTTAAAAGATAGATTGCTCACTCAGTTAGCTTCAGATATCTGCTGTAACTTACCAAAACAGATGTATGGACCAAATCAGTCTTTAGATAATCTGTTGCAACTGGCTCAGATGGTATATTATGGTAGACAATACAAGGAGGAAAATCAGAGGCAAAAAAGACCAGAGAAAGACTGAAGCCCCAGCATGGCTGTTAGATCTGTTCTGAAACAGCCTGAGGAAAAATGCTCAGAGGAACCCAGGTGAAGTGAGACGAACTTGTTATTACTGTGGAAAGGAGGGGCATCTCAAGCCGGATTGCCCTCAGACGTCTAAGCCGCCCCCAGCTCCATAAAGGACCACACTGGAGGAGATATTGCCCCCAGAGGTGTAGGCCCGAGGGGTCGGGCTCTCAGGACAATCAGGACTGAAGGTGCCCAGGCATCCCCACACAAGCTCCCATCCTAATAACACCTGAGAAGCCCCAGGTATTAATAACCCTGGGGGGCCAATTCGTCTATCTCTTTTGGACACCAGGGCAACTTTCTGCTCACTAAAGCCCCTGTCTGCTTTCCTCCCCATCCACTGCTGTAACGGGGCTGTCTGGACGAGCCAAGCGCTATTATTTCCGTCATCCTTTAAGCTGCTACTGGGGCTCTGTGCCATTTTCTCACGAGCTTCTCATCTGCTGGAGTCTCCCTCACTCCTTCTGGGGATGTAATGAGCAAGGTCCAGACCTCTGTTTCACGAATATGGAATTTGCCCTTTTTAACTGAACAAAATATAAATCTTATAGTGTGGGCTGGTGGAAAAACTGTGGGTCAAGCACAAAATGCTGTTCCTGTCATTATCAAACTCAAAGACTGTCACCTATTTCCACATCAAAAGCAGTGTCCATTAAAACCTGAGGTTGACGAATGGTTAAAACTCATTATTGAAAATTTAAAGAGACAAGGGTTATTAATTCCCTATAACAGTCCATGAAACACTCCTATTTTGGGTATAAAAATGTTAAATGATAAATGGAAGGATGCTTTCTAGACTTAAACCTATACTAAATCATCCTCTTCCTATGACTTTAAGACAATTGAGAGGATTCTTGGACATTATAGGCTATTACCGCATTTGGATTCTGGGTTATGAGGAACTTGCCAGCCTTTATATAAACTTATAACTGAGACTCAGCAGACCCAAACCAACAAACTGGTTTGGTCCCCAGAGACTCAAAAGGCTTTTAAGGCTCTTCATACTGCTTTCTTGCAGGCTCCAACTTTGAGCTTGCCCACAGGATCCGCGTTTGGTTCCTTACTGAAAAAAAAGGCTATGGCCACATTCCTTAAGGGTAATTGCTACTATTGTTTTGCTAATGTCTAAAGCTCAGAAGTTTACCAATGGGCAAAATCTTACTGTACTGACTTCTCATGATGTAAGTGGGATCTTAAACTCTAAAGTTCAGAGTAACAATGGCTCCATCTTTAAAGCTGTTGTAACTCAAGCGGTGTCAAGAGCTCTAGGAATAAGATACCACTTATACTGTTCCTGGAGACCCCAATCTTCAAAAAAAGTTGAAAAGACTAAAGACATTATTAAAAGACATCCATGTAAGCTAACTCTGTAAATACAAGACAATTGGTTCACAGTTCACCCATTGCTTTAATGAGGGCTCAAACTGCGCCCCCCACCCCCGAGAACGGTCTATGACAGACTGTTTTGTGCACAGACATTGTTATAGACCCTGAAACCTTAGAATTAACTATGTGACTCAGCTTACAGCTTTTTCAAGAAGACTATACCAGTAGGTTAGCTCCTGACCCAGCCATTGAGTCAAACAAGCTAGTGTTTGAGCCAGGAACTGAGATGAGCCTGAGAATCCATGTGGGCTTGCTTCTGCTGACTCCAAAAGTCCTGAGTCTGCCGTTTGACCCTCAAGACAATGCCTTCCTGTCCTGGGCTCCTTCCTACGCTGCATTCCACAATCATATAATTGCTGGGTCGGCAGAGCACTCCCTCTCCTCATCAATTGAAGACTTCCCATCATGGGTTCCTCCACTTCAAGGAAAAGACCTTCTTCAACTCTGTCAATATTTTCACCAACAATAATCACTTTAATCTGATGACATCTCACAGTCCTAAGATGGACTAGTGTAACACTTTGTACCTTAACTATAGACATAATGTGACTTTCAACTTTGATTATACATTATCTTGGCTTAATGACTATTTTGCCACACATAAGAAGGTAAGTGGGTCCAGATCTGCTGGTTTCCTACCTGATGTTTATCAGATATGGGATGAGATCATATGGCTAACTCCTGAAAATGGACGCCTACTATCTAAGGCTCCCATATGCTGGGAACAGAAAAACCATACCCAGAAGTTAGCTGACAACTTAATTATAATGATTGGAAAGAATTGGGGGTTTTGCCTCAAGAAATATGCAATGTAATCATTCCTGTGTTTTCCAACCCCAGTTCAGGTCCTCCTTTTGCCTGGCCAGGAGCTCACTGGGACTGGACCCTTCCGTCTTGCTGGTTTGCTCCAAATGTGGCTCCTACCTATGGGTGTGGCTTCCCCCTGCCTGGATAGGGAGATGCACCCTCGGTTTATATTTGGCTTCATATTTGCAGAGGCTGCTAATCTGCCACACCTTAAAACTCACTGGGCAAGGTCGCTATTTCACTGGTATGATTATCTGGCAGCAATATTCATTCCCTCTCTGGGAACCACAGATGTTATGCTATGAGTAGATGCTCTGACTTTACTCAACAGGCTTTACAAGATTCTCAAAAAGCTATTTCAGTCCTTAATGCTAAACAAATACTAAATAGATACAAATACTAAATTAGAAAGGTGGTTTTACAAAATAGATTGGCCTTATATATTCTAACAGCCACACAAGGGGGAACTTGTGCTATTATTCATACCCAATGTTGTACATATCTACCAGACATGAGTACTAATGTTATTCACTTTACTAAACACGTGAGCGAGATGATTCAGGTTATGGATTCTCCTGAAGCCTCAGTCACCTCACTTTGGGAGACATTAACTAGTTTCCCATGGTGGAAAAATATCTTAATCGTAACAATTCTGATTGTTCTGTTTTTATTCTTGCTCCCTGCATCTGTAACTGTGTAAGTGGGTTTGTTTCTAACTGTTTGAAAGCTTTTAAGTTACAAATGGTTGTCCAGGCTCCTACGAGTGCCACAGACTCCTCCAAATATTATTTGTGCCCCCCTGGATCAGAGATCCTCCATATGAGAGTTAGGAGAATATGTTGTGTCAACGATTTAGGGAGAATGCCCCTCAACAGCAGGAAGTAGTTATGGAATGAAAACAATGCCCCTTTTCCTTGGCAACATAATTCTCCTAAAAGAAAGGGGGGGGGGGGAATGAGAGAGTCAATTCCTAAGCAGGTTGATGAGAAGTCTGGGGCCCCCAAGGAGGAGAAAGGGGTCTGGGGCTCTCAAAGCAGAGATAAGGGTCTGGAATTCTCAAGGAAGTGGAAATGACAAATGTCTTTTTTTCTCTACATTCCTTAGTATTAGTCACATAAAATGTTTTTTTTTTTTTTTTCTTTAAGCCCGGAACTGATGATTACACAACAAACAACTCAGTTTAAACTCTGTACTAAGGATTATATAAGAACAATGTATCCTGCTTGAGGACAGCTTCTCCTTCCTGAAAACCTTCTGGCTAATTCTGTTATCTTAAAATGTAAATTATGGGAGTGGGTCTAGTAAGGTCTTCACAACCTTGAGACCTTCTTTTGACTCATTGCAATAACTATGTTCAAGCTGGTTTTAGAAAAGGCAGAGGAACCAGAGTTCAAAGTGCCAACATCTGCTGGATCATGAAAAAAAACAAGAGAGTTCCAGAAAAACATCTATTTCTGCTTTACTGACTATGCCAAAGCCTTTGACTGTGTGGATCACAATAAACTGTGGAAAATTCTGAAAGAGATGGGAATACCAGACCACCTGACAGCCTCTTGAGAAACCTGTATGCAGGTCAGGAAGCAACAGGTAGAACTGGGCATGGAACAAAAGACTGGTTCCAAATAGGAAAAGGAGTACCTTAAGGCTGTATATTGTCACCCTGCTTATTTAACTTACATGCAGAGTACATCATGAGAAACGCTGGACTGGAGGAAGCACAAGCTGGAATCAAGATTGCCAGGAGAAGAGGGTGGGAGGGGCGGGGCGGGGGGGAAAGCAAAAAAAAAAAAAAAGATTGCCAGGAGAAATATCAATAACCTCTGATATGCAGATGACACCACCCTTATGGCAGAAAGTGAAAAAGAACTAAAGAGCCTCTTGATGAAAGTGAAAAAGGAGAGTGAAAAAGTTGACTTAAGGCTCAATATTCAGAAAGCTAAGATCATGGCATCTAGTCCCATCACTTCATGGCAAATAGATGGGGAAACAGTGGAAACAGTGGCTGACTTTATTTTTCTGGGCTCTAAGTCACTGTAGATGGTGATTGCAGCCATGAAATTAAAAGATACTTACTCCTTTTAAGGAGTTATGACCAACCTAGACAGCATAATAGAAAGCAGAGACATTACTTTGCCGACAAATGTCTGTCTTGTCAAGGCTATGGTTTTTCCAGTGGTCACGTATGGATGTGAGAGTTGGACTCTAAAGAAAGCTGAGCACCAAAGAATTGATGCTTCTGAACTATGTGTTGGAGAAGACACTTGAGAGTCCCTTGGACTGCAAGGAGATCCAACCAGTCCATCATAAAGGAGATCAGTCCTGGGTGTTCATTGGAAGGACTAATGCTGAAGCTGAGACTCCAATAATTTGCCCACCTCTTGCGAAGAGCTGACTCATTTGAAAAGACCCTGATGCTGGGAGGGATTGGGGACAGGAAGAGAAGGGGATGACAGAGGATGAGATGGTTGAATGGCATCACTGACTCAATGGACATGGGTTTGGTTGAACTCCAGAAGTTGGTGATGGACAGGAAGGCCTGGCGTGCTGCAGTTCATGGGGTCTCAAAGAGTCAGACACGACTGAGCGACTGAACTGAACTGAATTAAAAAATTACATAACTCCCCTGCTAACACTAGAGAGGAAGGCACTCTCCATCTCCCTTCTGAGGGGGATCCCCCCTTCCATGTCAGAAACTTTCTCAGTCCCTTTTCATACTTTAATAAAACTTTGCTACACAAAAGCTCTTGAAGTGATCAAGCCTGATCCCTGGTCCCAAAGCTACATCTTCTTCAGAGATCAAGAATCCAACACTGTAAGCTATGACTTGAAATGTTTAAACAAAAACAGACTCACGTATTAAAAAGTGTTGTTCACCACCAGAGAGCTGAGTCAGCAAATATTTTTGGAGCTCCTACTGTGTGTCAGACCTAGACACCTTCTTTCCATCTTGCAGTCAGCAAAAGCATTTCTATTCTGAATCAGATTTGGCTAAAAAGTGTTGGCTGGCAAATTAGA
The DNA here is from genome assembly GCF_019320065.1 of Cervus canadensis. Lineage (NCBI taxonomy): Eukaryota > Metazoa > Chordata > Mammalia > Artiodactyla > Cervidae > Cervus > Cervus canadensis. Next base: position 60,201,856 of record NC_057404.1, read on the forward strand.
GAACAGGGGAGGGGGAGGAAGGATGGAGAGTCATAAAAATCAGTTGAATCTATAAGGTTTAAAAACATACAGCGTTTTACTGGCTTAGTTCTCAAATTCTTTTTCCTCTTGCTCAGCAAAACATCCTTTTCCAGAACCGAGAATATGAGTTCTCTATAAAAGAAAAAAATCAGAAAGAAATGAGATAAAATAAGGTCAAAATGCTTCTATATGAATACAGCATCCCATAAGATGATATGAGGAAATATTACTGTTCTGACTCCTTTGGTTTCTGGTCACTATGCCAGACTTCTTGACTACTGATGTGCTTATAAAACTATGTTAGCTTGGAAAAACCTAGAAAATAGATATGAAGAAACTATTTTTAAAATTAACTTTTAATGAATTGGCAAAGGCAATTAAAAGGGGGAGATCACAAGGGAAAAGAGCATCCAAGAAACCTTTAATTTATGTTTCTTTTCTGTAGGGAGTGGGCATTTCAGTGTGACAGACTCTAGACTCCACCAACATGAATGGTTTAAAAACTAATCAACGAATAATTTCTTAAGATAGGAGACTGTCTAAATGTATTTATTTTTTCTCCCAAGATCCTACCAGAGTGACAATGAAAGAAAACAAAATGTATAAACCCACAACAATAAAGAAAAAGAGAATAGTTACACTGAATGAGAATTTTCAATACATTTCTTGAAAACAAAAATAGGCTGCTGATTATGAACATCATGTTGAAGCTGAGGGAAGTCATCAGTTAGATCCATTTACTGTAACTTGCTTAATTAATAACAAACTGTAACTGTCTTTCCTGATCAAGCTTGCTGTAATTGTTTTTACAAAGCTTGCATATCCTCCAAATGTCCCCTAGCCTAAACAGTAAAATGTTTACCTGAGTTATTTTCCAGAGACTTGGGGTCAGTTGTGTCTAGTCTGAGCTCCAGCCAGTTAAGACTGGGCCACCAGCCCTCCACCTGGACATGTGTGAGTGTCCTCAGTGACCTTTTAACATCAGAGGGCCAAAAACTCCATCTTCAGGGCATTTTTCTGAACGTGCACCCTGTAGAGAAGCATTTAGCTTAGCTGCTCCTGCATAGAAGGATGATCACCTCACCTGCTTGTTTCCAGTCAGCTTTCCCCACACTCCCCACTCCTCAGCTTTACCCATGAATGTTCTGAGCCTCTCACCTTCAGGGAGGTAGATTTGAGATTTGTTCTCCTGTCTCCTCACTCAGCTGCTTCGTGTATAAACCCTTTCTCTGCTGCAAACTTCAGGCTTCCCTGGTGGCTCAGTGGTAAAGAATCCACCTGAAATGCAGGAGACATAAGAGACATGGATTTGACCGCTAGGTCAAGAAGCTCCTCTGGAGCAGGGCATGGTAACCCACTCCAGTATTCTTGCGGGAAAAATCCCAGGGGTCTCAAAGTGTCAGACACGAGTGAAGTGACTTAGCATGCAAGCATGCATTGCGGCAAATCTCAGTGTCTCAGAGTTTGGCTTGCTGCACATCATGCACATGAGCCTGGATCAATAACATAACTATGAAGAAAAGCAGTGGAAGTCAGAGATTAGGATAAACTTGGAGAAGACCATGGGAGCAAGAATTAGTCTCTTCAGCAGAATCCTAGAGAGACTCGGGAAATTTTAGACAGTATCTGAATTGGAGAGTGAGAGAAAGAGATGGTAGAGAAGACAATGGCAACCCACTCCAGTACTCTTGCCTGGAGAATCCCATGGACAGAGGAGCCTGGTAGGCTACAGTCCATGGGGCCACGAAGAGTTGGACACGACTGAGAGACTTCACTTTCACTTTTCACTTTCATGCATTGGAGAAGGAAATGGCAACCCACTCCAGTGTTCTTGCCTGGAGAATCCCAGGGACGGTGGAGCCTGGTGGGCTGCGGTCTATGGGGTTGCACAGAGTCAGACACGACTGAAGTGACTTAGCAGCAGCAGCAGCAGCAGAAAAAGATGGGCGAAGAGGACAGATCCACTGATGGTTTGTCTACAGAACAGTTAGCCACCCCAGTCCACTGTAGCACTCACCATGGACAGAATGGGCATCAGGAAGGTATTTACCCCTCAGGCCTCAACACTTCCTCCCTCCACAAACACACATGCACGCATGCACGCACAGGTGCACAGGTTTCCTCTTGAGAGAATTTAGAGGAGAACCACAGCATTTAGTGTTAATAGTGACAGAAACTTCAGCGTTCTGGGATGCTAGAATGGCCAACTGTGATGACTGAATCCACACCCAATCATCATCCCATGTTCCACACAGCTCTTGGTCAGTTCACGTTTCTGCATTCTTAAAGGATTGTTAGATATTCTAAAAAAAACCCGAAAAGTGAAAGAATAAGATTAAGATAAGTAGAAAACTAACTCTAGAATAATCAAATAAATACAATGTAACAAAAAAGAACTTGGACATAAATTTAATTACTATTTTCATAGAGATTTAAGAAAATATTGCTTTTATAAAATAAAAAACAAGCATGCTGTGAAAAAAAACAATTGGATTAATAAAACACTGGGAAATTAAGAAACAGATTGCTGAGATTAAAAACAGATAATTTATTCATCTTTATTTCCCATATATTCAATAAGAACCTCTGCAAAACTTTCTGCAAAAATGTTTTCTAAAGGATGTTTGTATGGCAGCCTCAAGGAGCATATATTTATCATTTGGAGTGCTGTTTGGAGACAGATGGCACATTCAAACCAAGTACCTTGAGGTGAGATTAACAAAGGGACCATTCACAAAGGAGTGAACAGGCTACATAAAAAGAGAGGGGTTAGCGCAGTGGCAGCTGCTAAAAGCAAGGCTCTCTTCTCATTCCTGAGCCTGGAGGGATGACAAAAGGCAGGAGAAAAACAGAGAAGAGGAGGGAGAAAAGGAGTAACAGAAGAAGGAAAAGAAGAAGCTGAGAGATAGAGAGGGAGAAAGCTATGTGGGAAGAGAAACTGAATGGGAGCGATGACTTTGGGCAGAAGCATGAAGCCAGACCACGCTGCCCTCATGGGAGGTCCTGTGACTCTTTGTAACTGACCTGATTCCCCCTCTCTTTGATCTATAAGTGGTCTCTGTTCCTCAGCACAATCAAATGTCTAGGGAGACCTTTGATCCAAGCATGGGGCAAAGTGATGCAGGGTAGATGATTCAGAATAGGCAAGCAAGATATCCAGTCATGTGCTCATATTTAAATGGTGCTTTGCTGGATGTAAAAATTCTAAGTTCTAAGTTCATTTCCTTCAATACATTTAAGCCTATAATGTTTTGTCTCTGATTCCAGTGTGGCTGTTCAGAATTCTGATATAAATTTGAGATATTGTCTTTTTCTTTGGTATTTTAAGGCTAGTTCTTCACCCTTTGATCCTATGAAATTTCATTATCATGTGTTTATATGTGTATTTTTTTTTTGGTACCCTTTGAGTACTTTGAGTATGAGGTTTCTAATCTATATTTTTATAAAGTTCCAGTTACTATTTCTTCAAGCATTTCCTTTCCTCTATTTATTTTTCCATCTGGGATTTCTACTGTATGGATTTGACACTTCTATTCTCCTTTTCATTGAAGTTTCAATTAATGATTTTTTTCAACCATTAAAACTTCCTTGATGTCCTTCTCAGAGAGCTTCTTAATATTCCTGCTCAATAATTCATTCTTGCTCTAAACCCACTCTGCTTTACAATACTTTTATTTCAAGTTTTATATTTTTCATATGCAGTGTATCCACTTGACTTTTCATTGCAATTTCTTGCTCTAAACCCACTCTGCTTTACAATACTTTTATTTCAAGTTTTATATTTTTCATATGCAGTGTATCCACTTGACTTTTCATTGCAACTGTTAGTTTCCTTTTCATGTCACCAAAACCCTCCTTAACACTTCTTGAAGGATACTTATAATACCTGTGTTTTAAATTCTTGATCTCTTGATCTCCTCATTCCATTTATTTTGTATTATTGCATAGATTGCTCAGTCTATTATCTTCCTTTAATAGTAGCTGTGTTTTTTAGATGTCTCCTTAATTTACTCTTTGAGTTTATTTCCCTCTTAAAGTATTAGACATCTTGTTAGTAACATGTAGAGAACCTAAAAGACCTGAATACTGCCCTCTTAGTGAGTTTGCAGAAAGAATGTGCTAAAGGGGCAGATCAGTGCCCCAGTTTAGACAATGCCATCCTGGGTTGTTCCTTTTATCGTCAGGCAAACCTGGCCATCTTAGTATGATGTCAGCTGAATTCCTTTTTTCAGTGAGGATGAACCCACACACATTTTTACCATATCCATTTATGTATCTATCCAATAGCTACTTGTTGAATGACTTCTATATGCCAAATTTGAATATGAAAGATAGGTAATTCTAGTTATTGCTGACTCTGCCCATAAAATAGGCTAGGTTTTCCAAAAAAACTAACTTATCATCTTGAATGTAAGTACATGCTCATAACTTTACTAGTGGCCATTTTCTAAATTTTCAAGAATGTGATAAAACCAGAATTTATAAAATTTGCCAAAACTAAAATACATATCTCTGTAAAACATAATCTATACCTTAAGATACAGCCCAGTTAAGTGTAAACTGTAAGATACTGTAATAAGAGTTAGAATTCCTGTCTGGGGGTTTAGACAACACTAAACAGCAAAGGATGTGTCAAATGAGAGATATACTATTAATACAGAAATTAGAGAAGGTCTTGGAGTAGTCAAGGAGACAGGAGGGAAACAGTAGCTGGCATTTGAAGTATTTAGAGCAGATGTGGGGTTGGAATGACCAGAGGAAGAAAGAACATTCTGCATAAGGAAAGTAGTGCAAATTTAGGTTCCTGGAGGTGGTGAGGAAGAATTTTGTAAAAATTATAATAAAATGGTTTTAAAGGAAAGGCCTCTACTATGAGTGACAAATAGTGCTTGGATGGTTAGACTGTGTAGAAATTGTTCAGAGCAGTCAGCTATGGGGAATGTGTCATTAGGAAATTATTGAAAGAGCTTCTGTGTGACAAAGTGGGCCAGATTAAAGCAAGGTCTCACAAGTTTTAGTGGTCAACGGAGGCAGCAGGGTTTAGTAACATTTTCTAACCATGTCAAAGAGTAAATAGCATTGTCTGGGAAATTCAGATCAGCAGAGAAGGTGAAACAATAAATTAAGAGGAGTTTTCCTGAAAATGTAATAGCTATTCTATTTTTAATAATGGAAAAAATGATGAGAAAGCAGAAGAAAATGGATAGGAAGGAGGTGGAGAACTGTAAAGGGTTTGTAAAGGAATGAGTAGGTATGAAATGTTACCCCTCTCTCATCAAGCACAGATAACATGAGTGGACACAGGAGGAGGTTACAGGTTAAGAAGTGTTAGTTGTGGCCCAGAAAACATTGGTAGGACAGATTTTTGAGAACAGGTGAGATTGAGGGTTGTCTGACATCAGTGTTGCAGTTGACAATTTGATGTGGCTGAGCTTCCAGACAGCCTCTTTCCCTCCCCACCTGCTTTGGGGGTGAAGGGAAAAGATGCTTCTCCCCTTTGGGCTCTGGCCTTGCTTGTAATAAGGTCTTTTGAGAATGAAATCTCACCGAGGCTTTCAGAACTGGGTTTGAGAAGTGTTACCTCTCAAGGGTGCTTGAGAACTGATTAAAGCTTTGTGTTTCCATGGTTATAGATAACATACTTATCTTTTCATCAGTACATGCTTATGTCACAAGAGAGACAAAATGAAAATGTGTGGTTGAGTCATTTCATGTAACTGTTTACCAGGGGAAGGAAGGAAGTAAAAGCTCACATTTTTATTTCTCCTGTGTCATCTTCATTATGCGAAGGACAAACTAATATTGGCTGTATTTCTTCCTGAAGAGCTCAGCTTGAATTGATTTCTCTCCCAAAGCTAAAAGCATCTTTGCCTGTAGCACACTTCTCTGGCAATTTGTCTTGCTCTGCCTTCTGCTGTTGACTTAGAACTTAATTTTCTGCATCCTCCTGTAACACGGATATACATAGACAGATTTCTGTAAAAGTAAGGAGTGGGTGGGTTGTTTGCCCGGTTTTGCCCACTCTAGATACCAGAATCTAAGTGACCATAAGTATGTAAGTAAATGTGACAGTATTTTTCAGTTGCTGCTGTTCAGTCACTCAGTTGTGTCCAACTCTTTGTGACCCCATGGGCTGCAGCTCACCAGACTTCCCTGTCCTTCACTATCTCCTGTAGTTTGCTCAAATTTATGTCCACTGAGTCAGTGATGCCATCCAACCATCTCATCCTCCACCACCCCCTTATCATCTTGCCCTTAATCTTTCCCAGCATCAGGGTTTTTTCCAATGAGTCAGGTTCTGCATCAGGTGGCCAAAGTATTGGAGTTTTGTTTTTTTTTTCAGTAAGTCATTACATTTTTAGTCAACCAATAGGAACCCTGTCTGTGCCCTGTGCTCTGTTCTCATGGCTGTGTCTGCTGAGGGCTTTCCCAGTCTGGTTTTGGGGCCCATATTTAGGGGCTTTGTTTTATTTCATTTTTTTCCAAATTCTGAGTTCCATATTTTAATACCCCTGCCACCTATACCATTGAAGAGTTGTGGTGTATGCTGCACTGCTTTCTCTCCCATCTGAGTATGTTAATTATTTCTAGGATATAGAAATATTTTATAAATAGCAGTATTTTTCTTTCCTTGTAACAGCGGTAATTGGAAAATGTAAAAACCCTGAGGTGGGCATTCGTTGTTTGCCATATTGAAAATATTCATCCTTTTTTATGGCAAAAAAATTTTCTTTGGTAAATCACTCTTTCTCCAGCTTAGACTATGGTATTTGACTGGAATTGTCCCTACCCACAACTCTGGTAATGTTCTATGACTACTGTTAACCACAATGATGAGTTTAGGGATGGGCATATGGTCCTATCCTAGCCAATGAGAATCAGTCCTAGGACTGGAAGTTTTGCTGACTCTGAAGCAGAAAAGCTTTGACTTTCTTACTGGACTCAGGACAAGTGCTGGTGCAGCCATCCTATGAATAAGACAAGAATAACATTGAAACATGTATATTATTAAGTGTGAAACAGATCGCCAGCCCAGGTTGGATGCATGAGACAAGTGCTCAGGGCTGGTGCACTGGGAAGACCCAGAGGGATGGGATGGAGAAGGGAGGTGGGAGGGGGGGATCAGGATGGGGAACACATGTAAATCCATGACTGATTCATGTCAATGTATGGCAAAAACCACTACAATATTGTAAAGTAATTAGCCTCCAACTAATAAAAATAAGTGGAAAAAAAAATCTGAATCCTGGGGGAAAAAAAAGACAAACGGTGACTTAAGGATAAAATGTTCACTGAGGAAGTGAAGGCACAAAACAAAAAAAAAAAAAAAAAGGAGAAACCAGACCTGGATCAAGACTCACTAAAAGAAATCAGCTCCTGGAATGCTCAAATACATGTCTCAATAAATTCAATTTTGCTTACACTACTTGCATTTTTTTGTCACTTACAACTGAAAAAACATAAGCCATGAATGGGTAAAGCTGCTTTAAACATCCGTATGAAGGTGTTTGTGTAGATACACATTTTCAAAAGCCATTTAATGAATGTATTACTGACTGCTTGGAGTTCAAAATGAAAATGGATCCCTGACGTACTAATGCTTTGATATTTTCTATGTGTTTACTTGTTAATGTATTCAATACATCTAGTGGGGTCATAACCAGCATCAGATATTTTGCTGGATTCCGGGAATAAAGTGGTGAGCAAAAGGAGATGTTGTTCCTGATCAGTGGCGCTTACTGTCACTGGGGAGGCCAGACACTATTAGACAGACACACATCACATCAAGATGTGAGGAATTAAAGAGACTGGAGAGAGACTTTGTAGGCTGAATAGACATAATTTATTGGTGCATTGGTTATGGGGAGTAGGTATAGGGGATAGACCCCAGGCTCCCACATAATGTAAGGGTAGATGGTGGTGTCATTTGATGAGGTGGAAGACCCTGGAGATGAGCATGGAAATCCTCTCTAAGACATTTTGAGTTGTTTTTGAAACTTCCAAGAAATCATAAAAAGCCAGTTGAATATATTGGTAAAAGTACTAAGCATTTTCTTTTCCAAAGGCTTAAGAAATTGCTGTTTAATTATTTCATGCTCAATGAGTTGCATTTTTGCCTTGTTTTATAGACTTTTCTCAAGGGAAGATATATATATATACACATATTTAATGTATACACATATATGTGTGTACATGTTATACATATATAAAACATATATGTGTGTATATATTACATACATACACACATATGTTTGCACATGTATATTATATATACACAGATATGCATGCATATAACTGATATACAAAACACAGTGCTTTGTACCTCACAGTGATGAAATATTTATTTGTTTACTTTAATGGATATGCATCATTTCTTCCCCCCACAGATTACATGAGTTTATTTTCATTCTGTATTTATCAACAACCTGATCCATATGGCACAGAGGAAATGTATATACATATATATACACATGTGTATATATATACACATATACATTTCATACATATAGCATTTTTCTTATATTCTCCATGACTATATAATAAATATGATAAATAAATATTTATAAATAATTATGTAATGATAGTAATATAATATGTAAATAAATAAATGCAGCATATCATGCTGCTGTGAAAATTAAGAAAGCATTTATGTGAATACACCAAAGTTATGATCCATATGAAAGCACTTGGCTATTCCACTGATACTAGTTTCTTTTCTTCAGAATTATACCTCTGAATTTTTCTAAGAACTCACTTATTCCAAAAGATTATTCCTAGGAACTGAAAAATTTGAAATATTTAACTCCTTTCTGGCTGAGAAAGGGAAGAATATCTCTAAAAGGGCATGTAAACAGTTTGATTTGGTTCAAAACTATTTTTCTTAATGCTTAGCAAAAAGTATTTGCCTGTGTTTCTAAAGGAGATCCGAATATTTTTTATTGCAATGTATTTCACATACCATAAAATTTGACACTTAAAAATATGAAATCTGATAGTTTTCAGTATAGTCACAAAGTTGTATAATCATTGCCACTAACTAATTTCAGAATATTTTCAGGACCCTAAATTGAAATCCTGTACTTGTTAGCAGCCATTCTTCACTGTGACTTTCTTCTAGTTTCTGGAAACCCCTAATTAATGTTCTGTTTCTATAGGTTTGTCTTTTCTGGGAATTTCATATAAATGAAGTCATATAACATGTGACCTTTGTGTCTGGCTTCTTCCATGCAATATAATGTTTATGAAGATTATCATGTGTTCACGTTAACATTAGTTCACTCCTTTTCATGGATAAATAACATTCCATTGAATGGAACTTTGCTGATGGGAATGTCAAATGGTGAGAAATAGTTTCGCATTTCTTCCAAAAGTTAAACATAAAGTTACTTTATGACCCAGAAATTCCATCCTATGAATATATATCCAAGAGAATGGAAAATATATGTTCAAACAAAAACTTATACATGGGCAGTTGCATCTGTTAGGGCAACAGACAGAGGCTCTTTTCTTCTAGAATGGTCAGTAATAGCAATCAAGTGAGCCTAGGCTTTCAGGAGCCATTACTTGGGTCTGATTTTAAAGCCACACAGTGGAGAGCTGTGCCAAGAGAAAAAGGAAGTCTTTCTGCAGGACAACTCCTACCACCTCCTTGTTAGCATGTTCACCCCAGAAAAACATCCCCATGCAAATAAAGCCGTAAGAGGAGCCCTGAGCCTGCCAACACAAACATTTCATCACCATATTCAGCAATCAAGCCCTGAACCTTTGGAGTGGGAGCACTGAATTCAAGACCCTAGACCACCAGAGAACTGTTCCTAGGGAGTATCAAATAGTGAGAACTCACACAAAGAAAACCACCTGAATACAAGGTCCAGCATCACCCAACCATCAGTAGCACCCTGTGCAGGATGCCTCATCCAAACAACAAACAAAACAAAAGCACAAACCCAATCATCAGCAGACAGGATTTCCACCTCACTCAGCTTTGCCTATCAGAGGAAAAACAGACAAACAAAAATCTCAGCACAAATCTCACCCTATACAAAGCTTACACAAACCACTGGGCCAAACTTAGGAGGGTAGAAACCAAAAGGAAGAACGAATTCAACCTTGAAGCCTGGGAAAAGAAAACCTCAAACACAATAAGTTTTAAAAAAAATAAGGAAAAGACAGAGAAACACGACACAAATGAAGGAACAAACTAGAAACAGAGAAGTCCAAATAAATGAAGAGGAAGTAGGCAAACTACCTGAAAAAGAATTCAGAATAATGATAGCAAAGATGATCAAAAACCTTGAAAACAGAATGAGAAAATGCAAGCATCAATTAACAAGACCTAGAAGAATTAAAGAATAAATATACAGAGACAAACAACAAAATTACTGAAATTAAAAATACTCTAGAAGGAATCAGTAACAATATCTGAAGCAGAAGAATGAGTCAGTGAGCTGGAAGATAAAATGGTGGAAATAACTTCTGAAGAGCAGAATAAAGTAAAAAGAATGAAAAGAACTGAGGACAGTCTCTGAAACCTCTGGGACAATATAAAACACACCAACATTCGAATTATAGGAGTCCCAGAAAAAGAAGAGGAAAAGAAAGGGTACAAGAAAGAGATTTTGAAGAGATTATGGTAGAAAATTTGCCCAACATGGAAAATGAAATAGTCAATCAACTCCAACAGGGGCAAAGAGTCCCATACAGGATAAACCAAAGGAGAAACACACCAAGACACATACTAATCAAATTAACAAAGATTAAACACAAAGAAAGAATATTAAAATCAACAAGGGAAAAGCAACAAGTAACATACAAGGGAAATCCCATACGTTTAGCAGCTGATCTTTCAGCAGAACCTCTGCTGGCCAGAAGAGAATGGCAGGATATATTTAAAGTACTGAAAGGAAAAAATCTACAACAAAGATTACTATACCTGGCAAGGATCTCATTCAAAATTGATGAAGAAATCAAAAGTTTTTCAGACAAGCAAAAGTTAAGAGAATTCAGTACCACCAAACCAGCATTATAACAACTGTTAAAGGGACTTATACAGTCAAGAAATAAAAGAGAAGAAAAATATCTACAAAATCAAACCCTGAACAATTAAGAAAATGGCAATAGGAACATATATATCCATAATTACTTTAAATGTAAATGGATTAAATGTTCCAACTAAAAGACACAGACTGGTGGAATGGATACAAAAATGAGACCCATATATATCCTGTCTACAAGAAACCCACTTCAGACCTAAAGACACATATAGACTGAAAGTGAGAAGATGGAAAAACATATTCCATGCAAATGGGAAGCAAAAGAAAGCTGGAGTAGCAACCCTCATATCAGACAAAATAGACCTAAAAATAAAGAATATTACAAGAAATAAGGAAGGGCACTACATAATGATCAAGGGATCAATCCAAGAGGAATTCATAACAATAGTAAATATCTATGCACCCAACACAGGAGCACCTCGATATATAAGACAAACACTAACATACATAAAAGGAGAAATTGACAGTAACACAATAATAGTAGGAGACTTTAACACCCCACTCACACAAATGGACAGATCATCAAAAGAGAAAACAGTAAGGAAGCCCAAGTCTTCAATGATACATTAGATGAGATAGATCTCACTGACATCTTCAGGACATTCCATCCAAATGCAGAAGAATACACCTTCTTCTCAAGTGCACATGGAACATTCTCCAGGCTAGGCTACATCTTAGGTCACAAATCAAACCTCAGTAAATTTAAGAAAACTGAAATTGTATCAAGCATCTTCTCTAACCACAGTGCTATGATGCTAGATATCAATTACACGAAAAAACTAAAAAATGCAAACACATGGAGATTCAACAATACGTTTCTAAATAACCAACAGATTACTGAAGAAATCAAAAGGGAAATTAAAAATTTTCTAAAAACAAATGACAATGAAAACTTAACTCAAAACCTATGGGATGCAGCAAAAGCAGTTCTAAGAGGGAAGTTTATAGCAGTACAATCATACCTCAAGAAACAAGAAAAACATTGATTAGACAACCTAACTTTACACCTAAAACAATTGGATAAAAAGGAACAAAAAACTCCCAAAATTAGCAGAAGGAAATAAATCATAAAGATCAGAGCATAAATAAATGAAAAAGAAATGAAAGAAACAATAGTAAAGTTTAATAAAACTAAAAGCTGGTTCTTTGAGAAGATAAACAAAAGTGACACACCTTTAGCCAGACTCATCAAGAAAAAAAGAGAGAAGAATCAAATCAACAGAATTAGAAATGAAAAACAAGAGGTTACAACAGCAATGCAGAAATGCAAAGGGTTATAAGAGACTATTATGAACAACTATATGTCAATAAAATGGATAACCTAGAAGAACTGAACAGATTCTTAGAAAAGTTCAATCTTCCAAGACTGAACCAGGAAGAAATAGAAATTATTAACAACCCAGTTACAAGCACTGAAATTGAAGCTGTGATTGAAAATCTCTCAAAAAACAAAAGCCCAGGACCAGATGGCTTCACAGGAGAATTCTATCAAACATTTAAAGAAGAGGTAATGCCTATACTTCTAAAACTCTTTCAAAAAACTGCAGAGCGAGGAACACTTCCAAACTCATTCTACGAGGCCAGCATCACCCTGATACCAAAACCAGACAAAGGCAACACACAAAAAGAAAACTACAGGCCAATATCACTGATGAGCATAGATGGAAAAATCCTCAACAAAATCTTAGCAAACAGAATTCAGCAACACATTAAAAAGCTTCTTCACCATAACCAAATTGGGTTTATTCCAGGGATGCAAGGATTCTTCAATATATGCAAATCAGTCAATGTGATACACCATATTAACAAATTGAAAGATAAAAAGCATATGATCATCTCAATAGATGCAGAAAAAGCCTTTGACAAAGTTCAGCACACATTTATGATTAAAACTCTTCAAAAAATGGGCATAGAAGCAGCCTACCTCAACATAGAAAAGGCCATATATGATAAGCCTACAGCAAACATTATTCTCAATGGTGAAAAACTGAAAGCATTCTCCCTAAGACCAGGAACAAAACAGGTATCCACTTTCACCACTATTATTCAACATAGTTTTGGAAGTCCTAACTACAATAATCAGAGAAGAAAAAGAAATAAAAAGAATCTAGATGGGAAAAAAGTAAAGCTCTGACTGTTTGCAGATGACATAATACTGTACATAGTAAACCCTAAAAATAGAATCAGAAAATTACTAGAGCTAATCAATGAATTTAGTAAAATTGCTGGATAGAAAATCAATACACAGAAATCACTTGCATTTCTATATACTAACAATGAAAAATCAGAAAGAGAAATCAAGGAATCAATCCCATTCACCATTACAACAAAAAGAATTAAATATCTAAGAATAAACTTGCCTGAGGAGACAAAAGAACAGTACACAGAAAATTTTAAGACACTGATGAAAGAAATCAAAGATGACATAAACAGATGGAAAGATATTCCATGTTCCTGAGTAGGATGGATCAATATTGTGAAAATAACTATACTACCAAATACAATCTACAGATCCAATGCAATCCCTATCAAATTACCAATGGGATTTTTCACAGAACTAGAATAAAAAATTTCACAATTCATATGGAAACACAAAAGACCCCAAATAGCCGAAGTAGTCTTGAGCAAGAAGAATGGATCTGGAGGAATCAACCTTCCTGACTTCAGATTATACTACAAATCTACAGTCATCAAAACAGTATGGTACTGGCACAAAAACAGAAATATAAACCAATGGAACAAGATAGAAAGCCCAGAAATAAACCCATGCACCTATTGGTACCTTATTTTTGACAAAGGAGGCAAGAATATACAATGGGGCAAGACAGCCTCTTCAATAAATGATGCTGAGAACACTGGACAGCTACATGTAAAAGAATGAAATTAGAACATGTCCTAACACCATACACAAAGATAAACTCAAAATGGATTAAAGACCTAAATGTAAGACCAGAAACTATAAAACTCTTAGAGGAAAACATAGGCAGAACACTCGATGACATAAATCAAAGCAAGATCCTGTATGACCCACCTCGTAGAGTAATGGAAATAAAAACAAAAGTAAACAAGTGGGACCTGATTAAATTTAAAAGCTTTGGCACAGCAAAGGAAACTATAAGTGAGGTGAAAAGACAACCCTCAGAATGGGAGAAGATAATTGCAAATGAAACAACTGACAAAGGATTGATTTCCAAAATATACAAGCAGCTCATACAACTCAATACTAGAAAAACAATCCAATCAAATAGTGGGAAAAAGATCTAAACAAACATTTCTCCAAAGAAGACATACAGATGGCTAACAAGCACATGAAAAGATTCTCAACATCACTCATTATTAGAGAAATGCAAATCAAAACTACAGTGAGCTATCACCTCACACTGATCAGAATGGCCCTCATCAAAAAGTCTGCAAACAATAAATACTGGGAAAAGTGCGGAAGAAGGGAACACTCTTGCATTGTTGATGGTAATGTAAATTGATACAGCCCCTATGGAAGACGGTACAGAGATTACTCAAAAAACTAGGAATAAAAGCACCATATGACCCAGCAATTCCACTCATAGGCATATACCCTGAGGAAACCAAAATTTAAAAAGACACATGTTTCCCTCTCTCACTGCAGCTCTATTTACAATAGCCAGAACATGGAAGCAACCTAGATGTCCGTCGACAGATGAATGGATAAAGAAGTTGTAGTACATATACACAATGGAATATTCAGTTTAGTTCAGTTCAGTTCAGTGGCTCAGTCGTATCCAACTCTTTGCGACCCCATGAATCGCAGCATGCCAGGCCTCCCTGTCCATCACCAACTCCCGGAGCTTACTCAAACTCATGCCCATCGAGTCGGTGATGCCATCCAGCCATCTCATCCTCTGTCGTCCCCTTCTCCTCCTGTCCCCAATCCCTCCCAGCATCAGGGTCTTTTCCAGTGAGTCAACTCTTCGCATGAGGTGGCCAAAGGACTGGAGTTTCAGCTTCAGCATCAGTCCTTCCAATGAACACCCAGGACTGATCTCCTTTAGGATGGACTGGTTGGATCTCCTTGCAGTCCAAGGGACTCTCAAGAGTCTTCTCCAACACCAACTCTCACATCCATACATGACCACTGGAAAAACCATAGCCTTGACCAGACGGACCTTTGTTGGCAAAGTAATGTCTCTGCTTTTTAATATGCTATCTAGATTGGTCATAACTTTTCTTCCAAGGAGTAAGCGTCTTTTAATTTCATGGCTGCAGTCACCATCCACAGTGATTTCAAGGAGCCCGAAAAAATGAAGTCTGACACTGTTTCCACTGTCTCCCCATCTATTTCCCATGAGGTGATGGGACCAGATGCCATGATCTTAGTTTTCTGAATGTTAAGCTCTAAGCCAACTTTTTCACTCTCCTCTTTCACTTTCATAAAGAGGCTCTTTAGTTCCTCTTCACTCTCTGCCGTAAGGGTGGTGTCATCTGCATATCTGAGGTTATTGATATTTCTCCCAGCAATCTTAATTCCAGCTTGTGCATCTTCCAGCCCAGCGTTTCTCGTGATGTACTCTGCATATAAGTTAAATAAGCAGGGTGACAATATACAGCCTTGACGTACTCCTTTTCCTATTTGGAACCAGTCTGTTGTTCCATGTCCAGTCCTAACTGTTGCTTCCTGACCTGCATACAGGTTTCTCAAGAGGCAGGTCAGGTGGTCTGGTATTCCCATCTCTTTCAGAATTTTCCACAGTTTATTGTGATCCACACAGTCAAAGGCTTTGGCGTAGTCAGTAAAGCAGAAATAGATGTTTTTCTGGAACTCTCTTGCTTTTTCGATGATCCAGCGGATATTGGCAATTTGGTCTCTGGTTCCTCGGCCTTTTCTAAAACCAGCTTGAACATCTGGAAGTTCTCGGTTCACATATTGCTGAAGCCTGGCTTGGAGAATTTTGAGCATTACTTTACTAGCATGTGAGATGAGTGCAATTGTGTGGTAGTTTGACCATTCTTTGGCATTGACTTTCTTAGGGATTGGAATGAAAACCGACCCTTTCCAGTCCTGTGGCCACTGCTGAGTTTTCCAAATTTGCTGGCATATTGAGTGCAGCACTTTCACAGCATCATCTTTCAGGATTTGAAATAGCTCAACTGGAATTCCATCACATCCACTAGCTTTGTTCATAGTGATGCTTTCTAAGGCCCACATGACTTCACTTTCCAGGATGTCTGGCTCTAGGTCAGTGATCACACCATTGTGATTATCTGGGTCGTGAAGATCTTTTTTGTACAGTTCTTCTGTGTATTCTTGCCACCTCTTCTTAATATCTTCTGCTTCTGTTAGGTCCATACCATTTCTGTCCTTTATCAAACCCATCTTTGCCTGAAATGTTCCCTTGATATCTCTAATTTTCTTGAAGAGATCTCTAGTCTTTCCCATTCTATTGTTTTCCTCTTTTTCTTTGCACTGATCCCTGAGGAAGGCTTTCTTATCTCTCCTGGCTATTCTTTGGAACTCTGCATTCAGATGGGAATATCTTTCCTTTTCTCCTTTGCTTTTCGGTTCTCTTCTTTTCACAGGTTTTTGTAAGGCCTCCTCAGACAACCATTTTGCCTTTTTGCATTTTTTTCCTTGGGGATGGTCTTGATCCCTGTCTCCTGTACAATGTCACGAACCTCTGTCCATAGTTCATCAGGCTCTCTGTCTATCAGATCTAGTCCCTTAAATCTATTTCTCACTTCCGCTGTATAGTCATAAGGGATTTGATTTAGGTCATACCTGAATGGTCTAGTGGTTTTCCCTACTTTCTTCAGTTTAAGTCTGAATTTGGCAATAAGGAGTTCATGATCTGATCCACAGTCAGCTCCTGGTTTTGTTTTTGCTGACTGCATAGAGCTTCTCCATCTTTGGCTGCAAAGAATATAATCAATCTGATTTCGGTGTTGACCATCTGGTGATGTCCATGTGTAGAGTTTTCTCTTGTGTTGTTGGAAGAGGGTGTTTTCTATGACCAGTGCGAATATTATTCAGACATAAAAAGGAACACATTTGAGTCAGTTCTAATGAGGTGGATGAACATAGAGCCTATTTTACAGAGTGAAGTAAGTCAGAAAGAGAAAGATAAATATTGTATTCTAACGCATATATACAGAGTCTAGAAAAATGGTTCAAGAATTTATTTACAGGGCAGCAATGGAGAAACAGACATAGAAAATAGACTTATGGACATAGGGATGGGGAGGAAAGGGTGATTTGTATGGAGAGAGCAGCATGGAAACTTACATTACAATGTGTAAAATAGATAGCCAATGGGAATTTTCTGTATGTCTCATGAAACTCAAACAGGGGCTCTGTATCAACCTAGAGGGGTGGGGTGGGGAGGGAGATGGGAGGGTGGTTCAAAGGGAGGAGATTTATGTACACCTATGAGTGATTCATGTTGAGATTGGACAGAAAACAAAATTCTGTAAAGCAATTATCCTTCAATTAAAAAATTAATTTGTATATAAAAAACTTATACATGAATGTTCATAGCAGCAGCATCAACAGATTAATTTATAAACAATGTTTTATAGTTTCCAGTGTATTAGTCTTATACCCTTTTAATTAATTTTTTCCAAGCAATTTACACTTTGATGTGATTATAAATGGAATTTTTTTAAAAATTCTTTTCCAGTTGGTCATTGCTGCTGTACAGAAATTCAACTGATTTTTGAATACTGATATTGCACCCTGCCATCTTGTTGAATTATTAGCTTGAAAACTTTTTTGTGGATTCCTAGGATATTTTATGCATAAGATTGTATATTCTCTAAATAGAAGTAATTTTACTTTTTCCTTTCCTATCTAGATGCCTTTTATTTCTTTTTCTTGTCTAATTTCCCTGGCTAGAACCTCTGAAATAATGTTAAATAGACATGATAAGAATGGGCATCTTGACTTGTTCCTGATTTGGGGGGAAAGCTTTCAGTATTTCATCATGAAGTATGATATTAATCATAGGTTTTTCATTTATGTCCTTTATCAAATTGGATAAGTTCTCTTTTAGTGTTATAACATCTTTAAGATGTGCATATGGTTTTTGTCCTTTTTTCAATTATATGAAGCTGTACATTGATTTCCATATGTTGAACTAATCTTGCATTCCTGGAACATATCTCACTTCAGTTCAGTTCAGTTCAGTTGCTCAGTCATGTCCGACTCTTTGTGACCCCATGAATAGCAGCACGCCAGGCCTCCCTGTCCATCACCAACTCCCGGAGTTTACTCAAACTCATGTCCATCGAGTCAGTGATGCCATCCAGCCATCTCATCCTCTGTCGTCCCCTTCTCCTCCTGCCCCCAATCCCTCCCAGCATCAGGGTCTTTTCCAATGAGTCAGCTCTTCGCATCAGGTGGCCAAAGTATTGGAGTTTCAGCGTCAGCATCAGTCCTTCTAATGAACACCCAGGACTGATCTCCTTTAGGATGGACTGGTTGGATCTCCTTGCAGTCCAAGGGACTCTCAAGAGTCTTCTCCAACACCACAGTTGAAAAACATCAATTCTTCAGTGCTCAGCTTTCTTTATAGTCCAACTCTCACATCCATACATGTCCACTGGAAAAACCATAGTCTTGACTAGACATATCTCACTTAGCTATAAGTAAATAATCCATATATGCTGAATTAGTTTGTTAATGTTCTGTTGATGATTTTTGCATAAATATTCATAAGAGACATTGGTATGTAATTTTCTTTTCTTGTATGTTTTTATCTGGTTTTGGTGTCAGGGCAATACTGTCCTCATTGAATGTATTGGGAAATTGCTCTTCTTCCTATGTTTATGTTTTATTTTATTTTGGGGAGTATTAACAAATATGCTCATTTCTCTTTAAACATTTAGTAGAGTTCATCACTGAAGCCGTCTGGGCCCGGACTTTGATTACTAATTCATTCTGTTCACTTACTATAGGTCTGTTCAGATGCTCTGTTTCTTCTGAAGTCAGTTTAAGTAGTTTGTGTCTTTTTAGGAATTTTTTAATTCTGACTGTTAGCTAATTTTCAGGCATATACTTTTTATAGTATGCCCTTATGATTCTTTTCATTTCTGTAAATTCATGGTAATATCCCATCTTCCATGCTACTGCATAAACCTATAGAACTAAGTACACTAACATTTTCTTTTTTCCCAGCCATAGGCAAGAAACCACTGAAATATAAAAGTACATCATTGTTGATCTTATTCTAAATTTTCTGAAAATGAACCACAATTCTTCCTCAAATTTTTTTATAATTACATTTTCTATCAGTAATCTGATTTATTGCACTGTCATCGTATTAGTTGGGATTTAGTTACCAATACATAACACATAGACTCTAGCTTAATGTGTTTGAGCAAAGCAAGTCTTCTTTTAAAGTCAGATATCTGGCACCCAACATTGATGGGCAGGGAACTGGGCTGGCTCCAGGACCAGGCCACTTCCACATGATCCATCCCATGAAAATGGATGTCCTGGGTTCTGTTTAACACTGGAGAATGAGGGACTCTGCTTTATGACCCCTGCAAGAGCTGCCTCAGAAAGTCAAACGCCTCTGTGATGTCTTTACCAGCAGGATCCAGGTGTGGGCCCACCCTACTTTTATTCATCCTCGAGATGATACTGCCTGGACACACTTCGGTTTCTTACTGGTTTTATTGTAATTTATTTTAATCACCACAGCTTGAGCCACTTAGAAATGTAAACACCCTTTAAGAGTAATTTTCTCTTTAGATGAAAATATCTCTCTCCAGTGGTACCTTTTAAAATGTGTTCTTTGTCTCTTTCTGCTTTTACATATTTTTAGAGAATTTCTATTGTACTCTTCACATAACTCTCTACATAACTGCTAATATTTGCATATTTTGTTCCTTGAATTAAAATTTACTTCAATTCACTCTCTACACATTTCTGAGATGGAAAGTACTTAGTATTTGAAAGAAGAATATCTACCTTTAAAATGTTTGTGACTATGATGATATAATGCTAGAGAAACAAATATTTACTTGAAGCCAAAAGAAAAGGAAAAAAAATTATATGACAAGGGGAAAATCTATAATAACAAACTATAATCTTTTCTTAAATCAGTGGAGAAAATTGCCAACTTAGAACCTTGAATGAAGAGTAATTTTCAATTATTTGTTCTCTTTTGACTTAAATTCATTTGTATTATGGTATGAAATAAAAGGCCCTTAGATTTGAAAAATAAAATCTGGTACAATTAGCAGAACACAATGGTACAAATTTTTTTCTTGTTCTCTTCATTCTACCTAGGTATCTACTCTGCATTCAGTATGCATTCTTAGTTAAAAAAAAAAAAAAAAAAAGTCCTTTCTCTAGCTTAATCCACCTATGTTCAAGTTTATTCGAATGAAATGTCTTGGCAGTTCTCTCTTTTCATTATAAACTTTTTTCCGTCTCCAGTGTACATAGAGAAGCAGGCACAAGTTGCTTTAAGCATGAAGCAAGATGAACAAGAGTGATTTTAGCATGTTTTATGCTGACACCATGTTGGCTTTATTATAAACTATGCTCCATGCTTTCTTACTGAGTGAAATCCTAGCATATCATATAGAAAGTTACTGTCACAGAGTATATATTTAAATAACTCAAAACTTGATGATTTTTAATTTCCAGAGAAATCAATTACTATATTAGAACCTCTGAAAAGTTAAAAAATACCTAGCAGTATCAATTCCAGAGCCAGTGGCTAACTGATTTGGCAAGCATTTACAAGTGTTCTGACCAGATCCTCCTGGGAAGGTGGAGGCAGAAGCTTAGAGAAGTTATTAGAAGTAGAGCAGGATAAGCCCTAGCTCCAACGCCTGCACTCTTTCCATGCACTAGAGGTGCTCAGCAGTGGCACAGAAATGAATTTGGGGTGGTTTATCACAATGTGTCCTAGAAAAATATAATGGCTATATCAAGCTTGTGATTTCTCAGGCATACTTGCACAGGAAAACACTTATGTTAAAATATTCAAAGACTTCTAAAAATATTAAACAAATATTAGGCTTGGCCATGGTGCAAGGATGAGTGAAGTTTGGAAAACATGGTCCATCACCAGCTGCCCTTACTAAACAAAACTGCCTGTCAAATGAGAACAGAGCAGAGTTTGGTCAATCCTAAGGAGAAGTTCTAGGCTGAAAGCATGTGAGACCAGTACTGAAGACTCGCTCAGGACCTGTACACCCACAGGCATGGAATGGACCTTACTGTACACCAGAGTCTAAGCTAAAGACTGCATTTCCCACATGCCCTCACAGTCAGGCTCCACCGTGACCTCTCATCAACCCGGGATATGGGAGACACAGCAATCACACCTATTTATCACCTTCCTGACTGTCCCATCATAATCATTTAAGAGCATACATGAAACCGAGGCGGACACCCCATTTCTGTTGCCTGTGCTGCCTCTGCAAGGAACCTGGGTCATGGGAGCATTTGGTTTTCTGTGGTAGCTGCAGCCAGGCTCCCTTGACTCCATCCTCACTTCCATCAGGAACCTATTTCACCCCCATGCACCTCATCACATAGAGTTAGGGTAAGGTTGAAGGCAAGAGAACACCTCTGATCGGCTATGTAGAAAAGAAGTTACTTAGCAGTTTTGAGATGACTCCCAACAATTTTGAAAGAACTGAAGGAAGAGGCTCTAGGCTGGCTTGGCAGGGATTGCTCTCAGAAGATATAAATGGCCTGCCCAGAAGCTGCTTCCTCTGCTACTCTCTGGAAGATGAGGAACCAGAGGACCAATACCACCATTGTTGGCTTAAGACTTATTTCATTTACCACGATCCATGCACCATATATTTTGGCCACCTGATGCAAAGAGCTAACTCATTTGAAAAGACCCTGATGCTGAGAAAGATTGAGGACAGGAGGAGAAGGGGACGACAGAGGATGAGATGGTCGGATGGCATCATCAACTCCATGTACATGGGTTTGGGTGGACTCCGGGTGTTGGTGATGGGCAGGGAGGCCTGGCGCGCTGCGGTTCATGGGGTCGCAGAGAGTCAGACAGGGCTGAGCGACGGAACTGAAACTGATGCACCATGGCTTGCCAGGTGGTGCTAGTGATAAAGAACCCATCTGCCAATGCAGGAAACGTCAAAGACGTCTTTGATGCCTGGGTTTGATGCCTGGGTCAGAAAGATCCCCTGGAGGAGGGCATGGCAACCCACTCCAGGATTCTTGTCTGGAGAATCCCATGGACAGAGGAGCCTGGTGAGCTACAGTCCATAGGGTCACAAACAATCGGACACGACCGAAGTGACTTAGCAAGCACGCATGCACTAAATGAATTGTGATGTATTCATTTCAACTTCATTATTTTCTCTATTTTATTTTTGTATCCCTCTTTTTCACATTTTAAAATAATCATGATGAAAAATACAGAGTTTCCCTTTATACGTAACCATAACATTAGCCTACCAAATGCATATGTAAAATACGCTGTAAAGTGCTACACTTGAGAAAAAGTGTATTATTTCTCTCCCTCCCGCTACGGGAGACCTTCAATGCTTTGTCCTTTTTTTTCACACATTGTTCTGTAGGTGGCGCCATTGTTGCACAGCACCAGGTCAGTTGCATAAGAACCCTTTAAAAGGACTGGAAACAGGTTAATTTGAAGGATCCCTTTGGAACTCTGGCTTGTGGTTGGGTCAGAACTAAGTATTTTCAAGTTTTATCTGTGCTCAGATGTTGGTGGGGTGCCTCTACTCTCTGGGAATTAAAGGTAAAACAAGCTTGAGTTTGTTAGCAAAAGAGAAGGTGCAGTTCAGAGGGGTGCTCTTGACAGCCCAGCTCCTTTCAGGGCTCCCCTGGGCTGGAATAAAAACATGCCACCCTGCTTGAGTGGCAAGGAGAGCTGCCTGGGGAAGGAAGACATGACAATGGAGATGCTTTCATTTTCATGCAAACTCCTCGTTTTTCTTCCTCTTGTCCAAGTGCCCTTGCTTATCTTAGTAACAAAACATTGTGTCTCTTTCTGACTTCTGCTTTATGAAATAAATTATCCCCTCCAAACTTTATTTTTGGAAGAAATAATAAAGTAGAATATGAATGTGAGTAATAAAGCCCAAATAAAAATAAATTCTGAGGCTCAGTGACCTATTCAGGGAGCCAAACAATGTAACAGCATTCCCTTCAACTCTTGAAATCCTCCAGCAAATTTGAAAATAGGTGCAAGAATAATAATTCCTAGAAAACCTCAGTAACTTAGAAATAAGTTTGAGTCACATGCTTCTGAAAGTATGCAGTCGCATTAATAACATTCTTAGTTTGATAGCCAGCCCTATCAAAAATAAAAACACTCAGTAGAGATCCACCCAATGATGACTCTGTGTCAGCTCTTTTGAGGCAAGTCTACCATCTACACATTGATCTGCTATGTGATTCAAAGAAAATCATTTATACAGCACAAATACATTTGCAGGAAGTGGACCCTACCCACGAAGATTATGATGCAGTTAGCTCTAAGGCAATACTTGAAAATCTATATTCATAAATGCTCCAAAAATTTGATAAATCTTGGCCTGTACAAAAGGAATAAGAAAATTGATGCTAGACACCAGGAACAGCATGGCTACACTCGCAGTATTTGTGATACAATACTAAAAAAAAAAAAAAAAAAAACTCCGCACTTACAAAATTTGGAAATGAATAAAGGGAAGGGCTGAAGGTGAGAAGTGGAGATTTGGATTTCAAAACTCTGGAATTTAAATCCTTTTATCTGACTTCCAATGGCCCCTTGATCAACATTGTTTTCTCTCTCAAGTTCTTTTTAATATACTAAGAGTAGAATAATACCTTCTGATATCTAGTAGAGGAGTAAGATTAATTTTGGTAAAAAGTATAGTAAATTTTGTGCTGGCCAGATTCTTTATAAGCTTGTCTCTTTGGCTGCATTCTTATTTTATTCATCTCAGTGTTATAAACTTGGAATTGAGAAAGTGGTGGAAGCCAAGGCACACAAGTGTATAATCTAAACTTACATAGACCTAGCTTGTGTGCATACCGATATGGAGTGGGACAGAAGATAAAGACTGCAATAAGGTAAGTGTTGCTTCTATCAGTGTATTAAAATAATATGAAAAACCCAAAGTAGAATTTAAATATTTCAGCTTCATCATAAAAAAGAGTCAGAGTCATATGATTCTTTTATTCTTTACTGACTAGGGGTACTATTTTTTAATATTAATAAATTACATTTTATTATTGGATTTTATCTTCTTCATTAGCTTTTTTGTTAAACATTTTTGTAATACTGTTTTAGAAGTTAGTCTGAAATTACAAAATGTAACCATGACTGCAGTCTACTTTTGTTGTTGTTTATTTGCTAAGTGACCTCTGACTCTTTGGGACCCCGTGGACTGTAACCTGCCAGGCTCCTCTGTCCATGAGATTTCCCAGGCAAGAATATTGGAGTGGGTTACCATCTCTTTCTCCAGGGGTTCTTCCTGACCCAGGGATCGCACTCACATCTCCTGCATTGGCAGGCAGATTCTTTAACAGTGAACCACCTACTTTTCCTATTTCCTAAATATTTCAATGAGATTATAATAGTTTAATTCCATTTATTCTGTTACTATCATTTTTGCTATAGCTGTCACATCTTCCCTTGTGCATAAGTTATAAACTCTTGAACTTCTATAACATTATCTGGAACCACTATCCTTTGACATGAAAAACTTTCTTCAGTATTTCTTCTATTGTAGATCTGCTATCAACAATTCTCTCAGTTTTGGTTATCTGAAAATTTTCTTCCTTATTTTTTGAAGGGTATTTTCACTCTGTATAGAATCCTAGATTAGAAGGTATTGTTTTGTTTTGTTTTTCTTATTCAGTTCTTTAATCATGTCTTCTAGTATATAGATTTGGTCAGTGGTATTTCTTACTGTTATTTTTATGAAGGTGATGTGTTTTTTTCTGTTTTAAAGATTTTTCTCTTAATTCTTAGAATAATACGAGCTAAAATTTTCTTGCTTGCAGTCCACTGAAGTTGAATCTGTGAATTATTTTTCACCAGATTTGAAAAACTTTCAGCCAAAATTTCTTCAAATAGTTCTTTAGTCTCAATCTTTCTCCTCTCCTTTAGAGACTCCAGTTACATGCTGGTTAGGCATTTTAGTCAGGTCTTACATCTCCTCTGTGTTTTATTTTGTTTCTTCCTTTATTTCCTGTCTGTACTTCTTGAATGTTTTCTATTAACCAATTTTGATAATATAACTACTGACTTCTAATTCAGCCTGCTCTGTATTTTGCATTTCTAGGATTTTGGGTTTCTTTTTTATGGATTCTAATTCCCTATTGTAACCCTCCATCTTTTCATCCATATTGTCCATATTTCCCTCTACATTCTGTTCTTTAACTTATTTTTTCTTTGTTAAAAAAAAAAGTATTTTTATATATATTTTGTTAAAATTTAACAACAGTTGAGCCGTTTGCTATTAAGATTCTATAACTCTGAACAATATACTTCTAACAATATAATTTTGCTTAATTTTATGCATAAATTTAAAATAAGCAATTATTAATCACATTTACTTAAAGTGCTGCCTGCTAACTACAACTTCCAGATTATCTTAATCTTGAAGTTTTTGTCTACTGTCTTCTTTCTCTCATGTCTCTTGATAGCCACCACTTTATTTTGTGTTTTTATAGTATTTCAAGTTCTTTTCTGCTTCCTATACCATTTGTTTCTCATGAGGTCTGTGTTGGAAAAAGAACTTTTATGTAACATAGCTTTCAATATCAATTGCAGAGAATTCTAAGTTCTTTGTATTTCAAAGATGACGAAAAGTCACACCTTAAGAATAGCGTTTTAAGGCACTATATTTCTATGTCTGGCCATTGCATGGAAGATAAAATACTGGAATCTAAGGATCATTCTCACTAAATATACCCAGCAAAATGCTGTCTGCCACTTACTAGTCAGGAGAAGCTTCATTTATCTGTGCCTACATTTCTCTCTGTGACATTATTATTACTAGTGGCAAGAAAAGTGTTTATTTTACTGTTTACTTTCAAAAAAGGGAAGAAAATCTTCTAGATTTGTTCCAACATGAAAAAGATGATCTCTTTCTTTCAAAAATTATAGCTCACATACAATCCTTTTCCTTTCCTAATATATCAAGTCCACTTTTTCTGTTCTAGCTATAACTTTTTATTACTTAAGCTACTTCAAAGCCATCTGAACTACACAAATACTCTTTATTTATAGACTGATGCCAGAATGGTTTATTTAGCTATAAGCTGAATTTCTGCTGAAATGTGAATGTTACATGTGCTTTGTACTTGAAGAGCCTCAATCAAACATTGTCTGAGGTGATCTTGATTCTAAGGCAGAAAGGGGAATAAATCTAAGAAATTCAAGAGAGTACAATCCCTGAACCCATTTTAAACCAGCCTCATACATTTTTAAATAGACTTGTTTTCTTTTGTTTTCATCAGATTTTATGAAACCTGTACTATCAAGAATATCTCATAAAGGAATACGCCTTCAGTATAAGACACCCTCTCTACTATAATTCCAGAAGATGATAGTCCCAGATATATTTATTCTTTATACCCTTTTAGGTCATATATATTAATATAAATTTATTTTAGATTATGAGCCTTTTATATTATTAGCAACTAGGAGCTAAATGCTGGAAAAGGTGTCTTTTGTGATATTAGCCTTTGTGCTCAAGGAATGGACGTGCCAATCCCAGCCTTTAGCTTGTACGTGGAGAATTATCCTGATTCTGTAGATGAAGCAGTGAAAGAGTATTTGCCACATGTTCTCTGAGCCAAAATCACCATCAAGTCTGAAGTGATAAATACACCCATAAAGAATCAAAAATTTGAGTGCTTTACAGGACTCACTTTAGAATAAATGCAGACTTAGGTTAAAGTCTGGTTTAGCAAGTCAACTTAACTATAAACTTCAGATTTCTCATATCTAAAATAGGAATGATACTCTTTATACTTTGAATTTGAATAGAGATTTAGGCAACTAATAACATTTCCCTAGATTTTCTCCTTAATTTTGATTTTTACCTAGAACTTAATCAAGGAGAAAAACTAAAGAAAAAATGGGCTAGGATTTTTCATTTTCTAAGTGACTTCATCCATCCTCTTGAGTCCATCCCTTCTGTGTCACTTGAAACCAGAGAATAAAAGGTGTAGAGGAGGGAGAGGACCATCCTGATTTGTGCTTTGGTGAGAAATGAGTCTATGGTTATCTCTGTGCTCCATGAATGAGTAGCTGACAGAGAAAATTCTCAAGATTTCAGGACAGAAGTTGTAATTGGATACTTCCAATGTGAGGTGCTGCACAAAACCTTTAGTTGGGAGTTTGATCTACCTTGCATCTCCAGGGCTTGACCCTTAGGCTAAGAGGAGAGCCCTGCCTTTTGTCTGGGCTTTGGAGCTGCCCGCTATTGCAGAGTCTGTCAAAATTAAAGATGCCTCCATCCTATGGGCTATATTGGCAGCTGATTGTTTTTATTGCTATATATTAGAAAATAAAAGATACCAAAGGGTATGGGCTCTTTAAAAGGTTGGACTCTCTTTTGTTTTTACATTATTCCCTTGCATGCAGTGCTATACCAATGGAGATGATTCTTTTTTGATGCTAACATTTCTGAGTGCCCCCCCACCCTCGCCGAGGCATCACTTACTTGTCAGTCAGTGTGAATCTAGATGGATCCTTCACCCTAATACAGATTAAGGCCAATCCAATGTTAGGATAACTGGAGTCTGTTCCTGCAGATGGTTGGAGCTGATAGTCTTCTGACCCTCTTTATTAACTTGCCACATTATGAACCCATAATTATAATCAAACAATTTTTTGTCATACTTGGACTGTATGGTGGAAATATAAGTAAATATAAAATTACATGTAATAAAAGATTGATTTGGTTTAACCTTGCTCTTGAAAAAATATGGATACCTTTGGTACATCTTATTTAATAACAGATAAAAGTCATTGTCTACTTAAACTAACTTGTTATTTTAGAAGAAAAAATTGGACATGGGAGTGTCAAGAGGGCCTCAGACCCATGTAGGGGATTTTTCTAAGGGTTCCCAGTAATATCCACCCACCTTTTTAAACCCTGGTTCCCTACCTTTGAAGGAGGAAACAGACAGAACAGGCTCCACCTTGAAATCAGGACTCCATCTTGGGCCAGACTGTGGACTTTGAGCTGTGTGCCCAGTATCTATGGAAATGACATATCAACTGGAAAACCAGGCCCCCAGAAGAAAGAGCCCCAGGGCTCATACCTAGACTCTCCACCGCCTAAAAGAATACCCTAATTAACTGTGCAACTGAATAGAATCACAAATTCCATTATGCTTATTGGGGTATGACCACAGGCCTATTGATTATTGTCCACTGTTAACTACTTAGGCTTAAGGCATGTGAATCATGGGTTAACTTTGATTGTATCTTCCTTTTCCTTTGTTCAGACTAGTTTCAGGGAATTTGGGGAGTTGGGTTTGGGCACATACACTTGGGGCATATAAGGTTTTCACAAAAACTGGTCAGGGTCCTTGGCTAAGAGGAGACTCTGCCTTGGGCCCGCCGGTGTAATAAATTGCACTCCATTATTTGCATTGTCCTTCTGAGTGAGTTTGTTTCCCGGAACACGTGGCTACAACACCTTGACATATAATTCTAATTTAATACTACAGACAATTTTTCTCTGATTAATATTTCAGTCATCAGATTAAGATTCACAAAAATTTTAATTAGCAACCTTTATATTATCTTTCAGAGATTAGAGAGAGAGACTTTAATATAGCCTACCTATTATTACTTCATCTATCTACCTTTTGACTGATACAAATGATTAATAATCTCCATTAGTCATTCACATTGATAAGAATATTTTTCCAGCCCTGAAACAGAGACTCAATCAACTATATCACTGGAAAATTCATGAAAAAATCATTAGAATATATCACTGGTAGATGTTATGCCCGATGTCCGAATCCCCGAGCGGGAAGAGAGAGAAGGCTTCCAAGACAATGCAACTCGCAAAAAAGGGAAGTTTATTACTGTCTCGAGCCAGGGCTTTCTGCCACAAACATCACAGTGGTGCAGGGTCAGAAAGCGCTGAGCTCAAGCTTGTTACACAAATTTATAAGATATGCAAAAGCGGTTAGTAGCTGGCTTAAACGGATTGGTTACATGTTTGCAAAGCAATTCTATTGGTACAGACTTTCGCGGGCTTTTTTCAAACCTGGGAGTTCGCGGGCTTTTCAGCTCTCCCTTTGTTCTTACTGGGCGCATATTGATTGGCTGGCTCCAGGTTACCTGATGAGGGTAGGGAATCTTACCATTTCGGGGGAAGCTAAAACTTAGGTCCAGGCCGCCCGTCATGGTATTAACCCTGGCCGCCTCACAGTAGATAGATTGAGGCTCTCACAGATATGATCCTACAATGTCCCTCTAGTACTTTTTTTTTTTACCTAATTTTATTTTTGGTGTCTATGACTTTTATTTATTCATGTTTATTTCTGGCTGCCCTGGGTCTTTGTCGCTCTGCAGAGACTGCCTCTGGCCGCAGTGAACCGGAGCTGCTTGCAGTCGTGGTGGGGGCTTCTCATCGCAGTGGCTTCTCCCCTGGATCACAGGCTCTGAGTGCACGGGCTTCAGGAGTTGCAACACGCAGGCTCAGTAGCCCTTCTGTGGCATGTGGGATCTTCCTGGACCAGGGATTGAACCCATGTTCCCTGCATTGGCAGGCATATTCCTATCCACTGTGCCACCAGGGCAGTCCCCTCTAGCACTTCTGATGCAGGTTGCTGTGGGATTAATTGAAGAATGGCACACAAACTGTTTAGCATGATGTTCTACATTCAGGAAACTTGATCAACTTAATCTTTATTATTTTCATTAAAAATATGATGGCAGTGCTTTATCCATATGGCCGTATCTCTTGGGACATTGATATGTTCTTTTGCAGATAAAACATGAGCCACTAATTAAAAGCCATCTTTCTCCAAAGCATAAGTAAACTGCACATGATAACTCGATTATCTCAGTTAAGCAAAATCTATCCTCTCCTGAATGTTTGATTCATTGTTTGTTGAAACATTTTTAAATTGGTCTTTTCTTTTCAGTGGAATGGCTTACTTTGTTGACAAAGGTGGAACTGGCTCCTGACTTCATCATGATGTGGAAATATGCCAAGACTGAATGGATGTGCAGCTCACTGATGAACCATGAATCCATGAAGAGTTATCTATCAGCATGCAAACATATCAATAGACAACCTGCCTGGGGCTGGTGGGGGTGTGTATGAGGTTGTGACGGAGGGTGGCAGACACAGCAGGTCATGCTTGCATTCTCTTAGAAAGCTTTCTTTGTGATTTTATCATGAATAGATTCAAGCGAACGGTCTCTTCTTTTTAACTAATTCCATACTGTTAGAAGTTCTACCATTGTTTTTACTGTAAAGAATCAAAGGAAGTTAACAAGGCTCATTTCATTGATTTTCTTTCTATTGTAAGTCAGATATGCTTCAGAAACACAAGTGACCATGTCATTCTTTAGCTTCAACATGTAATTCAGGGGCCACTTGACAGCAGCATGGAGATGAGGAGTCAGGATTTTAGCCACACATGTATATAGAACACCCACTCAGTGCCTGAACTAGGATGACTGTATCATGTATTATCTAAACTGGGACACTTTAGGGGGACTTCTCTGGTGGTCCAGTGGTTAGGACTTTGAGCTTACAATGCTGGGGCCATGGGTTTGATTGATCCCTGGTTGGGGAACTCCTACATGCCATGGGGCATGGACAAATTAAATTTGGACACTTTAAGAGAGTGAAAGGGGCCTCTATTCATGAAGACAGAGTGAGCACAGGCACAAACTGGGGCTGTCCCTACTACCAAACCAGGCTTACTTGCCAATCGCACAGCAAGCCAAGCTCTGAGATGCCAAGATTGGCAGCAAAGAAAGGGTTTATTCATGAGGCGGCCAAGCAAGGAGACAGGAGAATGAATCTCAAATCTGCCTCTCCGGAGGCAAGGGGCTCGGGATATTTATGGAATGACGCCAAGGTGTGGGGAGGATGGGGAAAGGTGATTGGAAACAAGAAAAGGTGAAATAATTATTGTCTGGGCACTTGCAAGTAAGCTACAGGCCCCTTCATCAAACCCACGTTCAGAAAATGGCAGCCATATTAGTGTGTCCTGAAGGTAGAGTTTTTGGCCTTCTGCCATCAAAAGGCCACCAAAGACACTCATGCTTGCCCAGAGGGAGGGTTGGTGGTCCTAATCAGTCTTAAAAGGCTGGAACTCAAACTATACTCAGGTGACTCCAAATTCCTGGAAAACAACTTGGACAAACATCTTACTGTTTAGGCTAGGTGACCCTTGGAGGATATGCAAGCTTTGTAAAAACAATTGAAATAAATCTGATCAGGGAAGATGGGTTGCAGTTCATTATTAATCAAGTTACAGTTTCATGGTTCTGACTGATGACTATCCTTGGTTTCATCCCCAATTAACTGGGATATATAGACACTTTAGCTATAATACCCCTAAAAACTTGGAAAAAATATTGGAAGATATGGGATGTCTTTTGTTTCATTGCAAACTATCCCAAAGACCTATACTAGGATGGACCAAACTGTAGTGCTAATAGTTAGGTGGTGGCTTTCCCTGGTGGCTCAGTGGTTAAAAAATCTACCTGCAATGCAAGAGATGCAAGTTCAGTTGCTGGATCAGGAAGATTCCCTGGAGAAGGAAATAGAAACCTGCTCCAGTATTCTTGCCTTGGAAACCCCATGGACAAATGACCCTGGTGAGCTATAATTCATGGGGTCTAAAGAATTTGACATGACTTAGAGACTAAGCATGCACTCATGCCAGTGCAGGAGACACAGACTGATCCCTGGTCTGGAAGACCCCACACGCCATGGGGCAACAAATCCCACGCACCACAGCTACTGGAGCTCAAATTGTCTAAAGCCTGTGCTCCACAACAAGGGAAGCCACCACAATGAGAAGCCTATGCGTCGCAACTCGAGAGTAGCCCCCGCTCGCTGCGACTGGAGAAAGGCCCATACAGCGACAAGGACCCTGCACAACCAAATAAATACCTAATTTTTAAAAGTAGTTAGATGGTAACATTTCACATTAGTTGGACAAGTACAATCTATTATAGAAAATAAACTTTACAGAGGAGGTGAGTGCACTTACCAACAGGACTTAGGCACTGGGAGTGAACCCTGAGGACACTCTTCAGGACTATATTGGAACATCTGAGCCTACCTGGGGCTCAGTTTATGCCAGATGTTTCAGGGTTCTCACCTCAGTTACAGGCCCGTCTAAGTATCTACCATCACAGGAGTATGAACGAGGTCTGGCAGGGCCGTGTGTGCAGAAGTTGTAACAGAATAGTCAGATGTCAGGAAGATCCTCCGGAGACCCCGGGTTGATGGACTCAATATTCAAGTATGCAGAAAAAGTTTTCAAACTGAAAGAAAGACTCTGACTTGCATTATTATATATTGTACATCTAAAGGGACAGTTTGAGCCTCAAAGGAGCTGTGGCCTAGGTGGTACTTTTGTTTAATGAGACCAAAAGGCATGATAAAACCAAGATAGGAATCTGGGAAGAAAGGAACTCTCAGGCAGACATAGACACTTGAGCCCTTTCCTCAAAGCTACTGTGAAAGAGCATGGCTTCATCTGTAAATAGTTCCTGGCATGTGGTAGACCCTGTATTTCTGAAGATATGAAAACACCAGGGAGAATGGCAGTAACTATGACAGTGAAAGAAGCATAGACTTCAGTACTCAATATGTCCATTGTCTGAAAATATCTAGGAAACCTCTCATTTCTCTTTCTTAGCTCTGGGGTGTCAACATTCCCAAAAGATAAAGGATCATAGCGATCCACGTAGTTCTGTGTTTGCGAGTTTCACCCAAAGGAGAAGAGAAAGGGCTTAGGAACTTCAGAGGATGGCTATAAAAGCATTAACAAAGCATCTGAAACTTGACTTTTCTAGGAAATTTCATGGAACCATGAGATCATAGTACCAGAAAAGAGCCTGGAGACCAGTGGTTGCAGGTCCCCTCCTTGACAGGTGGAGCTACTGAGACCCCAGGAGATCAGGGAGTTATCCAAAGCTATTGCACAGCTAGGCAGTGGCAGAACTGGTGTGAAAACTTTGTTCTCCTGTCTCCCTGTTCAAGGCAGTGGGAGGAGGCTAAGGGAGGAGTGGTTAGGGGGAAAATTAATCTGAGATTTTAAAAGTAGGAGATAGTGAGGTAGATAAAAAAAGAACTTCCAAATTTGGAAAATGGAGTTAGGTGAAAACCTAGGAAGTGTCAGAAAAAAGCATATCATTAGAAAATAAGGCAGATAGGAAGGAAGAGGCAGACAGCAGTGGGAAATAGGAGGACTAAATTGAGAAGAAGCTTTAAAGGAAGCATATACATGTCACTTCGCACCAAAACTAGGGTCATTCTTGCCTTGCATCATGGTCACCTGAATTGTTCTTATGACAATAATATTTTAGAGGAACTTGTTCCCCAGCACCTACAACTTTTTTGTGTGTAATCTAAAAATATCCTGTAGATTAGTCAAAAAGGTTTGTCCGGGTATAGGTAAATTGGGGAGTGGCATTATGACATGGTTCCAAATAAGAAAAGGAGTACGTCAAGGCTGTATATTGTCACCCTGCTTATTTAACTTATATGCAGAGTACATCATGAGAAACATTAGGCTGGAGGAAGCACAAGCTGGAATCAAGATTGCCAGAAGAAATATCAATAACCTCATATACGCAGATGACACCACCCTTATGGCAGAAAGTGAAGAGGAACTAAAAAGCCTCCTGATGAAAGTGAAAGAGGAGGGTAAAATGGCTTAAAGCTCAACATTCAGAAAACTAAGATCATGGCATCCAGTCCCATCACTTCATGTCAAATAGATGGGGAAACAGTGGAAACAGTGGCTGACTTTATTTTTTTGAGCTCCAAAATCACTGCAGATGGTGATTGCAGCCATGAAATTAAAAGACACTTACTCCTTGGAAGGAAAGTTATGACCAACCTAGACAATATATTGAAAAGCAGAGACATTACTTTGTCAACAAAGGTCCGTCTCGTCAAGGCTATGGTTTTTCCAATAATCATGTATGGATGTGAGAGTTGGACTATAAAGAAAGCTGAGCACGGAAGAATCGGTGCTTTTGAACTGTGGTTTTGGAGAAGACTCTTGAGAGTCCCTTGGTCTGCAAGGAGATCCAACCAGTCCATCCTAAAGGAGATCAGTCCTGGGTGTTCATTGGAAGGACTGATGCTGAAGCTGAAACTCCAGTACTTTGGCCACCTGATGCGAAGAGCTGACTCATTTGAAAAGACCCTGATGCTGGGAGGGATTGAAGGCAGGAGGAGAAGGGGATGACAGAGGATGAGATGGTTGCATGGCATCACCGACTCAATAGGTTTGGGTGGACTCCGGGAGTTGGTAATGGACAGGGAGGCCTGGCGTGCTGCAGTTCATGGGGTAGCAAAGAGTCGGACACAACTGAGCGACTGAACTGAACTGAACTGATTATGACATGGATCCAAAAATGGCCTCTGGACTTTTTGTACAAGTTTTCCAGAAAGAAATTTCTGGCTCACAGATGCAGATGGCATTCACTGCAGGCTGCTATACTGCATACATATGTCTCACCATTTGGTTGTAATGAGTTATGCACAATGTTCATTTTCCATTGGAGAAGACTTTTTTCCTTAATGAGACTGTGAATTGTTTGAAGCCTAGAACTAGATTTTGCTGACCTCTGCAGGTCCATTATCTATGACATCCCTGGAACATAGTGGGTGCTCAGTAAATGCTTTTTGAGTCCATGGAGGATGGGTGAGTTAATAGCAATCACTAATACATGACATTGTGGTGATGAATCCCCTAGAGCTTCTTGTTCAAAGGAGAACTCATTATTTTCTATTGGAACAAGGCAGGAAAGGAAAATGTCTTGTTAAATTTTACACACACAGTTTGACACATACAACAAGCCCTGATAAAGCATGATAACCAGGCAATTACTGGCGCACGTCCTCCCCACAAATAATTTTCCAAATATGTGAGCTTTTTTCATGACTCAACTCCTCTATACTTTGTAAAAACCAAATCCAGAAATGAAGACCATGGAAGTCTATATTTAGTCTATTCCCTTGACCTTGTTTCACTCCTCGACCAACCAAAGTCAAACGAAAACTGCTGGGGGAGCTGAGTCTTAATAAAACAAAATCTTTCAGACAAAAATCTAAAAGGAAAGCACACCCCTGCCAATGTATCTAAATGGCTCTCAAAATTTCTGTTTCCACACTGCAGAAGGTAAAATTGGCAGCAGCAAGAAGCATGAGGCACTAACGGGGGAATCAGCCAGGGCTCTCAAGTTCCCCACAGGTGGGCCGGGCTCCAGCCAGTGTGGACTGCCCTGGCTGGCAGGCTCCTCAGCCTCACCCGGCCCCCCGCTGAGACCCCCAGCCCCCTCCACACCCACCTCACCCCTGTGTAGGATCAGCCTCACCAGTGAGAGCTGTCATATCAGCTCCCACCATATAAGGGGCTAAAGACATTTTTTAAAAGATTTTGCATTGTTTTGACTGAAGAAACAATGGAACTACTTACTAGTAGTCTTTTTCTCCCTAGTTCAGCTAACTCCTTTGCCAACAGAGTGCCCCTGAGAGGGAAGGAAGCTTAGAACATGTGAAGTAAACAGCAGCCAGTCAGGAAATTACCTTCCCTGGAGGAAAGTCGGCACACCAATCCACCAGTTGACATTTTTGGAGGCAAATTCAGTTACTTGCAGAGAGTCAGTCACTTTAAGAGAACGTATGAACTGCCTTCTGGGCATTTTCAGAGACATGGAGCAGAAAAGTGAAAGTGAAAGTCGCTCAGTCGTGTCCGACTCTTTGTGACCCCATGGACTATACAGTCCATGGAATTCTCCAGGCCAGAACACTGGAGTGGGTGGCCTTTCCCTTCTCCAGGGGATCTTCCTAAGCCAGGGATCCTGCATTGCAGGCAGATTCTTTACCAGTTGAGCCACAAGGGTGTAGCAGAGTTGCAGGTTAATTTAGCTGTTCAAGCATCTGATGCTTTTCCAGAATGCATCTGATCCTTCTCATGAGCTGTATCTGAGCTGTAGTGAAAACCATTGAGCCCCACTTGGAAAACCAAATTTGATCTAATAATACAAATATTTTCTTATGTAACTGTCTTCCAGAAATTGCCTCCTCCCCCACGCCAGTGCTGTAGACAGATAGACTCCACCAGACAGACAGACTCACCAGCCATGTACAGTGGGGAGTGGAGAGTTTGCATACTTATAGCAGCAGATGAGGGAGGTGGTAGGGGGTCTTTGCGTAGAGCCTAGCAGGGCCCGCAGCTCTTCCGGCTTTCACAGAGTGTCCCTTCTACCTGACTACTGTGCAACCTATCAGAATATGAAGCTGAATTCTTCAGGCAATGAGCTTAGCTTTCTCAGGGACCCTCCCTTCTCACTCAGCCCTACCTCAACTACTATGGGTTCCATTGCTCTTCCTGAGGTCAGGCAGTAACTCCCACTTGAGCACAAGCTTGTGGCCTTAGGTCCCCCAGCATTTTGCATGTGCTTCAGTGACACCCCTCTTCACCTGAGCTGGTCGACCACAACCATTGCCTGCTCGCCACACCCCTCCCCACGAACTCAAGGTGACTTAAACACATTCATGCTGTGAGTTAGATGGAGACTCAGACCCTCCACTCAGACCATATGCTCACATAGTTTGTGGATCCTCAAAGGAGAGAGATGCAAAAGGCTCTCCTGTTGTTCTTGTCAGTGGTGGTGGTGATGTGTGTACGTGTTTGTGTGTTGCACTGACTTTAAATTATTCAGCTTGCTTTCTACATCCAGGACTTTTGCTCAGAGACAGGACACCTAGAGATGGTGTCACCTTACCTATTTCTAGTCTTTTTGCTCATCTTTCTCCCATAAGCCAGACTTTCCCACTCTTCCCCTCAGGTAAAGAATTCCCATCCTGAAAACTGGAGGATCAGATCTTCCAGGCCAACATTAGACTCAGTTCAGTTCAGTCACTCAGTTGTGTCTGACTCTTTGCGACCCCATGAACCACAGCACTTCAGGCCTCCCTGTCCTTCACTATCTCCCGGAGTTTACCCAAACTCATGTCCATTGAGTCACTGATGCCATCCAACCATCTCATCCTCTGTCATCTCCTTCTCCTCCTGCCTTCAATCTTTCCCAGCATCAGGGTCTTTTCAAATGAGTCAGCTCTTTGCATCAGGTGGCCAAAGTATTGGAGTTTCAGCTTCAGCATCAGTCCTTCCAATGAACACCCAGGACTGATCTCCTTTATGATGGACTGGTTGGATCTCTTTGCAGACCAAGGGACTCTCAAGAGTCTTCTCCAAAACCACAGTTCAAAAGCATCAATTCTTCAGTGCTCAGCCTTCTTTATGGTCCAAGTATCACATCTGTACATGACTACTAGAATAACCATAGCTTTGACTATAGAGACCTTTGTTGGCAAAATGATGTCTCTGCTTTTACTATGTTGTCTAAGTTTGTCATAGCTTTCCTTCCAAGGAGCAAGCATCTTTTAATTTCATGGCTGTAGTAACTCCACAAGGAGTTATTAAGGCTGAATATTAGAGAGGCAATGCAGTTCAAGAATAAGAGAGTATACTGAAGCATTAATTGTTCATAAATAATAATAATGCATGTATAGAGTTACTAGGTACCAGCTTCTGTTTTTAGTACTTTATATCTAGTAACTCACTTAAACCTCTAAACAATCCTATTGTCTTCATTTCACAGGTGAGGACAATAAGCACAGGAATTTAAATAATTTGTCAAAGGTCACAAATCAGTAAGTGGAAAAGGCAAGACCCCCATTTTGGGGTCTGTGCTCTGAACTAACTGCATCATTTGGCCACTATGCACGAGGACCTCAGGAGTTCAGAGCAGACAGTAGTGAAACAGGTACTAGAGGTAAATGCACAAGATTAATCTCACGTCCAGAATCAAAGCAAACATTTTATAGAGAAGAAGGCAAAGTAAAGGAATGCATTAAGAGCATCACGTGTGTTGTTTTAAGCAAAGGTAGATTGATTTCTATAAGCTACTTTTTGGAGATGGTAAGGTAAAGAGCTTTCATAGAAGTCAAGAAGATGAATCAAAAGAGGCGGTATTGAGTTGATGCGGGAAGAGGTGGTATGTGGAGGACAAAGGAAGCAGCACATTTAGAGCCTAGAAAGAAAAGGATGATGCATTTTAGGAAATGAAAGCCATTCAGTATGTCTGGAGAAATTAATTTTTTGTGAAAATGGCTTGGAGAGCATAATATCTGATGAGACCAGAGTCATATTTGAGTTGTTATCATGAGAGTCTTTTATATTGTTAAGAATTATTGTGAGGACAGTAGGAAACTATGGAAAGGCTTAATGCAGGAATATAATAAAGTCATATTTGTATTAAAAACAAAAATCCCAGTTGCAGCATAGAAAATGATTTGGGGATGAGTTGGTCTTTACAAGTCAGGTGAGAGTTAATGAGAGCCTGACCTTAGGCAATGGCAGTTAAGACAAAAAGATATAGACTCGTTCAAGAAATGTTAAGGGGAAAAAATTCACTAATCATTGATTGGAAGTAATGGGCAGAGGAGGAAAAGGAGTCAAGAAAGATTTTCACATTTCTCACTTGACCTGTATGTGGATGGCAATATCACCCAGTGTGGAACAAATTGAATTTGAGTTTCATTGAAAACTACTATGTGGATATGACTGGTTGGCTGTGACTACCTTGATCTGGGGCTGGGGGACTGGGCAGCCAGGGGTGAGGTTGTCTTAGTTGCCATGATGAATTTGACAGGAGCAAAAAGATAGGAACAGAAGCCATGGGGGTACCGTTGAGGGCCAAGTTAAGTCATCAGGAAAATAGTGTGTAGAGGAGAAAACATGCTAAGCCAGATGAATGAGGAACACTAATAACAAGTGCTGACCTTGGAGAAGGCCAGGGAGATTTTTGGTGATTCTGATGAAAGCAGATTCAGTGAAGTGAAGGTGGTGGAAATTGGATCCAGACAGGTTGAGATCAGTAAGCAAACCCTTCCTAGAAGTTTAGGAGTTTAAGATAGTTTTTATCTTCCAACAGGAAAGATTAAAAATTAAAGCTCAAAGGAAAATAGATTTTTGTCAGGCAATCTGAACTCTTACTTTGAGGTCTTTCTTAGCCTCTAGGGGACCTAACTCTACAGAGAAAACTCTGCAAGTTTAGAGATGATGAAGAAAAAAAAAATACTGAATCCAGAGAATGACAGTAAGTTAATTCTACTCTTATGCTTCTTTTGCTGGACCTGGGAGGCAGATGGTGAAAAAATAGTCTTATGATGAATAAGAAATTAGAAGAGTTTGATATGTAGTTTTAAAACTCTAGTTTCTTTTTGATTTGGCAATATTTTCCCCATCTTGCACAATCTAACTAAATGAGGCATAATGAGTGATTACTTGGTAAAAAAGCAGAAATTATAATCAATATTCAGTTTAAAGAGCTTAAGTAAACAGTAAATTACATTCCTGTGAAGACATATTATGGCCTGTTGAAAGCATAATGTTATGTTAATTAAAATGTGGTTTCACAAATATATTTAATCTCATCTTACAAATAAACACTGTACAATATTTCTGAGATATTTTTAAGTTTGTTGTGCATTAACTATAAAACCTTATAACCAATGAACATTTTTCTTTTGTCAGCAGACTGATCTTTGCTTTAAAAGTAGCTATTTTCCTATTTAAAGAGCTCCACAAAATGTTCTCATAAATACAGTCTCAAGACTGTTTTCTTATCTGAGTTTTCCTCCTCCTGACAGCCCCTCACCTGATCCTCTCTTCCACCATGTCCACCCACTGTCTGGATTAAAAAAATTTTGAACATTTGCTCCATTGCTGACAAGAAACCAAGGACGCTGTCGCAAGCATCACCTCTTTGCTTTGGCTATATTTATTGTATGTATTCAAAGACAGGGGCTTCCCAGGTAGCTCAGTGCTAAAGAATTTGTCTGCCAATGCAGGAGACACAGGAGACTCAGGTTTGATCCCTGGGTTGGGAAGATCCCCTGGAGAAAGAAATGGCAACCCATTCCAGTATTCTTGCCTGGAGAATTCCATGGCCAGAGGAGCCTGGAGAGCTATAGTCCATGGGGTTACAAAGAGTCAGGCACAACTTTGTGACTAAGCAGCAGCAACATCATTCAAAGAGAGATGGGTTATAATAGTCCTCTTCTCTTTATGAACTTGATTAAATGATCTACAACTTGTTTGTGTCTGGTCAAATGTTGGCATGATCCATTTAGACTCTTTATGCTCTTCTGTTCAATGTATTTAGTGATAAAATTGAATAATTGATTCAACAACAATTTATTAATGTCTGTCAGGGTTTGTGATAAACTGTAAAAACAAAAAAAGAATAAAATAAGAATATATCATCTAACAGAAGAAGACATATTTACTGTTAAGATGCTATCACAGAATTATGTCTATTGTTAAGATGCTATCATAGAGTTTATATCTATGGTGAAGTGGATCCACAGAGAAAGAAACAGCTCTTCTGTTGAGGGCTAGGGGTAGTTAGGGGAAGCTTCATGCCAAGATGATTAGGACCAATTGAATTATAGTTCCCAGGTCTTTACTATCTCTCTCTAACAGAATTATGCATCCATGGGACATAACTGTAACTCTGACTATGAAATAGGCAAAGTAAACTTTTCCATCCCGTTGACTTTGTGCTTGGTAATATGCCTCACATTAGACAATGGAGTGTTAATGAGCTTTAAATGTGGTTTAGTGATTGACTGCTTCTTTTGACTTGGCATCCACCAGGAGAAAAATAGGCACCTGGTAGCCACAGGTCCCATAACGAGGGACATGAAGGGTAGCTGTAAGCCACAGCCCAAAACAGAGCTTCCCTAGCTGACCCACAAACTTGTGAGCTTGAGATAAATGACAGTTGCAATCAAACAAAATTTGTGGATTTTTTATTACAGCCTATAGCAGCTAAAACCTGGCTACCACAATGATCCCTGATCAAAACAGGGAAGACATGTGTATCAGGAAGTTAGAATATAAAGGATTTCCAAGCAGAAAGAACAGCACAAAAAAAGTTCCTTCAGTTCTGTAAATGCTGCTGTCTGCTGCAAGTCAATCAATTGGTGTGGGTGTGGTGTGGATTAGACAGGAATAATCAGGAACCAGAATGTCAAAGAAGAGTTCATTGCCAAATATGAGCATTTACCATCTCTCCAATAGGTATTAAGAACCTGTTGGAATAGTTAAAGCAGATAAAAGATATAGTTAGATCTGTATTTTAGAAAGAAGAAGTTAGCATGTTGGGGACTGGGTTGGAACCAGGCAAGAGATAAGTCAGGATATCAGCAAGCAGTGATGAGGATAGAGAGGAGAATGCAGGCTCTAGAGAAGTTAGGGACTTCCCTGGTGGTCCAGTGGTTAACCTGCCTTCCAATGAAGGGGACTTGGGTTCGATCCCTGGTTGGGGAGCTAAGATCCCACATGCTGTGGGACAATTAAGCCCACATGCTGAAACTACTGAGCCCAGATCTCCCAGCTAGAGCGCCCATGTGCTGCCACAAAGACCCAGTGCAGCCATAAGTAAATGAAAACTTTTTAAACAGAAAGATTGTCATCAACAGCATCATCATTTTTTCTTTTTTACAAAATCGAGCTTCTACAATGTTTTTCAAAGCTAGTTCGGAGGAAGTTCTCAAAAAGTCAAATTTACTGACTAATTTTCAGAAATTTTCAGAAAGAGCAAGATTCTGAATGATCAGTTCACTGAAAATCAATTAGCCAAAGGCAAATTTGTTTAAAGCCAGCCAACTGAAAGTTAATTTTCCCCCAAAGGACAATTTAAGGTGAGTCTAGGACAACCTGAAGATGCAGAAGAGGGAGAGGCTGGGCAGAAGCAAGGGTTAGGGTAGGGATTGAGGAAGAGGGGAGGAAGAACAACAGCAGAGAGAAAATCTTGAGGAAAACAACTTCAGTAAGTCAGCAAATTAGTTTTTGGCAAGTGGGTTTTTATTGATTTGTGGTGAATTGCTGTTTGTCAGGAAGCAAATAGCACAGTCATGGGGTAGAACTGGTGGGAATTTAATGAAAGAACAGTTTAGAAAGGGGTGGGCTGAGTTCAAACCAACAAGGTCTCCTGAAGCTGCAAGAGACAGGAAAAATGCTTTCCCCCCTTTGGCCAGAAAAGTCAAGGGGAGTGAGGAATTCCTGGTGTCCTGGATGAGAGAATGCAGCGCTCATCGTCCTGCTAAAACTGGCAGTGAAGTGGAGTCACTCAGTCAACGTCCAACTCTTTGCACTCCCATGGACTGCAGCCTACCAGGCTCCTCCATCCTTGGGATTTTCTGGGCAAGAGTACTGGAGTGGGGTGCCATCGCCTTCTCCAGGGAAACTGACAGTGCCCCTCCTGAAAGTGTGCTCCACAGAGCTCGGTGCATCCGCAGCAGGGCTGGGCTGTGGGTGGGACCTGGGTGTGCATGGGTGTGCAGCAAGGTGGAGGGGATGGTGAAAAAAGGGGGCTTAGACCTTTACCTCTGCTTCAATTAGAACAATCTATACTCTATTAGAGTTTCATATAAAAAGGACAAAAAAAAAAAAACCTCATTGACTTGCAGAACTTGTATAATGTATGCACTAAAAACCACAAAGCAATAAGGAGTGGTCTCTGCTCTGAGAAGTCTAAAGAGAACATGCACAGAGAGATAAATAACTG
This sequence comes from Cervus canadensis, assembly GCF_019320065.1. Classification (NCBI taxonomy): domain Eukaryota; kingdom Metazoa; phylum Chordata; class Mammalia; order Artiodactyla; family Cervidae; genus Cervus; species Cervus canadensis. The sequence goes on from NC_057404.1 coordinate 60,244,739, forward strand.
TACAAACTACCTCATACTGAATGCTAAGTGAGGGCAATAGATAATCAGGACAACAGAAGTTTAGAAAGAAAGGGGAGAATAAAATTATGGATAGTGATTCTCTTTATCTTTTAGATTTTGTGAATCATGTCACTGAAAATATTTCCCTCTTTTTTATTTCAGGACAAAATTTGTGGTCCAGCCTTAGGCAGTCTATGGAAATTTATGGCAAGGGTTTTATGCGTATAAACTTGATCTGTGGCTCCATTTTATAACATGATTTTTGTTTTTTCTTTGCTCTTTCTCATATAAATCCAACTGAGTTGTTATGATACATTGGAGTCAGAAGACTGTGATTCAAACTCTGATGTTGCCACCTGTGAACTGAATGGCCTCTGATAAATTACTTAACTGTCCTGAGTTTCCTCATTTGCAAAAGTTTACCCTATCACAGTTTTGTGAGAATCTGTATTCTTAGTGCATATCACAGTAAGTGTAGCTTAATCTGAAATTCCTTGTAGTGATTTCCTTAGTCAGGACCTTGTCTTCAAGATTCAGCTAGAGGCTCAGAGTTGAGAAGGGGCGGTAATGTGTCCTCATTCTCAAAAAGTACCTGCTAGAGGCCTCATTGAGGGCAGTGCAACCGCCAGCGGGATGTTTCTGGAAATTTGAAGGGGTAATTTCGTCTGACACAATGATGAGGGGGTGGGGGTGCCGCCCCTGACATTTAGTGGGAGGAGGTGGGGATGCTTGACATCCTGCAACACACAGGACCCTCCCACCCAGGAGAGAGCTGTTCCGCCTCCCCACCTCCTCAGATGTCCCGTTGGTGAAATGACTATACCTCCCTGAGCCCAGAACTTAGCTTCACTGTATATGAAGAGGCCTAGTATTTTGGGTGCCTTTTTAACATAGTCTGATATTTAGGGAATACAACTCTTGAATAAATAAAGGGAAGGTTGTACTTTGCCCTGTTTGGAAGAGTCATTCCCCATTTCAGAGAACTGCGCAGGAAGCCTCCCGTAGAGACTCACGTGCTCCAGGAGCATCTGGCCCTGCCCGCCTCACAGAGGCCGCTGCTGTCAGCCCACGACCGCGCCCGTCGGAAGGGACGCCGAGGTCTGCGCCTCTCCCCACGCCTGCCTTCTGTCAGCCCGGGACCGCGCGCGTCGGAAGGGACGCCGAGGTCTGCGCCTCTCCCCACGCCTGCCTTCCGTCAGCCCACGACCGCGCGCGTCGGAAGGGACGCCGAGGTCTGCGCCTCTCCCCACGCCTGCCTTCCGTCAGCCCACCACCGCGCCCGTCAGAAGGGACGCCGAGGTCTGCGCCTCTCCCCACGCCTGCCTTCTGTCAGCCCACGACCGCGCCGGTCAGAAGGGACGCCGAGGTCTGCGCCTCTCCCCACGCCTGCCTTCCGGCGGCAACACGCCAGAGAAGGGACAAGGTGTGGAAACAGCAGAACTGGAACGGCAGGAGGGAAGACAGGCCGTCGCTCCTCTCCACTGACGTTTCCAAGCCACCAAAAGATTATTATACTGACTATAGAGTATAACATTGACGTTTTACATTAGACTGAGCTGAGCTAAAGCCTGAAAGCAAGCCCAAAGTACTGGAAAGAGGCATAACGAAAAGCTTCAGGACCTAAGATGGCGAAAGTCTGACAATGGAGATGCCTACAGGACACGATGAGAGAAAAATGTCAATTTTTTGATCAATTCCCGAATGTTCTGCAAGATAAACCCGTTCTGTTCACTAGGTGCATGAGGAATCTAAATGCTGTTGTCACTCACCCTTATCAGGGTCATGGTCTGAACAGCGAACTGGCAGATGCTGTAACTGGGCCCTTCTGGCAACATGTGTGAGGCACACCCTAGCCTTTCTCCCACCCCCTCACCACATCTTGCAAGGGGTGTTCTCTAAACCAAGTCAAAGAAAATAGAATTTTCAGGGACTCGCAATTAGACAACCATATAAGAAGATAGAACTCAGTTTTTTGTTTGTTTTATGAAACTGGAGTAGGAAACGGAATCACTTCCACGTACAAGAACTTCTGCTCCTTCAGACAGCTCTACTGTGTTGCCGGGTTGGTCTTAGGAAGACCGAGAGGGAGCTCAGATGGAATCAGGGAAATGCAGCCACGGAGTGAGTAATCTGGCATTGTCCCTATGCTGGTGTACCAAAATGTCACTAGGGCTGGCATGAAGTACTGATTTAGGACCCATGACAGCTAGTAATCAAGCGAGGGCATCTGTTTAAAATATACTCTAATGACGTACTGTCAATATTTCTCAGGAAGCTGGTATATTTGTAGGCAACATGATAAAGATTGAAAGTTAAAATTCTGTCAAATCCTTTCTCTAGATCATAACATCCACCAATCAGCCCCAGAGCAGCTCATTTCAATAGATTTGTTCTGCGTCCTGTAAAACTTCAAACATTTTCTCCTCTAGGGAAATTGATTTCCATCATTTTTTAATTTGATTATGAGTAACCTAGGTTAGTAATTTGACATTTTACTATGGAAGTGGGTTTAAGAAATACTCATAACGAGCCAAAGATATCTCATTTTCTGCTACTTGAAGAGTGCTATATTTTTGCATATTTAATAAGTAGTAAGTTTTTGTTCATATGCAATTTATGGTAAATGTGTTTTAAGGAAGTTTTATTTCCTATGAGTATAAATTTTGCTAGTTTTAAGAGGCAAAAGTTATATTTACATATTACAGTTGTATGGATTACAATTGTATGACAGCTTGTAAAATTGTTGTTACCAGAAGAACAAATTCCTAAGAAAGCTTATTGAGACTTGACAATTCTGGAGTGTAGGTTCTGTGTTGATTTTAATTTGTGTTCAAATGGCACTCTCTCTGGCTTTTCTTAGGACTTATGAGGCAATTCTTTTCTTTGTGTATCTGAGCTTGAAGAGTATTATAGAATAGGATAGGAAGAAGAGCAATAGCCTTAATTAATTACCTGAATTAGTCATGGAGCTAAGTGTCTACTTCTTGCAGTGAAACTGTGTATTGTGTTTTAGAGTTTACTCTTAATCAGAACCCTGGGGACCAACTTCTCTCTGGTCTCCCTGTGTGTACTACATACAACCCTGAGCATTGATCTTTTAGATAACCAATGGAGCTGATGTTTCCCTTTCTTGTTCTTTTTTTAACTACAAAAATTAAAGCTAAAATTGAGTCCTCCAGTTTACAAGTATTTAGAACTTCATGGAATACATTTGAGAAAGTTCACTGTCACATCGGATGCTTCCCAGGTGGCACTAGTGGTAAAGAACCCACCTGCCAATGAAGGAGACATAAGAGACTTGAGTCTGACCCCTGGTCAGGAAGATTCCCTGGAGGAGGGTATGGCAACCCACTTCAGTACCCTTGCCTGGAGCATCCCAAGGACAGAGGAGCCTGGCGGGCTACAGTCCACAGAGTTGCAAAGAGTCAGACACAATTGAAGTGACTTAGCATACACACACCCTCATTCCTCGTTCTAATACATGTCACCTCCTTCTTGTCTCTCTATATCATTTTTGAATTGACATTATCTTTCTGTTTTCTGTATCTTTCTATAAAAAGACATGAATCCTTATATCCTTATATTTTGGAAAAAGAAAGCATCAACTTTACGTGTGTATATATGCATGTGTGTGGTGTATACCTATGTATATACGTATACATATGTACATAAAATGACCTCTGTAATCTTCAAGAATACCCTGTGAAGTCCAATGCCCTTTTCTGACACACACAGTCACAATAAGAAATAATCGTTTTCCAATATTATTATCCTGTACACATACACAAGTATATAACAAACAAAATTTACCCTTACTAGATATGACACACTCTAATAATTTGCTTCTTTCTATACTAGTTTTTGTTTTCTGTTTTTTTTTAAACTAATGTAGATCTTGTTTCACAAAACTGATTTACTACCTAGTAACGGTTATAACCAACAGTTTGAGAAAGACTGACTCATAATATAACTTCCATCAGGGTAGATTCCATGTCTATTTTGGTCTTCCCCTACAGTCCTATAACTTACCAGGTGACAGTACCACTCAATACCTTGTTGTTCTTTATTAAATAACTATTATAAAGGTAAACTTCTTTTGCCATCTGATGCAAAGAACTGACTCAATGGGAAAGATCCTGATTCTGGGAAAGACTAGGAGGAAAGGAAGGAGGAAAAGCCAGGAGGAAAAGGGGACGACAGGGGATGAGATGGTTGGATGGCATCACCAACTCAATGGACATGAGTTTGAGCAAGCTCCTGGAGTTGGTGATGGACAGGGAGGCCTGTCGTGCTGCAGTCCATGGGATCACAGTGAGTCGGACATGACTGAGAGACTGAACTGAACTGAACTGAAAGGTAAACTTCAGCTTTCCTATGATCTTTTCCATTAATTCATGCTTCCTGTCAGCAGTGAAAAAATTCCATAATTCTTTATGGACTAAGACATCCTGGGAACTACAGTGGCATGTTGAAGTGGCAGGATGGCTTATGGGTTGAGAGCATGAATTTTTGAGGCAGATTAAAGGGATTTGCATTCCAATTCTGGCAATTACTACTGGGGTTAACTTTGAGCAACTTGCTTAATCCATTTGTGTCTTATTGTATGCATTTGTAAAATGACAAATATCCTTACTTCATAGAGTTACAGTAAAGACTAAATTGGTACATACATGTTAAGCTGTTAGAATACTGTCTAGCAATATGTATTACATATATTTACTTATTCAGCGGTTGTAGACATTACTCAGGGAGAGAAAACTCTGTGGAAATGAAATTTAGTCTGTTACCCTAGAGTACTTCTCCAACTCTAAAGCTGTGGAGAATGGGTTACAAGTACCCTCACTCTCTAAAGAAAGTTGAAAGATGTTATCTCTATGGACCCACTCAGAAGTAGCTAACCTGTCCTTTGCCCTCTACCCCAGTGTATACCTCCAGTCTTTATAAGAGAGGACTGGAGATTCTTTGAGAGAATTCAGTAAAGAGCTTACTTGGGAGTGGAGGATACTTAGCTTTTTTCTCCCCTTCCTGCCTTAAACCTTTGGGGAGACCTCCTAAAGAAAGAATAGCTAAACTCTGGAGATTTGTAGGCAACCTCTATTCAACCCCCAGGTTGGGAGTGAATGCAGTGGAAAAGCTCTGAGGAGAACGTGATGGAGTTTCCTGTGGGCATAGGACTAGTCCCTTCTATGTGAAGAGCTCTAAAGTCAGGGAGCAAGTGGGAATAGCTTGTAAAGGGAAGGCAATGAGCCCGGCAGTGGTGTGAGCAGCCCCACTTTCAGAAAAGTTTATGGCAAGAATACTGCTCCCATTGGCCAAGTAGATACCTCCAAAGATAGAGAGTCTCAAGTTTCTGGAAACCATTTCTCCCGGTGGGGGTCTCCTACAAGGATAAAGTGACTATGGGATAAACCACAAGAGACAGTAGTTGAGTAGGGGTCACAAAACATCAGCTAGGCAGTGTACTGCCCATGTTGAGAAGCTGCAGTTCGGAGGTTCCCAAGGAACCCACATCTATGCCTGAGAAACTGCCTGTATTTGAATATCTTCAGACCCTCTTCCTTTAAGCGTCTCTTCATCAGGCTCGACCCTGAAGACTCAGATGATGGAAGAGAAAAGCATACAGAGCTCTAAAAAAAATGACCATATTCCTTTCCCTCATGATCCTGAGGTAGAGAGGAGATGCTTTTGAACTGTGGTGTTGGAGAAGACTCTTGAGAGTCCCTTGGACTGCAAGGAGATCCAACCAGTCCATCCGAAAGGAGATCAGTCCTGGGTGTTCCTTGGAAGGACTGTTGCTGAAGCTGAAACTCCAATACTTAGGCCACCTGATGTGAAGAGCAGACTCATTGGAAAAGACCCTGATGCTGGGAAAGATTCAAGGCAGGAGAAGGGGACAACAGAGGATGAGATGGTTGGATGGCATCACTGACTCAGTGGACATAAGTTTGAGCAAGCTCCTGGAGTTGGTGATGGACAGGGAAGCCTGACATGCTGCTGTCCATGGGGTCACAAAGAATCAGACACGACTGAGTGACTGAACTGAACTGACAATTGGGTTTTATTTCTTTATCCACTATGACAATCTCTGACTTTCAACTGGTAAATTTTGGCCATTCACATTTAAAGTGAGTATTGATATAGTTGGATAAATACCTATCATGTTAGTAATTATTTTTTATTTCATTGTACTTGTTTTTTTCCTTCTCCCTTTTTTCTGCCTTTTCTAGTTTTAATTGAACATTTTATATAAGTCCATTATATTTCATGTCATATATATTATAGTTATTTTTAAACTTTTTTAGTGGTTGCCTTAGAGTTTGCAATTTGCATTTACAAATACTCTCAGGGTACATTTAAAAACACTTAGATACCACTTCACAGGTAGAGAAGGTAACATAACAGGTTATTCTCAATTCCTACCTTCCATCTTATGACATTGGTGTCATTAATTTTCTTATATATATGTTATAACCAGCCAATACTTTGTTAATGTTATTACCTTAGATGGTAATCTTCTATATCAGATGAAACTTTTAAAGTTAAATATTTTATTTTACCTTTATGCTCATCTAACACTCTTCCTTTTTGTAATTAAAGTTTCTGACCTACTTAGTTTTCCTTTCCCCTAAATAATTCCTTTTTAACGTTTCATTTAAGGCAGCTCTGCTGGTGGTGAAGTCCTAATTGTTTACTTGAGAAAGCTTTTATTTCTCCTTCACTTTTGGAGAATAATTTCCCTGGATACAGAATTCCAGATTGGTAGGAATTTTTTTCCAAGACTATAAGTATTCCATTCTTGTAGTCCTTGCTCACATGGTTTCTGATAAGAAATCTGTAGTGGTCTGTGGGTGAGTTAGAAAAGAATTTCCAGCCATGAGGCAGAATGAAAAGAGGATGAAGTTTACTAGAGTGGAGACACTGTTAGAACAGCAGACCAGCTCAAGGGAGAGCAGAACCTTTCACAGGCCAGCAGCCAGTTTTTATAGCCTCAAGACAGAAAATTCCTCTGGAGTGGTGGCATTAGGTGATTGGTTAGGATGCTATAGGGTGGGCATTTTACCTGATATGGGATCAGGAAACTGGCTGGTTTGGATCCAGAGGCTCATGGCAACAGTTGCTATGGGATTTGGTCAGTTCCAGAGATTTTTATCCTGTGACCTTGGTACAGGGCTCCACAAAATCTACTGTAATTCTTATACTTGTTTCTATATATTTAAAGTGTTTTTTGCCCCCTCTATGTTTCCACCCCCCCCCCCCCAAGACTTTCTCTTTGGATTTGGCTTTCTTCTTTCTGAATATGATATGCCTATGTGAGGTTTTTTAGGGTTTTATTTCTTTCTGGTATTTATCTTGCTTGATGTTCTTTGAGCCTCCTGGGTCTATGGTTTGCTGTCATTCATTTTGGAAAATTCTTGGCCATTTTTATTTCAAATATTTCCTCTCTTCACTCTTCTTCTTTGTGTGTGTGTGTGTGTGTTTCAATTATATACATATTACATTTTTTTTAAATTGCCCTACAATTCATGGATGTTCCAGGGTTTGTTTGTTTTTTTCCCCATATTTCTTTCTCTGCATTTCATTTTGGCAAGTTTCAATTGATATATCTTGAAATTCACTGATTCTTCCCATGTCTAATGATGAGCCCATCAAATTCATTATTTATTTCTGTTACAGGTTTTTTTTCCTAGTATATCCTTTTGATTCCTTCTTAGAGTTTCTCTCTACTTACATTAGCCATCTGTTATTGAATGTTCTATACATTTTCCATTAGAATGCTTAGCATATTAATAATTAGTTAAATTCTCTGCCTGATAATTTCAATATCTGTGTCATATCTGAGTCTGGTTCTGATGATTCCTTTGTCTCTTTAGACTGTGCCTTTTAATATTTTTTATTGAAAAAATATTAAATAATTAATTAAAAAATCTTTTTATTGAAGCATGCTTAGAGTAGTGATTCACTGGGTAATAAGAACTAAGTTAAAGGCCTTTATTGTGTGGTTTCATAATACAACTAGGACTTGGGCTGCATTTAATGTTTTTTGTAACTGAAGGTAACAGAGGGTTTAAATTTCTCTAGTGTATTTGTATCTGTTCCCTGTTGTCTTTAGACTTTCCTAGAAATTCCTTCTAAAATAAAGTCAGAGCCTTGCAGCTCTTCCACTTGTTATTTTTCTAGAGCCCTGTTGATGTGATGATATGCTATTGGTAAGGGGAAAGAATTTTATAATCTTCTGATTAAATTTCAGTTTTTTTAGTGAACCAATGCCCCAGGCTGTTACCTTCACAAGTGCTTTTTAGATTTCTTTTTGTTCCCACTTTTTAAAAGTAAGACAGGAAAGCAAAAGGGAACTGGAAGAGGGTAAAAGTTCTTCTCCCAAGATGGAATAAGGCTTTGGTAATGTATTTGCCCCTGGAGAATAGCTTTTTCTTCTGGAGAATACTCTTTTTAAGCATATTTCAAAATAGTTAATTTCCCTTCACCTAGCCAGAACCACAAGGGTTTTTTGTGTTTGTTTGTTTGTTTGTTTTCCTAATTCCTCACTGTTAAGACTTGGTGAGATTCCTGGAAGAAAAACCCATGATAATCACAGGATCACAGGAGTGATATCTTATCACATGTACAGAATCCACCCAAACCAAAGGGAGGAAATTACACAAGGGCAAGACTTATTAAGGATAAAATTAGAGTTCTGCTACTGCAGTGACATTTTTACAAGTTTCATTGATAGTAGGAATTCAAGTTTACCTGAGGTGCGTGATGAATAGTCCATCTTACTGTCACTCCACTGAAATAGTAGCCAGAAATTCTTGAGTTATAAGTAAATTAATCTTTCTGAGAGTCAGTTTCCTCTTCAGCAACACATACTTACCTAACACAATTGTTGCAAGAGTTTGTATTGCTAGTGCTTATCATGGTTTCAGCTGTGCAGTACTTGCAAGTAGTAATTGTTTCTGAATTGTCACAGTAGCTTTGACTTTCTGTGTGGCAGAATGACCTCAAACATTGGCAGGAGAGAAAATTGAGGGTTCCTTAAAGTGTAAGAAAGAGGTGAATGAGTTCACATTCTAAATGAAAAAGCCCATACAAATATGTCAAAGTTTTAAAAAGCAGCTTATAACGATGGGATGAATGGAATTATCTTCAACTTCCTTCTAAAAGAGCTAGTACCCTCTTTTGGGTCCCAAATACATTTGCTGGGTCAAGAGGTCAAAGATATATTTAAAAAGATAAAATAATTTTTTCAAATAATAGAAATTTATATTCTTTATAAAAGTGAAGTTGCTCAGTCATGTCTGACTCTTTGCAACCCCGTGGGCCTACCATGCTCCTCTGTCCATGGGATTTTCCAGGCAAGAGTACTGGAGTGGGTTGCCATTTCCTTCTCCAGATGATCTTCCCGACCCAGGGATTGAACCTGGGTCTCCCGCTTTGTAGGCAGACTCTTTTACTATCTAAGCCACCAGGGAAATCCTCTTCATAAAAACTTGTCATCTGAAAGAATAATCAGGAAATGATAGCAAAGAAATTTCTTAAGAAATAATGCAACTAGTAGTGGGTGGAGGTGGGAGAAACTAGTTTTACAAGCTAATAAAACACATAAAAGTAAATAAAGAGTGCAGTATATTTGCAACACAGTTGGAGACAGAGTCACAAAATTGATAGTTAAGCCCTAAAACAGACTGTATTTTTTTTAAAATGGGAATTATAAGATAAGTGTCAGGAAAAGGAGAATAACTTGTGAATTGGTATAGCCGACTAGCAATTTAGAAGAAAAATCTAGTCATATTCTTACCTTATGGACTTCCCTGGTGGCTCAGACAGTAAAGAATCTGCCTGCAATGCAGGAGATCCAGGTTCGATCCCTGGGTCAGAAAGATTCCCTGAAGAAGGGAATTGTCACCCACCCCAGTATTCTTGCCTGGAGAATTCCAAGGACAGAGGGACTTCTCTGTAGCGGGCTACAGTCCATGGGGTGGCAAAGAGTCAGACAAGACTGAATGACTAACACTTCCCCTGTTTTTAACTTTCATGCCGCTTATACATTTACTGTCATAATAACGTAAAAGCAAATAAATCCTGTCAGCATGGACTTCTCTGGTGACTCAGATTGTAAGGAATCTGCCTGAAATGCAGGGGACCCTAGTACCATCCCTGGGTCTGGAAGATCCTCTGGAGAAGGGAATAGCAAACCATTCCAGCATTCTTGCCTGGAGAATCCCATGGGCAGAGGAGCCTGGCGGGCTATAGTCCATGTGGTCACAAAGAGTCAGACAAGGCTAAATGAGTAACACTTTCACTTTCATTCTTACCTTATACAATAGGCCAGTATAAATTCTAACTTTATTTAAATAGTTTATTACTACTATTAATAATAGCAGCAGCAATAATCATTACCAGTCAGGAAGCACTTATCCCTCAAAACTTTGAGAAATTTACCTTCTTGATTGTTAACAGCCGTGGGTCCATGTTTCTCAGGTGGTTGGCGGTAGCCTATCAAAAGTCTTGTGCTTCATCTTTTTCTTCCTCATACCTGTAGACCAACACAGTGCCTCTAGCCTGGATAAGTGCTTCTGTTCTGCAAGCTCATACTTCTTCCCTGGTGAAAGAAAGGTATATTCCCAGGTAAGGCTTGTAGAGAGAACTACAAGTGTCATTTGACTTTCACCCCAAGCCATATCAGCCAAGAGAGATTTTTTTCTTTGTGTGTGTGTGTGTGTGTGTGTGTGCATGTGTGCAAGTGTGTGTGTGTGTGTGTGTATCACATCGTCTTTATCCATTCATCCATCAATGGACAGGTAGGTTGCTTCCATATACTGTCCATTATAAATAATGCTACAAAAAACATGGAAGTGAATATATTTTTCCAATTAATGTTTTCACTTTTTGAATGAAATACCCAGAAGTCTAATTGCTGGATCATATGATAGTTATATTTTTTGAGGAACTTCCATACTGCTTTCCATAAGGGTTCTTTTCTTCCAGTCCTTGCCAATACTTTTTAGTCCCTGTCTTTTTAATGATAGTCATTCTGACAGGTATAGGGTGATTCCTCATTGTGGTTTTGATTTTCATTTCCCTGATAATTAGTGATGGTGAGCACCATTTCCTGTGCCTGTTGGCCATCTGTATGTTTTCTATGTAAAAGTGTCTATTCAGATTTTCCGCCCGTTTTTTAATTGGGTTGCTTTTCTGCTACTGAGTTGTGTGAGTTATTTATATTTTTCGATACTAGACCCTCTGTGTTGACATTGCACAAAAGCAATGGTGGGCAACCTCCTGGTGCCTTGGCATAAACCAAGACAGCAGCCCCAAACTTGTGGTCACTGTTTTTCACCACTCTGCACTCGTGGTAAACAAAACAGATATTTAACAAAGCAGAACAAAAAGGCCAATTTTACTGAATAATGTCCTTGATGAAGCCGTAAGCATGATGTTATGAATTTTACTAAACCTCAGTCCTTGAGGACGTTAGTTTTCTCTGTGACAAAATGTTAGTTTTCTCTGTGACAAAATGAGAAGCGTGAACAAAGCATTTTGCTGAATACTAAAGTACAATAGTGTCTAGAGAAAGCACTTCATGACTGAATTGCAAGCTGAACTATCCATTTTTTTCTTCATGGAACATTTGTACTTGAAAGAATTGATAGACAAATTATGTTATTCAAACTTAGGTGTTTGGCATACATTTTCTTGAAACTGAAGTAAGTTGTCACTTTAAGGAAAACAACTGTATTTGTTGCCAGTGACAAAAGTCTGAGTTTTCAATGAAAATCAAAATATTGAAAAATGTGAACTTGAACTGCTTTCCAGTTCTTCAAGACTTTTCTGATGAGCTTGGTGATAATATTAAATTTGACTTTTTGATTCTTTGTAATGAAATGTGATAATGTTTGGAAGTGTTGTACACCTCAGTGAGCTAATATTTTCTAAGCAGCTTAGACATTTTGAAATCATGCATAGATAAAAAAAATCTATTCCAAGTCCTAGAAGCACCAATGGATTTTAATGAAACGAACATCAAGATTTCATTGATATGGTTTCAGATTCTGTTTTGAAAATAAGTTTTAAGAAACAGTCACTTAAAAAAAAGAAAGAAACAGTCACTTGATGAGTTTTGCGTAGTATCAAAAAAAATTTATTTTAGGAAAGGCTATTATTAAAATATTCTCCCTTTTTCAACTATAAATCTGTGAGATACTGGATTTTCTTCTTATAATTCAATCAAAACAACACATTTGACTGATTGCATACCAAAGCAAAGATGAGGATTCAGTTTTCTTCTAACAAGTTTCACATTAAAATGTGAAAATGTAAAGCAATATCACTCTTCTCAAATTTTTTTGGTTTTGGAAATCATTCTTTTACATTAAAATTTTATATATGAAAACATGAAATAAGTTTTTTCAACTAATAAGTATATATTTTAAAACTTCATGGTTTTTATTTCTAATATGATACATTTATTTATCTCTAATATGGTAAAAATATAGAAGATATGGCTCACATAAACAAAAGCTTTGAGGTGAGGTCCTCAATACTTTTAAAAGTATAGTGACTTCTCTGATGGTCCAGTGATTAAGAATTTGCCTTCCAGTGCAGAGGAGAGGGTTAGTTAGATCCCTCGTTGGGGAACTAAGATCCCATATGCCACTGTAGGACTACTTGCTCAAGGAAGGATTCCAAGATTCTGCACGCCACAACTAAGACCCAACGTGGAAGGCGGGGGAGGGAGTAACAAGTCTTGAAACAAAAGTTGAGTACTATAAGAAATACAGCTGGCTAGCATAAGAGTAGGAAAATGCACAATCCCATTTGCAATCAAGGAGATACTTGTTCTGAGGTAATTCCTTACCCAGGAATGCAAAATGGTAGCACACCACCTAACCCTAAATCTGATATAATAGATAATAGATTTTTTCCTATAGTAATGATAGAAGGTATAGATTTTCTGTTATTTCTTTCCTCTTTACATGTTCTGTCTTTCTTTCCTCTTTACATGTTCTGTCTTTCTAACACTACACACATGTTCTAATTTTTGTAATTACTTAAAACTTGGATCTAAAGAAATACTGAGATCCGTTACAGAAGAATTCCCTGAATATGATCTGTTCCAGTAACAGGTAGTCCGAGAGAATACATGTGCTTCCCAGATGAAGCTATCCGTTGATGGTTCACAGCAAAAGAGCACATCTAGAGAAAACACAACTGAATACGAAGGACAATGGCTTAACAGGACAGAGATGGTGTTTCTAGCAAAGATTAGCATCCTGTTATGACTCCCTGCACCCTCAGGCATGAAAAAAGCATAGTGTCTGTTCCCTTATCCTTAGAATACTGATGGCATTTTTTCCTGAAAAACTGAAAGAACAGATGACTAAGCAAGAAGGGTTGAGAGTAACACTGATTCTTAACTGCATTCAGAAGATCTCTGGTTACAATAATATAAAAATGAAATTATCCCTACTTTTCTCTTCTGGTGCTAATTTTAAAACAACAAATATTTGGTCCCTCTCCTGTGTCAGGCACTCTGCTAGGTGCTTGGATTACCGTCCTGAGGGGAGGACACAGTCCCTGGCCATAGGAGGCTTGTACCTAGAGGAGAAACAGACAAACAGAATATAGAGGCAACTTCAAAGTGATTAAGCCTACAGTGGGGTTAATACACAGGTCAATGCACTCCCAGAGGGCGGACACTAAGCCAGTTTGAGAAGGGCTGCTTCCCAGAAAGACTTTCTGGGAAAAGTATGATCTGAGTTTAACCCTAAAGGAGGAATAGGAAGAACAGGTAATGGATGGAAATACATGCACATGCTCGGTGCAGGACAGAGTGAGGGTGGGAGTTGGAGGGAAGCTGTTTCATGCAGAAGGAGTGATATGCCCGAGTGATGAGCAGCAAGATGCTGCAGGCCAGTTAGGGGATGGAAAGCCCCCTTTCTACCCTTGTTGGGTCTGTTGGCTTTGATTTAAAAAAAAAAAAACAATGAGGATGAGTGCTAAGAGTTGAGGATGAGTCCCTGCTTGATCAGGAAACACCTGAAATTTCTTTAATACTTGTCACAGACATATTCTATTAATAAATGTTATATTGGTTTGTGTCCTACAAACATGGGAATTCTGGAAGTATCTATTTCAAACGATATTTATCAAAATAGAGCAAAAAGCATATGACACATACATACTGGTATTTGCTGCCTTACTGAATATATTCCTATTCCATTTTAAATAGCTCTCTACAGGATGAGAATCCTCTAATTAAAATTTTATAAATCTAATTGGAAGAGTTTTATGCAAATTATCTTCTGGCTTTGTACATTTCAATCTTCATTTTTCTCCTGTATCCACATACTTCTGATGCCATACTCTGCAGTAAGAATATTCCTGGAAGCAAGTAACATTTAATCATATATGACAAAGTGATTGTGAAACACATACTTATATCCTTCCATATGCAAATAAAATGTATGACAAACTGAATTTCCCTGTATCTGGATCCCAGAAATGTCTGTGGCCACTCCAGATACCATACAATGATGGGAATTACAACAGAGGAAGACAGACATCAAGCATATCTTACTGCTGCAAAATTTTCAGGAAGGTATGACTAAGTAAAACATGTTGCTAGGGCTCTCCCACCAGAGACTTTGAAAGGAAGTACCTTTGAAGGGAAGAACCCTAAAGCTAAAGCATTCTTGGTTTTGTGTTGTCTGGCTCTGTAGGTTCATGGTACCAATGCCTTTTCTTTATAGTTTAAAGAAATCAAGTAATTTGTCCCAAGCCACAGAGCTAGCAAGGGGCAAACTGTCTAAATTCAAGGTGTGAAAATTTTTGACACTCTAGTATGCTGACTCTTGCTGCAGGAAAAGTTTTACCATGACCTGAACTGGAGTTAAGCATAATGAAAAAGGAACAAGACGTATTTGGAAGAAAGAATGACTAAGTTGTTGCTAACTGGGTAAATTGGTGAGGAAGACTTGGAGTTTCTGTAGGACTATCTGCAGGCATGGATTAAAGATCTTCAACCACAGGAGGGCAGAGACTCAGAGACTAGAAAGCCAGCAGGACCTAGAAGTCCTGTGGCAAGATGATTGACCCTGGGATAGGAGTCATATTAAGTAGTCAGGAGGAAAAGACAGGACAACGAGCTGAAGAAAGCAGTGATTGAAAGGTGGGTTGAGAGGACAAAAACTACAGATTTTAGGAATTGAGTCATATATATATAAGGCCCTCTGTTGTGATGGTGAGTTAAATTCATTATAATTTTGAAATGAATGTCTTTAGGGTTAAGAAGGTGGAGAAGGCAATGGCAACCCACTCCAGTACTCTTGCCTGGAGAATCCCATGGACGGAGGAGCCTGGTAGGCTACAGTCCATGAGGTCGCTAAGAGTTGGACACAACTGAGCGACTTCACTTTCACTTTCATGTATCGGAGAAGGAAATGGCAACCCACTCCAGTGTTCTTGCCTGGAGAATCCCAGGGATGGGGGAGACTGGTGGGCTGCCGTCTATGGGGTCGCACAGAGTCAGACATGACTGACGAGACTTAGCAGCAGCAGCAGCAGGGTTAAGAAGGAACTAATTTTTAAAAGAACAGAGAGTTGGGAAGAAAATGGAAAGAGTAAATTCAAGCAAAGTAATAAAGGCAAATAAGATGAGAAGGAAATTCTTTGCCTTCTGTTAAAAACTTTCTCTGATTTGAAGGTTACTATAAAATCCCTTAAATATATATACATTAACCCAAAGTAGACCTTTAGGTCTTCGTCAAAGGACCTTCCTAGCTTTATAGTCACTTTTGACCTCTGAATACTTCTTAGGTTTTCTTATTTGTAATTACAATGTCTCCCAATGAGTCTGTTTCACAACCTTCTAATAATGGTGCGGTTGAGGTCAGAAACAGAGAGATCTTTCTTTCTATCAGTAAACCACAGTAGTGTGTTTGTTTACACATATGCTATTGTGGTGGTCCATCAGCCTCATTTGTGTCACCTGCCCATTTCACAATACACAAGAATTTAGGGGTAAGTTGGTCAGTATCACCATGACCTCCCTTCCAGAGCTCATGGCTGTGTGTTCATGGTTTTTGACGTGAGGTCTAAACCAGATGAACTTGTTCCAAGGGCTTACGCACTCCAAGTCTACAATGACAAATGGGCTGTAGACTTTCATCTTTGCAATGAAGAGCTGTAATAAACCAGAGACAGAGATAGGCTTCTTAGCCAGATAATGAAAATAGAGCCCAGTCTTTTCTCTACTTGGCTTTCTGTTTAGACTGAAGCACTTTGTCATCATCTTTTCCTGAGCAAAAGAGACTCCAGGCTAGAAAGGATACTGAATGGCAATGGCAGTATGAAATACTGCTTCAGTCCCTTGGCCCACCTGCTGATCTAATGGGTTCCATCTTTTGAAGGCATAGAGTGTGGAAGCCAAAGCGTTCTCTTCTAAAATGTCAAGTAATCAAAGGAAACTTGTGGTGTTTTTGATATCCTGGGGGAGAATTTCAGCTTCTCTCTAAGCTTTAAATACACAGTTTGCTGAAAACACACAGCAGTGAAATTGTCAGTGGTCTGGAAAGCCCAAATCAAATAGCTTTTGAGGGGAAATGGCTTTTTAATAATTTTAATGAAATTTTGACTGGTTCCATTACATAAAGTGGCATAATGAATGCTACTTTGAACCACTGAAAGGAAAAGGTGACCTTAGAGAGACTATTTCTTTCTGCCTAATTAGAATAAAACAAATACAATTTGCATAACAGAGTATTGAATTACTTTTAAGGGAAAAAAATTTTCATTGTCTTTATACAAAATTTGCTATTCCAAAATATATATTTCAAATCACTATAAAATTGACAAGATTTGTTCATAAACATGAATTTCTGTTTTCAATAGAATAAACCTATTCAGTAAGTAGGGCGCATATTACTACCACAGTTTTGTATATGAATAACCTGAGAATTTGTGATGTCAATATTACTTAAAAGGGCCACACAGCTCATAAGAATTAAAGCCCAGACTTAAATTTAGCTTTCAGTTTGTTGGGCCAGTGATTGTCTCATGACATCAACATTACATCAACTGTTCCTGGATACTAAGGGAGAAAACTAATTATAGGATCCCTCCACAGAGCTCCTTCTGGGCAAATAATTTTTTTTTTTGATTCTTTGTCTATACCCACATCTTGATTAAAATGCATTATAAAAGTCATGAGGGACTTCCATGGCATTCCGGTGGTTAAGATTTTGCCTTTCAATGCCGGGGATACAGGTTTGATTCCTGGTCAGGAAACTAGGTTTCCACATGCCTCACGATCAGAAAACAAAAAAGAAAACAGAAACAATATTGCAACAAATTCAATAAAGATTTTTTAAACAGGCCACATTAAAAAAAAAGTCTTTAAAGTAAAAAGTAAAAGTCATGGGCCCATGGGAGAAATAGTATTTTATTGATGAAGATTTAGAATAATCAGGAGAAAAGTACTTATGTAATTGTTTTTTGACTAATTGGCTCAATAAAGATTCTTTGTGGTGTCCAGGCACCGTCTCTTTTCATTTAGGTCCAGGAACCATCTTTTCATGCTCTTTATTGACAAATGTGAAGTTTCTGGCCGAGTTCATATCTCTCACCACAAGCAAATTATAGCAATGCAGTTGTAACTCACAAGGCAGTGGCTCTTTAGAACCTGTTTGTATGAGGGAAATAAAAGCTCTTCTTAATGACACCCCGCTCCAGTACTCTTGCCTGAAGAATCCCATGGACAGAGGAGCCTGGCAGGCTACAGTCCATGGGGTCACTAGGAGTCAGACACGACTGAGCGACTTCACTTCCACTTTCCGCTTTGCAGTTGTTCAATACCATTTATTTGATGCTGGCTATATTATCATTTTTAAACGCTCTGTTACCAGTTACGCTGCCCACGAATGCTGGCTTCCAGTGACTCTTAGAAATTGTGTTTGTTTCTTTGCTTTGTTGGAGAAGTGGACAAATATAAGTCTCACCCCACCTACACAAGAAAATTAAAGCAATAATTTATGCATGATGATGCTAAATTTACCATCCAGAACTTTGTATTTTAAATACAAAACAACACATTTTCCAACCGTATCTTCTTTTGAACTCTTTAGGCCTGTGTTCTTAGAACGTCCTCTCTTCCCTGTCGCCTAAACCCTTGCCTTCCATACAATGCTGCCAGTAAGAAGGACAGGCAAGAGGCCAGGAACTGACACGGGAAGAGTGGCCCCATTGTGCAAGGACTGTGGCCCTTGACTGGCAAAGTCTAAGACAGGCCTGAGAGTACCAGTCAGAGACAAGAGAGGACGTGGGGTGGGAGGGCCCATGGGCTTGCGGTGCATTGGTCTTGCACACTTTCAGCCCGACAGGTGTGGCCAGTTCTGGGGCCCTGACTGATCCGTGCCATGGAGCCCACAGGCAGGGTGGGAGACCTCTCTGGGTACCAGTGGTGGGGAAGCCTTCTGCCACACCTCCCACCCATGAGTTCTCTAGATGGGAGGCGGCTCCTGGGCGGGAACCTAGCCAAGTAAGAGCAACATCCCAGGCCACACCTGCAGCTGGAAACCAAGGGTCAGCGGCCAAACAGCGTCCTCAGCGCACCCTGTGTCTAACCTGAGTGCGAATCCATCAGGCCAGTCTGCCACCACCATGCTGCTGGCCCAGTTTCATGTCATCCCATGAAAGAAATACACCAAGCAGAGTAAGCCTCCTGCCCAGCTACCTCTCTCCAGCCAGGGTCTGGCCAGGATGACTGGAGACAACGCCCCAGCAGGCGTCTCTGAGCTCCTCAGACTCTCTAATGCCCCCTTGTGTGTGACAGAACACCAGGAAGTGCAATGAAGGAAAAAAAACACCGGCCACACAGGCCCTGCTCTGCTCTCAGAGGGCTTCCCAGGTGGTCCTGCCGGCTTCCCTGGCCCCAGCCACCAGAAGGGGCTTAGAAACTGTTGAGACAGGCAATCTGAGCAGGCAGCGTGTTTGCCCAGGTATTAGAGTGTTCGGGTCCCTCCAGCTACTGTTTCTTGGTACTTATTCTGCTTAGCAAGACAATCAAAAGATCCAAAGTATGATAAAATGACTCACTTGCTATGCCAAATCTCAGCTATTTGCCCCTATAAATTCACTTCTACCCCTTTTCATGTGCTCTGGTTGTGACTGATAAGTATTACTTCCTTAAGGCTTCTGTGCCCTCTGACCTCTAGCTGGACTTGACCTGTGCCAGAGATGGAGAAAATTAGGTAAGGGAAATTAGGGAATTTTTCTCACAGCTCTTTCATCCTGAGTTAACTTTGAATGCATTCCTCTACCAATTTTACATTAATTCTAATTTTTTTGGCTTTTAATTCAATAAGACTACGAGTTATGCTATCATCATCAATACTTCTTCATAATTGTGTTCTATTGATGGGATCTAAATGATTTAAAAATAAATATAATCATATTCAAGCTGTGCAAAACTTTAATGTGCTTTATGCAAATGTAAGGAATGCAAAAATTAAGAATAAAAATTATTTTTCACAAATATTTCAAGTTATTTTCTTCTAGATATTCAGAACCATGAGAATTAAAATGCAAAGTAAAAATAGTGATATCAAATATTCAAATCAAAATTATTTAAATCAGGCTGAACTGATGCTGGGAAAGATTGAGGGCAGGAGGAGAAGGGGATGATAGAGGATGAGATGGTTGGATGGCATCACTGACTCTATGGACAAGAATTTGAGTAAGCTCCAGGAGTTGGTGATGGACAGGGAAGCCTGGTGCGCTGCAATGCCTGGGGTCGCAAGGAGTCGGACACGACTGAGCGACTGAACTGAACTGAACTGAACTTTTTACTTGGTTGCTTGAAAATATAACTAAATTTCCTTTTCTTAAAAAAAAACCCACAATTCCAGAGGTCAAGGTTCAGCAAGTCTCAGATGTGAGATATCAGTATTGCATTTCACACATGAATATGAATTGTTTAATATTACAAAATGCTACTCACCAGCCATGTGCCACTATTGAGAACATCAGTCTAATTAGTAATTATCTCCAGAAGCACTGATTAGAACACATAGAGTAGAAAAAAATAAATACTTAGCCCTGCCAAGAAGCAGTACTTCCACACAGTGTCTGATACATGGTTGGGGCATAAGAAACTGCAATTAGTAGTAGTAACAGTTGTAGTAGTAAGTACTAGCAATATATGTGATAGTGATGCTGTTACTTTTTATTTTGTGTCTCTCTCATCTGTGTCATAGAATTATGTGGGAGCTAGTTTAAGTAAAAGTGAACCTGTTCAATTCCTCCTTTATCTGACCACATTGAGTTCTTAAAAATCCAATTATGAGAAAGTTAATTACTGTTATCTCAACTGCTGTCTCAATTTTACTTAGAAAGATGGGTGTTTTGTTGTTAGAATCTAACTGATTCTATTTAGCAGAAACTTGTCTTTGATTCCAGTGTGTTTTCAGTCAAATTGCCCTCACAACCTGAACCCAGAATTCTGGCTTCTGATTTCAAGGAGAGGGAGGTGACTGCAAAGCATAAAATACGTGCAAAGCTTGATACTTCCCTTGTTCAAGCCAAACAAAGCTGAGTACCAAGCGCACGAGCTTCAGGAGCAGCCTGGGTGCTCAGTTCCTTGTCGTGTGTGTTAGTTGCTCAGTCACGTCCTGTCAGTTCTCACTTATTGTCATTTGCCCTTTTTCTTTACTGGCTTATCAAACAGAAATTGACAGTGACCACAGTTTCTCAGTGGATCTTTAAAAATGTGGTTTGACTAACAGAACAAAAGGAGTGGAGTTGATCAGAATTTTTTTCAGGAGAGCTCTTCATATCAACAACAAGGTTTCTTGGCAAGAAGGCTTCTGTCACCTGAGTGCCTCCTGTAAGATGGGCTCTTTCACCTCCAGGGGAAAAAAATAGGATTATTAACGTCCTATTAAAGTAGTAATGGCATCTGAAAATATTATCTTTTAATACTATGTCAAAGACCACCTCCAACAAAATAACTTATTTTGAAACTGTCAGAAATGTCATCTAACTTCTGCACATAGGAGCACCGATTAGAATTAAGAGGGCACGATTTACAGATACAGTGATGACTGCAAGAATACTGGGATAAAATCCTGGTTTTTCCAGCTACTTGCCTATTCCTCTTTGCTGCCAAAGATGGAAAGAGGGCTCTAGAGGCCAAAGAGAAGCTCTGTTCTCACTCGTGGGATTGTTTTATCTAGCAGAATTCCCTAAAACTTTCCGGAGACATTATGATCTGAAGGTCCACAGTTCACTCAAGAAAACCAGGACTTCCCTGGAAGTTCAGTGGTTGAAACTTTGCCTTCCAGTGCAGGGGGTGTGGGTTCCATCCCTGGTTGAGGGGCTAAGACCCCACAGGCTCCTGGCCAAAACAACAAAGCATTAAAAAAAAAAAAAAAAAACACCCAGAAGGAATATTGTAACAAATTCAAAAAAAAAAAAAAAAAAAAAAAACGGTCCACATTTTAAAAAATCTTTAAAAAAGAAAAGAAAACCTAAATTGATTCCCAACTGAAGGCAGACTATCTGTGGCCCCTCTGTTTACAAAATTATATCTAAACATCTGGACAAATGGACAGATTTCTGAAAACGGGGCGGCATCTCAATAAGGGCAGACACAGTAGTACCAAACATGACTTATGAGTGTTATTCAGCATGTTTACTATCGGTGGCCAGATCCTAAAAGCCCCTGATAGAAAGTAAAATGAAGTTAAATAATGTTGCAACTGAACTGGCTTTAGAGTTCCTTAAGCATCTCGTTTTTCAGAAGAAACAATTACATGGAGAGGCAGTGACCTGACCAATGTCACAGCACCGGACCTTGGCAGAGGCCTGATTACAAAGAAGCAAGGAGAGTGTGGTTGTGGCGGGAAGAGAGCGACTTGTGTGCTCAGGAAACCCTGACACCTCCTCCAACTGGCCACATCCTAGCGTGTGCCGGAGAAGTCTCAGCACAGCCAAGCCCCTGCTGCCATTTCACATTTCTCAGACGAAAGCATCATACCTATTTATGAATTAAATAAAATAATGTATAAAGTGCCTAGCACATAGCAGATGTCTTATGAATGTAGATTAAACTTTTCTCATTCAAGCATTCTCTGAACTACATACACTTATATCCCCCTGAGGGGAGTGAGTTAAGGAGAATGTTTAAACAAACAAACAAAAAAATCCTTCTGACCTAGAAAGTTCTCACTTTCAAAGCAATAGGCAGCATGGACTCATTACTACAACCTTCAAAGAGCTGAGGAAGGGTGGGGGGGGGCGGTTACTATCAAAGCAAAACAGAGAGCCCAAGATGGATAGAAATACACACACACACTTTACACGCACATACTAAACTACTGCATATACTTGTAACAAGGTAAGACTTCAGTCACTGCCGATCCAACTCTCTTCTGACTCATGAGCAGCGTTAGTAACTTCCTCTGCTCTCCTGAAATGAGTTCTCTCTCAGCCAACCCAGCACCCTGCAGCCTGAGAAACTGGCTCTGCTTCAGAGGGCGAGTCACTGCCGCTTTTCTTTTAAAGGCTGTTTCTGCCGACAGACCTCTCCATCCAATTTCAGAAGAGAAAGATTTGCGGAGTCAGAGTGTCCCCGCTGAAGCAGGATCTTGCTTTCCCTGATGCAGGTAAAATGCCTTCCAACTTTTACGACTGACCTCCACAAAATAGAAAGGTTATTTGGAAAAGAAAATTCATACAAAATTCAAACTAAGAGAAAAATATCAACATTTCAACATCTCTCACAGTTGAATTTAACTGCAATTTCTGATGTGTTAAAGGAAGTGGTGATTCATCTCAGCTCATAATGGGCCCCCAAACTGCAAAATCTCTCTTGCTTTACTTCATCACAGACTCCAAAGGGATCTCAGAGATGTGGATGAACAATGTGGAGATTTGAAATTCTTTTGATTCCTTTTAGTTCTATAAATTAGAAAATACATCTCTTTATTAATTTAATGGTTGCAAATTGGAAGGAAAATAGCTAATTTATAAATTCATATAGAGTTAAGCAGAGACACATTAACAGTAAACCTTAACTTATCACATGAAGGAAAAATTGTGACAAATGTATTCCATATCAGTATTAAACACACATTACACACACACACACGCACACCAAAAAAGAATATTCTGTTAAAAATGAGACATATGGGACTTCCTTGGTGGCCCAGTGGTTAAGAATCTGCCCGCCGGTGCAGGGAACAAGAGCTCCATCCCTGGTCCAGAAGATTCCACACGCCATGGGACAACTAGGCCCAGGCCCCTTCAAGCCCATGCTCTGCAACAAGAGAAGCCGTCACAATGAGAAGCCCACAGACAGAACGAGAGGGCAGATCCCCGCTCACTGGGACCAGAGGACGCTCCCAAGGAGCGGTGGAGGCCCCGTGCAGCCAAAAGTAAAAGTAAATAACGCAGCAAAATAAAGTTTAAAAATGAGATGTGGCATATATTTGCAGAAATAAAGAGGATGGGAAATACCTTATGATTACAAGTGTATGGTTGTACCCCACACACCCCTCGAGCTACACAGCCTGCAACGTGGATCAGGCCTCACGCATGCTGACACAGGCACGGCCTGCTGTCTTGCTTTGAATCATGTCATGTGCCTCAGGGTGCACCATGGGAAGCCCGTAAGAACTCACAGATGTGTTTTCTGCAAATGCTGGAGAGTCCATACACATGGAGCCTGACTGACCCCTGAAGGATGGGGCTGATGGAATGAATGCTTCCTCTCGATGTAAGCCTCCTCAGAAAGTCCCGCTGAATTGAACAGCCATTGATCACACCAGTAATGATCACATCCTTATGTTGACCTCCCTCCCTCTCTCGTTGACTTCCCATATTACTTACCTACTGTTGTGCAACAAGTTACCTCAAAACTTAGTGACTGGAAACAACAGATTTTTATTCTCAGTTTCCACAGTCGACAAATCAGAGGCAGCTTCAGCTGGGTGGTTCTGGCTCAAGGTTTCTCAAGAGGATGCAGTTTAAATGTCAGCCAGGGCTGCATTCATCAGAAGGCCTGAGTGTGGCTGGAGGATCCACTTCTAAACTTCCGCATGTGGTCATAAGCAGGAGCACTCCATTCCTTCCAGTGTGGACTGCCGTGCACTTCATGGCGGCTGGCTGTCCCCAGACTGAGTGATCCAAGAGGGAGGACAAGGGAGATGGCAAGCAGGAAGCCGCAGTGTCGCTTGTCACCTCGCTTTGGGAGGGACATACCATCACGTCTGCAGTGGGCTCTTGACAACATAGATCAACCCTGGCGTGTGTGGGAGGAGACCTCACAGGAGTGTGAATACCAAGAGGTGGAGACACTGGGCGGTCTTGGGAGACAGCTGGGGCTTCCCAGGTGGTGCTTCCCAGGTGGTGCTAGTGCTAAAGAACCTGCTTGCCAATGCAGGAGATGTGAGAGATGTGGGTTGAATCCCTGGGTCGGGAAGATCCTCTGGAGAAGGGAATGGCAACCCACTCCAGTATTCTTGCCTGGAGAACCCCATGGACAGAGGAGCCTGGCGGGTTACAGTCCATGGGCTTGCAGGGTCAGACACGACTGAGCAACTTAGCACCCACCCGGGAGTTGCCCACCATACTTTACCCATGATCCCTGGAGTCACTTCCAATAAACTACTTATATAAAAACCTTTATCTCAGTCTCTGCTCTTGGGTGGAAACTGTGCTAAGACAATGAATGATCTTCTATATATGTTTTTTTTTTTTTTTTCAGTGAGGTGAATCTGTATGAACATGTGCTGATCCAGAAAGATTTCCAAAATTTATTATTAAGTGCAAAAGTAAAATTCAGAACTGTTCAGGTATGTGCATATAGCTGTACAGTATAAAAGAAACTTAGTAATAGTTGATAGTGGTTATTTGAGGGAGAAGTTGGGAAAAAGAAGGCTTATTAATTTTCATTTTATTGTTCTTAACACTATTTGAATTTTTGAAACACATGTATGTATTATTTTAAAGAATAAATTTGAGGGAATGGTGAGATTATGTGAATTTTAAATTTCTCTTTAAATTTCATGTGTTAAATGTAATAGTGGCTCTACAATTAACACCTTGATTTCAGCGATGTCCAGACGGGCCCAGGAGGTCTGGACCAGGCTCCTGGAAGAGTGACTGATCCCACAGAGTGAGGTGCGCACAACTAGGTCATGTACCAGGATTGTCACAGTAACAGTCCTGGGGGTGGGGAGGGTGGGGACAGGGTCAGCCCAGGAAGCGGAGGGCTCTCTGCATGTAGAATTCTACTACTGAGTCTTCACAATACCGCCCACCCAGGTGTGCCTGCCAGGCCCGCTATCTGGTACCTGTATTCAGGGCTCCCCTGTGTTCAGTCTTTCCAGGCACTGAGCTGCAGTGTTAACCCACTTATTTCACACTAGTAGGAAAGCGGGGAAGCATGCCAGTTCTATGAGGAATCCACACCCAATGGCACAGCTTACTTCTTGACACCCTGCAGAACGCCTGCTCTCCTCGCATATCAAAACTGGGAATACATGGAAAAACCATCTGGAGCCAAGCCTCAGGATTGTGCTCTTGCCCTCTGCTGTTTTTCATACCTTTAAATTAAAGTAAAATTCTTTCACACGATGGCACCAAGATAGTGCAAATTTCGAAAGAAAACAACTGATAATTGGTTCCTATTATTTTCTCATTGAACAGGTGAAAGTTCTTACCTTGGGATGATAGGCAACGTTTTCTGGTGAAGTGGGTGATAAGTGGATCCCTGCAGCCTCAGCATCTTCCTAGCCCAGGCTCCCCCAGTTAGAGCCAGGGAAATAGGGGCCAAACAACCAGAGGATTCCTGGAAATCATTGGACCTCTCCTGGAAAGCGCACCACTCCGTAGTTAAACTGTTATGGATAGCTGCCACCAGGTGGCGCCACGCTGCGGTTGGGACCTGGAGAGATTTGTATTATGCCTGCAGGTGTCTTGCCGGCTGCATGCATAGGCCCACCAGGAGGTAAATCACAAACCTTAAATAATGCCACCCTGCATTTTAACCCTGACTCTTTAAAAACCCCAAAGAGTCGGACAGGTCTGAGCTCGCGCGCGCACACACACACACACACACACACACACACACACATACACATCTAGTTATAACAAGATTTTATTATCATAACTAAAAGAAGTCTCTTGCAGCCCAGATGATCTTTTAATAATGGTAACTTTTGTTAAAACCAGATAAGAATTTATATTAATTTATTAAAGAATTCAAGCAGTCTACTTCATTTGACTACAGTTATAAGGAATGGAAGAGAGAGATAAAAAAATCCACAGCATCCAAAATCTTTTTTGTTTCCAAAGGAAGAAAAATGCTAATTTTAGAAAATCTCATGTTTCCTGATTACAGGAACACTTCTCAGGAAGCCAGTTAATTTCCTACAATTTAAATTGCAAATCCAAGTGTCCTTGCCAAGTTTTTCATATTGTCAGTGAGGAACAGGGCATCTGTGGCTAAGGCATCGTGTCTTTTGAGAGTTCAGAGCAACAGTCATGGCACTATTTCCACTCTGACACATTTGGACACTAGCAAGGCTCAGTACTAGAACCTGCTAATATCTGGAATACTAATTTCAGTCAGTAGATGGGTTGATACTTATTACATGGCTTCATCTTCCACTCCGTCAAAATGAATCTAATTAATGTGATAAAGTTCAAAATATGATGTAAATACGGACAAAAAATGTTGAAAGAATTTTTCACAAACTGCTTAACTTCCCCTAAAAGTTTTTTCTCCTAAAAACCATGGGTTTAGGGGAGCAGGAAAATCGGGTGAAGGTGGTCAAGATATAAACTTATTCATGTATAAGATAAATAAGTTTGGGGGATGTAATGTACATCCCCCAATAGGGCGACTATAGTTAAGAATACTGTATTGTGTTTGAGAGTTACTAAGAGAGTTGATCTTAAAGTTCTTATCACAGGGAGAAAAGTTTGTAACTGTATGAAGCCATGTATGTTAACTAAGTTTATGGTGGTAATCATTTCACAGAGTACACAAAGGTCATACTTTGTATACCATAAACTTACATGGTATTGCATGTCAACAATATCTCAATAAAGCTGGGGGGA
This sequence comes from Cervus canadensis, assembly GCF_019320065.1. Taxonomy (NCBI): domain Eukaryota; kingdom Metazoa; phylum Chordata; class Mammalia; order Artiodactyla; family Cervidae; genus Cervus; species Cervus canadensis. Next base: position 60,271,862 of record NC_057404.1, read on the forward strand.
AAAAAAATCAAGAGTCCACTATATGCCACTGAATGGCCCTCTGAGTGAAGTTATGTATTCTCAGACCGTGTATATTGCTTGGATTTTCACTTTTTCCTTCCTATGGCAACTCTGAATATATAGTGGATTTAAGAAAGCAAAGGATGCAATGGATGGGCATGAATAAAGTAAGCAAGTGTTACTAAAGATAGCCCTGCTAGCAACAATTTAATAAAAATTAAATTTAAATTATATGCAAATCCAATTCCTTTTTCTCATTTACCCTTAACTCCTTTTAATCAGATTGGGCTGAATGATGAATATGAATAATCCGCGCGAATTTATGTAACAAACGTTCTCAGTTTTGTCTTCTTCAGTGAAAAGTCTGGAATCACAAGAAAGGGCTTCTTTCTCTTCTGTCCCCTCTCAGTCTTTTGGCTGGGAGAGATGCTGCATTTTTCATGCCAAACCATGCATATTCCACTCTTGACTCAATTAAGTATTTTCATTATCATCATAAAATATAACCATGAAACCCCTTTCCACCACTTCAAGTTTTTTGTTCTGGGAATAAAAGTAGAAAGAAAGTGTTTATGTGAGTTCCTTGCTTACGATTTAGATTTGCTCTTTGGAAAACCTTCCTAAAGATTCTTGGTAGCCCACTAACTATAGATACCAGTCTTTTAACTGAAAGTTCTTTCAGACATAGAGAGTAATTAAATTATTCACATTCAGGCTTTACCTAAAGAAACTTTAAAAAGTACTACTTGGAGATTGATTTGAGGATATCAATATGAATGTAAATAACAAAGAAAAATGTTTCTTAGCCATGTTACAAAAGTTTCCCATTGGGGCAGATTCGGTTTTGGAGTCAATGCTGGGACAAGCCTCTCTGGAGTTTCCAGGGTTGTAGGCTGGCTGGCACAGAAGATGAACTGAGAGGAACGACAGAGAATGCTGGAGTCTGAAAAGAGGACACAAATGAACTTATTTACAAAACAGAAATAGATCCACAGACATAGAAAACAAACTCATAGCTATCAAAGGGGAAGGAGGGAGAGGGATTAGGAGACTAAATTAGGAGGATGGTGTGAGGTGAAAGTAGCCTCCACAGAAGACAGCACATATGAGGTGAGAAAGGATTTCTTTTTTTTTTTTTTTTTTAAGATTTTTTTGATGTGGAAAAAATCTAGTCTTTATTGAATTTGTTACAATACTGGTTCTGTTTTATGTTTCAGTTTTTTGGAGGAGAGGCCTGTGGGGTCTTAGCTCTTGCTTCTTTACTGAATTTGTTACGACCTTGCTTCTGATTCATGTTTCAGTTTTCTGGCCCCCAGGCATATGGGATCTTAGCTCCCCCAGGAGGGATCAAACCTGCACCCACCGCACTGGAAGGCAAAGTCTTAAGCACTGGACCACCAGGGATGTCCCAGAAAGGGTTTCAATGATATGATTTTCAAGTTAGAGAACCATTTTCATTTAGGTAGCTAAAAGCAAAACTAAACAAATGGGACCTAATGAAACTTAAAAGCTTTTGCACTACAAAGGAAACTATAAGTAAGGTGAAAAGACAGCCCTCAGATTGGGAGAAAATAATAGCAAATGAAGAAACAGACAAAGGATTAATCTCAAAAATATACAAGCAACTCCTGCAGCTCAATTCCAGAAAAATAAATGACCCAATCAAAAAATGGGCCAAAGAAACTAAACAGACATTTCTCCAAAGAAGACATACAGATGGCTACAAACACATGAAAAGATGCTCAACATCACTCATTATTAGAGAAATGCAAATCAAAACCACAATGAGGTACCATAACACGCCAGTCAGGATGGCGCTATCCAAAAGTCTACAAGCAATAAATGCTGGAGAGGGTGTGGAGAAAAGGGAACCCTCTTACACTGTTGGTGGGAATGCAAACTAGTACAGCCGCTATGGAAACAGTGTGGAGATTTCTTAAAAAACTGGAAATAGAACTGCCATATGACCCAGCAATCCCACTTCTGGGCATACACACCTGAGGAAACCAGATCTGAAAGAGACACGTGCACCCCAATGTTCATCGCAGCACTGTTTATAATAGCCAGGACATGGAAGCAACCTAGATGCCCATCAGCAGACGAATGGATAAGGAAGCTGTGGTACATATACACCATGGAATATTACTCAGCCATTAAAAAGAATTCATTTGAATCAGTTCTAATGAGATGGATGAAACTGGAGCCCATTATACAGAGTGAAGTAAGCCAGAAAGATAAAGAACCATTACAGCATACTAACACATATATATGGAATTTAGAAAGATGGTACGATAACCCATACGCAAAACAGAAGAAAAGAGACACAGAAATACAGAACAGACTTTTGAAACTCTGTGGGAGAATGTGAGGGTGGGATATTTCAAAAGAAACAGCATGATACTATCTATGGTGAACAGATCCCCAGCCCAGGTGGGATGCATGAGACAAGTGCTCGGGCCTGGTGCACTGGGAAGACCAGAGGAATCGGGTGGAGAGGGAGGTGGGAGGGGGGATCGGGATGGGGAATACGTGTAAATCTATTGCTGATTCATGTCAATGTATGACAAAACCCACTGAAAAGTTGTGAAGTAATTAGCCTCCAACTAATAAAAAATAAATAAATAAATAAAATAAAATAAAATTACAAAATAAAATAAAATAAAATAAATAAAAAATAAAATAAAATAAAAAATAAAAAAAAAAGAGAACCATTTTCTTATCTAAGACCCAGAATCTCTCATAATTTATATAGACAGAACAAAATCTTGACTTTCCTAAGGAAAGAAAGCTTTATAGTATTTGAAAGAGAATGCTTAGTGTGTCCTGCCCTGGCTTTGTCAGGGAGCAAGGACTTTCAAATACATAAATACAGTTCCATAAGTGCCTTAAACCCACAGTATTGTAACTTATATAAACCAGCTAGTTTGCTTTGGATTTCTGCCCCTTGCAATGAAAAATCTCCTGGTTTTGATGCAAAGGACAATTCTAGTTATCACCAGTAGGTCAGTCAGGACAAGGAGGGTCATAGGTACTAGAAAGGGTAGAGATAAAGGAAAGAATTTGGTAGCTGAAGCAATTTGCCATCCTATCTACTTGGGTCTGATCAGTATCAACCTCTAGCCTCAGCACTAGGCTTAATGCGAGAGGAAGAAGTCTAGGGACTTCTCAATGAGAGAGATGTTCTATTAAACTTCAGTCATGCCTTAAGTATTAAGGAGCTAGCCAGCTGTCGACTTGGATGTGGAGGATCATTTGGGGAAAATGTTCTTTAAGGATGGGGTTAAGCTGGATTAGAGGAAAGATGTGAGTATTCCATATAAAGGTGTACAATGAATTGCTAAGGTTATTCATGGTCTGAACATCTGGGTCTTACTACTGAGCTAACACTGACCTTACTACCTTGGCTATACTTCAGCCAGTTTTTCCCACCTAATCGCACTTACTTCCTATTCATGGTCCTGGCTGAAGCCACCACTCCATCCTTGACCCTGCTGGCACAATCATTCCTTCCCCATAACTAACTCCCTGGAGATTGCTGAATCTGGGCCCCACGGGACTGACCATGCCTCTCTCTCTCTGTGTGTTTGTGGTCAAAGAGTTAGACTCTTACCATTTGCTCCCTTCTCCTGCAGGCCAGTAGGCAAGCCAACACTCACAAGTTTTATCCAGGCACTAAATTTGGCCTTTTAGAGATTTTTATCCCATCTTCTACTGTGAAAGTTATCTATAAAGCCTGGTGATGGTGGTTTAGTTACTAAGTCATGTCTTGACTCTCTTGCAACCCTGTGGACTATAGCCTGTCAGGCTTCTCTATCCGTGGGATTTCCCAGGCAAGAATACTGGAGGGGGTTACCATTTCCTTCTTCAGGGCATCTTCCTGACCCAGGGATCAGACCTGCATATCCTGCTTGGGCAGGCAGATTCTTTACCGCTGAGCCACCTGGGAAGCCCTGTGGAGGCTGGTGGTGGTGGTTGAGTCGCTAAGTCGTTGTCTGACTCTTGAGATCCCATGGACCATAGCCTGTCTGGCTCCTCCGTCCATGGGATTCTCCAGGCAAGAACACTGGAGTGGGTTGCCATTTGCTTCTCCAGAGGAGCCTCCCAGCCCAGGAATCAAACCTGGGTCTCCTGCATTGCAGGCAGATTCTTTACCAACTAGTGGGTGGTAAGAACTAAAGTTTCAGTCCAGGAGGAAATATAAGGATGGAGAGAAGTCACAGCTTCGAAGAGAGTGGGAAAGTGGAATTAAAGATAACAGTATCGATTTTCACTTTTTCTCCATGAAAGGAAGACCTCTGCTTTCCTTTATTCTATCTGCCAAGGTTAGTGGGAGAGTTCTAGTCATTTTTCACCAGTGATTCAGGATGCTAAGCTGCCATGACAGTTCTCTTCTTCATCATCTGGCCCATCTAGGCTGAAACAGAGGAGATTGTTGACTTTAAAAATAAAACAGCCTGCTATTCTACCAGCAAAGTGTGTTTATTCAGGGAAAGTAGAGGAACTGCATTTTGGGATAGGCAGGTTATGGCAAAACCACAGGCAAAGAGGAAGGTTACTTTATATAGGAAAGGAGGAAGTTGGGAGGAAATGCTTCAAACAAAAGTCCGTTGGAAGAAAGTGAGAGTTCAGGGTGGTGACAGTCTCTCACTGGCTGGGGCTGCTTCTGATCAAGGAGCAAATTTTCCCTCCTCTTGTTGGAGTTGCAGGTCTCTTCCTGCTTGCCCTCTTCAAATGGCAATGATGGGTAGTGCCTGGGAGATCCCCTTTCGAGACCCCATCTTAAATGAGGTTTCCTTTCATTCGTTTTCACAGGGCCAACTGAACAGCAGAATGCTATTAGTATTAAAACTTGTTTTGACTCCCCAGATCTATTTTTTCTGTAACTCCTTCCAATCTGGCTTTCCCCTCGGCTTCCCAACAAAATAGCTCATGTCACGGACACCAAAATGAACTTTTGAGAATCCAGTGGGAAATATTGAGGCAGTTCACTTGTCAGGTCCTTTCTCCTCCTGGATACATTCTCTTCACTTGCCTTCCAGGGCACCACACACTCTAATCCTCTCCTCCTTGCCCCAAGTAGTGCTTCCTTCCAGTTTTTTTCCCTGACTCCTCCTCTTTCTCATTCTTTCAACACAGGGCTCAGTCTCTGGACTTTTTTTCTTCTACACTCACTATGTTGGTAATATTTCATCTAGTCCCAGTGCTTTAAGTACTTTCTATTTATGAATGCTTCCTTAATTAATATATCTGACCTGGACATCTCTCCTTAACTCCCAGCTAATATATACAACCGCCTATTAATAGAAATAGTCTCAAAATCAGATTATGTTGCTCCCCTCTTCAAAACTATTCAGTGTCTTTCAGTGTCTTCCAGAGTAAAAGCTAACAGCTTTTCAAAGGCCAAGAAGTCCTACACAATCTGCTCCTCATACCTGTCTGACCTCCTCTCTCCCTCCAGCCCACACCCTCCCAAGACGTTTGCTCTTGCTGCTCCATCTTCCTGGAGAACTCCGCTCCTGAGAGCCACGTGCTCACCTCCCTCACCTCCTCTGTGTCTTGGCTTGAATACCACATTGTCAGTGGGTCATTTATCACCATCTGACGTATTCTATGTGTTACTTGCCTGTTCTATCTCTCCAGTTAATGCTCTGTCTCTCCAATTAATTTTGTGTTCCACCAAGGCATGGAATTTTGTTCTGTTATCTTCTGGTCCCCACCTAGAACAAGGTCTGGCACAGAGTAGGTGCTGTTGGAGACTAGTTGAATGAATGAATGAATGACAAAAATAGATTGCTGTTTCTATTGCATGACCTTCCTCCTTCCTCCAAAGGGAAAAATTCAATTAATAATGTTACTCTGTGTAGGCAGTTTTAAAGACACATTTTCTCCCCACTCATTTGTATGCATCATGGTTTTATCATGTATGTTTAAAGACATTTAAGTGCTTAAAATAAATGAAGTTGATAAGGAAAAAAATCTGATGAGAGCTAAGTTTCCAGGAGACTAAATTTAAACAAAAATTTAAATGTACAATGATTATAAAAGATTTGGGGGAAAATCACATTGCGGGGATATAAAATGAAAGCAAGTGTTTAAAGAATTAAACAAATAGATACAGATATGTCTTTAAAAATTGAAGTCAGATGACAATTTTTTATTCCTATTGTTGATCTGCCATGAAATCTTTAGATTATGGATAAGATAGTAATTGGAGCCAAAATAGGCTTTGCTTAAATCGAGAAAAGCTCTACATCATCCACATAATGCCAATTGGAAGAGCCCTGAAACTATTACATTCAACAGCCTCTGACCAACTTTAACACAGGGTGATGATATGTCTAAGACACCATTTTCCTGCTAAAGCATTAATGATATCTATGCCAAGGCACTGAGTGAAGGAAAAGTTCAGTGTTAAATGGGGAAATTCCACTGAAGTATCAATTTAATCACTGGAGACAAGAAATTTCCTTTGTTAAATTAAAATCAGGTTAGGGAATAGCTACCTAGAAATGAATTAAATTTGAGATTTTTTCAAATAGATTTTTGTAAAATATATCCTAGAGCCTTTTTTTCTCTCACAGGGGGAATATTTAAGATTATCCTCAAGGGACTGGTTTTCAATAATATGAGCTTAATGCCAGGAATCCAAGAGACTGAGATGGAGGAACGCAGGTTTAAATTAGATAATAATGAGGAGGAACACTGAGGGGAAGACGACAGATAAACCGAAGGATAAATCTGTAAATGTCTAGCTTCCTTTCTACTGCCAAATCCATTACATCATATTTGTATCTACCAACCCGAGGCATCCAAGAACTAAAAATATCCACGGAATCCATGAGGCAGGGCCCTTCTTCCCCTGCTTACCTCCTTTCTCCCAACCTTGGCCTACGTTCCTGGCATCTTCTCCTATCTCACTGGAATCAACTTCCAAAAGCACTCTTAGTTAAACAGATGCAAGCATGTTATGCATACACAAGCCCTTCCTTCACACGCACATGCATACACACACAGACACATCTTATCCTGTGCGTATACATTTTATACTACAATATATGATGCTTCTGTAGACAACAGTACCAATAAACTAGTTTATAGACCTTAGGACCAACACTAAAGAATGGAACTTTATTTAAAATTTTTTGCAAAATGTTATGTATTCATTTATTTTTGGCTGTGCTGGATCTTCGTTGCTGTGCAGGCTTTTCTGCAGTTGCAGTGAGCAAGCTTCTTATTGTGTTGACTTCTCCCATTGCAGAACAGGGGCTTTAGGGCATGCAGACTTAGTTAGCACATGGCCTAGCTGCTCCATGGCATTTGGGATTGTCCTGGATCAGGGACAGAACCCGTGTGTCCTGCATTGGCATGCAGATTCTTTACCGCTGAGTCACCAAGGAAGCTGAAAAGTGAAATATTAAATCTACATCTATTACCATTTTGTCAATTATACCTCAATAAAGCTGTGAAAAGTAAAATACTTAATTTCAGATTGAAAAATAAACATTTAATAGGATTGTTAATTATATGTAATTCACTGATGTCAAATCATTGAAGAAATGTTATATGTGAAGATACACACATAAGTGATAGGCTATAATTTGCTTGAGAATATTATTTGTTGAATTATTTGAAGCTTCCCTGGTGGCTCAGATAGTAAAGAATCTGCCTACAACACAGGAGACCCAGGTTCGATCCCTGGGTCCTGAGGATCCCCTGGAGAAGGAAATGGCAACCCACTCGTGTTCTTGCCTGGAGAACTTCATGGACAGAGGCTATAGTCCATTGGGTCACAAAGTGACTAACACTTTCTCTATTTTCCTTATTATTCTAGTTGATGGGATTTCACCTCCACCCCCCGCCCCTGCTTTTTCCTTTGAATGTATCCCTTGTCTCCTGGAGATTATAGACATGGATGTTTTATTCAATCTACAGCCCACGTGGTCACAAAGAGTCGGACACCACTGAGCGAGAAAACAACAACAAACGTGTAAATACAGTAGGAAAATGAAAGCAGCTCAGTTGTGTCTGACTCTGCGACCCCGCGGACTATACAGTCCCTGGAATTCTCCAGGCCAGAATACCGGAGTGGGTAGCCTTTTCCTTCTCCAGGGGATCTTCCCAACCCAGGGATCGAACCCAAGTCTCCCACTTTGCAGGCTCTTTACCAGCTGAGCTGTCAGGGAACTTTTTAGCAAATAGTTTGTGAGAGAAAGGAGAGAATCCCCTGAGAATGCTTGTTTCTCTAAGGCAAAGGATAAGTTCTAACCGCAGCACAATTTGAAGTTCCCTATGTCCCTGGCCCTGCGCTATAAGAACTGTACCCCAATGAACATCCTCACCCTTCAGAGAGAATGCAGACAGATTATTTTCACATCTAACGACCAGGCTCTTTTCTCATTTCAGGTTTCTGTAAAATTCCCTTTATTTTAATTGCCCAAATTAAACGGTTAGAGGCTTCCCAGATGAAGCAATGGTAAAGAATTCATCTTCTGATATAAGAGACACAAGATGCAAGTTTGATCCCGGGTTCCTGAAGATCGCCTAGAGGAGGAAATGGCAACCCACTCCAGTACTGTTGCCTGAAAAATTCCATGGACAAAGGAGCCTGGAAGGCTTAGTCCATGTGGTCGCAAAGAGTCAGACACAATGGAGCCCGAGCACGCATGCACACACACAAGATAGAAAAGCAGTCATTAAAAAAAAGTTTCCCACAAAATCATCATTCATTCTTAATTTTTTCATACATCAAGTCTCCTAAGTTCTAGCAGTCTCTTTGATACATGAATTAGTTAATATACAGCCAAAGTGGACTGTGTATGTTAATTTTTGTCAACTAAATGTCTTTTTCTTTTTTTAAAAACTCTTTGTAAACTCCTTTGAGTCTTTCACACACAGTGGCCATTTTTGAAAGAAAATTTTCTTTTCTAAAAAGAAAATTACTTTTTAGAGGAAGCTAAATGAAATAGCCATCAAAATTCTCTGTGCCCCTGCAAAGGGTTGAATTCAGAGACTTAAGTACTTCATCCAGAAAGTGTCGCTATGATGTGGATGAAATGAAATGAAAGTAATCTTTATATGAGAAAAAAATCTAGTCCCCTAGAAATCTTATAAATGCTTACTAGTTCAGTCTTTATGAGTCATGAGCCACGATTAGTGAAGTATTCCTCCTCAGTTTTCAGTAACCATGAAGGTAGTTTTTATAAAAGTAGTTTTTACTCTACCCGTAGTGATAGCTAGAAAAGATAAACTCCTACACGAAGCAGTGGTGGGGGCAGCGTGGGAAGAGGTTCCGATCTCTGTGGGAAGCTGTGGGTGGTTGGGGACTCCTCAAAGTCCTAGAGGGTACCCTTCTCGTCTATTTTAGCAGTTCCCAGTTGTGTTCAGTGGCTTGACTAGTCTGTTCTGTCTCTGCGTGTCCCTCGAATTCAACACAGACGTTCACAAAACAGCTAATGGTTCTCACTAAAGCACTTGCGTTTGTATCAACCTGCATCAGCAAGTGGAATAAATTATTAAGAGCTTATTCACACACACTTTATCATCCAAGCCACGTGTTCCTGTAAATTTCTTATTGAGTTGTTCCATTGAAAAATAAAGAAATAAAGATGCTGTGTCATTCAACATATTAAACTCAGCACTTCATCTGAGATTCTCCAAGGTCTTGGGTCATAGCATTCACATTGTTTGTTTTTTTGTTTGTTTGTTTGTTTTTTGCCGAGAACATAATGTCTATCTTTTGCGTCGTTCTATTTAAGATTGTGGCTCAAATTTACTTTGGTAGACATGCACTCTTCCACAGAAACTCTTATCGAACAGGAATTGATATGCTGAATGTTACTTTTTACATCTTAAAATAGGAAATTCTCCAAGGTCTTGGGTCAAAATTTAAAAGAACTAGTTTTTAAATCTTGATTTAGAAGGTAAGTTAGGTTTTATTCTATCAAAAGCCAATCTCAAACTTTTGTATTATGTGTGTTTTATGTAAATGTATTTATATGTGTAAATTTCTATGGCTTTACATGTATTCTGCTATTCTGCATACGTAAACACACACACACAGAGAAAGAGAAAGGTAAATGAAATAAAAAATAAAACAGAAGCCAAATTAGAACATCACAGTCTCACAACTTTTCTGTTATTTTTGCAATCCTACCACTCCCTGAAAAGGTCACTGGTAGGCATGGAGAACCGAGCAGATGGAGATGGCTGCATGTACCCACAGTTTCCGCAGAGCTTTGAAATGATTGTGAGGCCATGCCCCTTGGGCATTCAAGGAGCCATCTTGCTCCTCATTAATACAGGCCATTTCAACTGAATACACGCTTACTTCCTCGATGTGTCACCACAACCTGAGGAGGTAAGGAGGTGCTCCCTCTTTGTCCACAATTATGGCACAAATTTCTTTGGCCTAATTTCCAGAAATTAGCTCCAATTACCAGTCCAGTTATACCTGAGAGCCCTAGGGAATGATGTCACATGCCCCCCGCAATGAGAACCTCGGGTTTTCAGACTCCGACAGAGTTGACCTGCAGTCACCAGCGGCCGTGACTGAGGACCCTCACAATCCTTTGAGAACAGCCCTGCAGCGCGACTCTGCTGGTGCGCCCTCCTCAGCCTTGCAAGGGTGCTCTTCTCCCTAACTTTCAGCGCACAGCTAAGACCAAGATGTGATTTTTGCAAGAATTTCCTGAAGAGTTAAAGATAACAGACACATAACTCCACAAGTATTTCATACCTGCCACTAGAGACCTCAGAGATGCCTTTATAACTCTGGGGTGCCTGCCCTTGAGGGCAGTGTAACCCCTGCCTCACAGGAAGCTTCAAACACTGGGCACTCCAGGCTCCAGCCCTGATGAAGGGAGGTGCTCTCTCTGGTCCAGGCTGGCTGACAGAATGCTTGCTGTGTTCTAATTACTTTTTATGCTCCATTTTCAATCCTCACAGCAACCATGTGATAATGACAATTATCCTCCTTGAGAAAGCTTCCTTCTTGTTCCAAAGAATAGAAAGATACTTATAGGTAAGCATCAGGTAAGCTATGATCCATCTTCTGGCTTGGACTATGAAGGTGAATATATGTGTACATCAGAAGTTACAGTGCTATTATAAACAGCAACCTAGATGTCCACCGGCAGATGAATGGATAAGAAAGCTGTGGTACATATACACAATGGAATATTACTTAGCCATTAAAATACATTTGACTCAGTTCTAATGAGGTGGATGAAACTGGAGCCTGTTATACAGAGTGAAGTAAGTTGGAAAGAAAAACACCAATACAGTATACTAATGCATACATATGGAATTTAGAAAGATGCTAATGATGACCCTGTATGCGAGACAGCAAAAGAGACACAGATGTATAGAACAGTCTTTTGGACTCCATGGGAGAGGGCGAGGGTGGGATGATTTGAGAGAATTGCATTGAAACGTGTATATTATCATATGTGAAACAGATCGCCAGTCCAGATTCGATGCATGAGACAGGGAGCCCAGGGCCAGTGCACTGGGATGACCCTGAGGGATGGGATGGGGAGGGAGACCAGAGGGAGGGTCAGGATGGGGAACACATGTACACCCATGGCTAATTCATGTCAATGTATGGCAAAAAGCACTACAATATTGTAAAGTAATTAGCTTCCAATTAAAATTAAAAGAAAAAAAATTAAAAAAAAAAAAGAAGAAGTTACAGTGCTATCTTGCAGAGACATGGAAAGTGATGTGGATGCTATAGAGTGAAAAACCAGATCCAGGGGACCCAAAGGCAAAGGCTGAGGATATGGTGTGTGAACTCCACAAGAGGATGTTCACCCCTGGAGAGAACAGAGGCCAGAGGTGAACAAGAAACAGTAGGTCTAGGCCTGGTGGACAGTCGGGAGTCAAGCAATAAGATCAATGCAAAATATTCATCAGTGAAAGCAAGAATGCACATTCCTCCTCAAAGATGTGAGTAGCAATTTGTAGTTACACCCTTTTGGCATAGTTAAACTCACTGGAGATGGTATTCATTGTATTGTCATATACAGCATATGACTACTCTGAAAATACAGCCTTTTTAATGTTTCATTGCTTCAGCTCCTCTGCTCTCTCAAATTACTTGACGCAACAGCTTTCAAGTCACAGCACTGCTACCTTCAAGATTTTGCAAGCACTGAGTATCAACTATAGTAACAACAATTACTATAGAATTTAAGGAGTGTGTGCTCAAGCTAAAATCTGAGCTGAGAAAGTAGAATGCTTCATGAGATTTTACTGCGGAAATCTATCCTAACAACATAATATTTACTGTCTTCAAGATGATTAAAATAGGAACAAAAATAGCACACTTCTTCCCCAGACAGGCTATATAGATGATTACTAACGATATACAGATATTCCTGAACAACATATTTTAGCTCTACCCTCTAAGTATAACTAAACTTGACTACAAATCCAAATTCTCAGACTAACAGTCGAAGAGCATCTTTCAAACAGCTAGGCAACAATCCTGCCTAAAGAAAAGTGTCCATGTGCTAACACTAGAATCTACCCTACCTAAAATGACCTTCCCCTGGAAGTTGTTTTAATAAACTTTCCAGACTCTGACTCAATACAATTTAGTGCTTCTGTTCAACTAGCCACATGCATTATCTCGAGTCATCCTTTCACTGGTCAAGATTACTAAAAAATGTCAAATGAATGAAATCATACTGAGAGAATTTCTCCAAGTCAGCGATAGACTGTGATTCTCATTTCATATATGTATGTATGCTTTCTGTGCATGCATGCTCAGTCATGTCCAGCTCTTTGAGACCCCATGGACTTTGTAACCCACCAGGCTCCTCTATCCATGGGATTTCTGAGGCAAGAATACTGCAGTGGTTTGCCATTTCCTTCTCCAGGAGTCTTCCTGACCAAGGGATGGAACCAGTGTCTCTTGCATCTCCTGCCTTGACAGGCAGACTCTGCCACTGTGCCACCTGGGAACGCATATATATGTTATATATAATTGTTAGAAAATATATATACATATATAACACATAAATATAATTTCTAAAAAGTACATATATATGATTTCTAATAATTAAACAATTATTTCATTGATCCCTTCCAAATATTTTCAACTCTATTTAACTGCTTCATTTATGTTTACCTTTATTCTTCATCAGTTTTGGCCAACTTAGTTTTGCCATGTACTTATAACCATCAAATAAAGAGTCAGAAAAAGAATTCAGTCCAGGATAAGACCTTTAATCTCCAGCACTTCTGTTCCATGACTATGATGAGGTGTACCCAAAGAAAGGACCTGGGAATTGGATGATTTCACTTGAGGCTTTGACCTTTTCCACCTTCCGCTGCTCATGCCCAGCAAGCTTAAGGCCTCACCTCAGTCTCCCCCTGGGGCTTTCCTAACAGTGGGCAGGAACATTCGTTTAGCTCTGCACAACTTTCCACTCACAGATACAGATCCATTTGAGGAAGGAAAGAACCAAGTAAGAAAGTTTAGCGTCTCATCTCAATGAGGTTTGGATTACAATAGTTTTTCTTACTCCTGACCTTCATGGCTGATTCCAAATCATGATAACGGACTCTGACCCAGTTCCCTATCTGAATACTTTGGCTTGTTTATCCGTTGGTTCTTGTTCCTGAACTTCTCCAGTAACTTAATATCCTGCTTCATTGTGTTGACTGGGTTTTTTCCTGTACTAATTGGCAAGTCAGACCTCCCAGGCTACCACGGAAACCCCCAACCCCCCCAGCTCACCTGTACGGCACTCCGGGAGTACCAGTACTACATGGTAGTATTAATACTGTCTAGCAATGCTAGCAGCTAAAGGTGAATCTACACTGAGACATTTCCATTAAAGTTCTGGCAACTACTATAACCACTGCTTTCTAATTTCCACTTGTTTGGGAGATACTTACCCATTTGAAGACATTATGCATTTTTTAATGCATTTTTTTTTGCATTTTTATTTAAAAGTGAAGTTGTTCAGTCGAGTTCGACTCTTTGTGACCCCATGGACTGTAGCCTACCAGGTTCCTCCGTCCATGGAATTTTCCAGGCAAGAATACTGGAGTGGGTTGCCATTTCCTTCTCCAGGGCATCTTCCCGACCCAGGGATAGAACCCAGGTCTCTGGCTTTGCAGGCAGACACTACCATCTGAGCCACCTTAAAAAGCTATCTTCTATTTGCAAATTCTGTTTGCTCATAGCCTCACCTCACCCTTTTTTCCCCAATCAAGTTCTTAGTCTGGGTATGCTCTTGAGGGATGAGCGTGGCCATATGTCCAGCAGAGAGTCTAACCAGCCCCCACATGAAGGTGTGGATGAGACTCCCACTCCCAGGCTCCTTCCACACATCATCTCCATATGTGGAGATGTGGTGGTTTTTTGGAAAGATTTTAAAGAGGTTCTCTGTAAGAAAAGCTGTCAGAGTGAGGAAGGAGCCCAGCTTTTCCAGGAAGCCTGGGCCACAGCTGTCTCTGGGAGCAGGCGAGGACGGGAGGCAGGCTGCTGGGCCCTGGGGCGCCGCTGAGCAGGCCGGGCAGGTCCGCAGTCACTGCTCCCCCACTCATGAAGGGTGATTTTTTGAGAGACAGGAAGTGAGGAGCGTGCGTGGGCAGGGCCTTCGACAGAATTTTGAGGAGTGGTTTCAGAATGAGGCAAGAGGGGCTCCAGCTCTGCTTGAGGGATTAGAGAGCGAAGGATAGGGGACGGTTTGTGCTCTTTCGTTTATTTTTCTCAGAAGTGGGGCTGTGAGTTGTGAGTTGGATACCCTTTCATGTTTCTCAAAAGACAAAAGTAAAACCAGAATTAAATTTTAATGTTAGTGTTCATTCTTTAGTACCTCATAGGCCAGTCTGTCAGTTTTTGCTGTGAAGCAAGTTACTCTAAAACTTAGTGATGGAATAAAATGGCTAATTGTTTAACTCACATTTCTGTGCAGTGTCCTGGGCTCAGACAGGCAATTTTTGTGTCAGTGAGACTCGTGTATGTGGGTGGTCAGCAGCCAGTCGGGGAAGGCAGTCAGGCTTCGGGGGGCTGCTGGTCTTAATGAGGCAGGAGATGGGGCCTCTAGGATACATGTCCCTCCTCTTGTTGGGAGAAACTGAAAAGTCGCCTTTCTTCTCCCGACGGTAGCGTAGAGTCTATTTCTCTGCACCCTGCATCTGGACTGTGTAGCTTGCTTTGCTGATTTAACAGGTACGAAGCAAATTGTATCATTTCTAAGCCTGTTTGCTCTCCTTTTTGTAGAACTTTGATTACAAGTCACACAAGTCACAGGGGGGACCTAGTTCCCACCGGGCTCCTTTGCCCTTGGGATTCTCCAGGCAAGAATGCTGGAGTGGGTTGCCATTTTCTCCTCCAGGGTTATTCCCAACCCAGGGATTGAATCCGCATCTCCTGCATCTCCTGCATTGGCAAGCAAATTCTTTACCACTGAGTCACCTGGGAAGCCAATGAAATACTAATGAGATGACATTGAAATCGGAATTGCAATAAGCAGATAAATGCATAGTTCAAAATTGGCTCGGTCAGATAGAGAATAAAATTTACGTGATATTGTGTTGCTTCAATAACTTAAGGAAAACTCAGTATTTCTCTTATGAAATTGTCGAGCTGTCATCACTTGTCACCCAACATCCATGAAGCTCTGTTTCCTGAGAAGTGACATACACCTATGTGGGTATGCTTCTTGATTTGATGATTGCAGACCTGTTGCTCTGTTTCACTAATCGATCCCAGATTCTTTATGGAGGTGGCTATTACCATGTGACTTGTAATCAAGCAAGCTTTGAATTATGGGCATAAGGTATTTCACCATAAACCAGAGAAATTCAGAGAGTATGTATCTCTAAGAGCCTAAGGAGAAGACTGAGTCTTGTTAGACTTTACCAGTGACACAAGACAGTATGGATGTCTCGGAGGATGAGAAACACCGAGAGCTGAGAGATTGCTGCGGTGGCTCATGATCCGAGACATGAACACCGTGTAGAATGACCTTAACTCCCAGGAACAAGTGATTCAGAGTACAGTGACTAGGATTCTCATGGCTTCAACTTCCCATTCCAATTGGAGGGGATTCAAGATAGAAAAAACAGGACAGTGGCCTGAGATGGCTGAGGTGCACACCAAAGGAAAGATTTCAGAGAGTCCAGGCTCTTGCATCTTCCCATACATGTGTGTGTGCTTAGTCGTTCAGGCTCCTCTCCCCATGGGATTTCCCAGGCAAGAATACTGGGGCGGGGGGGTGGGTGTCATTTTCTTCTCTGGGGGATCTTCTTGAACCAGGGATTGAACCAGATTTTCCTGCATCTAGGGTGGATTCTTTACCACTGAGCCATCAGGGAAGCCAACAGGGGGCTAGTTACTGAAAAGAATAAATGAGATAACGTGTTGTTTCTCAGACTTTCAGTTCAGTTCAGTTGCTCAGTCATGTCTGACTCTTTGCGATCCCATGGACTGCAGCACACCAGGCCTCCCTGTCCATCACGAACTCCCAGAACTTGCTCAAACTCAGGTTCAATGAGTCGATGACGACATCCAACCATCTCATCCTCTGTCGTCGGCTTCTCCTCCTGCCTTCAGTCTTTCCCAGCATCAGAGTCTTTTCCAGTGAGTCAGTTCTTCATATCAGGTGGCCAAAGTATTGGAGTTTCTGCTTCAGCATCAATCCTTCCAATAAATATTCAGGACTGATTTCCTTTAAGATGGACTGGTTGGATCTCCTTGCTGTCCAAGGGACTCTCAAGAGTCTTGTCCAACACCACAGTTCTAAAGCATCAATTCTTTGATGCTCAGCTTTTTTTATAGTCCAACTCTCACATCCATACATGACTACTGGAAAAACCATAGCTTTGCTGAGACAGACCTTTATTGGCAAAGTAATGTCTCTGCTTTTTAATATGCTGTCTATTTTTCATCCAAGGAGCAAGCATCTTTCAATTTTATGGATGCAGTCACCATCTGCAGTGATTTTTGGATCCCAAACAAATAAAGTCTCTCACTGTTCCCATTGTTTCCCCATCTATTTACCATGAAATGATGGGACTGGATACCATGATCTTCATTTTCTGAATGTTGACTTTTAAGCCAACTTTTTCACTCTCGTCTTTCACTTTCATCATCTCAGATTTTACCATTCATTAATAAGATTCCCTCTCATCCCTACCTGGATATCTTGTTAAAATGCAGATTTTCATTTAGTAAGTTTGGAATGGAGCCTGAGATTTTGCCTTTCTTACAAGCTTTTTGATGGTCCAAAGACCTCACGTTAAATGTTTGTAAAGTATGTGGGACGTAACTGATGATCTGAAATTACTACTAGTCATTATCCCAATTATCCTCATCGAACTCATAACTGTAAACTGCTTCCATTTATATTTAATTATCATGCAACACAACAAAGATAAGTTATCAAATTACCCAAGATAATTTTTCTTATAAACTTGGCTTAATCTCAGTAATGTTCTCTGTCTCTGTGTGTTTATTTTCATATTACATGGCTCATTATGCACAATTTTAAAAACCAGAGAGAATGACCATGAAAATATCTTTAATTTATAATTTTGTTAATTATCTATGTCCATTTTAGTATATGAAGAAGAAAATATAATTTATTGAACTGCAAAAAGTTCAATTCCTACTTTACCCAATCAAAAAATATTATTGTCAATAGTAATACTGGTTGATTTCATTCAATAACAAAATATTATGCTCAATAATGACACCAACTGTTACATGTACCAAGAAGAAAAAAATTGGAGGAACATGGCCTAAATTATCTAAAAACGCAGTTATATTTGGAAATCACAGCCTTGTATCAGGAGTTACCTCTCCATTTTTTTCTTTCTTTAATGTAATTTTATACTCTTAAACTTTGCATAAGGCATATGTTTGACATTTGTAATTTAAAAATTAAAGGAAAAATTATTATTTTGAGCCCTTGTTTACTCTTGACTTTCTCAAATTAGCGTCTTTGTAAAACAGAGAAAATATCTTTCAAAGTGAAGTGCTTTCCTTTACTGTTAAACATTTTTACAGAACAATGAAGGACATGCTAAGTTTTTCCCAAGGCCTAGTTACTCCTTGGCAGTAGGTTATGCATTCCAGTATATAGCTTTTTAATTGTGCTGGGAGTTCAACTCTTCTGTCTTTGATACTTTGGTTTAAGAGCTGAAAGAGTTAATATAATTCCATGAGTAGAATCAACTCAGAGTAGACACATTGCACAACAATAGGAGGGTTAAATTTTTGTAATTTTTTTCCTCAACTATACAAGAGAATTTAAAAAGCATAAAATGGAAATGTAAAAAATGTATTGTTTACTATTTAGGGTGATATCAAATTATAGTATCTTTGACCCGAGCGGAATTTTCAGGCATCATCTGGTTCAATCTCATTTTTAGGTAAAGGAACTGAGATCTCCAGGGGTTAAATGAGTGCAATTTGTAGTGAGGTTGTTAGGATGAATGCCACAGAATAATGCATTGACTTAAATTAAACTTCTGTCTATAAACAGATCTTAACATTTCATTCTTTTGTGTACAAAATTATTTCCAATACAAGATTCAAAATTATTTTGTGAGTTTCAAAGTACTGAAGGTAAAGTCTTACATTTGTTATATAACCTTCTGAGTCCTATGGGATAAAACACTTATGGTCCCTCCCAAACTTTAGCAAAGTAAATGACTTTTCCTTGAAATACCCGTTTTAGGAACTGTTTCTACAGCTTTAAAGTTCCTGTCTATTCCCAAGTGTGTGAACCCCATGACGCTACAGATTTGGAGTTAAGATCTGAAGAGCACATGAAAACAATTGGCTTTAAATGAGGGTCACAGAAGATGGAAATCAGAGCTATGATCAGAAATTATTTTTCTGTTTTAGATTTTCAATTAAAAACAATAAACTGCTATAAGAAAAATGTCTCTTCAGTAGGATGTGTAGGCCTTCCAATACCCAAACTCAACTTTAGCACAGATGGAGAATGTATATTCACTGTTGGTCTTATAAAATCTGGTCCAAAATGCCTGACTGCTAAGTGAATGCTCTTTGGGTGGTAATTCCTGTTAAGATAGGAATGATCAAAGCAAGTTTAATGTTGAAAACAGGTATGATTCCTGAATTTGGATGAGAAATTTTATTCATCAGTATCAAAAACAGAAGGGATACAGTTTCGCTGAGGGTGAAAATCTAAGGGGTTGAGTGTCAATGAGTTCCCTTGAGATGTCTCTGCACTGTCAACACCTGAGGTTGCTCTTTAAAGATCATCACATCTTTAGGCCTGGCATAGAGCAATAAGGAGACTTAGGTTCCAAACAGCTGCATTTCTGATTTATCTAGATCCATGATTCATATCCATTCTTTCTTTCTCTTTAGAAATGAGATTTATGTCTCTTCTCCCACCCAATTGTTTGCCTGATATATCTTCTTTTTGGCAGAATATTTTTTTTAAGTTGAATCTCATCCTTATGAAAAAGTAGATCTGTGATATTTTAATGATTTACATTATTTGCTGTTCAACCCTTTGTTATCTATACTGGAGTTTTTTGTTTTTTTTTAACAGCATGCAAACACACACACATACATGCACATGGTAATGCGGAAGAACTCAGTGAAAATGTATGGAACTACTCAGTTTCTTAAAATGATAGTTTTATTGGGGAAAAAAAAGAATGTACAAAAACCAAATTTTACCACTATACCATGAGTATAATTGTTCCTAGAGCTTTATGGACAAGTATCAATTTTACCAAGTGATGACAAAAATTGTTTGTTTTCTGTGTCAGTTTTTACCCAGGTGAAATTCTATCAAATAGAGAAGTCAGCTCTAATCCTGGTTGTTATGGGAATTTGAGAGGAAAAAACGCCATCTTGTAGAAGTAGAAAGCTGTAGGGAGAGAACAAATCAGCAAAGATGGCATGTTCAGGCTCTCTCCCCCCACATCTCGTAAATAATTATGTAACGGCTGAGATCGCTTATAGCACTATGGTTAGGAGTTGCCTTGGGTGATTATTGACATATTAGCTCCACCCATAAAATGGCGGGAATTACTGCTGCCTCACGGCTGCGCCCCTTCGATCAGCCATGAGAGGAAAGAATATGGCGTGTTTACTGTTGCGGCTGCGGCCTCAGCCAGGAGGGAACACTGCTGTGGCTGCTGCGCCAGTCAGGAGAGAGGTTGTGTTGTGTTAGGTTGTGCTGTGGCTGTTCCAAGTGAGAATAAACGAGTCTGGCTGGTCCTACAGCTCCTCTAGTCTCCTTCCAGCCTCTTAGCTCACGCCTTGCCTACCTGGGGTTCAGTGAACAGGGCGAAGAGTGTAAACAGTGAGACAACTGGCATCAGGAAAAGAATGAACAGAGATACAAAAGCCCAAATTAATACTAACGTTTATTCTTCATAAACTACGCTAGGAGACAGTCGAGCAGAAGTCATGATATTCCTCTTTTGGTTTGACAGCCATCCAGCTGAGGCTCCTGGCACAACCGTCCCCATCCTGTAAGTAATATCGCAGGTGACGTCCTGAAGTTGTAATGGAAATACACTTTCTGGTTTGAATCTCTAAGGGAAACGATGACCAAAGTTTGGCAAAAGGCCATGGCCTCCCCTCTTGAAGGACTCTGGAGGACTATCAAAAGTCCCCAACCTGCAGAAAGCTCTCACCCAACAGACAGAATCTAGTTTGAGCAACTCCCAAGGACACTGTATTTTAATGGGACAAACATTGCTGGGTTGGTTTTACCACATTTCTTAAAAACCTTATGACAATGAAGCCTTCAGAAGTGAGTTTCTCAACGGTGGTACCTTCATGAATTGTCTCCATTCAATCGCCAATCTTACCATTAAGAATCTGGGAAATTAAGAAGTTGAGAGGAAAAGGAACCTGAGAAAGTGGTAGAGAGGGAAAGAAGTCTGGAATCACGCCAGAGAGCAAGCATGTGGAAACACTTTGTCTTCCTGAGGACGCCTGTGGACGGCTGCATAGGAGGCGCAGCTGAGGTCCATGGGAGCCTGATTATTGAGTGACACATGCAGCTCATCTTGAAAGACAGATTGGCCTTGCCCTTTCTCGAACCTAAAGCTGGGAAACTTCCTTTCCTTAGCCTCTTTAATACTCTTCGTATTACTTCTGGACAAAGGATGAAATACTGAATGTGACTTTTCTTTTCCCAAACTCAATTCTCAATGACCTTGTCTTTCTTAACCAAGTCTCATTATCTCCATTTCTCCCCTTTTCCCTCGTACACTTGTGCCCGCAAACCATGTGAAATTAATTTTGGATCAATCACTTTTGGTACTAGTCTAGCTCATTTCCTTATTTTTCCCCAAAGGTAAATCTCTAAACAAAATGCTCTTTTGAAAAAAAAAAAAAAACAAAGAAAAAAAAAAATGCTCTTTTGTGAACAGTAAAAATCATTTGGTTGGCAGATCGCCAGCTTTTGCTTGCAGTTGTTAACTGGCTTAGATGTGTACCAGAAGCAATACAGTGCTTTAATGAACCAGTAATACCTTTACTTCAGGACCGGATTCTAGGAAGCATCCAGCTTCCCTTTTACAGTCAGAGTGGTGGGAGGTCAAGGTAAGATCTGTCCTTGTGTTTTAGAGATTCTCCCTTCTCCAACATTTTCATGAAGTAAATGAAAATGATGTCTACTCCATCTTCCATTGACTAGCACCACCGCCCCCATTGTCTATCTCATAGTTTTGTGTGTTTTTTTCAATTTTTAAAAAAATTTATTTAGTTTTGGCACTCAGGCTCAGTTGCAGCTTATGTGCTTAGTTGCCCTGAGGCATGTGGAATCTTCCTACATTTCCTACACCTACATGGATCAAATCCATGTCCCCTGCATTGGCAGGAAGATTCTTAAACACTAGACGACCAGGGAAGTCCTCTAGACCATAGATTTAATTGGAAATAATCTTGCTTAATCTTCAATAAATTATGAAAGAAACTGCTATGTTCTCTCCAGATACTTTAATTTATAGGATCATCCCAAGGTTTGTCCTGAGACTCATTCCGGGAACACTTCAAAGTTTTAATAGCAGCAATTGTGTATGCATTTGTATAGCACGCTGTAGTTTTAAATTTCAGAAAACGAAAATATCAGATCTAAAACTTCCAGTCTATAAGAATAACTTGACTTTCCACCTTATTGCTGTCGGCTGATAAATGTCTCCTTACTGTTTTGGTATTACACTAATTTGGCATGCTCTTGTGAAATACTAAGTAATTACTCACATGGAAAGAAACTGACTGGGTAAATGTAATTTTGGGTTAATTCAAAAGACCTCTTAGAAGACATGTTATAAAGAATTTAGGAGATCTTAAAATAACAATGTTGGTATTTTCATAACAAATATGTTTACTTTAGTAACTCAGATTAAAGACAGATTGCCTACTTCTTAGTTTCTGTTTAGATTTTTTTTAAGTTGATGGTATATGCAATCTACATTGCATTATAGATTTTTTCTTCTGAAATTTTTTGAAAATACAGGGGAAAAAAGCAAAAAAAAAACACAATGAACACTCATGATTTTGCCACTCAAAATTGATATTTTTACCATTTTTGTCATAAAATAAAAGTCAAAGTCCTCTTTGGAATTCATTGACTTTCTAAAGTGTGTTTGTAGAAGTGGAATTGTGGAAGTGGGATCTTCTCATGATGTCAGTCTGTTTTTCTGAAGTATAATACCTGTTGTGATAAAAGCTGAAATATACCAACAGTCAAACTCTGATACAATCTGACTTCTCAAGTGTGTTGCCTACATGCTATTGGCTGTTACTTACTCTCACCATGACTACCAGATAAATTAATACATCAACATAATCAAATGATATAAATAACCACGAATGATGCCTGTTGGGTATTTTATCCACAATGATTTCATTTCTGAACTCATATAAATTTTTTATTACTTTGGAGAGGTTAGCCACTGCTAATAATAATATAAATTATTTTCTTGTTTGATGAGAAAAAATATGCATAATTCCTATCCTGTAATGCCAGTGAAGCAACATAGAGGCCATAAATACAATTTCCCCTCTAAGAAAACACTCAGCAACTCCTTTTTTTTTAAAGGGAGTGGGCTTATTTCTAAATTACTTTAAAGAATGAGTATTTAAATGTTAACCTGGGTGCTAGCTGTCTCAGGGAAAGAAATAGGAAGATGAAACAGAGGAACATTCCTAGAAATGAGTGTGTGACCTATGTGGTCCTTACAGTAAATTATACTAATTCTACATTGATGTTTATGTGTTGTGGCCCTATTAAGCTGATATAACTTTTCCATTAAGTGGGCAGGTGGATTTCCTGTAGTACCCCCAGTGCCTGAAGAGGTATATTGTTTTCTTGTGTTTCCATTACAACATACCGACTCAGAGGGAATCCTCTGTGGTATTTTCACATAGGTTGTGAATCTTTTATCTGTAGGTTGTGTTTGTATCTGAGAGGTGAATATTAATAGCCTCTTGGCAGCAGAGTGACTTTCTTAAAACAGGGGTTTCCCTGTGTATGGGTGGATTAACCTTTCAAAATATATGTTTCTACTTAAACCACTTGGTTACTGTTTGATTCAAAGGCTGTCATAAAGACACCCTCTCCACGTCTCTGTTAGACCTTGTAGTACACTCACCTAGACCTGAGAAGAACTTTCAGTATAGAACAAGGTAAGTAACGTAGCCTCCTGCCTTTACTTTCATTTCGCTTACTTATCCAAGTTTGCTGTAACTTAATTTCTTTTGAAAATGCCCAGAGCTCTCATGTTAAAATGGTATGTATGATTGATTTTTGAGTTTGGTAATATTAGCAGTTAAGATCTGGTTTCGTGTATTCCAGTGGGAAATGAGATAGAATTTATAAAATGTACCATTGTGTGATGTTCTCCTTTAAAATTTTTACAGCTTTCACCCTTTAGTCCTTCGGTGCATGTCAGATAAGAGAAGCTTCTGAAATGACACATTTAACTAAGTGATGGTATCCTATTTACTATTTCTAACAAATCTTTAAATAATAACTAAATTTAGGCACTCATGGTTAGTTTTACTACGTTTGTCCTCTTAGGTGATATTGCAGGGTTCAGCAATCTTGAGTATGCTGTAATCAGTGCAAGGATCCAGGCAGTGTGTGTCACTGTGGTGGATAGCCTTCATTATACGTTTCATGTATGATTCATGTAGCATCATGTTGATGGAAAGCATAAAAAGTTCTAAATATAAAGTTATTGGGTTGATTTATTTAGTCAAATTTTCCAAAGGAGATTGGAAAACAGACTTTCATAGGTATAATTTTAATGTCAGCAATCAGATTGACATCCCAGGAACATTCATTCTAAAAGCTAACAGTGAACAAATGTACTCAAGATGACTACGACAGAGTGATGATTTTTTCACTGATCTAGCAGTGTCTGGTTTAGTCACAAAATTTTTTACTGTGAAATACTACAGGACTTCATTCTTGGGAATCTCAGGCAATGCCCTGTTGCAGAAACTTGGAAAGACCTTTTTTAAATGGCAAAGCATCCAAGGACTTGCTCTCACAGCCGAAGGCCTGCACAGGATCTTAACGTTATGAGTGACAAGCATTTGTAAAATGAATCAGTGTTAACACAGGCTATTTTCAGAAATATTCTCCTCAAATTTTGGAATCTGCTTTTTTTTAATAAGAATTGTAATACGTTTTTAAAATCCAGAAAATGAAGAGAAACAAATCCTCCCATTTTCTCCTTTCTTTTTCACTTTCTTTACATCTCTCTCTGACTCTTTCCATCTTTTGATCTCTCTCTCCTCTCTGCCTCCCTCTCAGCTGGTTTCCCTCACTCTTCACTAAGTTTACATTGTAATTAGTACATCATTGGCTTCCTGTATAATTTGTCCATTGAAATTTTTAGCCACTGAATAATTTCCCAATTTTAATAAGACAAATGAGGCATGAATAGGAAAGAAATAGTATTTCTTAAACATAGGAAATTTAGTATTAAACTCAGTTCCTCCTGCTAAAGGAACCCAAAACACAGATGTCAGAGGGACCTGAGGATCATTGAAGAGACAGGCACCATCCTAGATGCCTCATCAGCAAGGTCCTGACTCCTTGACCACCTCCTTCCACTGGGGTTAAGCGTCTTTGCCTACATAGTGAGGGGGTAGGGGGAGGAGGGGATGAAGATGCTTACTAAGTTCTTTGTCAACTGAATACTTCCTGCCAAGGATAAAGCCTGAGGCCTTATTTTAACTGTTAGCTTTTAAAAATTGCTTTTTAATGTTTTACTCTTAAGTGCTTTAGCTATCAATTCGTAAACATTGCCTCCTCATTAAGATTAGATAATGAAGAGATCTCAGAGGAAAACCTGTTAGTCACAGTTGTTCTGCCATATGTTTGGAGTTGTGACAGTTTAGATATTTCAAATATTGTTTTCATGAAGGAAGAAGGATTTAAAATAAAAGAAAACATATTTTACACACATATGTCCTCAAGTCTTTAAGCAAGAGGAAAGAATTTTAAATATGTCTTTCTACTGAAATTGCCCAGAGAATGAGTAAAAAATCCATTTTATTTGAAAACACTGCCAACATGAAGCATTCCCAGGTTTTAAAATAAAAACAACATATGAGTGAAAATTATTTTAGTGACTGCAAAGCACAGTTCCAACAAATGGATCCCTTGATTGATCTAAGAATGTAAAAAACCTTGGGGGACAGATAAAGAGTCACACTGGGGCAGTTAGTCCACAGTTAGTAGATTATTATGGTATGTAATCAAAGTTAATTGTTCTATGCTTTTGCTAATCTGACGCAGTAAATTCTGCAAGAAGAAAGATATTAAGTGAAGTAATTCATAAAATACATTTGAAAGTAAATTACTTTTTTCACAGTTTTAAAATATATCTTAAATTACAAAGATGGTGAAATGTTTCCTTTTAATGTGAATAAATATTGGTAAATAGTTATGTCCAGATGACAGATTGTATGCTTACAGAATATATCAGTAGATTCTCAGTAGTTTGCCATATTCGCTGTTTTTTCCTTCAGTTTTAAGGAATACATTATCACTTTTTAACCAACTCTTTACTAGGAGAAAAGGGTTCAAAAGTATTCTGGGAAGAAAGCTTACTTTTTTTTTAACTACAAAAGGCAAACAACTGTAGTTATTAAAACATGCAAAAAACTGTTCAGTCTAAACTATTGGAAAATATGCTCCCCTTTTGAATTTTTCTTGTAGAG
This sequence comes from Cervus canadensis, assembly GCF_019320065.1. Lineage (NCBI taxonomy): Eukaryota > Metazoa > Chordata > Mammalia > Artiodactyla > Cervidae > Cervus > Cervus canadensis. The sequence goes on from NC_057404.1 coordinate 60,298,065, forward strand.
AGGAACATAAAATATTGGAAGAATATAAAAAAAATCAAATTTGATTTATAATTGAAAAATGTGAGTAGGAAGATTCTTAATCTCAAAATGTTTCATGTAGACAAATTTAATCCTACTTAAATGTGTGTTAAAAATAACATAGATTTCTAATTAGAGATTATTCTGTTGCATATTTAAAAACAAGAAAGAATATCAAAAAATAAAACCATTAACATTAACATTAGATAAGGCTATAACATAGACTGTATAATTAGTCTGAAAGGATCTTGAATTTCATAGTGAAAATGAAAGGATAGATTCTCTATTTGAAATCCTGTGTCCAGGGGTCAGGTTTCATCTCAGCTTCTTATTAAATCAGAAAGTATTTATTAAAATCTCAGTACTGAGCTTAGTGATTATTAATTTTTATTATACATGTATTTTTGTTAAACAGTAATTTATTTTCATTTGAGTCATATTGAGATAGCCTAGTTCTTTATATATACATTTGTTAATCTGGTAATTACCTGGACTTAAAAATTCCAAGGTAATTTATATGTAGTCATGGATATTTAGACTTATCCCAATTCCTTGATGTTAATAATAATGATAATAATAACATGTTATTATTATTCTTTTTAAAGTATAGTCACTGATATGGCTTCTATTGCTAAAAATTTGGTGCATATTGCCATAAAACAATACATCTTTAATCTCCCACTTTCAAGATTGTCAACAAAAAATCAGCCTTCATAAATAGTATTGTACATAAAACATTCATGTCACATTAGAATCACTTTCTCTACCAGTTTTCTAGTGAGTTCTGAATGTTAAAGCATATTTAAATTCTACAGTATTTATTTAGAACTTACTATTCACCAGACAAGTCAGGGCAAATCTTGTAGTGGAGGCAAACTGGCAATGCTTTCAAGAGTAACCTCTTGCCTAACCTCTATGTTTTTCCACTTGAAGATAGGAAGTATTACTGTTACTTCACAGATGAGGATACTGGGGTTCAGAGAGTTTAATTTGCTAAGAGTCACAAAGTTTGTTGAGTGTTAGAGATGGACTGGAACTCACATCTTTTGACACTTACTTAATCCAATATTTTTTGTAATAGGCTCAGCTGGTAAAGAATATACGTGTTAAGAAAGGTGAATTTATAAATTAGGGGGCCTCAATGAAGTTCAACAGAAATCCAAAGTTTGAGAATAATTCCTCAGACAGAACTGGATAAAGACCCAGAGTAAGCACATGTTTGTCTTGCTGTGGAATGAATGGTCATTCTATGGACAACACATTCCTCTCTGTGGGGTAAGAATTGGCCATTGGTCACATTTCAGCAAGCCTTTAAGAATTATGTGTCACAAGTGATATTGCAATACATGTCATTCTAGGATGACCACAGCACCTAAGTGTTGGAAAAGCTTTTAGCCATTATGCTATCCAATCCCTTCAAATTTGAGGGACCAACTTATGCAGGGATGAGCGAGTTTAGTGACAGCCTTGGTGACAGAATCTTGGTCTCTTGACTTCTGATTCAAGAACTTTTCCAATTTCAGTCCGCAAATGTTAGTTTTTCGTATAGAAGTAGTGTGGGTACCCTGAAGTGCTTGAACAGTAGAGAATCTGTGGTTGTGAAGAATTTTACTTTACTGCCATAAAACAAAAAAGGCTTCTTAGAAGGAAATAGATGATAAAAGTCCCCTGATTTGGCACCTTTCTCAGAAATATGAAGTTGGAAAAAAAAACAACACAGCCCTTCTTTTAAGTTGCTTTTTTTTTTTTTTTGGTTTAGCTAAACAATGGGTACCCCAAAATCTCTTTCTTATTTTTAATTTCCCTCGTCATTACTGTAAATGACAGTAATGTGTAATTTTCCTCTCTTCCAATTTCTTCCACATCTACCATCAAAGGGCCTTAAATACTTGTTTAGATACGGGAATCTTTCTTACCAGAGAAAACAAATGAATGAAAACCTAGAACAAATGTTTATTTTTTTGAATGGCATTATTGTATTCTTTAAAAGCCTTAAGCTTATGTCTTACTTAGCATAGAAATTTTGTGAAATATTTCAGTGAAATCTTAGCTGTTTGCTTATAAATTTAGGTTGATTTTTTAAACACCTGATATGCTTTATAGTCCCTTTTCCAGGCTAAGAGAATTCCTTTTCCTTTTTCAATATAAAATTGTTTTAATAGGGAGCTCTGGGGATAAAACTTCTTGAACAGAAAAAGTTTTCAAGAGTGAGTTAGACTAAACTAAGTTTGTACGCTTGCCTGGAGAACCTCTTGGACAGAGGTCTGGTGGGCTACAGTCCATGGAATTGCAGAGTCAGACATGACTGAGTGACTCACACACACACACACAAGATATTATTAGGAAATCTTATTCAAGATTTTGTATTAAAAATGTTACAGTTCCATGTAAAACTAATTGCTGGCATAATTAATATTCTTCAATTCATTCAGTAGTGTGGTGCATTTAACATATTACAGACACTGTACCAGACACTGGGAATTCAGGGTATGCAAAACAGATGAAAAAATACAGAATGTACAGTCTAGTGGAGAAGAATGGCCTTAAATAGGTACTCGCTCACACACCAAAACAGTGAAATTAAAATTATGATAAATGCTCCAAAGGAGAGATGCATACAGGTATAAAAATCATGTTAAAGGAGTTTGTGCAGTAGAAGTCTACAACTGAGAGAGCAGACTGAAGGGAGCCGAAACTGGGATGAAGCAAACTAGTTAGGATGCAACTTTAGTGGTCCAGGTGAAATATTATCAGTGGTTTGCAAACATTGGTAAGAAGCTATAAAATACTTGAAATAATTTCTTACCAGCCAATGTAATAGAATGGTAAGTCTAAAGAGAAGTTTATTTGGCCCCTTCTTTCCCCAGTTTGTTCTTGAGTTTTGTACAAGTCACTTAATTCTCTTTTAAAGAGAACCAAACACAGAAGACTGGCTTCCCAGGTGCCGCGTGGTAAAGAGTCTACCTGTCAATGCAGGATTCAGTCCTGGGCTGGGGAGATGCCCTGGAGAAGGAGATGGCAACCCACTCTAGGATTCTTGCCTGGGAGATCCCAAGGACGGAGGAGACTGGCAGGCTACCATCCCTGGGGTCACAGAGTTGAACACGCCTGGGTGGCTGAGCGCACACACAGAGGAGCGGCACCCGTGTCTCCTTCCCACTGAGGCTGACCCAGCAGTGATTCTGGTCGCCGTCCCCAGTGCTGGCAGCACGTATTTGGCAGTGATCATCACAGAACTTTAGAATTCAAGGGACACTAGAGGCCCAGTTGGGCCCTGATTCTGCAAAAGAAGACCGAAATCTAGACAAAATAATTAAAATGCTTAAAATTTTACATCTAGTTAACTTAGGAATTGGGGACAGAAAAAAATAATAAAAGTTCCTTCAAATTCTGCTTTCTAATCTAGTGTTTTTCTTATGTTTCTTTCTTACTAATAGTTGCAAGGATCTCAAAAAGTATGCATGATTATCTGCATATTGGGAACAAATAAACTGATGCTTTGAAAATTATAAATGGCTATGAAAAATAGACCTAATAGTTGCTGAAATTCAACAGAAATATTTTTTAAGAGCATTGTTTTTTGTTTGTTCACTTTGCTTTTGTGCGTGTGTGTGTTTTTTAATGAATTTTAAAGCCTTTAGGCAGGACATTCATTTGCTTGTTCTCCACAGGCCCTTCCACCACCTAACGTCACCAATTTATCTTAGCTTCCTGACCCTGCAGGCATTTTCCCACTCCTGACTGAAGCCATTGCTCTTTTTCCGGATTCTGCTTAGCCAGCTCGGCATGGACTCACCACGCTGTCTGTTCTCTCTAAAATGTAGACTGGCCCTCGAGGCATACTGCCTGCTCAAAGCTAAGGACATTCACTTATTTCTGCCTCTAAAAGTTGAGTGGCACATTTTCCAAGAGTGGTCTTATTTGTTCCCCCAAGCAATGTGTGACCAGTTCTTTTCTGTAATTACATAATTTAAATAAAATTTGTATAAACTGATGATTCATGAGTACAAAAAGAGATAAAAGAATTGTTCAGAGCAAGCTAATTTGAGTACCTTGGAAACATCCAATGAAGGTAACTTGCCAAATTTAAATTAAATGTGGGTGAAGCAAATTTAAAAGATTGGGAAAACATCATAAAGATCTAAAAGCACTCTATTTTCAGATAGCATTGAAATGGCTTACAAGTCTAGTTCCCTTGTAAAGACACTAAAACTAGAATTCACGGAGGGTTTGTTGTGGGCCTGAGTGTCCATGTGGAATACCACCAGTAGACCATTAATGTATTATTCTTCATGAGTCTCAGTTTTAACCAAATTTTTGATCTACTGAGTACCTGTAAGTCTCTTAGGTGATGATAAGAAAGCATTTATGTATATTAGACTAAAATATAACATTTCTTTTAAAATCAATATAACTGATTTAATATATCTAAGTATGAGCGTACATATGTGTATGTATGTTTTTCAGCAGTCATAAAATATTATTTATCAGATATAGATATAAGGATAATAATTTTCATGATGGTTTAGCACTTGCCTAGGACATTTCATCCTAAATGTATTGAACCTAGTTAACATTTAATTTTGAATTTAGTTAAGGTGGCCTCTGGAATGAAACAGATTTTCTGGTTAAGTATTATGAGTTCTAAATTGTATACCCCAGAGGGCAGAGTGTTTTATGTTGATAAAAAATCACTTGTCAGCTTCAGATTCTGTTTTAAGTAAAACTTTCATGCCTTTAATTGCACATTTATTTTGACACATTTCAATGCTATAGCATAGTCTTGATCAACAAAACAAACTTATACAATGGTAGAAGAATTCTTTGGCAACTTTTTAATGTGATATTTTCAAGGTCTGTAAAACCCATTTCTGCATAGTTGACTATGACTAGTAATGCTCACACCCTAGTCCTTGAACCTGACTTTAAAAAAGCCAAGTGTATTAAAAGCTGTCACCACAAATGGCAAAACATTCATAAAACTTGGTTTACTTCCAAAAGTAAGTTTATCCTCTAAAGTTGGGTTATTTTGGAACTGTGAATTCTGTAAACTTCTGCTTAAACAATCAAACAGTTTATGATCTTCACTGAGGTACTGAAATCCATCCAAGTATCCAAGACATCTTTTGGTTTGCTTACACAGAAAGCAGCAGCTGTTTCTTGAGCAGTAAGGAACTCCTCGAAAAGAGGAAAAACTGGTCGAGGAAGAGAAGAGGAAGAAGAAATTAACCAGATGATGTAAACAAATGTTTTTTGTTTTAGCCTAGGGGATGCTGTCAGCCAGTTAGGCTCTAACTTCCGTGGTCTTTAATTGTAAATCTTTTGGTTTCCAGAAATTACACGTGCCTTATACTAATTTTCCCCCTGGAAAACAAAAGTATAAAACAACTTTAAGTAAAAATTTAAGTTCTTTTGTTTTCAAATTTCTTGGTAAAAATAAATACAAATAATCCACCAAAAACATCTCATCAGCTGCTGTTGGCCATGGTAAAATCTATTATCCTCAAACTTTTACTTGTCAATATCAGTTATTTTTTATTTTCACATCTCTGTCACATTTTCACATTTCACACATCTTTTATACAATTAGGTATCCTTCTTAATTCTACCATTAAAATATTTGATCCTCACTGTAATATAAGTACCAGGTAGGATCCTGGGGATATGAAAATAAGAAACACCTAGATTTGGGCCTCTAAGATTTAGCATCCTATTTTCTCAACAGGATGATGAATTCTTTGAAAGCAAACACCTATTTACTTGGAATCTTAGAAAAGAGAATCTTAGAGTCAAAATGAACCTTAGAAGATATCATCTATACCAATCCCCATACCCAAAGTCTCCCAATATGAGATCCTTCCACCCACCATGAGTCAAGGGGGTGAAATGATCACAATTATTTGCCTCCTTCCTTCTAAGATTCTGTTACAATGACACCCATAAACAAGTATAGTGTGCTAGCTACACACCAGGCACTACTGTATAAATATTACATGTATCAACATATTTTAGCCTCATTACAGCCCTAGTGAGGCAGATACTATTATTATCCCCACCTTACCTAAGAGGAAACAGAGACATACAAAAGTGGTAACATCTCGGTCAACTAGTCATCAGAGGGGAAAGGATTGCACTTGGGCAGTCTCGTTTCCGAGTGTGTTCTTCACTATGCTATACTCTGTTCCTGTAGATGCAAAAAAAGAAAAAAAAAGTTTTTAAAATTTTAAAAGTTAAAAAAAAAAGTTTACAAACTATTATTTTTCACCCTATATATTTAAACCACTGATATTACTTAGTTTTACTGTCTTCACCTTATTTACCTAACTTTAAAAGGCCAAAATAATTTAGGCCTTTTTCAAAAATTCCCAAAAGAATGTGCCATGGATTCTAGAAGTAATTTCAGAAGCGCAGTCTTAGTATTTAATGCATAGTAGCTTTGTTGGCAGGGAGCAGTCATATTATGGTTACACTTCTCATCAAGAATGATAGTGTACAAAGATTCTGTATCTCATGGACCACATATGTCAAAGTATCTGGGAGAAACCCTGGCTTCTCAGATGTCCCTGCAGGGTAGAGACAAATGTCACAGGTATGAAAGAAAGGAAAGATCTGTTCATTTCTACCTGAAAGTTAACAGAAATAAAAGAGTATAGCAAGCAGACATCATAATCAGCAACATAAACTTGACTGGCTTCTATTTTAAGTACTTCAGGACAAGCTATCTGAGAAATTCACCTTGAATGGGCCAAGACCAAGGTTAAGAGGTATCCTATCTTTTCTTTATCTTTTCACTATTCGAGAGGTACAATTCTCTTTAATGAAAGCTCACCATGCTCTATGTCTGATTTAGTTATCCCAGTTAGGATCTGCCTCAAATATTGAACATGTTTAGCAAAGCAAAAAGTTTGAGTTACACATTTTATAAGAATGAATGAACCTCAGCTGAGCTGCAGTAGGATGAGGTGTGCTGCTCTAGAATGGGGAGTTCTGAAGACAGTGTCTCCTAGTTCTATGTAACTAATGCCTTGTTCCTGCCTGTTCTCATGTCTCCACATTAGCCAGTTCAAATCCAGGAAGTCCATGCTCTCCCTTCCAGGCTGATTTTGTGAAAAATTAAAGGAGCAAGAACGTCAGTAGAATTCCTTATCTTATGGTGTAATGCCACCGTGACTTGTAATTAGTGAAGTGCAGAGAGGCACACTCATGTTTGCTAAGTCTTGTGAGACTTCTCAAGTGGTTCATTTTCTCTACAACTGAAAAAAAGGGAGGCACTGATACTGAAAAAGACCCTGTTTCTTCAGGGTTGACTTGGTTAATTTGTTTCCACTCAAAAGAGAATCCGTTTAATTGCTGAGTGTCTTCTCTGATTGTTTTTGTTCCAATAGAAAAATACCCGCCATGGGAGAAATGGATAAATTATTGGAAATTATTATTATTCCCATAATTGACTTTTCTGATTATCACTCTCTGATATTTTGACTTCCTGGGTAGAAGCATAAGAAGTGTAAAATTCCAGCCTGTGATAAGGCTCTTTAGGAGAAAATACAGTGTTCAGTAAATCACACATTTGAGACTATCTGTTTCATCTGTTTCTAGTGCCTTGGAGGTATTATCTGTGAGTTTTAAACTATAACATTTTAAGTCTGGAAATTGCCTCTCTACAGGTGTTTTGGGGTTTTCTTTTTTTACTACCAGAGTTCAAATAATACAATGTCCTTGCCTAAGAAATGTTTTTTAATGAGGTTTCATATATATATATATATATATATATATATATCTTTTTAAATATTTTGACATTAACACTAGATCTCACCTATCTCAAAAAACATGTGGCTTATACCTGTGTAATGTTCAGTTGTGGGACAACAATAGAAATTCGTGGACTAGAGGTTGAATGGTTTAACATCTAATCCTAGGTCAGTCATTAATTAGCCAAATTATTTGTCCTCGTTGAGCTACTGTTTCCTCTGTAAAAAATGATGGTGTCATAATTCTCAGTATTCTCCAATGTCTCAAATTCTATGATTCTCTAATACTTGGACTCCATGTGCCATTTCAGGTCTGCTGGGAAATTAACATTTTTAAAAAAGTAATTTTAGAAATAATGAAACCATCGAGGATATTTTTTAAACCTTAGTTCAATTGTAATTTATTAATGAATTAACTTTTAAAAACCTCCTCTTCCAGAAATTACTGAGTGCACCTTTTTTTTTTCCTAACTTAGCTTGTATTTTTTTTTTTTTTTTTCTTTTTTGCCAGTCATGCTTTGTCAGGCAGCGTTATCACTTGCGTGCCTTTTCGAGCATTTGCAGAATTCTATGGCATTTCCAGAATGCCACATGAAGAAACAGGGCAATTTCACAATTTTATATAGATAAAAGATAGCTGTGCTATCCTACAGCAGCCCTGAAAGGCATTTGCTTTCATCTAGTAACTGGCTACCCTGGTGGTAATGGATGACTTTTAAACAGCTGTCACAGCTGAAAACAAAATAAAATTCAAAGCCACCCTCCCACACTATGTAAAGACAGCTTGCCAATACCTAAAACAAATCCTTCTTGGAGCATTTTAACAAACAAACGTTTTTTTGGTTGTTGTTACACTTAAATAGAAACTCATAAAACTCAAACAAAGGGGCTTCATGTTTCCCACAGACCTGAACTGCCTAACTTTTCTAATGGGATCACAGCAATTAGTGGTTTCCAGATGCATTTCAAATGTGTTAAGTGCCTGCAGGAACTGGCTTTTAAAACATACACAAGTCTTCCAATGCTTCAGTCTCAAGAATCTACTTTAATCCCCACAAGGGACTATGGTGTCTGTATAATGTTTGGCCAGTTTGGTGCTTAAGTTACAATTAATATTAAATAAGAAAAAAAAAAAAAGTGGAAAATGGAAAAAACTTTGTGCCTTACATACATCTCTAAATTTCCTACCTCTTTTTTAACAATCACATTACTAATTCTTTGTACCCTGAAAATCATGGAAATAATCACTAACTCCTATGGGAGGAAAAGTTGGAATGAATGTGGTTCTGAGAAGAAAGCTCTTGGTGTCATTGGGTCATTAGGCAATCCTGGAAAACTCATTCATAGACTGTGGCTAATTGAACTACAAACATGTCAGTCTGACAACATTAACAGTTTATGACTCGTGCATTGGAATGTTCAGCTTTCTTCACTTGCTCCTGGACAATTTCTCCCTGTCATGAGATTCTTCCTTAACTGGGAGACTGGGTCCTTATGTTTACACCCAGTATTTTACCTCTGATGGAAACTAGACAGAAGGCAAGTTCAGTCTGTCTTCTCATAACTGGCAGTGCTGAAAACAAGACATGAGAATAAAAACATGGCTTTTGAGAAATATGCGTTTAATAGGTGGTGTCTCCTCCACCGACGGATATATTTATCTTCCCTTGAGATATGGGCAAGTCTCAAGTCCTTCATTTTTTTTCTTTTAGATTCCATGTGGACCACTCTTAAATAAAAACGAGAAACACGAGAAACTGGTCATGTTCACCAATCAGTCAGAAGATTCTGAAAGGTAATTGCAGATACTTTATTTAAAGAATGTATGCCTCTAATAGAAATATTCTAGTTGGAGCACTTCAGCTTTCAGACAAAAGGTTTAAGTCTACTAAGGGTAGATGAGAATTTATCTGGTGTTAGTCACTCAGTCATGTCTGACTCTTTGCGACCCCCATGAACTTTAGACTGCCAGGCTCCTCTGTCCATGGGATATCCCAGGCAAGAACACTGGAGTGGGTTGCCATTCCCTTCTCCAGGGGATCTTCCCAACCCAGGTATTGAATTGGGGTCTCCTGCATTGCAGGCTGATTCTTTACCATCTGAGCCACCAAGGAAGCCCTGGAACTTATCTGGATACAGATATCCAGATACAGGTATCAACTCTTTAGTTGATAAGAAAGCTGACATTGTGGATAACAGCATGGAGCATTTGAACACATTTGATTTTTTTTAACATGTTTGGTAAATTTCCCTTGACAAGTTTGGATCTTAAGATAACTTCTCTTGAAGAGCACACATTTTCTCCTAGGAAGCAACCTATTTCGTTAATAAGATGAAGAGTAGCTATATCTTCTCTCCTGAGTTGTTAAATCCTTAACTCAGGTATAGGGTGAGAAATTTACTAATCCCCTTACCAAAAAGCTCCTTCTTCAGTCACTTACTATATTCTATGATCATTTCTGGCTTTCCTCAAGCTTCATTTTATTCATTGACTCATATAGTTATTTCTTCAACTTATTTGGCACAAGATGTTGTGCCAGCTGCTTCTAGATGGTGAATTGGATCCAGTCCTTTTCCTCTAGCTGTCTGCAATTTAAAAGTAAAATACCACGCATAAACACACACCCCTAAGTATAATGTATGTTGAATGTTTTGTCTCATAAAAGAGGCACAAATAATCTGCCCTGAGATATGACAGGAAGGTGAGAATCCTATTAATGAGCATTAAGATATATGTGAAGGATTTATTTGACCTAATTTCTGGCAAAAAAAAAAAAAAAATAGGGGGATAGATGGAAAAAGAGAAAAATGAAAGAATATTCCAGGCTGAAGGCAGAAAGTATACAAAAAAGTCGTGTAGATAAATTAAGGATTTGTATTGGACCCGTGAGCACTTCAGTTTGACTTCCACATCCAGTATGGAATACAAACTACATCTTGAGTGAGAGACTAAATAGCTGAGGGTTAATTATACAGGCCAATATTTCTCTCTCTATGAAGACAACTTCTTTCAAGTGAAGGGTAATTTAAAGAAATAATTACCCTCAGGTTCTCAACTCAGGGGTACTCAAACTTGGATTCTTATAACGTGTGGATCTGGAGACATAGTCTCAGGATTCTTAGATTATGAAATTTTTTCCTTAGAAGAAGCTCATGCATACTTCCACTGTGAAAACACAACTGTGCACAAGGGAAGCCATTAAGATTTCTGAACAAGGGTTCACAATCAGCTAATCTGGTCACAGTGTCTGAAATTGACAGAGGGGACGACCAGAAGTTTGAATATATGCAGAAATGCTGATTTCTCCATTCCTCTCTACCAATTGTATTCAGTATCAATAACAAGCATTTTAGCCTTTAATTATATAACAAACATTTTACTATGTGCTACTCTTTATTATTCTATAATTTGTGCTGTATGTATAAGTCTTGTCTTCTTAAAAAGATGTATCTACCTCAAGGAAAAGAAATTGGCATACAACAATATAACCCACTTTAGCAGTAGGTCTACAATAGGCATTGATCAATTTCATATAAGTTGTTATAAAATGTGTAAGTAAAATAGGAATTCACTTCACAGAAGTAGTTTGAGGATTAACTGATTTTATTGACAACCTCTAAGATACTGTAGATATTACAGAAGCGTAGAAGACAAAATATGACATTGAATGATTTCTAGGAAAGATGATACCCCATTCTCCTTTGGTAGCAAAGGTCAATATTTGGCAAATTTTACCAGTTTAAAAGAAAATGAGTGAAAGAAAGGAAAGGAAAAAAGAAGAGAGGATAAAAGGAAGGAAGGAAGGCAGACAAATCTATTGTTTCTGTGTTTTGAAGATATGTATACCCTATGTATCTTTATATACCCTACAAAGCTTTTCCTTCTGTGTAACCATGATGCAAAAAGGTAGGGATTACCCTCCTCTCCCCCTCTCCCACACACACACCATTTTCTTCCATGTGGAGAATTATAAAGACTGTAAGCTCCTGAGTCCCATTCTATTGTCTCCTCTCCTCAGCAACTCAAATTAATGTTTAGATTCTCTCCATTTACCTATGATGAAAATTACTCAGAATTTCGTAGTTAACATATTTTTTTTCCTACAGTAGTAAAATTTTTGTTTTTCTAAGATAATGAGAGAGATAGGTCCTTTGACTGTAATTTAAAATGCTCAGGAGATGATTTTCAGGTTAATGTTTTTAGTGTATGTGACTTGGGGTCCAGAAGAAGGATAGGTGGATAAAGGCTGCAGTCCATGCCTTCATCTTAGGGTGAGAAAGACAGAAGAAAGAAGGGCTGTGAGTGACCACAGGGTGGGAACCAAATAGTGAGTGCTGGTCATCTTCCCCTACTTCTCTCCTAAACCATTTTAGGTTCTGCAAGGGTAAAATTTGCCACCTCATGAAGGTGATACACTAGTATCATGGTTGTCATACCAAGCTTCTTTTTAAAGTAAAGGGGCAGAGGAAATAACTTTGATCCCAGTGAGACACTATCACAGTAAATTAATATTTTGTGGTTTTTATATTTCCTGTTAACAGAATCTCAAGTCACATTATTTAAAAAGCAACCCAGGGGACTTCCCTGGTGGTCCAGTGGTTAACACTTCATCTTCCAATGCAAGGAGTACAGGTTTGATCCCTGGTCAGAGAACTAAGGTCCCACATGCCTCAAGGCCGAAAAACTAAAACATAAATCAGAAGCAATACTGTAACAAACTCAATAAAGACTTGGAAAGAAATGGTCCATGTCAAAAAAAAAAAAAAAACAAAACAACCCACTCAACATATGATGATCCTGGGGTCATCCTGGTTTTGATGTTCTAAGACCAGCTCCTGTTTGAATTTTTCTAAAGCAGATTTTTTTTCCCTTGTTCTAATGTTCATTTTAAGAAATGTAAGTATTTTTTTAAATAATGTATTCAGAAAATTATAATTATTACCTAGCAAGAAAAACTATTATGATTCATTATAGACTCAAGTAGAGGTAATCTCAGTAGAGTAAAATGAATGTTAAATTCCCATGACGTACGCCCTTTAACTGGCATGAAACCCATTCATGTTAGCACTTGTTCATCCTATGTATTGAACACGGTCAACTACAATCTCTGTTATTCATTGTCTTCTGGGAACAATGTACTGGTTTTGAACACTATACTGGTTAAGGACCTCCTGTGTCTTTCCCCATTTGAAGCATTTAAATGTCTTTATGTAAAACACTGGTGGGCTTAACGAAAACTAAACAACAGGCTTTTTTGCCACATGAATAGTACACTCCCCTCCAGATGTAGTATTTGGCAGCCAAACAGCTGCTGACTATTAAAGGTCCCTTAAAAGCTTCATTTTTTGCTTATAAAGGGAAGAGTAGTGTAGGGACGTTTATGGGGTGATAGGCAGATGTTTTGGTTGGAGCAAGACTATGTGGTAAGCAAGAGCTAACACGATCATTTTTATGATATTATCAGCATTTTTACAATTCTTTTGGCCTCTGTTTTTAACCTACTTCTTACCTGACTGTAAATTAAACTGTTCTGGAAGGGCAGAATAAAAGCCCAGTTATACAGTTGCTATCCACATGGTGAAGAGAGAAGTTAATGGTATCATCTGCTTGCTCAGACACACAAATTTTCTATCCATTCAAATTGGTTCGTCAGATAAAAGAGAAATGAATTTTGAAGTGCTGAGTAAGTATTTTAAAGACTCACTGAACCTCACAGATCACCATCTATTTTTTTCTCATAAATTTTGCTAACTCTTAGTCATACTTTAATTTAAATAGTTTCAGTATTAAAATTCATGAGACAAATCTGTCAGTTTTTCAGAAATTATATTTCTTCAAACTAATAAACATCAAAGTTACATTGTGCTTCTAGACAACAGTCTAATTAAATCTCTTCTCTTTCCAAAATGAGAAAGTGGCATCTTGAGCATGTGTTTATGTGTAATATATTGCATAAAATTAACTTCTATTGGATGGATACATTCACAGTGACTTAAGACAGGGGGCTTTTAGAAAACTTGTGTTTTCAGTCAGACTCTGTAAAGCATATTTCGGAAAAGGTTTTTTTTTTTTTTCCGTGCAAACAGCACCCATGGGATGAACATAGACCTTCCACTTACTAAGGCCTAGCTTAAACAAAACGCCCAAGAAGACATCCACAGTATATCTTTTGTTCTGAATGTTTTTAATACTTCATGCCTACATAACTTTTTGTTTGATTCAGTGCAACAATCATTCCTAAAGTTCTTGCTATATGCTAGGAGGTGTTTGGGGAAATACTGTTGGAAAAAATACCAAGTTAGAATTCTCCAAAGGAGCTACTTGTCAGTTATCTAGGAAAAACCTTTAGCATGAAGTTTTGTCTCTGGAGATTGAATCTGCCAGAATTTACCTCAGCAGAAACATTTTTGGTATTAATTGTGGAGGCATAGAGCTCTCTTGGAAGTCTAACTAGGCCCCAGTCAGGCCACAAAAAACATACAGCCAGCTGAATGAGTTAAAAGTCTGTACTTTCTGTGTGTGGCAGCTCTTAAGAGTTGCCCTTTTTTTTTGCAGAAGGCTTCCGAGTTTAAGTTAATGGCTTGTCCTCCAATGTGGTTATTAAATACCTGGACCCTTCTAAGGCAGTACACTTAGTTTTCATGGCTTGAATTTGACACAGTTCAAAGGCAAGCAACAGGACGGAAGATATTGTGTTAGCAAAATTCCAGTTTTCAGGGCAATTTAGAAGCAACAAATTGACAACTCTCTTTATGCTGCCCTGACAGGGAGTTGTATCAAAACACTAAGTGAGGAAAGAACACAGAAAAATGAAGAGACTTGAGTTTGGAAATTTTGATTTGGTTTTGGTTTGGGTCTTTCTCTTTTATTCCTTCATATAAATGAAAATTTAAGTTTAATGAAATGAAAGTTGCTCAGTCGTGTCCAACTCTTTGCAGTCCCAGGGACTGTAACCCACCAGGTTCTTTTGTCCATTAAGCTTAACACCCTTAGTGAATTGAGTCTTTTCATTCCTGGTAGGCTTCTATTAATATTTCAAATACTACATACATCCCTGTTCAAACCTAGGTTTACTATAGAAAGTAGGGAAGTTATGTTCAGAATTTGTTTGAAATAAATTTTTTTCCCTGCTCTTAGTCATTTATGTCATTTGCTAATTTTTATATTGAAATGCTGTGCTCACTTTATATTCTGAATACATTGCTTTGTTAAGGAAGGATTGTATTTACTTAAGTTGCATCACCTCACTTTCCAAGGCAACTGCAGTATAGAATCAATTTTCCGTTTTACATCTAGGATATATTTCTAAGCTGGAGATATCTGCTTTCCAAACCCAATTACTTACATTGTTCTAACTATGTAAGTTCCATTATTTTCCTTACATTACCAGCTCATTGTTTTCAATTATTGCAGAAAAAATTAGAGTGAAATAATATTTAAGACTCCAATCGTTTGGATTATTTGTCTTTTAAAAATTTTGTATTTTACTCTGTACACTTTATTTTAGAATATAAACAGGAAAGGAAATGTAAATAATAGCAAAAAAAAACTTAGATGAGTTTCCCACTCTACACTGTTCTTGTTATTTGACTATGACACTCTTGGGGTGCCCTTATTCATAATCAAATTTATACTACTTAGTACTTTATGCAGTTTGGATGGTCCTTTCACTCTTTCATCTAAATTTAAAGTAGATCACAAACTACACAGAAATATTAACTTCAGCATATGATTCTTGGTTATTTCCAATAACTTCTGTCTTACCTGCCTGAAGCTTAGTTGCTCTTTATAGGAAAAGAGCTGATCATCGTGAGTAAATGTGGTAAATGCCCTGAAATATTTATTGAATGACTGAGTGAGTGGAGACTAATTTAGCCTGAAAGATTACTCCTCTGCTAAGCAGAAACCTTCTCTGATCGTTAGAAATTAACCTGCTGCCATGCCATCTTCTTATTCTTCTTGTCTCTCTTTCTTTTTGAAAATACTTTCTATTTTCTAACTATAACATTAAAACATGAGTTATAAATCAGTTTTTTCTGTGTGTGTCAACTTTAAAAGTTGCTGCAGTTATGCAGACGGCTTTAGTGTTTGCAAATACAGATGAAAAGAAAGAAAGGAAAACTCAGGTTTAGTACTAACTCTCAAAATGTCTACTAATTCAAGTTTTCAGATCTCTCTCTACTTCTTTTTTTATCTTTTTTCATTAAAAATGGGACTATAGAGAAAAAGTTGCTTATGAAAAATTTTAAGTAGGTATATCTTCCTGAGTAAATATTCATCTCTACAGTATCCAATTATTAAGCCATATCACTACTGATTTAACTGATTTCCTATTTGAAACATTCCGGTTGTATTTAATCTTTTACTTTCAGGAACAGCGCTGCAACAGACAGGCTTATATTTAAATCTTTGGACACATTCACTTTTATTTTCTTAGGGTAAATTCCTAAAAGTGGAATATTGAGTGAAAGTAGAGAAAAACTTAAAACTTTTGATATGCACTCAAGCGAAATAACACTTTCCCTCCAGTAATAGAGTAATTTTTCTACATTGTTATTATCCTCCAGCTATTATTCACTGTTGAACCAAGTACTTCACTCCAGTCAAAATGTCTTTCCTAAGAATACCATCCCTTACTGGAGTTAAAGCTGCTCCGCCACTTCAGTTGGTCGTCCTTCTAGAAGCCTCTCTCACAAACTGAGAAAACCTACCCATAGTCAATGCCATTAGTTACTTTCGACCTAACATCCTCACGTCTTGAGTTCTCTGTCCTTCTCTCCAGTCTGGATTGCTACTCTTGACCAACCATACAGTCTTTTTCCTAGAACCTTCTTTACTACCTCAGAACTTCTAGTCATTGGCCTTTCCTGGCTGTTCAGTTTTTCTAGTAAGGGTTTTTCCAACTAGTAGTCTTGAGATATACGAATGGCTGTACTATTTAGAGCAAAAGGGAGGGAACAGCTCTCAGACTATTTACAGTTCATTTACTATGTAGATTTTCATGCAACCCTTCGTCCCCACCCCAGACTTCTTCTGGGCCTCTTGTCCCTGAATCCAGACACTTTGGGTTTCATCTTCCTAAAAGAATCAGCCTTTGGCCATGCGTGGGTATTAAGATAGTTGCCTGGCTGCCCAGGTTCTCCTGAAAACAGACCTCAGGGATTCAAATGCTCCAAAATCAGAGAGCTAATCAGTTCCCTTCTTTCAACACTTTTTTCACCCCTTTCAAATGCTCAGCCTCTCAGAGATTCTATGGTAGCAAATTTGTCTCACTTCTTGGCAGTGTCTCTGTCTAAAGACGTGGGTTTTAACTTGCTCTGCTCCAGTCGTTTAGTTACAACTTCTGCTTTTCTTTTACCAAAAACTGATTGAAAAAAAATTTATCTAAGTTTTCTTCTCTCCCAGTTCTCTGTGTTCTGTGGATTAATGATGGTTTAAAGAGTTTGTTTCTTGGTATTTTAACAGGGATTTAAGAAAAAAAGTGAAATTCATATGTGCTATATACCTATATAGGTATACCTATATAGCCCATTACTGAAAGAGAGTAAGTAAGTCAAGATCCATTTTGAGAATAATTCCATAAGTGAGTCTTGGTGTTTAGATACTGAGGCTTAATGCTTTCTGACATCTTCAATTCAATGGCCAGAGACTTGTTATGTCATCAAGTGTATTTATATCAGTATTAACTTGTCTCTTTTAATGATTGGCACCCAAATTCTACCTTGCTGAAATCAACCCCAGCACTCTACTGTTGTTTTTATTTGTCTCTTAGCCCAAACCCTTACTGTGAGCCTCTCAGGATCATTTGGTTTTGGAGTGTCTTTTCTACTCAGCACAGAGATGGGTTTTGCTTTGTAAGCCGTGATCAAAATCTTGTTCATGAAACAGCCGAGTTAAACCCATTGACCTTTGTCGGTATGATCAGTATGTTTGTTCTCAGTTCTGTCTTATTACTTAATAGTAATATTAACTTTAGATACTGTGTTTCTTTCCCCACTTGATCTGTCTTCCTTGCTTATTTTTAGTATTACTTTTGCATTTAGAAAAGTTTGTATTTTGATTCCAGTAGGTGCCTAACTCTTTGCTAATAACTCTTAAAATTCTCTTGATCTCTTTTCCCCCTTAGTTAGGTTTCTCCTCCCTGGTTTGTTAGATTTAAATGATACTCTTTGACTCCTATCTATAGTCTATGCACAATGAACTTATTCTAATTTTTACTTTTTTCCTTCTCCTATAACTTTTAAAATTACTTTTATTTTGTCAGAACCCATATTTAGATAATACTTTTCCACACTTGTTCTCACTTTTGTTTTAGTTTTGAGTATATTCTTAGATCTACCATTTTAATATTCATCAGCAGTTCTTTTGCCAGATTTTCCTTTAGTTTTGATACATGTAAAACAGCTTAGTTGGATATACGATTCTTTACTCATATTTTCCTTATTGTTTTTTAAATGCTGTGTCATTTTTGTCTTGCTTCTTTTGTTTCAGTCAAGAAACTAGTTTCTTGGTATTTCCTTTTTCCCCAGAGGACTGATTCTTAAAAACTGAACAGTCTTACTAGACTCTATCTTGTAATTTCGAAGGTATATGGTAGTGGGGGGAACCTTTCAACAATAAGATTAAGACTTCATTTTTTTACTTTGATTATAGATTCAATGCTCGTTTTATTTCATTGTTTTATTTTTCTTGTTCAGAAAAATCAAATACGTACTGAATTTTTTTTCACTGTTTTATATCGAGCACTTTCTTTTGCATACTACTTATTTCATTATATTTTTGTCCCTCTACTTAAAATCTCTTATGAGACTTGTAGTCAGATCTATCCCTTCTGGGATACCATGAAATTTGGCCTTTACCTATGAGATAATTTTTATCTTTTTTTTCCAATTTTCTTTCCTGAATATGGTCATATATCACCTTACATTGTGATTTTGCTCACTTCTGTTCTGGGTTTTCTTGAATTCATGATTTAAGGTCCCCTTTTATATCTAAAAGAAGAAAGTGAAAGTGAAGTCACACAGTCGTGTCCGACTCTTTGCCACCCTGTGGACTGTAGCCCACCAGGCTCCTCCATCCTTGGGATTCTCCGGAAAAGAATACTCGAGTGGGTTGCCATTTCCTGGTGGCTCAGACGGTAAAGCACCTGCCTACAATTCAGGAGACCGGGGTTCAATCCCTGGGTCAGGAAGATCTCCTGGAGAAGGAAACGGCAACCCACTCCAGTATTCTTGCCTGGAAAATCCCATGGACGGAGAAGCCTGGTAGACTACAGTCCATGGGGTCGCAAAAAGTCAGACACAACTGACCGACTTCACTCACTTTATATCTCAAAATGCTTATTTAGAGATGTTTAATGCTTGTTGGAATAGCTGTTTTATTACAGTTTTCCTGAACTTCATGTTTGACTTTTTACAGAATATTTTGATCAGCTAAAATCTGTTGATTCTTACTTTCTGTTTTTCTTCTTGTAGTTTTTAATGGTTGTCAACTGCTATTTTATAATTATTTCATGGACTGGGAATAATAGTTGTCTATATATAGACTTGCTGAGAATGTCTTACTAGTTTTCTTAGCTCAAGGGGACCCTTTGCTGATAAGATAAATACTTTTTTTTTTTTTTTTTTTGCTAGTTTATGTTGTCAAAGTTGATGTATCTTCTGGTTTTGTTTTTATAGGGTTGAATTACACAGCTTTCTTTCTTATGTTCCTTCACCACTAGACTCCACAGAATGCTTCCCTCTTCCAAGTCTCAGCCTCTTCACAATGGTGCCTTCTAAAGGCCGTCACTGCCAGGAGACATTTCTCCATGAGGCTCTGACATTCATGCATATCTTACAAGCAGAGGCACTGACTGCCTTTGTTCTGGGCTACCTTTCCAAGCTTTTCATTTTAAAAAATTCTTAGAAGACCAAAGCAATGTCTTCTCTGAACTAAAGGGCACAATTGCTTATAGTTTTAGATTATAGTGTCTCTCTTAAAAGCGGAGACAGGCATATTTACTGTCCAGTATAAAATATTCACTTTTCTAAGATCAGGGCTCCTCCTCTGAGGTGCAATAAACTTGGTCACAAGTCCACCTCTGCATCTCACTCTGAGAACTGGGCTTGAGGGATTAGCCCAATTTATCAAAAGCACTGATACTCTGTGAGCGGATATTTCTGTGAGCACTCAAGTCTTTTGTTTCTGAAATAGAAGTCTCATTGCTTCCATATCCATGTAACACTGACAGGCTAAACTGTTAGCCTGCAAGTAGAAAGCGTCAGCCTCTTCACACTTCTTGATGGTGAACTTTTGATCTTTGGGTGCCCAGAAACCAGTTCTCAGACACATTCTGAGTATTTTCTCATTTGGAATAGGACTTTCCCCTCCTTTTTTTTTCTCTCAAAATTCTGATACATTCCTTTTAAAAATATATTATGAATATTTCCTAATATATACAAAAGCAGAGAAAGCATTATATTGAAGCCCTTAATCATCATAGCAGTTTTTATAATATTCAATACATGGGAAATCTTATTTCAAATTCTATCCATGCCTAACCCCCAACTTTGGATTATTTTGAAGAGAATTGAAGATATCATTTCATCTGTGAATTTCTGAAAAATAAGACTTCTTTTAAAAAAGACACCCAAAATCTCTTTATTCAGTTCAGTCACTCAGTCACATCTGACTCTTTGCAACCCCATGTACTGTAGCAGACCAGGCTTCCCTGTCCATCACCAATCTCAGAGCTTGCTCAAGCTCATGTTCATTGAGTTGGTAATGCCATCCAACCATCTCATCCTCTGTCATCCCCTTCTCCTCCTGCCCTCAATCTTTCCCAACATCAGGGTCTTTTCCAATGAGTCAGTTGCTTACATCAGGCAGCCAAAGTACTGGAGCTTCAGCTTCAGCATCTGTCCTTCCAATGAATATTCAGGACTGATTGCCTTTAGGATTGAGTGGTTTGATTTCCTTTCAGTTCAAAGATGCTCAAGAGTCTTCTCCAACACAACAGTTCAAAAGCATCAATTCTTTGGCACCCAGCTTTCTTTATACTCCAACTCTCATATCCATACATGACTACTGGAAAAACCATAGCTTTGACTAGATGGACCTTTGTTGGCAAAGTAATGTCTCTGCTTTTTAATATGCTGTCTAGGTTGGTCATTGCTTTTCTCCCAAGGAGCAAGCATCTTTTAATTTCATGGCTGCAGTTACCATCATCAGTGATTTTGGAGCCCGGAAAAATAAAGTCAGCCACTGTTTTCCACTGTTTCCCCATATATTTACCATGAAGTGATGGGACCAGATGCCGTGATCTTAATTTTCTGAATGTTGAGCTTTAAGCCAACTTTTTCACTCTCCTCTTTCACTTGCATCAAGAGGCTCTTTAGTTCTTCTTTGCTTTCTGCCATAAGGGTGGTGTCATCTGCATATCTGAGGTTATTGATATTTCTCCCGGCAATCTTGATTCCAGCTTGTGCTTCATCCAGCCCAGTGTTTCTCATGATGTACTCTGCATATAAGTTAAATAAGCAGGGTGACAATATACAGCCTTGAGGTACTCCTTTTCCTATTTGGAACCAGTCTGTTGTTTCATTTCCAGTTCGAACTGTTGGTTTTTGACCTGCATACACATTTCTCAGGAGGCAGGTCACGTGATCTGGTATTCCCATCTCTTGAAGAATTTTCCACAGTTTGTTGTGATCCACACAGTCAAAGGCTTTGGCATAGTCAATAAAGCAGAAATAGATGTTTTTCTGGAACTCTCTTGCTTTTTCAATGATCCAACGGATGTTGGCAACCTGACCTCTGATTTCTCTGCCTTTTCTAAATCCAGCTTGAACACCTGGAAGTTCATGGTTTATGTACTGTTGAAGCCTGGCTTGGAGAATTTTGAGCATTACTTTACTAGCGTGTGAGATGAGTGCAATTGTACAGTAGTTTGAGCATTCCTTGGCATTGCTTTTCTTTGGTATTGGAATGAAAACTGACCTTTTCCAGTCCTGTCGCCACTGCTGAGTTTTCCAAATTTGCGGGCATATTGGGTTCAGCACTTTCACAGCATCATCTTTCAGGATTTGAAATAGCTCAACTGGAATTTCATCACCTCCACTAGCTTTGTTCATAGTGATGCTTCCTAAGGCCCACTTGACTTCACATTCCAGGATGTCTGGCTCTAGGTGAGTGATTATCATGGTTATCTGGGTCATGAAGGTCTTTTTTGTGTGTAGTTCTGTGTATTCTTGCCACCTCTTCTTAGTAGCTTCTGCTTCTGTTAGGTCCATACCATTTCTGTCCTTTATTGAGCCCATCTTTGCAGGAAGTGTTCCCTTGGTATCTTTAATTTTCTTAAAGAGATCTCTAGTCTTTCTCATTCTATTGCTTTCCTCTATTTCTTTGCATTGATCTCTGAGGAAGGCTTTCTTATTTCTCCTTGCTATTCTTTGGAACTCTGCATTCAAATGGATATTTAACAATATTAACAACTCCTTAACATCACAAAATATCCAGTGTTCAGATTTTTTCCCAATTAACTTGTTTCTACTTACAGTTTATTGAACTAGGCTCAACTTTTTAATTTGCTTTTTATAGTTCTTAATTATCTTTTGGTCTATAGCTTCCTCTATCTTTCTCTTCTTTAATTTTCCTTGCAGTTTTGTTGTTTTGTTTTACTGTTGTTGTCTCTTGAAGGAACTGGGTCATTTGTACCGTTTGCCAGTAGCAATCATGTTGATTGCATAATAGATGTTCCTCTGTCCACTGTATTTACAGATGTTCCTCTGTCCAATGTATATAAATTGCTCTGTAGCTCTAAAGGCTTGGTCAGAATCAGATTTTATTTATTCATTTGACTCAGATGGTAAAGAAACTGCCTGCAGTGCAGGAGACCTGGATTCAATCCCTGAGTTGGGAAGATCCCCTGGAGTAGGGAATGGCAGCCCACTCCAATATTCTTGCCTGAAAATTCCCATTGATAGAGGGACCCGGTGGGTTACAGTCTATGAGGTTGCAAAGAGTTGGACACGAGTGAGCAACTAACAATTCCATTTGGCAAGATTACTTTACTTTATAGGTGACATCACACACTTCTACCAGAAAATAATTGCTTGCTCATCTCTTGTTTGGATTACTATCAACCTCTGATACTTGTCTAGATCCTTCACTTATCATTATGATTTTAAAATAGCCATAGAACATTCTACCATTTCTTCTTGATTTTGTAGAATAATTCTATTTAAAAAGTTTCCCCAAAAACTATATGACTATTCTGAAATTCAGATCATATAGGAGAGGCAATATAAACAAATTGATGCTGTCATGTACTTGTTTTCTAAATAATGAGGCCTTTTTTCCTTGGGAAGATTTTATTGATGTTCGTCACCACTAGACCCCAGTGCTCCTCTTTTCAACCCATCCTTCACCGGATCCTGTTCTGGCATGGTCCCCAAACCTAGCTCCGTTTGTTTGAGGCTAAAATTTGTAGTATTCTCTGACCCCTATTGCTATGGACTGAATTGTGTTTTCCCCAAGTTCCTATGTTGAATCCCTAAACCAGTGTGACTGTATTTGGAGATAGGGCCCTTAGGGAATAATTAAGGTTAAATGAAGTCATAAGGGGCTTCCCAGGGGGCACTAGTGGTAGTGTACCTGCCTGCCGATGCAGGAGATGTAAAAGATGCAGGTTCGATCCCTGGGTCGGGAAGATCCCCTGGAGGAGGGCATGGCAACCCGCTCCAGTATTCTTGCCTGGAGAATCCCACGGACAGAGGAGCCTGGCGGGCTACTAGTCCACAGGGTCGCACAGAGTCAGACACAACCAAAGCAACTCAGCACACCGCACACATGAAGCCATAAGGGTGGAGTACTACTGCAGTAGGATTGGTGTCCTCAGGGGAAGAGACATCAGAGAACTGGCCTGAGTTCTCTCTCCACAGACACACAAAGCAGAGATCAGTGAGCACCCAGCAATATGGCACAATCTGCAAGTCAAGAGAAGAGGCCTCAGAATTAAACTTACTTCACTGGCACCTTGATTTTGAACTTTCCAACCTCCAGAACTGTGAAAAATAACATTTCTGTTGTTGAAGCCACCTCGTATGCAGCATTTTCTTAGGAAAGTTTGAGCAGGCTGAGACACTTATTTGTGCTACAGATACCTATCATGGGTTTTACTTGCCCTTCTTGTCAACCTGTGAGAACTTTGGAGGAGGCATGAAAGAATTTGGATTGGGCAACTGCTAAAATATAACAGGAAGCTAGAATTCCAGGCAATGTATTAACAAATATTGCCCTAAAGAAACACATGGACTTTTATCATCAAAAATATGACTATCAAACCTGGTTCAGTTTAAGACTATTAGAAATATTCTAGAGTCCAAGGATTTAGTTCATCTCCATATAGTGGCGATCTTTTTAAATTTATTTTTAATTGGAGTGTAATTGCTTTGCAGTGTTGTTTAGTTTCTGCTGTAGAGCAACATGAATAAGATATACGTATACATACACCCCCTCTCTCTCGAGCCTCCCTCACCCCCCGTCTCACCTCTCCAGGCCGTCACAGAGCACCCAACTCAGCTCCCTGTGTTACACAGCAGATTCCATTAGCGATCTGTTTTACGCACGTACTGTGTATGTGTCAATACTGCTGCCTCAGCTTGCCCCACACTCTCCATGCAGTGGTAATCCTTCTTTATTATATGGTGTAATTTATTAGAGGATGAGGAGACACCTCATCAATGGCTCAGGGAAACTCCTACCTATCCTTTTGAGCTCAGCTGGTAGACATTCTTATTTATTGACAAAGAGCATCCACTATCTCACTGACACCTTTTAAAGGCAGGTTTGTGGTTAACAGTGTGGTTTCTTGAGTTAGACTGCTTGAGTTCAAATCACATTTTTTAGGTAAGTTACTTATCTCTCTAAAAATCTTCATTTTCTCATCTTTCTGATGGGGATAATAACTGTTGTGAGGATTAAATAAGATAATACATATAGAGCTTCTGACACATAGTAAACATTCAGTCATCCTTCAGATCTATTTAAACAACCAACTTAGGTTTGTTACATAAAATGTTTTGCCTTAAAAATATTTTAAATGTCAATAATTTCCTCTATTCTTAGAAGCAGTCATGTAAAATTAAGTATAAGTCTATCTAATACTCCCAAATGTGTCACTGACATTTTTCTTACAATAAGAAATATAAGAAGCATCGAGGACAGTACTTGGCCTATCATAAGTTTGAATAAGTATTTGTTGAGTGAGTGAATTAAAATCACGTAATAAATTATGTAAGTGATCTTTATCTCACCCCATTTGGGATCAAAGTACAGAGGGCCTTGATTCTCCTGCAATTATTTCATAGAGCTTCAGAGCCACACATGAGTACAGGTAAGACGTTGCATACTTTCCTTTCCCCAGCGGCTCAGAAGACAAAGGAAACACGAGTTGGAACGCTGGGTCAGGAGGATCCCCTGGAGGAGGAAACGGGAACCCACTCATGTATTCTTGCCTGAAAAATCTCAGGGACAGAGGAGCTTGGCAGGCTATAGTCCACAGGGTCGCAGAGGCAAACCTGATTGAGCACCAGCACGTCCCGTAACTTTCCTGATCTGAACTCACAAGGCCAATTTGGAGCTTTGCTATTTTCTCTGGACTCAGTATTCCTTCTGGGTGTAACACTGCTTGTGTTTATATAAGCAGCACTTATGCCCCTTTAGTGACACTGTTTTCTGACACCAAATGAATGACTTTTTCCATAACCAATTCTCCAACACCAACTGAGTGTCCAACAATTCAAATCAATCTGACCCGAGATAGCTGGAGTTGGAACTGACCCCACAGGTGAAGGGCTCAGTCTCACAAGGCTGGTCTTACTTTGAATTCCAGTCACAGGGGCCAGCTATACTTCTGACTGTCTGGTTTTCAATTTGGTGCAGAGGGGGTGTCCCATAACCCTTTCCTCAGGTTCTGTAATTTGCTAGAATATTGAAATTTTAACTCAGTGTTAGAGAAGTTAAATAGAACATTTAAAAATAACTAGACTTTTGAAGTAGGGTAGAGAGATTTAAAGAAATATAGCATCTACATAGAATTAGTTGCTTAATTAATTGACATTTAATAAATCATGCACAGAGGTCTCCAACTTATGATGATTTAACTTATAATTTAATTTATGATGATGCAAGAGCAATATGCACTCAGTAGAAACTGTACATTGAATTTTGAGTTTTGATCTTTTCCTTGCCTAACAACATGTGGTGGAGAAGGCAATGGCAACCCACTCCAGTGTTCTTGCCTGGAGAATCCCAGGGATGGGGGGCCTGATGGGCTGCCGTCTATGGGGTCGCACAGAGTCGGACACAACTGAAGCGACTTAGCAGCAGCAGCAGGAACAATATGTGGTACCACATAGTCTTGTGAGGCTGGGTAGTGGTGTTAAGTGCAGCTCCCAGTCAGCAACGTGATCATGAGGATAAACAACCAATTCCCTATACAATCATTCTGTATTTCACTTCAAGTATTCCTTAAAATAAGCTTTCTGTTAGATGTTAGATGATTTGATTCAACTGTAGAGTAATATATGTGTTCTGCACACCTTTAAGGTAGGCAGTTCGGTATATTAAATGTATTTTCAACCGTTTTTTATGAAGGGTTTATTGACATGAAGTCCCACTGTAAATCGAGGCAGATCTGTATTAGTATATGCTAATTGGTTTCTACAAACTTGAATAGATTTAATGTCAATAAATCTTTTATTTTCCTGAGACTTGTAAATCAATTTATCTTTGTGATTTAGAAGTTCCTGCTGTCAAAGCTTAATATCTTCTTTATGTTGTCAGTCATACACCATTGATTTTTTTTTAAACTGATCTTAAGAATGTTTTACTCTGCTCTTATGAATAATTCTCGGAAATTCCATGATCTCTTCATCTTTTCAGTTGTGGGTATTTAATAACACCAACAAACAAACAGCAAAAAAATTAAAACAAAACAAAACAAAACTCCAGTCTCACTAGTGTGGCTCTCCATTTTTCCAGTGAGAAGATTTTCCTCTACCTAACCACTTTCCTGCTCTTAGCTCTTTGCCCTTTGGAGTCAATGCTTAAATTTCTTTCTATTTTGAAGTAAAATGTTAAGAAGCAACCCGCATATATATAAAATTAGTTAGCTCTGTACTGTAAGGGGCTTCAGTTCAGTTCAGTCACTCAGTTGTGTCTGACTCTTTGCAACCCCATGGACTGCAGTATGCCAGGCCTCCCTGTCCATCACCAACTCCCGGAGTTTACTCAAACTCATGTCCATTGAGTCAGTGATGCCATCCAACCATCTCATCCTCTATCATCCCCTTCTCCTCCTCCGGCCTTCAATCTCTCCCAGCAGCAGGGTCTTTTCTGGTGAGTCAGTTCTTTGCATCAGGTGGCCAAAGTATTGGAGCTTCAGCTTCAGCATCAGTCCTTCCAATGAACACCCAGGACTGATCTCCTTTAGGTAGGACTGGTTGGATCTCCTTGCAGTCCAAGGGACTCTCAAGAGTTGTCTCCAACACCACAGTTCAAAAGCATCAATTCATCGGTGCTCAGCTTTCTTTATAGTCCAACTCAGGGACTTACTACAAGAAAAAAAATCCAGATCATATCCAAGTCTATCATTTCAACACCTTTAAGTAAATTTGTATTTAAACACTCAGAACACTAAGTAATGTGACTATGATATAGTGCCTCTGACAAAAGTGAATAATTTGTAGACTTCTCATTTCTCAAACTACCCAAATTTTCTCCTCGGTCAGTCTTCTATCTCAGTAAAGAGGAACTGTTAACGCCATCTCTGCTAGATGCTGACTAGCTTTCTTAGTCTCCATGCATTTATCCTTGCCTCCCTGCAGGCAACTCTAAACCCAGCAACCAGTGATCTTTCCAAAATATAAGTCACATCCTATTACTCCTTTGCTCAAAATCCTCATATCCTTGGAGTAAAACTCGAGGTTTTGTTCATACCCACACACCTCCACGAGCTGGCTCTCTTATACCGCTAGTATTATTGACTGCCACTCCCCCTTCAAGCTCCCTCTACTCCAGGCATGCCTTCCTCCTTGGTGTTCATTGTACACCCCAGGCAAGCTGTAGCCTCAGAGTTTTGGAACTAGTTACCTCAATAGAGAACGAAATATTGCTTCCCAAGTAAACCACATCATGGCTCACTCTTATACTTCCTGCAAGGCTTGCTCAAATGTCACCTTCTCAGTAAGTCCTGCCTTTGATTAATCTATATAAAGTTGCAATTCCTACCTTCCCAGGCCAACACTCCATAGTTCTGACCCCACTTACCTTGATTTGTACTATTTTCTATAACACCTCTTGCTGTTAAAATGATGACTAGACAAAGAAATACAACATACGGGAAAGTGAAAAGATACCCACAACGAAAAGTCAGTCAATAAACAAGACTAACAATTAAGAAGAGAACAAGCAAATAAAAACAAATATATTGAAATATGATCAACATCATTGATAATTAGGAAAATACAAATTAAAATAACAATGGAACACTCATTGTTGGCAGAGGTATTAATGTATCTAGAGCCAATGTCAGTAGTAGGAAACTAAGAATTCTTATCTGTAGCTGATAGAAATGAAAATTGCTGTAACCAATTTGGAAATAATCTAGAAGTGTTATTAGAAGTTTAAACTTTTATACTCAACAACGTAACCTTGATAAGTCTATTCTGTGTAAATAAAGTACCAGTGTGTAAGAATGTATCTAGACAAGTATTTCTTTTACTGCACTGATTATTGTGACACTTAAAAGAAAAAACCATTAGAAACAACTTGATATTCCATCATAGAGAAATAAATAAATTTGGCCCCTTTATAATTTTCAATATTAATTGGCTATAAAAATATGTATGAACCTGGAGAAATGTTCAGAAAAATACAAAATGACCAAATAATTGACAGAGTAATGTGTGACTTTATTTTTATTTTTTTAAAAAAGGGAAAGAAATATCATTATGTATAATTATAATTAGTAAATAATTAAGTTAATCAAATATAATTAAATATAATTCATATTAGCAGCATATACATATTTACATGAGCATAGAGAAAAATGTGAAATATTGGTGCTAATACTAATTATCACAGTAAAGTGGAACTGAGAGAAGAGTAAGATTATTATTTTTTAATCTTTTCTGTTGTTGGCTTGTTAAAGTGAATATACTTTTACAGTGTGAAAATATCCAATAAAGAAAAAATAAAATGGGCTATTATTTGAAAATACATAGGCTAAAACTTTGATAAATGCAGAACAAGTGTATGTACCATATCAGAGGACGTAGATTTTTATCACAGTTCTCCAAAAAAGGTGACATCTAAAATTAACTATATGATCCCAATGCTGAATTGATCTAGGGTAGTTCCTTTAATTTGCATATGAAGAAAATGAGATTATCATGCACAAGGTAGGTTCACAGTATAAGGCACTGAATAAATGAGTGGGTGCATTGGTCACTAGACACAGCACGAGCTAAGTGCTTGCCTAAATCCCAGCTAGGTATTGGCAGAGGTACATCTAGAATACAGATCTCCAGATTCCAGTTGCAGGGCTTTTTCCCTGGGGACATAGACTTGGGAAAGCAACTCAGAGAAAGATGTGTGTGTGTTGCCTAAGGCAGTGATAAACTCTGGCTCTAAATTTTCCAAGGCAAAAATCACGATGCACATGGTAAAAATCCTTGACTATCTTTTCCTCTTAGAAAGCTTATTGCTCTTTGTTTCGGGCTTTTTGTTTCTACTTTTGTGTTTTGCTCTTTGAACCATATGAACAATGCTTTAGAAACTCCTTTCACACACAGGAGGCACCCAACAAGGCCTGACAGCCAGATGTGGTGCCCCGGAGCCTGCTGCTCTGAGAAGGGGCCGGCAGCACGGCCTCATGGTTTCTGTGCTGAGTCCTCCTCTGATCCCTCCAAGCACTAAATAAAGCATCGGTGTGGCTACCCAATTGCTCCCTTTTGTGGAACATTTGATTAGCGTGTTTTCTGGACTTTCCTCACACCCCAAAACTTCCTCTCTTGCCCTCTATTCAGTCAAGCTCGTCAGAAGTGGCCACTGACGTAGCTTGGAGCCCATTCATAAATTAACCCTAGTTATTGCAGCCACCAAATTTCCCCCTTGACCTTCAACTCCTACTCTTTTCCCCAGCACATAGTTCTGCTTTTACTAACATTCAGAGCCTCTTACCAAAAAGTGACCTTTACTTTCACTCTCACATTGCAGATCCAAAGAACTAGTTTCACTTTGTATTACTTCCCTCTGGGTTTAGTTCCACCTAAAGGTACACTATTTTCCAGTGCTGTTGTTTTGTTTTGTTTTGTTTTTTTCTCTAAATGGAGTCTGAGCAGAGGTCTTAAAATGGCCAGCTGGGCAGGGGGTTCCAGAAATCTGCTGGATGAAAAGGAAAAAAAGGCTCTCCGAGGGAATAACAACAAAAACAAACAAATACAAATCTGTTGAGAGAAAAAAGGTAGACAACAGGCTAGTTTGACTGGCAGTAATTCCCTGATCATTAAATCAACCACACAGTCAGCGTCAGCCACAGCTCTCTTTGAACTGGATTGTTCAGTCATAGGAAAAGGATGTTTTTTAATCAGCAGTTGGTGGTGGTTACTACAGCACCACAGGAGCTGGGAGCCTGCTGGTCAGGGCGTGTGTGTTCAGGGATCCCCTTTGGCATCCAGAGACTGCCGGCAATCTGGTAGCTGCCAACTGCCAGAACTCTGTGTAAAGATGAAAAACGTGGCTCAGAAGTCTGGAAACCCCCCTGAGCCTAGCAAGTTCTAACTAGGTACAGTTTTGAGAAACTGGGTCTATATAAAGACAGTTGAGGCCCCTACTGTGAGGTTTTTGAGAAATCTTGGATTCTAAAGTGTCCTCTTTTTTCCTTTTCATTTATTTTTATTAGTTGGAGGCTAATTACTTTACAATATTGTAGTGGTTTTTGCCATACATTGACATGTATCAGCCCTGGATTTACATGTATTCCCCATCCTGATCCCCCCTCCCACCTCCCTCTCCACCCGATCTCTCTGGACTTTTGGACTCTGTGGGAGAAGTGTCCTCTTCTTAATTTGAGATTATGCAAAGGGAATTTGTAATTTGTATAGCGAAGGGTTCCCCTTCATCGGAACCCTGCTCTGCACTGTCCCGGTAAACCAGTTGTTTAATACTCTCAGCGGTGGTTCTTGCTGTTCTCCAGTCACTCAGCTGTGTTCAGTTCTTTGCCAGCCCGTGGACTGCAGCATGTCAGGCTTCCCTGGCCTTCAGCATCTCCCGGAGTTTGCTCAAACTCATGTCCATTGAGTTGGTGATGCCATCCAACCATCTCATCCTCTGTCGTGCCCTTCTCCCGCCTTCAATCTTTCCCAGCATCAGGGTCTTTTCCAATGAGTTGGCTCTTTGCATGAGGTGGCCAAAGGACTGGAGCTTCAGCTTCAGCATCAGTCCTTCCAATGAATATTCAGGGCTGATTTCCTTTAGGATGGGCTGGTTCGATCTCCTTGCAGTCCAAGGTGTCACCTATTTGGGTGAGAACAAGGGCAAGAGGAGTGTCCTTTAGTGTGTCTGTCCATTAGGGGGCAGTAAAAAAACCGACTCCAAGTGGTTGCCACGTCTCGACACACAGACAGAAGAAATGCCAAGTGCCAGCCCGATTGCCAGGTGAGGGCTTGGCCTGTGACGATGGTTTAGGAGGAGGCAGGGTGAGCAGGGCACCGCTGGCCCAGAGGGCGCCTCTGTGTGGTTGAGAAGCAGGGGCTCTCCCTTCTGAGTGTGTGCAGCCCCACACTGGGTGCTCAGCTTGGCACGGGGAGGATGGGTCCTCACCCCCGCCCTCCTGTGCCTGCCCGGTGCCCTGACCCCGCCACCCACACGGCTTCTGTCACTGAGCGGCCCTGCAAAGTACCTGCTCTGTCACCTCACAAGAATGAAGCAAGCTTCCTGTCTTATCTGAGGGTGCCAGAAGGACGTTTCCCCTCCAGATGCTGTGACTTGGGCTTCACAAGGTCCGCTCGTCTTCTCAGGACATTCTTCCCCAGCCACTGCAGCTTGGTACACCCAAGGAGTTCCAGTTCAGCGTAGGGGAATTTGGAAGATAAAAATCAGTTCAGTTATTAGTGTAGTCTCACATCTCTCCACTTGTCATGGTTGAAATCTTCAATCAGTGGTTCCCAGTTGCCACTTCCTTTTCTAATCCACTGACCTTGACTTGTGGCCTGGGCACCTGGACGCCTTGTTTTCCTTGCCCACTGACTTCTACCAGGCAGGGGTATTTCCAGGCGACACAAATAGCACGACTCCTTTCTTGTAGGGCCCATGCCTAACTTCTTTTACTTTTCAGTGAAAACTGCTGTCAAAGTAACAATGAGCTTCTTCTATGTATCTCTGAGCTCAGTATCCTACGGATGTTACAAAGATTTTATTCCTCTTTTCCTGGCTTTTGCATTCATCACTTACTGGGTCCTTAAGGTTGTGCCAATGGCCATCTCCTTGATTGCTTCTCAGGTTTCATTTTCTCTGGATTGCCTCTAGATTTTCTTCTTCTTTTTGGTTGTTTTGAGTTTGAACCATCTCCTCTCCCTGGTCCTGGCACAGTGCTCTCAACTGGGCCTGTTGTGTGGCATCTGGGTTCCCTCAAGTTTTTTATTTGTTTTCGAGTTTCACTGAACTTTCTTTTTTCCAACTTTGTATCTCTAGCCATCATAGAAGGTCTGTACCCTTTTCAAAAGACCTCTTTAAAAATATTACATGTTAAAGATAATCTCTTTCTTAGTATACTCCATAATTCTTTTTTGTTGTTGTTTCAATACCTCAGATCTGTATGAGTTCTTTTATGAGGAAAAACTCTAGGATCACAGAGCTGATGTCACTTTTGAGAGGATGGGTTCTTCTCATAATATATTCCACGATTTTGTTAATACTCTCTCTGGACCTTCTCATGTTTTTTAAGCAGATATGGTGGTGGTGGTTTAGTTGCTAAGTCGTGTCTGACTCTTGCGACCCTATGGACTGTAGTCCCCCAGGCTCCTCTGTTCGTGGGATTCTCCAGGCAAGAATACTGGAGTGGGTTGCCATTTCCTTCTCCAGGGGATCCTCCCAATCCAGGGATCTAGCCTCAGTCTCCTTCACTGCAGGCAGATTCTTTACCAACTGAGGTACCAGGGAAGCCCTGAAAACTCATGTTTTTTAAGCAGGTATACTGAACTCTTGATAATCTTAAGGCAATTAATCTTCTTGATCAGTATATTTGGCCCTCACTGGGTCTTCTCAGCCATGTTTATTAATGAACTTGATAGCAAATTCTCTACAGTTTGTTTGGAGGCAGGATAAGTTGCCATTTTAAAGAATTCCTAGAATCTAAGCTCCACAAGTGTGGGCATTTTTTTTTTTTTTCTTTTCTGCTCTTGTACATACTGTGCCAACCACTAGAAAGAGTGTCTGGCATATAACAGATGTTCAATAGTTATTTGTTGAATGGATAAATGATAAAATCACGTCATTTTTATTTCACTTTTTTACCTCTGTAGCACTGTGAGGATGATTTCATAGGCAAAAAATCATCAATGCTTTTTATACCATGTAAACCTCTTTGTAACTAAAAATTTAGGCCACAGATATCAAATTCTCGGGGCTTCCCTGGTGGCTCAGATGGTAAAGAATCTTCCTGCAATGCAGGAGACCAGGTTCTATCCCTGGGTTGGGAAGATCCCCTGGAGAAGGGAATGGTTATCCACTCCAGTATTCTTGCCTGGAAAATCCCATGGACAGAGGAGCCTGGCGGGCTATAGTCCATGGGTTCAGAGTCGGACACGACTGAGTGACTAGCACAAACACTTCAAATTCCTGTGTTTTGGGTTATAGTTTCTCTGAATGTGATTCTCTACAATGAAGGTGATGTACTACTTTTCAGCCTATTCTCTTAAATTTCTGTATCTTTCCCATAATTCATTCCTTTTGTTTTAGCATTTTGGTTTGAAAAGTACTGTCATTGTTATTGTTTATCTTTTCTTTCCTGTAGTTTACAAGAAAACCCAAATGAAATCTTTTTTAGCCCAGATCCTAAGAGAAACCAGATCCCTATGCTTACCCAGAATGTCTATAATCTTACATCCTTTAGTTCTTTTCTAGAATCTATTTTTTAAAACATGACAAAACATTTTTACATGTACTCAATTTTTAAAATCGCCTTTGCATATAATCTTAGTGAAGAGATTTTATGTGTGTATTTAATCAATCAAGCAAGAGCTATCCTTACAGAAACTTTTCTTTCCATGGCTTGTTACATTCATGTTATTGAAACTATATTATAAATTATACTACTCACTGACAAGGTCTTTGAAATTCTTATATGGCTATTCTTATTAAAATAGGCCTGGTGAACTGGGAAGACCCAGAGGAATCGGGTGGAGAGGGAGGTGGGAGGGGGGATCGGGATTGGGAATACATGTAAATCCATGGCTGATTCATATCAATGTATGACAAAACCCACTGGAAAAAAAAATAATAATAATAATAAAAAAAATAAAAAAAAAATAAAGAAAGAAACTTTAAAAAAAAAAATAGTATTAGCAATCCTTGTGTCTCTGGTGGCTAACATATATTGAGGGAAAATCCTAAATTTGCCCCATATTCCTTCAGAATTCTTGGGTGAGTCCCACTATCATAGCTAGGCTTAAAATAGATCCTATGTATACTTAAGCTTGGACCTAGATGTTAAAGAAGACTCAAAATCTGTAACAGTTAAGTCAAAAATCAAGTTTCTTAACTCGGAACAGCCATCTACTTGATGAGTCAGTCAGTCAGTCAGTTCAGTCGCTCAGTCGTGTCCAAATCTTTGCGACCCCATGAACCGCAGCACGCCAGGCCTCCCTGTCCATCACCAACTCCCAGAGTTCACCCAAACCCATGTCCATCAAGTCAGTGATACCATCCAACCATCTCATCCTCTGTCGTCCCCTTCTCCTCCTGCCCTCAATCTTTTCCAGCATCTGGATCTTTTCAAATGAGTCAGTTCTTTGCATCAGGTGGCCAAAGTATTGGAGTTTCAGCTTCAGCATCAGTCCTTCCAATGAACACCCAGGACTGATCTCCTTTAGGACGGACTGGTTGGATCTCCTTGCAGTCCAAGGGACTCTCAAGAGTCTTTTCCAACACCACAGTTCAAAAGCATCAATTTTTCGGCACTCAGCTTTCTTTATAGTCCAAACTCCTCACATCCATACATGACCATGGAAAACCATATCTTGACTAGGATGGACCTTTTGTTTTGGCAAAGTAATGTTTCTGCTTTTAATATTGCTATCTAGGTTTGGTCATAAACTTTCCTTCCAAGGAGTAAGCATCTTTTAATTTCATGACTGCAATCACCATCTGCAGTGATTTTGGAGCCCAGAAAAATAAAGTTAGCCACTGTTTCCACTATTTCCCCATCTATTTGCCATGAAGTGATGGGACCGGATGCCATGATCTTAGTGTTCTGAATGTTGAGCTTCAAGCCAATTTTTTCACTTTCCTCTTTCATTTTCATCAAGAGGCTCTTTAGTTCTTCTTCACCTATTTTCATCATATATCAGTACAATGTACTGATAGGCCCACTACTTTCTAACTGTTTTTTTCCAGTATTTGATGTCCTTAAGTGCATTATATTTTATTAAAGTTCATTAAACCTAATACTTTAAGCCAAGTGTGTTCATGTTTGTTCTTGAATGTTTTACACTGAATTTCTATTCTACCCATGAATCTCTTAGTAAAGGAAAGGCCTTTAATATTCTGACTAGAAAAAATAAAATACTTTATTACCCCTAGTCCCAATTTACAAAAATATATATGTGCATATAAAGGAAAAGGGTAAATTTACCAAGATTTTGTCCTAAATTTTCTATATTAAAGCTGTGTTAGTATTATAAAATTATAAAAATACTTATTTCAGAAAATTTTCCTAGATATGCATACTTATATTTGATATGAATGAATATTTAAGCAATTATTAATTACTAATTTTAACACCATTAATTATTAATTTTTCCATCTTCAGAACTAAATACTGGCTATTTATAATCCCATCTTTAAAAAATAAGCCTGACTAATGCTTTGGTTTTTCAAATTTCACTGGCATTCTGAATTTAATTGTGTTATGATCTCCATTACACTGTCAAGCACACACAATTACTTCCTGAACTAGTTCCTAATTTTTAGCTTTTAAAAACTGAACATTGTTCATGGCCCTTTTTCTCTTACTTTTTTAATAAGTCCTTACTAAAGAAAAAAGAACTACTTATTTAAAAGATCTGTCTCTTCCAGTATTAGAACAGTTGATATGTTCTAGTTCTTTACTTTGGGCAATCTACACAAAAGCTCTGCTCAAAGAAATGCAGTGAGAAGAACTTGCCTTGAGCAGGTTACCTCATGTCTGTGAACCTCAGTTTTCTCGCCTGAAAGGCAGCAGAAGCAGTTCCCTGCTCAAGGAGGCTTTCTGTGAGGTGAATGGGATCCAGCATCTGCCGCGCCGAGCGCAGTGCCCGCCTCAGTACATACCCCATCACCATCAGGGCACTTTGTGTTTGGACGTATTTCAGCACGTCAGCTGAGCACGGGTGAATGTCATTTTTTAGTAGCATGCCACTCTTTCCCATCTATTGTGTCACCACTCCTAAGAACAATGTCAGCTCACCCACCTGCTGGTCTTGTTTTCACTATAGAATGCTACCTGGCCCTTAGAGATGATTTTTTTTTTTCACTTGATCTTGGAAATGCCAGTTAAATGTGAGATTTGCTTCTTCTGTCAGATATTCCAACTTACCCAGTTTTAGGAATTCCTCCTCTAGTCTTTGTATAGTTACATTTATACCAGCACCTGAGTTATTTTTATGTCAATCCTGTAAAGACTTTTGAAGAACAAAAAGCAATTTTATACCAAATAACTGTTTCACTTTGCTGGTTTCCTCACATTGTCATGACCCTTGATAATTTCCACTGAATAAATGGTTTGATGTTTTGTAACAAAGAGAAGCCAGTGTTTCTTTTTCCATTTCACTCAAGGATAAATGATCCATTCTCTATAATCAGAAATAGGCAAGGTCAACAGTAGTTTTATTTTATAGCTTTTGTAACTAAAAATAATGCTGTGATAAAAATCCATTTTAAATCCCTGTGATATTCTTCCATGCTCAAAGTCATATCATTGTGTTTTATAAAGGTAACTAATAAAAGAATAAAAATCTTTTATGCACATTTCTTTCTTTTGGAATCTCATTCAAAATCATGAGGACATAGGCTTTTAAAAGTTAGTGGACTTTATTACATAAAGAAAAAAGAAATATTTGTTGACGTAAATGAGAAAAAAGCCTCTCTGAGTTTGGGTTTTTGTTCCATTGTGCATACTGCGCGTGTATGCTCAGTCGTGTCCAACTCTTTGCGGCCCCATGAACTGTAGCCCACCAGGCTCTTCTGTCCGTGGGATTTCCCAGGCAAGATACTGGAGGAGGTTGGCATTTCCTCCTCCAGGGGATCTCCCCGACCCAGGGACTGAGCTACATCTCCTGCATTGGCAGGCGGTTCTTTATCACTGAGCCGCCTGGGAATCAATTTTGGCACTAACCTACCTCTCCAAAAGCAGTCTTCTACAATCTGAGAATTTGAACAATTTTCAATAAGTTTACTATGAGAAGTCCACAGGGATATGAGATGTCAGATACTACAGAGTAAAGATGAAGACATTCAAGATTTGGGAGTTCTGTTGGTTTATGTTGTGTATTTTCCTATCTGGGCTTTAAATATTATCGTGAAAATAGCTCATTTAATTTTTGGAATCCTTGGGCTAGAAGAGAATATCAAAGTCATTTGATTCACACAAACTCTCTTCCACATTCTTTTAGAAAAGCAAAGCAAGACACTAAATCATCTTTGCTCTGTTCTGGTTTGCACTAATTTCCCAAATCTCAGAGATTTATTGGCCTGTGTCTTAGTTTCTGTGCCATAATGAAATGCTAATTTCATTTTCATAAGATGATTTCTGTATTGAATATGAGATAATTTGTGTCAAATCAGATTTCAAACTCTCTAGAATTTCTAAGTATAACAACATTTTATATTTTTACTGAATTACTCAGAAATAAATTACTACTAGATTGTTTAGTGTCCATCTCCTATAACCAAGGACATTCTCCCATGTAAGCACAAGAAAGAAAAAACTGTCTTTACCTTCTCGGGTTCGGTGTCAGGGGGCCTGCTAATTTAGCTGACAAAGACTGATTAACAGAAGAAAAGGAATACACACTTATTAATATTTTTATTTGCATGGGAGTTCACAGAAAAGAAATGAAATTCAAAGAAACAGATTCAAGAACTTCTGTACCCTTCTCAGCAAACAGCATAAGGTTTGGCTTCAGGGGACAATAAGTTGTAGGGCAGTAACTAGGAGATGAACGGCGTATTTTATGTAAGGTTTATTTACGCAGACTCATTGTGCCTGCTGGTGCTTCAGCTCCAGAGACGAGGTGTTCTTCTCATCCTGGTACAGAAAAAGGACCAAATTTATGCTACCTTCACAAAAGGAAATTGATGCCCTGCTTTCAGGGAGATCGTAACAATCCTCGTATCAAAGTAGCATATTTTAGGGTGGTGTATTCTGATCCCCTTCACATCAAAATCAGAAAATGAACACTGCTAAAATACTACCATCTAATACTCGCTCATTCAATTTTTTGCCAATTATTCTGTTCGTGTCCTTCCTAGAAAAAAGAAGGATGCAACCCAGGATCAGAGACTGCATGTAGTTTTCATGATTTTTAGCCTCTTTCAATCTGGGACAGCTCTCCAGTCTTTGCTTAATTTTCATGACCTGACAGTTTACACATTTTCACAGGAATACCACAGATGTGAAGCTATGTTTTCGAAGGCTTCTTATCAGATGTCTGGACTTTTCTCATTACAGGTGATTTTAATCTTGATCATTTCATTAAGGTGGAATCTGCCAAGATTCTCCAATGTAAAGTTATTCTTCAGTATTTCTTTTAGTATTCACTAAGTACTAGGGGAGGGAGATCCTGTGAAATTATGCAAAGATCCCATTCCTCGTCAAAATTTCAGGCACAAGTTTTAGCATCCATTGAGATTTCTATTTAAATTATTACTGTGCTGGCTGCCAAATAGTGATTTTCTAATACCATAATTTCTTCTACATTTATTAGTCACTATTCTAAAGTAAAGAAAAGATTTCTTCTGTCCCTATTTATGTCTCTTTCTAAATTTTTATCAGTATACATTAACAAATTCTATTTTATTTAATGAGTTACAATGCATTTTATTATTACTTATTTTGATACTGAAATTGTCCCATATCTAACCAGTTCTTTAAGTATTTCCTAATTCTGGCACAAAAAGAAATTTTAGGCTCATCATTTTCACCTGCATATGAACATTGTGAAAGAAAGAAAGAAATACAGGAAGGAAGGAAGGAATATAGACCATTGCAGTCTTTAACAAAATTTATGTACCACTATAGGAGGAAATCTATTTGGTGTAACTCTATTATATAAATGCTAAATAAACAATGACTGCAAATTTTAAAAACATATTAAAAAATAATTTAAAATTACCTTTAAATTTTAAATTCAGTAAAAAAAAAAAAAAGGGAAGCAAACTACAATTAGTACAAATGTGCACACCACACATTTCTCTCTCTTGAACTCGAAATTCAAAGTCAATCAACAGAAAATGTGAGCAACATCAGAAAACTATAGTTTCTGCCTGAACTGAATGCAGACTGCCCTCTAGAGGCACCATTTAATCAATGCAATGCAATGTTTGCAGCTGCAAGTGAACCTATTTATATCTCCGTGTAAAGTTCTCAGAAGCAGTTCTCTTTAAATATGTAGGCTTTACTCTACACATGAGCTTCCCTGGTGTCTCAGTGGTAAAGAAATCACCTGCCAATGCAGGAGATGTGGGTTCAATCCGTGGGTCGGGAAGATCCCCTGGAGAAGGAAATGGCAACCTACTCCAGTAATCTTGCCTGGGAAGTCTCATGGACAGAGGACCTGGCAGACTGGAATTCATAGAGTCGCAAAGGAATCGGACACAACTTAGCCACTAAACAACTGTACACGTAGTAATAACTCATGATTTCCATGTATCATGTGCCACCTCTAACAAAACTAACACAAGCGATACAACAGAAAAAAGTGGCTTCCATTTTATCAGCTAATCAAAAGAATTGAGACACGTGATCACAAGATAACATCAAAATTGTCATATGTTAGTGGCTTTTGGTAAAGCTGTTAGCAAATTCAAAATCTCCCCAAACTTTCATGCAGAATAAATGTCTCCATAATTTAGTCCATTATTTGCTCACCATCTATAGATGGATCAAGTTTGGATTCAACTTGGAAACTGCCTCACTTGGCAGTCAGTCTTCACTTGGCTCTGAACCTTCATATGTGCTGCTGCAAACTTCAAAACTGCTGGTGAATTAAAATCAAGAACTGTAGTCACGTCTTGAAACTCCAACTCAGGTGTAAAAAATTCACATTTAAACCGATATAGTTTAAATAAATATTACTTAATGAACAATTAAATAGAAAGGTAAACTATTTCTCCTATTATAAAAATTATATATAGCTCTCAAGAATATGGTGTCTAAATTATTCAATACTTCAGATATAGTTATTAGAAGTATCACTCACCTCCTTTGCAATAATTTAAAATACTTTGAATAAAATTATTTTGCCAATGGCTGTTCCTTAAGAAAAAAAGTCCTTTCAAATATTTGTCCCAATGAAATTCAACTTTAACAATACAGATTAAGAGAATAATTTTAAGATCATATTGTTTTATTTGATGATATTTTTACCTAAATCCACACATTCAATATTAAATAGCAATGAGATACTGGTGAAACTATTATAATTATTGGACATGACTTAAAATTTAGTCTTCCAATCCTCCTAGATAATGTCATAACTTGGTATTATATAGAGATCAGAGCAATACATTTTGACAAATTAAAGGAAAACTATAGTTGACACCAAAATGTGGTTATATTCATATGAATATAACCTGATCTAATTTTCTACTTTGCTTTTTTTTATATAGACACGATTATGAAATATATAATGTTCCTGCTGAAATGCTTATTTCCAAGAACAGTGTAGAGGAGGAAAATTTTTGTCTGGGCTCTGTAAGAAAAAAATACCTTAATAAGAGACAAGCTCACAAATTTTCTGTGACATGGGAGCCCTCTTAGGAAATGAAGACCTGAAGAAGTGGCAAAATCTAAATACTTTTATACTAAACTGATCAGAGAAAGACAATTGTGGAAAAGTAACTGTAACATATGATGAGGCTAAAGGAAGATAAGAATTATTTTAGTGAGGTCTGTTCATACGGATTCCTCTTCTTAATTTCCCATCCTTTATAATAAAAATTGCTTCTTTCTTCCTAGTTTAGGGAGGGCATCTTTCACAAGTGAATTTTATCTCCTGTTTGCAGGAAGAAAGAGGAGAGATCAGAATGATTTTTGTATCTGCTGTTTTTCAAGTATCTTTTGTTCAAAATAAGCCTTATGTTGAAGTGACATATTGGGGTGGCATACTCTGCCATTGTTCCACATTCACAATAAAATTTATAATTTTGCTCTGCATGTATAGCTAGTTCAATTTTGTTTTCAATAAATCAATATGAGCATATTTCCTCTGCAGACAGTGTGCAAAAGCATTAACCACATGATACAAATGTTAGAGTAAGTGCCAAGGTTTTCTTGACATAAAAACAGAGGTTTAACTTATTTATAATGCTGGTTGAGAATTATGTTTTCTATGACCTGAATCTTTAAGAGTATTCACTTTTTATACTCTCTGCTTCTTCAAAAGAATGGAATTTTATGTAAATAAAAAAAAAACTTTCATGGTAGTATGTCATATTAAAACAACAATAATAACAAAAACACCAAGGAATCTACTCCTATGGACCCATAAAATTCTCAAGCTATGTCCTTCCTGTAGCCCTATTAAAGGGTGTTATTTTGTGTATTTTCAACCCTGTAACAATTGGTAGCATAGATGACTTCTTTGCTCTTCTGCCAGTCCCTATAGAGGAACTCACATTGTAACAAACCCTGGTATTCCAATGACAGCCTATCCAGCAGAT
This sequence comes from Cervus canadensis, assembly GCF_019320065.1. Lineage (NCBI taxonomy): Eukaryota > Metazoa > Chordata > Mammalia > Artiodactyla > Cervidae > Cervus > Cervus canadensis. The sequence continues at coordinate 60,340,017 of NC_057404.1, forward strand.
CTAAGATCTAAAAATGGGGTCATTTTTCTCTTAAAAACTCAGAGCTTATTAGCAGAGGAGAGAATCATGCTTACTACTTGCTCTTGGACAAGATTTTATCCTTAAGTATACTTCTCAAGCATCTACCTGACGACAGGTTGGATTCCAGGGAATTGGGAAGGACCCCTCAACTCTGAATTCCCTCCAGGACCCTGCTTGCTGGGGGCTTCCCAGGCGGCACTGTGTGTGTATTAGCCACTCAGGCATGCCCCACTCTGTGCAACCCCACAGACTGTAGCCCTCCAGGCTCCTCTGTCCATGGGATTCTCCAGGCAAGAATACTGGAGTGGGTTGCCATTCCCTTCTCCAGGGGATGTTCTCAACCCAGGGATCAAACCAGAGTCTCCTTCTTTGCAGGTGGCTTTACAATCTGATCCACCAGGGAAGCCAAAACGAACCCGCCTGCCGGTGCAGGAGATATAAGACCTAGGTTTGATCCCTGGATTGGAAAGATCCACTGGAGGAGGGCATGGCAACCCACTCCAGTACTCTTGCCTGGAAAATCCCATGGACCGAGCCTGGAAGGCTACAGTCCACAGGGTGGCAAACAGTTGAACATGACTGAAGCATGTTAGCAGGCATGCACCCTGCTTGCTGATGCCTGAAGCTCTATGGCTTGCAGCAGAAAGGTCCCCTCTTATAGTCTTCATAGCTGTTAGGACTTCGTCAGCTCCTTCTCCCACAGGCAGAAGTACTGAGATGAGGAGGGAAGAAATCACATGGACTCCATGGAGAGAAAGCGTCTAGAGAGAATTGATGAGCAACCTCCCCATGATGTTGTAATACAAGCATCCCCACCTTCAGGATTCCTTGGTATCCTTGTTGACCTCAGTCCTAGTTGTTCCCCACTACTTGTTCTCTTGTCAAACATTTAGTGACCATTGTGAGGCTCCGGAGGCACAGTGATATCAGCAAACTAAATGCGTGCCTGCCTTCAGGGGTTTCTAATCTAACAGAGCAAACACGCAATTACAATCAAGTTTAATTAGCAGCCTAATGTAGCAAATACAGGTTGGTATGGAAACATATAGTTGGAACATTTTATGTCACTCTCCCATACTTAAGGTGAGAACTACAGGATGGCTAACATTTAGCCAGAAAAAAAAGGCCAAGACTTGCATGTATCACAGTATCTCTTATTGAAACAGTGTATATTCATCGACGCTGTATCCTGTCTCAACCTGTCACTCTGCCTTTGTGAACGAGAATGTTTCACTAGCTCAGAGCAGTCCCAATAAGGAAACCAAACCTCATCGCCGCAGGATAGTTGTAAGAGGATGTGGTTTCTCCAGAACTGTGCTCACCTGTAACCTTTCGCGGTCTGAACAGCACCTGCAGCCGCACTTTATCTCTGGTCCAATCTGACTCCCCTGCCCACACGCTCCCCCAGAGCACCGCCACAAGAGTTTTGGCAGAGGGCTGTGGCATCAGCTCAGTGACTTGGCACATCACAAAAACATTGGTGCAGTAGACAGGTTTCCAGCCAAGAATGCAGACTGAGGGCAGTCCCAGAGCTCAGGGGTATAAGCAACAGTGCCGTTCTCTGGGCTCACTTTCCAGACATGCAAAGACCACACACGTTTAGACACTTTTTAAAATTATTAAGCCACATAGTGAAGTGAAGTCGCTCAGTCGTGTCCGACTCTTTGCGACCCCATGGACTGTGGCCTACCAGGGCTCCTCCGTCCATGGGATTCTTCAGGCAAGAATACTGGAGTGGGTTACCATTTCCTTCTCCAGGGGATCTTCCCAACCCAGGGATCGAACCCGGGTCTCCCACATTGGAGGTAGATGCTTTAACCTCTGAGCTATAGCCTTGGGTTAAACTCTTGAAATATTCATTCTTGCCTGAGGCCAATGCTACTTTGAAAATTTTGTGAGCTACTTTTCTCTTCTATAACCTCCTTAAGCCGCAACTGTTAGAGCTCCCAATTACTAAAATAATTTAGATACCATGCCGTATGGATCTAAAACACATTTACAGGGAGTAATTTCTTTATTGAGTAATTTGTTTCTCCCCCAAATAGCCAGGAGCACACTCGGACTACTAATCACAGTAACAAAAAGTAAAACCTAAAAGTCATTGCTTGACTGTGGTGTTTCAGACAACACTGCTCATTCTGTGTCTCCAGAGGTTGCAGTCCTGGTCTTTGAACATCTGGAAGCTTTTCCATTATAGAAGAATATGCTATTGATTTATCCTTGTCTTATATTTGAAAATATGCTTTGTTCTCCAGAATCTTCCCTAAAAAGACTTGGCTTATGATTTAAGATCAAAGCATAACATGCGACCTTGGTGGCAGGCTGGGAGGAAATGTGGACATTTGAGGAAAAAAGAACACTGGTGTCCTTAATTCTCGCCTTGGCGTTGCTCTATGCCACTTAACCCCTCTGAGTCTCATTTCTCTGTCTTCCAAATGCAGGAGAGAAATCAAATGATCTTCAGGTTATTCCCAAGCTTGTGGCTTCTGTTTTCTCTATTGAGTGTAATCATTTTCCTTAGGGGTTTATATTTCTTGTGAGTACTACTGAGGCAACTATAGCATGTTACCATAAAAACCAGGTCTGGGGCTTTGGGGTTGTGTGCTCACCAGGAGTCATTTTCGGGGACTAGGAATTCCATGGTTTAAAGTATAGATATCCAGTACGAGGCACAAAGAGTTAAAACCACAACTGTTCTACAAATATAAAATGAACATATGTCCACAGTTTTAATTCAACTCATTAATGAGCTTTCCATTCAAAGAACATTTGAAGAGTTGGGTATTTACAGTCAATTTAATAAAACAATGTTAGAATAAGATGCTAGACTAGATACAAAAATGGTAATACCCTAAGAGGCAGTAAGCCACAAACTTTGAGATTCTTTTCTACCAGAGAGGATTCTACAAATTAACAATGTCTTGGCTCTAATCAAATAGTAGAATTTAAATAATTTAATAATTCTTGAAAAATACATAAATAAATAAATAATCCTTGAATGAGCCCATTAAACAATGACATAAAAAGACTTCACTTTATCAGATAATTTCTTTTGGAGGCGTTTGCACTGAAGACCCTTGAATGTGTAATAAAAGCCTGAGGGCTCCAAATATACTTTCTCTGATACACCTCTTTCTCTGATCCCTCCAATTGCTGGGTTATTGGGCAGATTGTTACCTCTCAATGGTAGTCTAGGGGAAAACCAGTTCAGAAATCATACATAAATTAGGGAAAACTATTTGTAAAATAAGCTTCATAGTCAACATTGGCCTAATTTATTTTCCTATTGGTCAGTATAATTCATATTAAAATCATTTCTATCAACTTTCTAGGCGGATTTATTCTTTGAGTGAAGGGTAGGAAGGAGCAACAGTACCACAGGAAGTTTATATCCATGTAAGTTTAAAGCCAGCAACAAATAAGCCAAGGGTCTAACAGGGATTTACTAGACTTCTTAGAATTTTGTCACTGTCATCTTGGGAAGTTCTTAGCCCTAGAATACTGCCTCTATAATTCTCTTTTCTCTTGAAATGTCAGGAGGAGGCCACCTCAAATAAAGATTTACTTAATAGTATTTAATTCAATGAGTCATTTTTTTTTTAATTTTCATAGTTTTTCCATGGTTAAAAAAAAAAAATTTTTTAAATCAAAGTGTACTCTTAGACAAAGAAAGTCTAAGATTTGAATTTAAAGTGGCCACTCATGGCAATAACTTAAAATGGGTCAGTGATTATTACCTTTTTAGGAAGGTCAAAAAGATTTTGACCCTCTCTTCAGAAAGAGACATTGAGCATATAACAGATATAATACAGTTTTGTACTTAATTTGATTTGGGGTAACTCACAGACCCCTGCATCTCATCCTGGGTCCTGATCTATAATTCCCAACTGAGAAAAACAAGGAGCCACCTACAAGGCCATCAGTGAACCACGTGGTCCTCATAGCTTGGCTCCCAAGCCTCTCCTATACCCGACTCTGTAAGTCAGCTAACTTTCAGTGCGGGCAATGATAGGTTGTTTTCTTTGGAACTGAAGCAGAAATGCCCCTCACAGTGGAAAACCTGAGCCCAATTATCTGGGAATAACATGGTCCTCTATGGTCCTGCTGCAGTGACAATTCACTAGCAACTCAAAGGTAGATTAAAAAGTCATGTGTTTCAGAACACATTCTTACCCTGCCCCTTATAAGTCAAGTGACCTCAAGACAAGGTATCTAACTTCACTAGGGCTCAAGTTTAATTAAAAAATCAGGATGATTAAGGGGTAGGGCCCTGAGCAAAGACATCTGGAGCCATACCCCTGACCTAATCAGCTAAGTATTACAGAATCAGTGAAGAGATCCCGGGTGAGGATAATACATACCCAGTAAAACAAATGCAAGGTTTTGAAGGCTTTGTTCTGTTTGTGTTTAAAAGTTTGGTAGAGTGTTTTTCTTCTTTTTACTCTACTCCAAACCTTGGGTCATAATGTCATATTAAGACTATAACTTTGTTGCATGCAATTATTTAGTGATCTATAGAGGAAAGCAGAGTTTTAAAGTTGCTATTAATGCTTCCTTTGTGTCCCAACTTACCAGTTCTTTGAATTTGAGGTTATTTGTGTACATTTTAAATAAGCATCTAATTTACTGTTAGATTTGAGTTAATGTTTTGAATTAAACTTCATCACACAGTCATATTTATTCAACAACAAATATTTATGGAGGGAGGTCATGCTATGTGCCAAGAAACAGGGCAGCAAATAAAAGCAGACAAATGCCCTTCTTTCATGGGACATATATTAAACCTGTATGGGGGCTGGGGAGAACAGTAAACAAATAAGAAATCAAGATCATAAAAAATTCTAAGGAGAAAATTAGAATTAAAGGCCAGTAGTGATGGGTATGAGAAAGCCATTTTAAATAAGTTCATCAGCAGAGGTTTTCTTAATAAATCAACATTTGAGACAGACTCTGAAGGGCATGGGGGAAGCACGACGTGTGGAAGAAAGTGCAAACGCCACGCTCCTGTGTGGGAAGCATGCTGGTGTGTTCTGTGATGGGCTAAGTGTGCCTGGCGGAGGGGAGTGGGTGATGCGAGCTCAGAAACAACACAAGAGCTGCGTCATGTGGGGTCTTGGAGGTCACAGAGTGTCGTATCAAAATGATCCCCTCTGGGGTTTGGGCTCAATAACATGTTTGTCACAAAGGAATGTAACACCAGAAAGTATTGTGACCTCTTGGCAGGCAAGTCTGGTTCAGAATAGGTCAGAAAAGCTGCCTCAGAGGCTTAACATTCAGTCTAGTCCAATTCCATTGGACTAATTAATTAATTGGTAATCTAATTAACCTGAAGGATTTGGGGCACTTATTAAAGGAATTTTGAAACTCTTCTCAGAGGATTGCAGGAAACCTTGGGGATAGGCTACCAAACTTGATACTACACATGCATAAGCTTTTGGGCCATGAAAGATTTACTGTACACCCAGTAGTTGTCTCTGGTGACATCACATGTGGGACATGAGGCACAGATATTCCACAGCCTGAGGAAAGTATAAATAGAAATATGAGGGTTGAGGTGTATTATTCAGAGATTTTTTTCCTACTACAAATAACAGACACCAAAAAGCTAGCTTAAGAAAAGACAGAGATAATTCATTATAAAAGATATGGGGTAATTAGAAGAATATAAGGGTAGGAAGGCAGTCATGCCTTAGGGTTGATTCAAGACCAGAAAATTGCAAAGACTCTCTCCATCTCACAGCTCTGCATTTCCCTACCCAGCTGCTTCATTCTTAGCTCCCTCTGCACACAGAAGAGAATCTCACGGGCCAAGCTGGAATCTGGTGTTTAATCTTGGTCCAATCAGCTATATCCAGGGAAATGAGGTCAAGTAGTATCAACAAGCAAGGCTGTCAGAGCCGCCACCTGGAAGACACTCTCAAAGAAGGTAGAGTGTTGGACAGACAGCCCAAGTAACCTCTGCCACATCGACATGTGATTAGATCACCCACCTATTTATTTTACTTGGAGACAACTTTGAGAAGTATTCCTGAAAAAAAATTCCTACCCCAATTCAAGGGGTTGTTTTCAGGGGATGAAAAATGATGAGGAAGGCAAAAAAAAAAAAAAAAAGTAAAGAAAAATAACAGAATGAATACATTTTTCTCTTGAATTATGTTTTTAATGAGAAGATTTCTCCATTATGTCAGCATGATACAACAGAAAGAAAAATGGACTACAGTCAGAGAATCTGATTTAAATTTTTACGTTATCAGTTAATAGTCATGGGAATATAAGCAATTCATTCTGGATCTCAGATAAATGACGCAGGTTGAACTAGCTTCTTTTTAAGGTAACTTCCAGATACCCTTTGACTCTGATGTGATATTTCCATTTGGTGGCAAATAATCCTAGGGATTTGTTGTCAGTTCATTGAAGACATAGAGCAAAAATGGCCAAGAGCAAGCTATAGAATCCTACACATCTGAGTGTGATCTTGGCCCTGCCACTGTGTTGGAGTTGGATCAGTAAGTTAGTTGCTAATCCAAGTTTGCTCAGCGGTAAAATGCAGGTAAATGCCGACTACTGTAATGAATTGTACCCACTGAATAAGAACATGATTGTAGAGCGCCTGGCTTACTGGGGGTGTTTAGTTCTGGTCATTGTTATCCGCCGGTGAAAATCCCTCAACTCGTTTGTATCCTACTAGGTGACTTAGAATAAATGTGCGGGTAAGTGGAAATTAAACTCCAATGCTCTTTAAAGTTCTCTAATGGCAGCAGCTAGTGAATATGAGATGAGAGCCCTGGAAATTGCAGGGGTGGGGGTATCACACGTAAATGACACCTCCCTGTCGTTCGCGAACATGACCGTCTCTGATCGCCTTGTAAACTGCGGCTTTCCGTGTCCCCGGGGGCAGGTGTGAGAGCGCGGAGCTGGATAATAAGATCCTCGGTCTGATCGAGAGGAACACTTCCGATCCCAGAGGGGTCAGCCCGGCGGCCACGTCGAGTCACAGAAACCCCTGTTCTGTGAAGGTAAGGAAAGCCTTCTGCTGCTTCTCAATACACCCTTCAGCAGCGTGGTCACCTAGGGGAACGCACCGGGACAGTCCCCGGACCGTTTCCAGTAAGGCACTTCCTTGACGGCTGAGAGGACAAAGTGAACCCGTGCAAACCTCTCTTAAACAGTCACTTCCTGTTACTAAAAAAAACCCTCCACAGAAGCTCCTTCCAGTTTAAAGTGTGATATCAGGGGACCGTCATTACAGGAAGGGGAGGAGGAGCTCACGCCATTAGAAAGCGTGGTTAATGCAGCAATAGCTCTTCTACTGGGAGGAGCTAACCTAATGCATATAAACTCACACTGGGTTACTACAATGAGCACAATTCATCCCATTTTTTTTTTTTAAGGAAAAAAACACGATTTTCCTGATTAGATAAGTTCTTTGAATTTTCTCTTGTTTCAGGATAGTTATCTATGGTGCTTTATGTAACAAATAGAATTCAAGGGTAACCTCAAACTAGGAATTTTGCAGATACCTTTCTAGAAATAAACCATAAATGACATCACAAGGTCTTAATCTCTGCAGTCCTTCCAGTTAGAAACCGTCTGTAATGATCATTTCAAAATAAATCTAATGTAAGTAAATTAGAGAATGTGGCTGACATTAAAAATATTTACATAACTTCTGCTTTGGTTTCTTAGTTCTAAATGATCCATGATGGTTGTGGAAAAGCTACACTAAGCATAGAGAAAACTATAGAAATCATGTATAGAGAGATTTATTGTAGAGCTAATGGAGCTTGGATTCCCCTAAACAAATATTTTCTTTCATAACTAATTTGCATTGACAGATTTGTGTCTTTTTCTCTTAAAGAGATTCTGGTAGTATAAGCCTCAGGCCTCACCAAACACGGATCAGCCTCTGAAATCCCCTCCATGCCCACTGCTCCTAGAGAGCCTCACTTAGCGTTGAGATCTGTGTGTCTCTTCTGGCCCTCTCTCTCTCTCTCTGACATACACACACACACACACTCACATCCACACTCTGACACACACACTCACATTCACACTCACATTCACACTCTGACACACACACTCACATTCACACTCTCTGACACACACACTCACACACTCACATTCACACTCTCTGACACACACACACACACACACTGTCACTTTTTTCACTTAGTAATTTGTTGTGGATCCTTCTGTACCTCTTTCATTCACTTAATGAACAAATAGTATTGTGTACATTCTTTCCATTTCTCCCTGAAAAAGAATCAAAGTGAGAGATGACTTTCTGCTAATGATGAGGGGCCAAAAAGGCTTTTCTCTCCATTTCCTTCCTTCCTTCCTTCTCTTTTCATCCCCACCCCCACTCTCATACACAAACCTCTAACTCCCAGTTAAGACTTTCTTCCTTCATGGAAATGTGTGCTGTTTTGTAGTGGCCATCTAGTTTAACCCCCAAAAGAAATTAATGATGACAATTTGAATCCCCTCCAGTAGCCTGATCCTCGTATTCTCTGCTTATCAGCTCCTAAGACTCCTTTGCTCATGACCGACTTCCCTGCCCACTCTGCTCACTTTGTTTTCCAGATTCCTCCTTACAGGTGAGAACTTCACAGCCTATTGCCAGCCTCTTGGTAATTAGTTCCCTCTCTTCTGGGGACTTAACTGGAACTTCTCTGTCTCTTTAAGATATTGTTTCCCCTATCTCTCTTTAAGATATTGATGAAATTTGCTCATCTTCCTATACATTTCCAGGGGAAGGAGAGCAGGCACCTGGCTGATTTTTGTTTTGTTTTGTTCGCTTTGTGAAATGTAAGGGAAAGACATCTACAGAGAATGAGAGGGTAAAGGTGAATTCCAGTGGTTAAAACAGGGGAAGATACCCAGGTGGCTCGAGTGGTAGAGAATCTGCCTGCAATCAGGAGACCTGGGTTCGATACCTCGGGTGGGAAGATCCATTGGCGAAGGAAATGGCAACCCACTCCAGTATTCTTGCCTGGAAAAATTCCATGAGCAGAGGAACCTGGCAGGCTACAGTCCATGGGGTCCCAAAGAGTCAGACCCAACTGAGTGACTGAGTGCACACACATATGAAATGTCCACTGAGAGAGGCGGCAGAGGGGTGCAAAGCTGAGCAGCAGTGAGGACCACTTTATAAGACCAGTCGCTAACGCGTGTTTGGGCTCCTGAATCTTCAGTCTCTCCATCACTTCTTACCAGCTTAATTCTCCTCAACTTTTAAATATTGAGACTTCCTACTACTTTATGGGTAATGTTCTTTGTTCACCAGTAAGTATGATTTTATTTTATTTATTAACTTTTATTGAAGTGTACTTGATTTACAATGTTGTGTTAGTCTCAGGTGTCCAGCAAAGTTACACGACTATATTCTTTTCAGGTTCTTTTCCATTATAGGTCATTATAAGATACTGAATATAGTTCCATGTGCCATAATGTAGGTCCTTCTTATTTATCTATTTTATATATAGCATTGTGTATCTATTAATCCCAAACTCCTAATTAATCCCTCCCTTCCTCCCCTCATATTATGAGCAATGTTCTAATTCACTCTTTCACATCCTAGCCAGCGTTGATCATGACATCCAAGTTTTTCCAGCCACTTGTCATGCCACTCACAAGCTCTACCTTGATAAATCCATGGCCATTTTGCATCTGATTTTTCACTTGTCCTTTCATTTGCACTTAATACTATTCACTAACTTTCTTAAAATGTCTTACTTCATTGACATCCATAAATGTGTCCTTCAACATCCTGCTTTTCCCTCTGCTCTTTTCATTTCACTCGCCGTCACTGGTCTCTCTCACATCACCTGTCTGGGTTACACTAGCATCACCCAGGGATCTGTACGTAGTGGTTGGCTCACTAAACTTCAGAACATATGCTGATGACTTCCAACACATACACTTACTAAACATGTAGTTCTTTTCCAGATTCATATCGAATTCACTCAGCATGTTCAAAGGTGCACTCAGTATCTTTCCTGTTAAAGCTGTTTGTTGTTTCTCCACTCTCCATTTCCCACTTCCCAAGATGCACGCATGTCCCACCACCCTGCCATCCTTTACCAGACCATGCAGTTTCACATGCTGTGCTTTTTCACATGCTGTTTATTCTTCATGGAAACCCTTGCCTCCTTGCCCCTTGGATGAACTGTGTTTCAAACTGTGTTTTCGTGTGAATTACTGTGAAACCATAGTACCTCCTTCTTCAGTCTCACAGAGTTCTCTGGTCCCCTTTTGCACTGTCCTAAATAAATACCTTCTTTAAACCTCATTCATAGGCTTTATCACCTTGGTTTGGTAATCATTTATGTATAGATGTGTCTTCCCTACTAGTCACAGACTTCCTGAGGATAGAGTGTAAAGTGTCACATGAATGTGTCTAAAGTCTCATAGGTTTTTCTAGAAGGTACCCATGTTATGCAACATGTTTGGTTTCATGAACTATGAGAAAAGTAGACTTATAATCACCTTATCTCTAAGAATCCTTCACAAATAATCTCAAAGTCTACAGGGGGGATATTGAATATACACTTAAAAGCTCAGCTTCTTAAAGCTTTCGACTGGCAGTGATTGTCAGATGCCCACCTATCACTGCTGCTTCGAGATGTTAGCTATACCACGCCCAGGGCACTTTGTGGTACCACTCATGGGGACAAGCCTAATATTTGGATGTGTTCTCCAGAGCCCAAACGGAGCTAAACACTATGGTTCTCTCCATTTCAATGGAAAGACCTTTCTTTCCCAACTTTAGCTACACGGGCCCCCAGTACTACTTTTACACATCCAGTGTTTGCCAGAAATATGTGTGACCATCTATTTGATTTTCATCCTTCTGCAAATGGGGAAACTGAGGTTCAGTGAAGCTAAGTACATTTCTCCTGGTTTCTACTATAGCTGCATTTCTACTATAGAACTGCATTCTGGACCTAAACCCAAATCTGTCTGGGTTGCTCTATACATCCTGCTTTTCATTACCTCTTCCTCAAATAAGAATCATTTGAAGTGACTGGGCCTGAGCTCAAGGTGTTATCAGGAACGATGCTGTTGTCAGAGCAACCCCTTCTTTCCTGTGTGAGGCATCACCCTTGCACCAGGCTACAGTGTCTTTACTTTCTCTCTCTCTGAGGATAAGGTCTCCCAGGAACAATCCCCAGAAGTGTCTCTTCATTTCCCAGACTTCTGGCATCTCCTTCTCAATTGTCATCTGAAGTATCTTCAAATATTTGATTCCTTAAGTAAACACCTTAATTTCCAGCTGAAATCTCTGCTGGATTACTATTTGCAGTAGCACTCCTCAGAAGGAAATCCTAAACTCAAAACAAACAAAAATTTTTCCATTCTCACTGATATATTGATGGAACTGAAAAAAAGTATAAGAAAAATTCTTTTGGGGTAAGACAAGGGTGAGTCAATGACAGAGAAACTGTGAAAGGCATCTCTCATTTTCCCACTGGATGGAGCAAGCATACGAACAGTAAGGGAGACTCCCTTTCTAGGAAGAAATGTATTTCATTGTGACTTTATGAGATGGGTAAAATGCTTCAAATGGTTCAGAGAGTATAATCTTTTAAAAGATTCAGTAAGTCTCTAATCATAAAGAAATATGATTTAATGAAAAGTCCTGAGACATATGTCATGTTCCCTTTTTGGTCTACCTTTGCCAAAAATAAGAGGGAGAATTACTATAGAGAAAAAGAGAAGACTAACTCATTGCTTTGAGAAAACAGAAAAACATTATTGATGAATATGAGGAGCTCTATCTATATGAAAGCAGGTTTTAATATTCTGAGACAATTGAAAGTAGAAAGTTGGTGAACAGAAGGCATTGAAAGTCTTGTAGGCAAAGAACAAATGATTTTCTAAGTGAGAATACTACTCAATTCCAAAGTGGACATTAAATGGAACTTACATTAAACTAAGACATGGTCTTAATACAGTGACAAAATTAATATATGAACATTGATTTATTACCCTGTAATTGTGTGTCTTCAAATACAAAAGAAAATGATAGAAGACTTGAGATGCTTTCTTGGACAAACAAATATATTCCAGTAATGCTTGGAAACAAGGGTTCAACCTGGGATGGGAAGGAGAAGTGTTCGAACTTTAAGATCTACCAAAACTGAATTTGCTTAAGATCATTGTCATGTGTTTAGATTCTATTTTGCTTTTCTTATTTTAACTAAAACACAGCACTAAAAATTGGCTTTTATAACTTTGGTACCAGTTGAGGAGCCATTTCCCAGTAACTGGAGACAAATTCTTGCTCTGGACACTCTTCCTAAGGCCAAAAGTCTTGGTAAAATGCTTTGAATGGCTCAGAGAGTATAATCTTTTAAAGTGCCCCAATATGCACTTATGACACTTTAAACGGTTATGAGAGAAAAACTTCTTGGAAACTACAGTAAGTTGACAAACATTTTCTGTAACCACATTTGTTAGGAAAAAACATTAATTTCCCTTTCCTTGTTTCCCTTTTTCAAAAGTTAAGCTATTTCATTATCAAAATCTTGTTCTCTCATCTCTAAGCTGGGATGTGATAAGAATAAAGTGAGTGAAAATGTGAAAGCATTTTGTAAACGTAGAGGGCTAAATTGCTTGCATGCATACGTGCTTAGTCGTGTCTAGCTCTTTGTGACCTCAAGGACTGTGGTCCACCAAGCTCCTCTGTCCATGGAATTTTACAGGCAAGAATATTGGAATGGGTTGCCATTTCCTCCTCCAGGGCATCTTCCTAATCCAGGGATCAAACCCACATCTCCTGCATCTCCTGTATTTGCAGGCAGATTCTTTACCACTGAGCCACCTGGGAAGCCCAAAGCGGTAAAACACAATTCTTGTGATGATGATGATGATAGTGAGATTAGTTTGAGCCACAAAGTCTTCTCATTTTTTCTCATACAATTACTAGCTTCCTCTTTGAATCCCGTTGTTTAATTTTGAGTCGTGGTAACTGTGGAATGTTTTGATCTTTTTTTTCTGTTAGGAAAAATAAGTTGCATTGTTGTAGGAGCAGCTGTCTACTATTCCCTGGGAAATGTCTGAATAGCTGGCTAGGAAAACAGCAAGTTCTTAGGCAACAAGAAGGCCTGTCTCAACTCAGCTGCTGCACTTTGTGGTGTTTGAAGCTCACAGTAGGCAACCTGGGTGAAGTCATTTAAATGAGCTATTTTTCCTTCTCTTATCTCTAAGTTCAGCTAGTAGTTTTTAGCTTTATAATTCTAAAAGTATAATCAAATCTCAAAACTAAACAGGTTGGTGGACAGAGACCCAAGCTATCACCATGCCTAATATATGACAAATGACTCCTTCCATTCATTTTGAAGATTTTAAAAGCTTCCACTATACATAAGTATCAGGTATATGTCCAGACAAGAAGATCTTGCTGTGTATGTTCACCTTGAACTCTATTTTTGTAAAAAGGTATAACACCAGACACTGCAGGAAAACAGAGACACAAGTCTGTAAGCTAAGATCAAACTCTAAGACACAAGAATTAAAACTCTTATAAAAGAAGAGGGACAAAACTCTCCTCCCATTTGAGAGGCATCCATTTGTTGGACAGATGGCTATCTATAGGAAAGGAGAAATGGGGCAATAAACTCAGGCTCCTCTTGTTTGATAAGTAAGAGACACTTTTGAGTAGGACACCTTCTTACTCAAAAGTTTTCTCTTCCATCACTGGGAGGATTTGCCCAAGGTTCCACAAGCAATGGGGTTGGAGAAGACTGGAAGGTGCAGGATGTCCTCTGGAAGATGTGAGTGATAGGTGCAAAAGGATTCCTTCTGCCTCCATGAAAATAGTAATCCCAGAAGCTCCAATCCAGGCTACTTTGGCAGCCCCAGGAGGAGTGCGGCAACCCTGGGGGGTGTTGGTAAAGGAGGGCACCAAGCCTGGAAGGGAAGGGCGACATCTGGCTGGAAGTTAAAATAGACTTTGTCATTTTAACATTAAAAAAAATAAGGCATCCAGGAGCCTGCAAAGAGAAGAAAAAGAATTCAGAGTCTCAGGGTTTCCACTGAACAGACTTTCGGAGCTAAAAGTATTATCCTTCACCTTTGGAATCATTGTCTTCTCCTAGATTTAAATGACTTCAGCAATCACACTTGGAGGAAAAAAAAAAAAAAGATGTCTTTCCTGTTATGCAAAAGGAAGAATAACATCAGCCCCTTGATTCAGAAATTTGTAAATTAGTGACACTACTAAAGGAAGCAAAATTCTAGGCTTGGAAGATTCCATGAATAAACACATTTGTTTAAGAATTGTTTAGCAGATTATGTGTTCTTTATGTTCTAGATCTGTTCATTGGGTTGGCCAAAAAGGTTGTACAGGTTTGTTTTTTGTTTTTTTTTTTTTACAAGATCTTATGGAAACTAACATTTTGGCCAGCCCAACAGCTTTCTGACAAAATTTGGGTCTCTCATAGGGACTTCCAAACCTAAGCTGGGTTTGGGAATCCAGTGCCTCAAAAGTGCTCTTTTTTTCTCCCCTCAAGCAAGCCTTCCCATTTCTAGTTTGATTAGTAACAATTTCTTTAATAGGTGTGGGGAAAGTACCAGCAAAATGGGCATTTTCAGCTCTCACTGAAAAAGGCTCATAGCATTCTAATGTCTACCTTTTAGGTGAAATGCATCTTAAGACTCTTTTTACCATTTTTGTACTTGTGAGGAGAATGAGACTTGACCCACAAAGTGTATAAATATCTTGGGATTCTTGGATAAGCAGCAAAAAGTAGAATCATTCCTTTATTCCCCCTCCAGTGAGGAAGATTTACTTTTTAAAGTAAATTTTCCTTAAATCACTAAAGATCAGTTAGCAAATATCTGAAATTTTTTCAGGCTATCATATTGAAAGACTGTCTTTGAGTCAGGCTCATTTTCAGACAAAACAGTCCTGATATGCACTATTTGATCACTTATGTTTCCACAAGTCATCACCATAGTCTCCCATTATTCCTACATCATCTTCATATGTACATCCCCTTTCTTAATTATTATATGTAACTATGGGTTTTGCTTCCCCGGTGGCTCAGAGGGTAAAGCGTCTGCCTACAATGCAGGAGACCAGGGTTTGATCCCTGGGTCGGGAAGATTCCCCTGGAGAAGGAAATGGCAACCCACTCCAGTACTCTTGCCTGGAAAAGCCCATGGACTGAAAAGTCTGGTAGGCTACAGTCCATGGGGTCACAAAGAGTCAGACATGACTGAGTGACTTCACTCACTCACTTCACTCATGGGTTTTGCTATTTAAAAGTAGTATCAAAATCTTTGACTTATTGAAATGTATTGTCTCAGGAAGAAAGTAATACCTTTCACCTGAGGTCTTCAGGCTAATCATTTGGTGATTATGAAGTGATGCAGAAAGGATTTCATCACCAATGGAGTGGTCCCTCTAATCTTCAGATTTTATGTTCAAAAACCAGAAAATACATGAAAGACATGTCTGTTTTGATTATCTAGTACTTAACACATACCCAGTTCACAGTCTATAACCTGTAAATATTTAAGAATGAGTACATGAATGAAGGTGAAGTCAAGTTAATTACAAGAAAAAAATGATTTGCAAATATGCTGAGTGATCACAGATTAAAGTCCTAGCAGAACAGAGAACATTTTTTTAAAAGTCAATTGCAGGCTTACAATATTCTAAGGCTAAATTTCTCTTTTCTGACCAGCATTCATCGGCAATAGAAACTACTTTCTATGTAAGTAGTGGTAGAAAGTAGTAAGACTTTTGGGGATATGATCTTAAAGGTCAATCTGGTTTATATATACCCCATAAGAAATTCCCTCAAAACTTCTGAATTTTATTTCTTAATGGCTCAGGCTCCTGCATCAAAGTAAATTGTGTTTTGTCCAGTGGTTTTTAGCCACGTTTTCATGTCTCCTCTCATAGGTAAAATGCTCTTTGCAGGGAATAAGCCAGTGGGGTGAGTTCTGGTATGGGTTCAGCCACCCACTCATCATGTAATGGGCACTTCATATCTCTGAACTTCAATGTAATCCTTCTTAACATCAAAGAAGCTCAGGCTTCCCTGGTGGCTCAGATGGTAAAGAATCTGCCTGCAGTGCAGGAGACCCAAGTTCAATCCCTGGGCCGGGAAGATCCACTGGAGAAGGGAAGGCCAACCCACTCCAGTATTCTTGCCTGGAGAATCCCATGGAAGTGGAGCTTGATGAGCTTTAGTCCATGGGATCACAAAGAGTCGGACATGACTGAGCAACTAATACTTCATTTCACTAACATCAAAGATGCCTCTTTTGACAGGCTTATAGGGCTATTATGAAGTTCAAATTGAAGCAGATAAAATATTGCAATCCACGGAACTCACATGTGCAAAATTGTGATTTTCTTTATTTTTTAAACTGTTTTGTTTCGATCTGGGACCCCCATCCCACTTTTTGGAGAATAATTTAATCCAGTTGACTGCAGGAAATCTCAGCCACTTTGGTGTTTGCTCAGACGGTTTCTATTTTCAGTGCAGTCCTACGCAGGAATTCTCTCCTCTGTCTTCTTCTTCCCATAGCAGCACCTACAATCTGTGAAGCAGATTTGTGAAGAAATCCAGCTGGAGTAGAGTTGCCAGATGTGGTAAATAAAAATATAGAATGTCTGCATGCATGCTAAGTCGTTTCAGTCGTGTCCAACTCCTTGCGACCCATGGACTGTAGCCCACCTGGGATTCTCCTCTGTCCCTGGGATTCTCTAGACAACAACACTGGAGTGGGCTGCCATACCCTCCTCCCGGGGATCTTCCCACCCAGGGATCAAACCCAGGTTCTTACATCTCTTTCATTGACAGGTGGGTTCTTTACCACTAGCGCCACCTGGGAAGCCCATAGGATGTCTAGTTAAATTTAAATTTCATAAAAACAACAAAATATTTCATGGGAAATACTTTTTAAAAAACTACTCTGCATCTAAAACTCAAATTTATCTGGATGTCTTATGCTGTTTTGGCAATTTTAGGAGGAAAGCATCAAGTTGCAATAATCCATCATCTTACACTGCCATTAGCACCAGTATAATCTAATCCTTATGGTCTTTTCATTGGCTTACATCTTCACTGGCAATCACTGAAGCTTCTAGGTCCCTCTTCTCATCTCTTGTCCCCAGATTCATGTGATAAATACTGCATTTTCCTCAATCTGACAGCAAAGCATTCTTAAATCCACAAAACCCTAGTCAACCATTTTTATATCATTCTCAGGAATGCAGGACATTTCTGACTGTGCTTTCACAACACTCTGGGGTTGAGGTGTCTAAGGACCCCCCTACCTAGACGAAGTCCCAGCTGTGTGCCTTGAGGCTGCAGAAATTCTCTTCAAGACTTGCCCCTTCCCCAGGTTTAACTCAGGGGGTAAGGCCTCTCTGCCCTATGATGTTCAGTCTGGGCAGTTCGATGGATGATGGGTGAGCTCCTAAAAGAGTTGGGCTCAGCTTCCCCAAGAGGAGGCACAACATTCAGGTTTTGTTGGGACCCTGATCCCATTCTTCCTCAGGGCCTTTATCTACTATCCCCTGGGTGGGGGTGGGAGTGGGGAGTGTGGAAGAGGTGAAGCATTAGGTTATACCATCTTTCATCTTCCCTCTTTATCATTTATGGTATTAGATTTTATGCCTTAATTCTGTTTTTTTCTCAAACATTTTGTTATGAAACTTCAAATATATAGCCAAGTTGAGAAGATTTTGTGATATACACTCATAGATTTCACCATTAAACATTTCACTCTACTTGTTTATCATGTATCTATCCATCTACCTACTGCTTCTTTCATCCATCAATCCATGTTGCTTTTTGAGACATTTCAAAAATCTTAAATTTTTAAAAATATATTACTAGAAATACTAGCCTTGCAATTCAAAGCTTCAGTTTTCAGGGTGGCCTCTAGAGTTTGAAAAGTCTATTTTGAAATCCAAAGGCTGAATAGGGACTGTTTTTCCTTTTGCATTCAATGACAAACTTGTTCAGCCCTGTGACAAAAGGTATTTCTCACTGAGCAAAAAAGGATTTGTTACATGAAACAAAGAACCATGTATATTTGGGGGAATCACCAGTTACTATCAAGGAGATTAACTTATAAGATATAATAAAGCACTATACAAATATAGCAAATATTATTGAAAACCACACTTATACCTTTTTAAAAAATCCCCCATAGCATGTATAATCATTGATATTATGTATCTATTAAATACTAACTATGATTGGGAGAAAAAAATATGGGGTTTGTATGGAGAGAAATAAATATTGATCATTTAAACAAAATAAAGGTGAAATATTTACCTATAAAATGAGTAAAAATAAAATACATTCAAACAGAACAGCTTTTTTAAAATGGGTAGATACTCCTACTTGATCCTTTCTTATTTGGAGACAAAATATATATCTTTGTTTATCCCTGTGGTCTTTCTCCTCTGGACTGTGTTCTAAGAAGTAGCGGTATACTATAATTTCCTACAAAATAAAGATTTACACATAAACAGATTTTTTTTTTAATGTGTATAACACTAGCCTGTGCTCTAAAGATACTATGTTAGTTCCCAAGGCTAAAATGATATTGACTCTACCTTCAAGAAGCTTATAGCCTTGAGAGAGAAAGGTACATAAAATGACGATTTTATAAGTGCAGAAATTGATGCCTCACACAGCAACCTGGGATCACAAAGGAGGAGGTAACTAACTCCTCTGGCAAACCAGAGAAGCCTTCAAAGGGGCTGGTGGTCAGAATGAATTAGATGGGTTACTGCTTTGGGCAGTGTTGAGAAACCTTTAGACTGGAAGTTTCATAAAGTCTGCCGTTTTATAAAGACTAGAGAATAGTCGGCAAAGTCCAATTTGCCCTATCATGTAACCGAGATGCACTAAAAACTAGAAGTGTGTGGTAGAAACAGACATATATGTACCGCACGGAAGAAGGGCTTTAAACTCCAAGCTGGCGGGCTACAAGCCTGTATCCCCCAAGAGGATGTGGGATTGGGGACATGCCTCTCGGGGACTCATCTAGTCCAAGCCCAGGTCTGGGGGATGAAACAGAGGTCATTTACTAGTTTATAGGCCAAGAAGTTGACGTTCCTGACCCTGAGATCTTTTTTAAACTCTTGAGTAGGTACCCATTTCATCATCATTGCAGATTTAGTTCGGGATGGGGAGAAGGCTTTACATGTGTCTGAGCACTGCATGGACTTGCACAGGCCCTAAAATAGTTGGCACTATTTTAGGTTTAAGAAATATGGAATAAACACAGCAGACAATAAAAACATATACGGTATGACATACAGTGCTATGGAAAAAATATAGCAGGAAAGGGCTGAGATGGAGAGCAATTTTAAACAGGAGGCCAGGTAAGATCTCAATAAAAAGATGGCATTGAAGTAATTACCCATTGAAGGGGAGGGGATGTGCCATGGGGTTACCTAAGAGAAAGACAGCTCTGAGCAGACAGAACAGGGTGTGTACATGACAGGTTCCTGGGCCAGCAGTGTGGCCAGGACAGGGTGGAGTAAGCAAACAGGAGGATCCTGAGAAAGAGGTCAGGGGAGCACAGGCAAGAGCAGGGAGGACCCTGCGGGCCACTGTAACTATATTCACTCTGAGTGAAATAGGAGCCACCGAAAGGTTCTGAGCAGAGGAGTGACATGAAATGACATATTTTAAAAACTTGCAGTGGCTACTGGACTGATAAAAGATGGGAAAGGAGCAAGAGTGGAAGCAAGGAAGCTGTTAGGTTATTGCAGTAATGCAGGTCATGTAACTAGTACAGGGTGGACCAGGATTCGATGCAGGGACAGATATCAGTCACTACTTGGTGCTCTTTTAAGAATTTTCATGTGAACAAAATCAGGAAGCAATTATTGACATTTCCATTTTGAACATTTATAAAAAGGCATGTTTATTTCATTCTTGCCTTAAACTGGGAAAACCCTTGGCTTTTGCCGGCAACATGCTGCTTTCCTTTCTGGATGTATTTTCAGAGACCCTAAAAAATATCCAGATGAATTGGGTAAAGCTGTGAGGAAAAAGGTAAGTCAAGGATGACTCCAAGATTCTTAGTCCAGGGCATGAAAGTTGTCACTGATTGTGATGGGGAAGACAAGTTTTGTGGGAGAAGATCAGGAAATAACTTTCATACAAGTGGTGAAGGAGGTATCTATTAAGCATCCAAACAAGGATGATGAGCAGACAATTAATATAGGCGTTTGGAGTTCAGAGCTGTGGTTCATTCTACATGCCCCAGGTGAACTGATTATTCAGTAGTTTGATTATCATGAGCTGTTAAATATTTTGGATATTACTTTTGATAATATCTATTAAGTGGCATTAGAGTTGTCAGTCTAACCCGTATAATACATGATGTGCATATCCAGGTTTATTTTTACTAAAAAGTGACTTTGCTTATGTAATTCCTTTGCTCAGAGGTCTTCAGTAGTACCCCATGGCCTATGTAATAAAGTTAAAATTTCTTAGTCTGAAATTAAAAGCTTTTCCCAATTTGATCCAAATCAACTTTAGGCAGAGCACATGAGCCCCTCTCTAGTTACACTGGGCTTATAAGAATCCTTCATACTTAAGCTTGTCCATCTCTGTTTCCTCTAAGTTGTTCCCCTTAACAGTAAATATATCTCAGCTCTCACCATCTATGAACATCCAATCCATCCTTCAAGGCCCAGCAAAAATTCCAACTCCTGCAATAACTATGAAAGCTCAGAATGAGCTCTCTCTGAATTCTTCAAAGCATGCTCATATACATACATGTTTCATTGAAAGTAGGAACTTCTGTTTTCCTTTGGGACCCCCTTAGTGCCATGTGCATAGTAAGTGATATGTATATGACTGATGGGCCCTATCCTTAAGGCCATATTATTATTAAAATCTAAGCTCTTACATGTGTTATTATGAACAGCAACCCTAGGAAGAGGAATCTCTACTATCCCTAGCTTACTATGTGGGATTGGAGACTTAAGGGCCTTAAGCATCATTCCCAAATTTATAAGCAGTGAATGGCAGAGCTGAAATATGAATCCAGATGACTGCTTTCTAGGGGCAGATGTTTTAGTCACCACTAGATACTCTGTCTCCTAGTTAGACAACTTAGAGTAGGTAAGTACTCCTGCTTAGAGTGGGTAGCCTGTCCCTTCTCCAGTGGATCTTCCCAACCCAGGAATAGAACTAGAGTCTCTTGCATTGCAGGTGGATTCTTTACCAACTGTGCTATCCGGGAAGCCCACTTAGATAGCACATTCACTTAAAATTCATGCAAATAAATCCAGAAAGCAAAGGAAGCTTTTCAACCCCCATTCTAAAAGGATAGTGAAGAAAAATCCATGTTTATTTCACATACCAAAGAATCTCTCCAAGCATTTATAGAAATGTGATGATTTCTCTTGGACTGATTTTGAGGGAGTTATCATCAACCAGAGTGACAGTTCCTGACCACTACTGGTAGGCCTTGGTCCTTCACTTCACCGTATTTCCCTATGTTTGTTGTTTTCCTCTAGATATTAATATTATTTTAGTCACTTGAGAAATGAGAACTCCTCAAACTTGCTTTAGATACATGGAGTGACATGTCCATTTCTCTGAAAGTTATCGCGGCTACTAAGGCTTCTCAGGGAACAAAGTTTGACTGAAAGTCAGACACTGAACATATATAGCATGCGTGAGGCAGCGGAGGTGAGGCGAAGACAGCACGTATAGCAGAAAATATCCAGTTTATTCCTGGGACTGTACTAACGCACATTCCTTTTTTTCTCCCACCAAACTTGGGGCACTCCTGAAGAGTTATTATTTATTCATAAATCACCACATGGCTCTCTGGATCTAATAGAAAATCCATTTGTTGTTAAACTGCCATGGCAGGAGAGGCAAAAAATAATATAATGAAAAATGCAAAAATACGGGATTTCCATTCAGTAGAATCACTCACACCCTGATGGGCTACAACAACAAATGTTCAACAGGATATCCATACAGAGAGGACCTACAGACAGCAACGGCTGGCAAACACATGTTCCTTCTAACCACTTCTTTAGGTCAGTGCTACCTCATGCACTGGGTTAGTCTTACTGAAAACACAGATAAGGCTGAAAGGAACTCTGACCATATGTAACTATGCTTTGAGAACGTGTGTATTTGGGAGGAGGAGTTGGGAGAGAAAAGAATACTTTTTTATGTTATTGTCTTTTTTTTTTTTTCTGATGAGTGGATTTGACAGTTAATGAAGTATCAGTCTCCAGGAAACCCCTGCTTGTATTCCCTAAAATCAAATCACACGTGACTCGTTTTACCTTTAGAACTCTGAACAACTTCTTTCCTGCTTGTATTTTTGGATATTGCCTTAAGGAAATATCATTCTATTTCACTCAAGTGTACCCCCTAAACAGACCAAGAAACCAGCAGAAAGTACACACACACACATTCCAGATGGAGAGAGCCACAGATATCAGGGGTGTGGCCAGCTCAGGAAGCAGAGGGAACTCAGTGTGGCGGGAACACAAGAACCAGAGTTGGAGAGCTAAAGATGAAGAGCTAACGGAGGCAACAGAGAATCAAATCCTAGCCACCCATCCATTCCCTGTTAAAGAGTTTGGATTTCAGGAGTGTTAGGATTGACCCTACATATATGTTGATATCGAATAGAGAGGTCTAAAGAAAAATGTAAACTAAGTAACTAAATTCTTTTCTCCTTTCAACCACACATTCTTTCCTTTCTATATTCTTGCCTCTCCCTTCGTCCCCTTTCCTCCAGTCAAGAATAAGGTCCTCTGCTCCGTCACGGCCCCGGTGTGTAGCTCAGAGCATCTGCTTCCCTTGCTTTTACCTGTCAAGTGCTCCATACCTCAGTGCCCTGTAAAACTACAAGCCAACTCATTACAGCTGAATGTTAGTGGAAAAAAAGATTTTACTTCCCTGGAGTTATGGAGAAAATGTGGACCAACTACAGAAAAAACAGTCTTGAGACTTTACACTTGAGAACCAAGTTTAAACTTCCTGCCAATATAGAAGATTTATTTTACAAACAATACCCAATAACTTTGTAATGAATTATTTTCTTTTCTAGTTCCATAAGAATTAGTAGCACTTACAGAATTATGCATGACATTAAAGTTCACACAGTTAAGCTGATACACATAAGACATTGCCAGAAAATCCAGCCCTTAGGGAAGCAAGTACCCCGAGTTGTCAAAAAGTCAACAGTTACTTAATTGATCTGGGAAATACAGTGAAGTTATGGCAGCTCAGCTACTGAGGAAAGACCGATGTGCCTAGGCTAGTCTGTGGTAACTTCCTCCTGCAGTGAGAGAAGCTGCCAGTAAGGGAGGAAAAGCGATTTACATACCATAGCTAGGCAACCTGCCTTGTGTGTTAGTCACAGCCCGCCAGCTTGAGACATCCCGGGAAACCCCGAGCTGGAAGAGAAGAAAAGTTATCGTCACAGTTGCCTTTAGCCCTATTTTGTATAATTCACATTCAGAGTCACTTCTGTACATTTTCAGTGAAAAATTGTTGCTATTGTTTTCTGTCACGAGTTAACTATTTTTGTAGTAGTTTTTAAATTGCATATATTTTGCTCTCACTTTAAAACACAACATTTTCTTCTTTTTTTCTTTCTGCTCTCCAAGCCTCCAGGAAAAACAGCTTCTGTGGCACATTTCTTACAGAGCACAGCTAGAATGAGCAGTGCAGAAAGTTCTACGGATCGTGCAGAGGTAAGAACACATTTCTGGGAGATGAATGGACCATACATAGCATCAACAGCATTGCTAATGGCTAATTATGCAAAGATTAATAAGAATAGAAGTGGCTAGTTTGCTTTCTTTAGGTAAGATATGCTCTATATATTTCAATAAAGAAAAAATATCTAGGTAACTGGTTGCATTTTCTTTGACACCTCTGAGCTACATTTCTTTTTTTTTTTTAAGTGAAAAATAAAATCCTGTCCTTTCAGCTTTTCAATTCTATGTTTCATATTTTGCTCTTGACTTAAAAAGGAATTTGGTTTAATGTAAAATTTAAGAGAATATTATATTGGTGTGCTTAGAAATAAAATCTATTACAGCAGTAGAGTACCTGTGGTAAAATACTTATATACATGCAATTAATATCACATTCTTTGCTCTTTTACTGTTTACTGCAACAGATACTAATCAAAGGTGCTTTCTTAAAGTATTTTTTAATGATAACTAAGATATAATAGGAAACAGACTCTTTCATCCATTCAGGTATTTAATTTAGCAGTCCCAGAACTTGAATCTCTTAAAAGCTGATCTGGGCATTAGGGTGAATGAGAAAGCAAGGTCTGAATACTTTGTACATAGATTACATTTTATAGGGAGTAATTTTTCTTTAAATGAGCCCTTAGAAGGCCCAGTGACCTAAAAATCTTTCTATGCCTTTATTAGCAAATAAGAAGCACAGCACAAACAAGTGAAAAGTTTCTTCAAAACTTTGTATTTGACTGTTTTGTTTCACTTTGATACACATCTAGGTCATATGAATGGTGGTAAAATGTTGATTAATCTCCACAGAAAGTCTTAGTGATATATTTATGACTTATAAGTCATACCTATTGCTGTGCTTTATCTGTCTTTCAGATTTAATATATTTACTAAGTCATTTTATAAAGAATTTTATAAAGAATTATTTAAAAATAACTTTTAAAAGAAAATCAAGAGTCAAACTACTTCATAATTTTTCAGAGAAAATTGTATATGGAAAAAATGCAAACTATCTGATTACTCTCGATCTAAATTCTCAGAAGGCAGGGTATACAAATGTCTGTTGGTCACAGAATTTTTTTTGTCTTTGTCATAAATAGAAAAAAGACTTTTTGAGGACCCCAAATTCAAGTTCTGAACCATGGTGTGGAATGGAGGAAACTTGAACTTTAATAAGAATCATGAAAATCAGTGGTATTTATTAAAAATAGAGGTGGGATAAGTAGGTGAAGCACAGAGAATTTTTAAGACAGTGAAACCATTCTACAGGATCTTATAATGATAGACACATGTCATTACATATTCATCTACATCCTCAGAATGTACAACAGCAAGAGGGGATCGTAATGTAAACTGTGGATTTGGGTGATAATGCTGCGTCAAGCCAGGCTCATCTATTAACAAATATACCACTCTGGTAGAGGCTGCCGACAATGGGGAGAGCTACCCATGTGTTGGGGCAATAGGTATATGGGAAATCTCTATACTCCCCACTCAATTTTACTGTGAACCTGAAACTTCTCTAAAAAGTAAAATCTATTAAAAAGAAGATAGAGTGCTATAGCTCCCTTTCAGAAATTCTGATCGGTGTTCTGGGTGCCCTATGTTTAGCAAGCCCCCAGGTGAATGCACCCTAGTGGTGAAAGAACCGCTAGTCTAGAATCCAGTCTTTCTGCATCTCTGCTTCGCCAAGCCCAGCACACACTAAGTAGGGTTGCTTCACAGCATTTTCCAAATCAGCTATGACTAATTTTTAGTCTGTTCTGATCCAGAATAAGTTCCACCCCTTAGAAGTCTTCCTAAAAAAACAGAAATCTCAATTTCAGGACTCAACATACTTGTCACCTGGAAACTGATTCCACTTCTGGCAGTGGGCTAACCCAGTTTGAGGTCAAGAAGCAGGTATAATCATTCTGATTTTTGTTGACCTCTTTCTAAATGCAGTATTAGTTACACATGGGTCTGAATAGGAAGTAACTAAAAAAACTAAGAATAGCATCTATAGAGGTGTAAAACACCACGGAACCCTAAAGCATGGAGACAAAAGTTAGCAAGGATAGAAAAATAATTTTATAAATCATTTCTAATGAAAGAAGTCCTTGAAATTCCAAGATGATTACAAAACAACATTTCTGGTAAAATTTCTGGCAAAGGCCAACATGTTTTGAAAATATTTCTTATTGTTCACGAATACCCTTAAGCAATTTCTTGGCCCACAATAATTATTGAGCGTGAAACTAAACGGCAGATTTCCAGACTACCCTCATCATCTAATTCATTGTATTACTTTGTGATTCAGCCATGCCATGGTTTTAAGACTATTGAGTTAGAACAGAGAAAACAATACTTTAGTGAACTTTGCTGGTGATCGCTTTAGACAGATGGTAGGCAGTTTCCAGAATGTTTGTGCTTTCTTTAAATGAATAATATTTTCTTAAAAATAAAAGTGATTAATTTTTCACCATGCCAATGATTTATTATTCATCTAAATTTGTCACCTAGCAGCTTTATACATAGGGCTGGTTAAAATTACACAATACCAGATAACCTATGCCCACCTCTCTAAGATAATCATATGATGGTCACTGAAGTAGTTAATGTATCATTATTGCTTCAGAATCAGTTTGTCTCCGTGTAACGTACTGTGTTAGTCTCCTTTCCTTGGTTCCATCACGCCTCTGATTTTTGTCAGGGCCACTCCAAATCATGGGCATGTCTATGTAAATGAATTTTTTTTTTTAAATTTTACCAGGTAAATACCTAACATGTATCTATGAAACTTACCTGATTTCTATATACATCATATTCTGTACATTATATTCATTTTGGGGGGGAAATGATTGAAATTCAAATTCATAAAATTCTAATTTCTTGCTTACCTCATATAGATACATTTGTAATTTATTCAATAATTGTCTAAGTAGTTAATTCATATAAAAGAGTTTCTAAAATATAAAGCTTTTTCATCAACAGTTCTCTATGAAGAAGATAATATTTTAGCAAAATTTTTATAAATTACAAATGAGAGCTTATGAAAGGCAGCATTTCTCCTGTTTACTTGATAGACTATTCTGCTTTGCTCTTTTTTTTTTTTTTAAGTGTGCTCAATCGTCAAGAAGAAAGAACCTAAATTCTCTTGAACAAAAGATAAGATGTCTGGAAAAGCAGAGAAAAGAGGTAATTTTGCAATATTAGTTGAAGCAACATGGGCCATGGGTTGATGCTGACAATGAAAGAGGCCCCTCGTGCCTTTCGCTTTTACTGCTGGTCACAGTCTGCATCCCCGGGATGGGCGGCTGCGTTACACTGAGAGCAAATGCCTCTTTCTCACTCACCTACAGATCTCTGACTCGGTCTCTCAATGCTTGTGCGAACGGATAAAAAATGACAGACCCATACATTCAATAATTGTAATTTAAGTTTTGTAATTAGATGTCTCTTCCACATGGGCCAGGTGAGTCTATCATCTGGGCTGTTAATGCTCTGCAACTTGACACACCTTGAAACTCAAACTGTCAAAGGCCTTATTGTGTAGTTGACTTGGGTACGATGACATCATGAGTTGGCATCTGACCAACAGGGGTTAAGCAGCATTATCACAAAAGAAGTTTGTTTTAAAACGTCATTAGGTATGTAATGGATATTATTTTGAGTTCTGTTTTTCTGAGTTTAATGAATATTAGAACTTCTTTAGTCTCCTTGACAGAGGAAAAGGTAAAAAAAAATAACAATTTTGGCACTATGTAGTCAATTTGGTGCTTCCTTTTCTAAATCATTTTCTGTTGGTCCTTTAATGGACCGGAACCTGGTGGTCTGGAGAGTAAGAGAGAGAAAGAGGCTGATAGCGCTTGTTGGTCCTTTAATGGACCGGAACCTGGTGGTCTGGAGAGTAAGAGAGAAAGAGGCTGATAGCGCTTGTTGGTCCTTTAATGGACCGGAACCTGGTGGCCTGGAGAGTAAGAGAGAGAGAGAGGCTGCTCTCCCCTGGTTTACGCGGAAAGCCAATAGAGCCCTGTTCTCAGGGCTCGCGCTGCTGCACGTGGGCACCGGGCGCCCTCTCGAGTGGGTGAAGGCACAGCGCGCCTTCTCGAGAGGGTCTTAGAAGCCCGGGCAAGAAAGTGAGCTCAGCGGGCCTCCGCGCTCCAAGGAATTAGCCAGAAATAGAGAGAGAGAAAAGAAAGACACGGGGACCAAAGCTCTGATGGAGCAAAGGTGTTTGAATCAACATGGCGTGGGCATATATACTGTCTTACAAGGTGGTTATTCTCAGCAAAGATAAAGATTAAAATTCCAGACTTATAAAACATAAGATGATCCCCATCAAAGAGAGAAAGTTGCAAACAATCACCTTTTACTATTTGGCTCATAAAAAAGAAGAGGGTACTTATCACTGTAATGAGAAATGCCTGGATTCCTCAGCCCTGGGAAAGGCGTGCCTCTCCTCTTAATTCCTGAATATTCAGGAATCAATAAGGGCCAGAGGGTTCCTGACAGATCCAAAACAGCACACAGGAAGCCTCTTGTTAGTGCTTCCTAACAATTTTCTACATTACAGCCTTTCTGTTCTCTTCTATGGTGCCCTCCACCCTTTGATACTGCATAAAATAGTGTGCTCTTCTGGAAAAGTACTGAACTTCAGCAAAGTAATGCTACCAGAGCATAGAAATGTTAGTCCCTAAAATGACAGGAGCTCAGGGATCTTTATAAAATAATATTATATAGTCTTATCTAAAAAGTTATATCTATTTCTAGCATAAGAGTTACCTAGCTACTGCCACTCTGGATTAGATAGTTTGTTTTGTAATGAAGAGAAAGTTTTGTTACCTTTTTAGTCATTATATCTATCTTCTCCATGTCTGTCCTATATTTATAGCTGTTGGAATTTCTTTTAATGTGGAAAGCTGTAGACTTCCCTGACTAGAAAACTAAAAAGAGGTCATAATGCTTTTCCTTTCATCTATTTAGCACATAGTTTTGAAGTTTGAAACAAAGTTACAAGTTGTTCACAGCCTAAATTGCTTCTAAAATTGTCTTATGACAAAACTATTATTCCTCGAATAATCTAAGCTTTCAAAAAAGTGATATTATATATTAGTTGAGTATATTATACAAATTATGTACTGATTTTTTAAAAAAAAACACATCATTGCAAGCAAATGATTATCAGCTAATGAGACTTGGAATTTTTAATATAAATTCTGTCTTTAAAAGATATAAGAAATATTACATTATAATAGTCAAGGTAAGCACATAGAAAAATATGGAAAGATTTGATAAAAGACTTCAAATATGAATAAATATTACAGAAAACCATTAATGCAATTTGTATCAGGTTCTGGTTGGATTGAACAAAGAAGATGAAAATTCAAATAAGTATGCAAAGTTAAAAGTTTCTAATAAATTGTTCGGCTGACTAGTCAAGATATACCTAAGATGTACTAGTTTTTCACATGTGAGCCAATTATGAAAGGTGAATGTGTTAACTCATCCCAGATCTACCAGAACTTGGTGGAAAGAATACTGTCTTCACCAATGACTTCCAAAATCTTACCTCAAAAAGTGATTTCATTTTGACTAAATTTCCAACTGGGCAGAATCCTTTGTTGATTTACCAAATTCTAATAATTTCAGCTCCTGGAAGTTAACCAGCAATGGGATCAGCAATTTAGAAGCATGAAAGAGTTATATGAAAGAAAGGTAAACACCTCTCTGTTTGGTATTTGCTTTAAATCAATAATCTGAGTGAGCCAAGTATGTGAAGATTTTCATTGATTTCAACTACAGGAGATGTGTGACTAGCCAGCCTTCTGTTGAAAAATGATAAGGGGGAGGGTGCTGAGTGTATTCCTGGCTTCTTGGTACTGAAGATTAATGAAGGAAGCAAAGGTGTCAGTGAATTGTCTTGAGAATGTAAAAATAAAGATACTAAAAATAGCCTCCAGCAGTATCTCTAAATTCTTAGGCACATTTATCAGAGCTCACAGAGCATCCTGGCTCTGTTACTAGCAGCCATAAAAGCACAAAGTTATTTGTGAGGTGAGAGATGGCTTAAAGTTCATACTGTTTTATACAAGGCTAGTTCTCTAATTCTTTATAGCATAAGCTGTTTCCCACAGATAAGGAAAGAATGCTAACAGTGAGTGAGGGAAAATGGGGCAAACCCTCTTCTCTCTAAAGCATGTTTTCAGACAAGAAACTTTTGCTTTGGTGAGAAATAATTTTTTTTTTAATATACATTTAAAGAGGAAAAGTCAACTTATTATTTAAAATAATTTCATGTTTCAAAAGAGAGAGAAGAGAAAGTAAACTCCCTGAATAATTCAGAATTAAGAAATTTGACCACAAGTGAGAAATACAGCAGAATGGCTCTTTTCTTCCTCATTTTGATACTCAAAGTATTACACTTAGAAAAAGCAAGATGGTTTTCACTACACCAGGCCATGGCCAAGCCACCTTATATAATAATACTCAGAGGGGCAGCTTTTGGGTCTCCAAAGTTTAAGTCACATGATCCCAGAGAAAACATTTAGTTACCTTCCCAAAGGGCTTGCAGCTGCGTGAAGACCCAGGGTTAAAAATGGTCACACTCTCCATCTTTGATGAAGTGCTTGTTCCTAAGGCTTCTCTCGCTGGACCCCTGCAACCCAGACACCTAATTTGGAATTTAATAGCAGGTCAAGAGACTTGGCACGCACTGCACAGCAGGTCAAGCGCTGCAGGTTACTGAGGAGTTAAAGGCCGTATCTGTTTTTCTGTAATGTAAGCATGTTCACTGATCTCCACCCTTCACTGCCTTCTTCAGATCACGCAAGGCACACCTTGCCAGTTGAAAAGAGAATGGCAAGCCTCGATGGCTCCCGTAAGGTCTAAGGGTTTATTCCCTCCAAAGGGGCGTAGTCTGGAGAAAGGAGTCTACAAGCTGTTTTGGTGTTTGCTTTTTTCTCTTGTAGAGGAAGCATTTTTTTAAAAGCAAAAGACCTGATCTTGGTTTGGGGCGGTGGGAAGAGCAGCCCCTCCCTAGGGGACGCCCAGGAGTCAGCCAGTTCTGTCCCGCGGTGTTAGGTTGGGAAAAAAATACAGGGGTTGGTGGGCTTCGGACCACGTGTCTGCAGCTGTCTGTGAACCACTCCTGCCTGCAGGTCGCAGAGCTGAAATCGAAACTGGATTCCGCAGAAAGATTCCTGGGAACACTGGAGAAGGAGCGGCTGCAGAGCCCGAGCGAGAGCAGCCGGCCGCGCTGCTGGACCAGCGAGTCGCTGCGGCGTGCGGAGGTGGGCGGGGCTCGGGAGCGAATCCCCGCCCCCAGGAGGGCGGGGCCCTGCCTCCGATGGGCCAGGGGGTACCGGGTACGCAGGGCCCAAAACCAGGGGCCACGTCTCTAAATCGGAAGGCGGGATGTGCCCTATTCGCTTCCTCCTTTGCGTTCAGGAGGCTCCATCCGCCGGGAGAACCAAGCCACAGATTTGGGGGTGTTTTTCTAGGGCATTGCAGCCTAGAAAAAAAATTCATTTTGCTCTTTTGCTTTTACTCATACTGATTTATTTTTATTGCTATTGTTGGTAATATGACAAATCTTTGTACAGCTGCTTTTCAGCTTACAAGAACCTTTACAAATAAGTATGACTTTTGTCACCCTAAAAAGATAACATTTTTGAAAAGTGTCTCACCCTCCTCATCTCATTTAACATTGGCCGCCCATCTGTGAGGACAATCTTATGTTTGTCATTTCAGAAATGAGAAGGTTGAGGTGTAGAGTTTAGACAGCTTGTCAATGTCTATAAGTAGCACATGGGAAAATGGGACTTGAACCCAGTCTCCAGATTGGAAGGGTCCTTTAATCCTCCTGAGAACTAGAAGGTGGCATTGAGATGATGCCTTTTCTTAATGTGGACTCCTGGTTTTATGTTTAGTTATGGGACTTGACAGTTATGGGACTGCGAACAAAGCTAGTAAAGGTGAT
Source organism: Cervus canadensis (assembly GCF_019320065.1). Taxonomy (NCBI): domain Eukaryota; kingdom Metazoa; phylum Chordata; class Mammalia; order Artiodactyla; family Cervidae; genus Cervus; species Cervus canadensis. Next base: position 60,371,738 of record NC_057404.1, read on the forward strand.
GGAATTCCACTTGAGCTATTTCAAATCCTAAAAGATGATGCTGTGAAAGTGTTGCACTCAATATGCCAGAAAATTTGGAAAACACAGCAGTGGCTATAGGACTGGAATCCAAGTTCAGTTTTCATTCCAGTCCCAAAGAAAGGCAATGCCAAAGAACATTCAAAGTGCCACACAGTTGCACTCATCTCACACGCTAGCAAAGTAATGCTCAAAATTCTCCAAGCCAGGCTTCAATAGTGTGTGAAACTTGAACTTCCAGATGTTCAAGCTGGATTTAGAAAAGGCAGAGGAACCAGAAATCAAATTGCCAACATCCGTTGGATCATAGACAAAGCAAGAGAGTTCCAGAAAAGCGACTATTTCTGTTTTATTGACTATGCCAAAGCCTTTGACTGTGTGGATCACAGAAAACTGTGGAAAATTCTTCAAGAGATGGGAACACCAAACCACCTGACCTGCCTTCTGAGAACCCTGTATGCAGGTCAAGAAGCATCAGTTAGAACTGGACGTGGAACAACAGATGATTCCAAATAGGGAAAGGAGTACATCAAGGCTATATATTGTCATCTGCCTATTTAACTTACACGCAGAGTACATCATGCAAAATGCTGAGCTGGATGAAGCACAAGCTGGAATCAAGATTGCCAGGAGAAATATCAATAACTTCAGATACACAGATGATACCACCATTATGGCAGAAAGCAAAGAAGAACTAAAGAGCCTCTTGATGAAAGTGAAAGAGGAGAGTGAAAAATTTGAATTTAAGCTCAACATTCAGAAAACTAAGATCATGGCATCTGGTTCCATCACTTCATGGCAAATAGATGGGGAAACAATGGAAACAGTGACAGAGTTTATTTTGGGGGGCTCCAAAATCACTGCAGATCATGATTGCAGCCATGAAATTAAAAGACTCTTGCTGCCTGGAAGAAAAGCTATGGCCAACCTAGACAGCATATTAAAGAGCAGAGATATAGCCTCCCTTTTGAAGCTCCCTCTCATCTCCCTTCCCATTCCAGTCCTCTGATTAATGTTGAGGTTTGACAGAAAACAGCAAAATTCTGTAAAGCAATTATCCTTCAATAAAAATTAAATTAAACTTAAAAAAAAGCAGAGACATTACTTTGCTGACAAAGTTCAGTCTAGTCAAAGTTTTTCCAGTAGTCATGTATGGATGTGAGAGTTGGACTATAAAGAAAGATGAGCGCCAAAGAATTGATGCTTTTGAACTGTGGTGTTAGAGAAGACTCTTGAGAGTCCCTTGGACTGCAAGGAGACCCAACCAGTCAACCCTAAAGGAAATCAGCCCTGAATATTCATTGGAAGGACTGATGCTGAAGCTGAAACTCCAATACTTTGGCCACCCATTGCGAAGAATTGAGTCATTTGAAAAGACCCTGATGCTGGGAAAAATTGAAGGCAGAAGGAGAAGGGGACCGCAGAGGATAAGATGGTTGGATGGCATCACCGATTCAATGGACATGTTTGAGCAAGCTCGGGAAGTTGATGATGGACAGGGAAGCCTGGCGTGCTGAAGTCCATAGGGTAACAAAGAGTCAGACATGACTGAGCAACTGAACTTCACTGAACTGATGGGACTTCATGGATATTGTAGGAAAAGGGTGGAGGCCCTTGAGCCCTAAAGGCCTCTCATTTTTTCAGACAGGAAAAAGAAGAATAAGGCTAATTTTCTCAGGTGAAGTCTTGTGACTGATATTGTGATAAAGTGGTTGTGTTTTACAACATGTACAAGTCTTAAGGCAGTTTCACAAATTAGTACATGACGTCTGTTCAGATTTCCCACCTTGCTAAGGATATCTTTGGCAGTGTCCAAAGAAAGCAAAGTTTAGCAATTCCCTTTCTGCCATGTAAAAGATCCTTTCTGTTCCATCTACACCCAGCACAAGAATCATGGTTATTTTTTTCCCCTATGCCATTTGGATCATTTTCTAGTTGAAATAATTTTCTCTTAAGCTATGCTAAATTAAAAAAAATGGTGAATTTTCGAGGTGTACATATAGATCTATTCTGGTTAAACAAAGGCAAATAGAAATGTTTTCACTTTTAAAGAAAACAACTCACCTAAAGTTGATTTCTTAAATCATTGTTTTGGGAAACAATAGCTATTAAAACAATATACTTTAACATATAGATTTACCTAAACTCCAGAATATTTATTTTACTAAGTTAAAATTTTCATCTCATTAAGAATCCAATTCACTCAACAAAAAGTTTACTGCCCAGAATATAAAATTAGGAGATAGGAGACAGCTGTTGTCTGAATTCAGAACTGGTGTCTAAGCCACTAGCCTTGCTTCAAGTACTTAAAACGCTGGATTGCTTGAAGGCGATCTGAAAAGTGGAGGAGTGATGCAGTTGGACCAGCCGATCTCTACATTTTAAAAGAAATCATCACAAAAATATAGCACTCTGAATAATTATCTGTGATGTAGGGTCTTATTGCCTGAGGTTTTAATCCTTTATCCTCTTCTGTCTCTCTTCAGGCCAGAATGAAGCAGGGCTTTGAGATATTGATATTTTTTGTTGCAGTGACACTTTTTGCTTTTTAAAACTTTCAGTTATTTTTAAGTGAATCAGTCTTTCGTCACCACCTTATAACTGTGCATAGGGAATAGCTTATTCTGCAGACTCATTTGATCCTTAAAAGTGAGGAGTGGGGATTTTGATATCTTGTTCTGGGGTCACAAAACTTAGTAGCAGTAAGGATAACAGAAAGATTTCTTCTATCCTAATCCTGACTTCCACCCAGAGTTGTTGTTGTTTAGTTGCTAAGTCACATCTGACCCTTTTAAGATCCCACGGACTGTAGGCCTCCAGGCTCCTATGTCCATGGGATTTCCCAGGCAAGAATACTGAAGTGGGTTGCCATTTCCTTCTCTAGTGGATCTTCCTGATCCAGGGATCAAACCCGCGTCACCTGCATTCACAGGCAGGTTCTCTACAGATGAACCATGAGGGAAGCCCACCCAGAGATTATTACTCAAGTGGGATGTTAAATGAAAATCTAGTAGGTCTTGTATGTTTTGTTTTTTTAATTTCAGAAGTAGTCCTACAAAATCATCTCATCTGAATTTTATTGTTTGGAATTTGTTTTCTTGCTTTATATTTCAGAAGGAAAAGGAGAGCCTAAATGGAGAATTACATGAATTGAAGATAGAGAATAACCTTTTGAAGGAAAAAAATGCTCTCATGAACCACAAGAAGCAACATTATGAATGTGAAATAAAACGCCTCAATAAGGTATCAAGCCAGGTGAAGCTGGAGAGGTCAGATGTGAGGTTTCTGTATAAGGAGTACATTCTGGGCTGAGACTCACAGTGAAATCCACTCACGCTGCAAGGCAGCTCACAGTCTTGGGGGGCTTGCACAAAAGGTCTCTGTAATTTTATAAATCTCTCCAAATTCCTCGTTCAGCTATGCTTGGCTAAGGATTTTTTGGGGAATTCGTGTCCCTGCAAAGATTGTCATGAAAAAGATAAGGAGATATTATTAAAAAGAGTAAGAATTTCTTTTTTGGTAGTTCAAAGAACCACATAAAGCAAGTGGGTGTTTGCGAAGAGTAGTGTATGTCTTGGTCAACCACAAAAGTTTCCTGAGGAAACAGACTGCACTTTAAAATCATCACAGTGGAGCTGCTAGGTGTGAAGCAGACTACATGGAAGCAGGCTAAATGCCAAATCCAAGAATGGCGACTTTTCTGAGAATAAGCCTTTTAGGGGGGAGAGTGGGGATAGACCTATTAAGAAAATGCAGGTGATTTTAATGCTTTCTCTCCAACTTAACTATTCAAAGGGGCCACCTTTGAATTGCTGCAAAAGAATGACATGTGAGTGAGTGTGTCTGTGTGTTGTTTCATGGACTAAACCTTAATTTTCTGTGGGAAGGAATTGCTGACTTGTTTGGGGGAAAAAAATTAAACCCTTTGCTGTTGACTTTTTCATACATGGACCATAGAAATACCTGTAGGAGTTGAAATATTCATCTCTCAAGCTAGGTTATTTCTTGGCCAAAGTAACAGAAATTATCTTCTAAAATGAGTAGGTGATTGGCCTTAAACACATGCTTGGTGCTTGCGTTTTGGACTGTGCCATCTTGCAGTTAAATAGTTTTCAGAGGTATAACTTAAAGATTCCCAGAGTGTTAACTATGTGCCTATACAGTTGATAGGATGCTTTACAAATGTGATGCTCTATTTGATCTATTTATGAGGCAAGCTGTTATTCAGGATAAAGTGAGAAATTGGAGGTTGACTTCATAAACAGTGTATTTCTCTATCCTTTAAGAGAGAAAATCAATGGAGATACAGATTCAGGGCAAATGGATTTTCTCTCTTATTCTCTGCTGGAAATTCTCTGCAAATGAAATAGAGGAGCTGGCCTTAATTGAGATTATATTTGAAATGTCTCCCACTTTTGGTACATCATCGCTTATTAGTTCTCTGTTTCTCTAAATGTGGACATAAGGATATAAAGCCTGTATAAATTAGAACAGTCAAGAACTCTGTTTTTAACTCAAGAAGCTCATATGTAGCCTTAATTTTTGTGTATCTGCTTTTATAGTCAACAGAAAAAAAAACTTTTAATAAGTAAAAACTTTATAGCTCAGGATTATAATCCTGAAATCTCAATGAGAAAAATTAATTTGAGTAAAATTCAGAGCTTGATACAAATGTCATCTTCTCAAAGAGGATTTTTCTGGTTATCCTAACTAAAATTACGTATTACACCTCTAAAGTTTCCTGTTTTAATTTTTCCTTGGAATTCATTGCTATTTAATATATGCAAAATGTCTCATGTTTATTATCATATTTGCTTGCTATCTCCCAGTCTTGATTATAAGCTCCATGTGGGCAGGATTTTTTCAGGGCAGACATCTCTCTTAGGCATGGTAGACCCAGTGTGGAGTACTCACAATACTTTTAGTAGCCCACTGAGATGCTTAATTTCTCTTAAAGTCAGAGGGAAAAAAACTGAAAGCTTTAGGTCAAAAAAAATTCATATTAATATTAACATATTCATCTTTGTAAGAATGCAATTATATAAATTTACTATCAATACCTATTTATTTGAAGAAGGAGACTCACAAGGACAATAGTCATAATGGGGCCCTGAGTTTCTCTCTTTTGTTCACTGCTGTATTTGAAGTGCCTAGAACAGGGCCTTGCTCATAATATGTTCTTTTTTTTCTTTTTCATTTGTTTTTATTAGTTGGAGGCTAATTACTTTACAATATTGTAATGGTTTTTGCCATACATTGACATGAATCAGCCATGGATTTACATGTGTTCCCCATCCCGATCCCCCTCCCACCTCCCTCCCCATCCCATCCCTCTGGGTCTTCCCAGTGCACCAGCCCCGAGCACTTGTCTCATGCATCCAACCTGGGCTGGTGATCTGTTTCACCCTTGATAGTATACTTGTTTCATGCTTTCTCTCAGAACATCCCACCCTCGCCTTCTCCCACAGAGTCTAAAAGTCTGTTCTGTACATCTGTGTCTCTTTTTCTGTCTTGCATATAGGGATATCATTACCATCTTCTTAAATTCCATATATATGCATTACTATACTGTATTCGTGTTTATCTTTCTGGCTTACTTCACTCTGTATAATGGGTTCCAGTTTTATCCATCTCATTAGAACTGATTCAAATGAATTCTTTTTAATGACTGAGTAATATTCCATTGTGTATATGTACCACAGCTTCCTTATCCATTCATCTGCTGATGGGCATCTAGGTTGCTTCCATGTCCTGGCTATTATAAACAGTGCTGCGATGAACACTGGGGTGCATGTGTCTCTTTCAGATCTGGTTTCCTCTGTGTGCATGCCCAGGAGTGGGATTGCTGGGTCATATGGCAGTTCTATTTCCAATTTTTTACAGAATCTCCACACTGTACTCCATAGTGGCTGTACTAGTTTGCATTCCCACCAACAGTGTAAGAGGGTTCCCTTTTCTCCACACCCTCTCCAGCATTTATTGCTTATAGACTTTTGGATAGCAGCCATTCTAACTGGCGTGTAATGGTACCTCATTGAGGTTTTGATTTACATTTCTCTGATAATAGTGATGTTGAGCATCTTTTCATGTGTTTGTTAGCCATCTGTGTATCTTCTTTGGAGAAATGTCTATGTAGATCTTTGGCCCATTTTTTGGTTGGGTCATTTATTTTTCTGGAATTGAGCTGCAGGAGTTGTTTATATATTTTTGAGATTAATCCTTTGTCTGTTTCTTCATTTGCTATTATTTTCTCCCATCCCAAAGGCTGTCTTTTCACCTTGCTTATAGTTTCCTTTGTTGTGCAAAAGCTTTTAAGTTTCATTAGATCCCATTTGTTTAGTTTTGCTTTTATTTCCAATATTCTGGGAGGTGGGTCATAGAGGATCCTGCTGTGATTTATGTCGGAGAGTGTTTTGCCTATGTTCTCCTCTAGGAGTTTTATAGTTTCTGGTCTTACATTTAGATCTTTAATCCATTTTGAGTTTATTTTTGTGTATGGTGTTAGAAAGTGTTCTAGTTTCATTCTTTTACAAGTGGTTGACCAGTTTTCCCAGCACCACTTGTTAAAGAGGTTGTCTTTTGTCCATTGTATATCCTTGCCTCCTTTGTCAAAGATACAGTGTCCATAGGTACGTAGATTTATCTCTGGGCTTTCTATTCTGTTCCATTGATCTATATTTCTGTCTTTGTGCCAGTACCATACTGTCTTGATGACTGTGGCTCTATAGTAGAGCCTGAAGTCAGGCAGGTTGATTCCTCCAGTTCCATTCTTCTTTGTCAAGATTGCTTTGGCTGTTCGAGGTTTTTTGTATTTCCATACAAATTGTGAAATTATTTGTTCTAGTTCTTTGAAGAATACAGTTGGTAGCTTGATAGGGATTGCCCATTTATGATAAAAACTCTCCAGAAAGCAGGAATAGAAGGAACATACCTCAACATAATAAAAGCTATATATGACAAACCCACAGCAAACATTATCCTCAATGGTGAAAAATTGAAAGCATTTCCCCTAAAATCAGGAATAAGACAAAGGTGCCCACTCTCACCACTACTATTCAACATAGTTTTGGAAGTTTTGGCCACAGCAATCAGAACAGAAAAAGAAATAGAGGGAATCCAGATAGGAAAAGAAGTGAAACTCTCACTGTTTGCAGATGACATGATCCTCTACATAGAAAACCCTAAACACTCTACCGGAAAATTACTAGAGTTAATCAATAAGTATAGTAAAGTTGCAGGATATAAAATTAACACACAGAAATCCCTTGCATTCCTATACACTAACAATGAGAAAACAGAAAGAGAAATGAAGGAAATAATACCATTCATAACATGTTCTTAAATATTTGTTGAGTGGATGAATTAACTAACTAATGTAATTTGCTGATGATGTAATATATTCAATAGCCAGTTGTGATCCTGGCATCTATGCTTTAATAGGCCCAGCACTTTACTCTTACTTATGAGTAGTAAGAAAAAATAAAAGTGCACTTCACACGAGAAGAGACTTTATCCCCCACGTCTGTACCTTCAACTGTCACTTGTAAAACACAGATAAAAAGTGATGAGCTATAAAGATTTTTTTTCTCTTTTTTTTTCATTTAGTACAAAGAGATTTTTTTCTCATTTAGTGTCTAATGAAATGTAAGAAATTATTCTGTTTTATACTATAGATTTTTCTTTTCTCTTTACCACTGTAATAAATAGAAGTTACTTAAAAAATGATGATTTGGGTATCTAATTGTGCATACCATTCATCACAGGATGGAGTTTGGGGCCCACCCTGCTTGCTCACACTTACTGCCTGCTGACCCAGTCTCCCAGCAGAAATTCATAGCATGTCAGCTTAGCAATTAGCAGATGGTTTTCACAAGTTCACACAACTACTTATACTCAGTTCTACTTTTTTGCTTTGAAGGAGATACCTAAGCGTATTGTTTTCATAAAGTTCTGGACAAGAGAAACCAGATGTTTAATCTAAGTGAGAAAAATTACCTGGGGCTAGTCAACCAGTGCGACCCATGGGCAGAAGTGATGTTCTGCCATCTCACCATCAATGTGCTTAGTATATCTTATCTGTGCTGATGGTAAACTGCTGTTCTAGAATAGGTTACAGGTGTTCATTCAAGGAAGCTGGAAAACCCCAAGATGAAATAAATATCTACTAAGCTCACCTTTCATTTATGATTCATTTGCAAAATTTCTAGAAGTCTGAATAGCATGAAAGGTAGATCAGGAAATTCAAATATTACAAGACCTACAAAAAGTCTATTTATAGCCATAGGATGTGGAGCCAGCATATTTGATTGCCTTGACTCACTTCACTCACCCCACCTAGATTCTGATACTACTAACACTTTTTTTTAAAATATGACTATTATGATAATTCCTAGAACTATATAGATTAGCAATAAATTCTAACAAAACATAAATTATTAAACAACTTCTGGTGTTTTAAGTATTCCTGGAGGAAGAAAGAAGTTCTTGTTTTTCTCACAACCTCCTGAAAAATGATATTTACATCATGCTAGACAGTATCCATAGACTAGATGACATCCTATTAGGAAGTTTCTAGTCTTAACTATATATACATTTAACACCATAAATTTACTTTGCTTTTCTAACCTTACAACCATATTACATACTAATGCAGGGAAGTGAGTTACTGGTAGAATCATCAAATGAACATCACTGAAGCAACTAAAGAGATACAGAGGAAGTAAAGTCTTGTAGCTTTGGAAGTGAACTTTTTCTATTTGTATAGAGGACTCATTTGATAAGGAGCAAGTAGTCGTATTGTCTGTGGGCTTTGATACCACGGCAAGATGAGGTATGTTCTGTCACCATTTTTGGCAGCCGTTTTATTTAACTCATCGCAAGGCAAAGGTCTTCAGAATAGAGACAGTATCTTTTATATAATCTGACAAAGTGTAGCATATGTAAAAGTACCATGGATTTATGAGTAAGGATGATGATCTTGTTGGCAAATCTAAGAGTCTTTTATTTCTTCCTCTTCCTCACCCCATGGTGAAAACACCAAATTGTACTGAATGTCAGGAAAGCAGAGCACTCTCCCCCTGTGGGCTCCCCCGGTGGCTTGGTGGTGAAGAATCCACCTGGCCAGTGCAGGAGACATGGATTTGATTCCTGGGTCGGGAAGATCCTCTGGAGAAGCCAGTGGCAACCAACTCCAGGATTCTTGCCCAGGAAATCCCATGGATGAGAAACGTGGCAGGCTACAGTGCATGGAGTCACACAGAGTCAGACACGTCTTAGTGACTAAACAACAACTCTCTACCCTGTGTTGGGTTAATGGATGTTTTATTGGAGAATAAATATAACTGTAGCTAGGCCAGGGCACGGTATGCTGAAGGAATGCAGAGCAGAACAGTGCCACAGATCTAATGGTAACAGTTCCTATCCCCAGATATACTGATTCAGGATCCTTGGGGACAATGCCCAGGAATGGGCATATTTGCTGCCTCTCCAGGTGATTTTGATGCTTCCTAAAATTTGAGCTTTATTGACGGAGCATGTATCTGACTGAAGCAGAGACTCTAGAGAAAGACTATATACATCTGTTTTCCAATCATGATTAGCCAGGTGGGAGGGAGGGTCTGTAATATCAAAAACCTTCTTAAGTAACAATGAGAGTTGAATAACATTAACACCATCATGGAGAAAAGAGATTCTGGAAAAAATGCATATATGCTAGAAAATCAGAATAATGTTATTTAATGAGGCCTTAAAAATGAAATTCTACGTTGTGAGTGCATTTGAAATGATTGTGATAATTGCAGAGAAATACGTATGTGGCAACTCTGAGGTCAGCAGTGTGCTTATCTTTAACACAGGCTCTGCAGGATGCCCTGAGAATGGAGTGCTCTCCGTCTCTTGAGGACTGTTCGGGGAAGTCTGAAGTGGAGTGCAGCCGCGAGGAGATGCAAACAGAAATGGAAGTTCTCAAACAGCAGGTGAGAAGCTGAACGGGGAGCAGTCTTGCGGAGAACTTAGGGCCTGTTTCTCCTGTGCTGCTTTGGACATTTCTAGAGGTCCTGCTTTTCACACGGCGTCAAAGGTTTTTGCATGTATTTAATTATAATTACCTAATTTTAAATCTTTATGGGAAAATTTAGATCAGCTAGTCCAACTCTCACACTTTATAAAAGAGAAAATTGAATTTCAGATGGGTTGAATGGCTTGCCCAAGAGCACACAACTTAAAAGAAGGGCATGCTAATTAACCTTTTAGTGAAATTCTATTAGCACTGGTTCCAGAGATTTTCATGCAGACACAATTTATTTCGAAGATGCTATTAACCCAAACTCTGGACCTTTTCAGAAAATGGTAGCAGCTGGGCTGTTCCTCTGTAGCTGCAGACCTTCCAGGCTTTGAAACAATGAGGGCAGTTTTAAAGGGAATAGTCTGCACTGATCACACAAGAGGCAAGTCTGTTTATCTACTCCCACATATGGATGGCACTGCCTAGGAATTTACTGATGAGTTCCGGCTTCCTCCTTCCCACCCACCCTGCTTCACTCACGGTTGCCAAGTACACAACAGGAGTCAAGGATGCTCTAATAAGCTCATGCATGCATCAGCCGCACAGGGCTATGGGACGTAGCACTGCCTAGCTACTGGAGCCTAAACTTAGTTCATCCAGCTGGAACTGGCTTAGCCAAGGGGCCACTCGAGCATATCACGTCTCTTTTCCTATGAGAGGTAAAATGAATACAGGTAAAAATATTAGTAAAAAATATAGGTAAAAATATTAGTAAAAAACTAATATAGGTAAAGGGCTGGAACAGTTCAAGGTGATATTGATAAATACAGGAAATACAGGAATTCCAATCCTCGAGGCACACATTGTTGGTGATATATTAACAATGGCAGGTTGCGGAGCAGGATGTCATAGAACAAAGAGTGGAAATGTATTATTTTCTGATGTCCCTGGGAGTAACTTGTTGGCTGTTTGGCTCTGAGCAAGTGCCAATTACAAGGAATCTTGATGCAATACATCGAAGAATTGAGCAACTGTGATATTGTTATTTACGTTACTCTTATTACTTCATAGGATGTAACCTATTTATAAATCTAAAATATCCAGAGCATTTGACATAAAGTTGGATTTTTTTCTTCTATCAACTCCATTTGAATACTGTGCTTCATTACATCCACGATCAAATATACAGCTTAAAAATAAGCCCATGGAGAGAATAAGGGTATAGTCAGAGTGTTAAAACTCTGCCAGATTCTCAACCCCTGAAGTATCATTGGCACAAGCCAGGATTCCTCTGAAAAAGGGACTGCTTATGTTCAGACACTTGAGTCATCTTCATTGCTCTCACATAATGTAAATTCCATGCAGGAGAGTTGCTCTTACATGAAGTGTTTACAGTAATGGTTTAGTTTGTATTTGATAGAGACAGTGGCAAGTATTCTTTTTTTTGTAACCCCCAAGAGTAGACCAGAATTCATCTCCTTCATTTTTGTATGGCCCTTTTGCTAGCTTTCTGCATTCACATTTTAACTGTGCACATTTCTAACTGGGTACCTACAATCATTACACCACCAAGTGCTGCGTGAAACTCTAGAGGATTTAAGTTCACAAAGAAGCTGAGCTTGAACTGGCCACCTAAGTGATGACATTGCTATAAGTGTGTTCTGTTCTAATCAATGGGCTTCTCACACTTCAGTTGCCTCTGGTAATTGTTTATTAATTCTACCTGGATTAAACTGTATCTGTGCCTTTGGATCGCCACTCTCAACCAAAAAATAAAACCAACACCAGAAAACAAAATGTCAGCTTGGCTGCGTATAGTTCCTTTGCAATGCTTTCAATGAAGAAAGGCTTGAAATTAAATATGTATATCTGCATATAGAGCTATATAAAATGTTTCTTTTTTTCCTTTCTTGCCTATTACACTTTGTTCTATTATTATTAACTTAAACTTGATAATCCTTTAGTTAAAATGTGTTGCACTGTTGGTAATGATGGTGCAATGTGATTTAGCATTAATAGACAAACATCTAACTAGTAGGTTCTCATGTAAGTTATAATTTAAATCTAGTTTTAGAGAAATTCCTTTGCTTCATTCCTTAAGCTTCATTTGTTTTCATAACTCCACATTCTAGTCTCCAAGCCACCAATCAACACTATGCCAATTAAAACAAACAATAATTAAATCTGTTCTGGGGCAGAGTTGTTTTGATTACTTTTCTACAATATTTGGAGTACCTCTCAAGAGGCATCCCACTAAAATGTTCCTCTTTTTATGATAAACGCCCAGAGTTACTTATAAAGGGCAACTCTGGTGAATGTCCTTTAACAAAATCCCTTGCTTTCCCACATACATGAGCCTTTCATTTTTAACTTGTGCTCAACTTATAATTTCTGTTTAGAAACTTTGACATGTCGGTATTCAGTGGCTTCGCTTAGCTATTGTCAGTAAACTGACTTAAGAATTTCAAGCAATATTTATATGTCAAAGCCTTGTTTTAGAGATGAATGATTTGCTCCAAAACAATGACACTTCACGTTGATGGAGTCGGGAGGTCAAGGTTTCCTCACGGTCATGTAATATGCAATAGAAATGTTGGTGAGGGGAAGTTTTTTCAAAATATCCATGAATTTACTTATGAATTACTGATATGTGCTCAGTGAGAAAAAAGGTGAGCAAATGCCATTCTAAACAAACTAAAAGACAAAATTATAGTCACATGTATCAAGATGGAGTCCCACCATAAAGAAATACTCATGAAAAGAGGACATCCATGTCTCAGATTGGACAAACCCAGACAGCATCTCTTCTGAACTCATTTAAATAGCTTAAGAGAAAAGGAAGCTACTTGTAACAGCATGTTAATATTTCCTAGGTGCAAATATATGAAGAAGACTTCAAAAAGGAGCGATCAGACCGAGAAAGACTTAATCAAGAAAAAGAGGAGCTACAGCAAATTATTCAGACTTCTCAATCCCAGTTGAACAGGCTGAATTCTCAGGTATAAGTTCAAATAAGCTTTGCCAGCACATATGTATTTATATTTATTTTCTCATTAAAAAATCAAGACATTTTGACTTCTGTTAATGGCCTTTTTTTTTTTTGAGAGATTAGCATCTGGGATGAAATCATTTGTAAACAATTTTGTAAAGAGATGAAAATGACTGGAGATTCCTTTTAACTTAAGTGTATTAAGGAGTTATCCAAGAAATTGGATTCCAAAGTCTTTTACAAAATCCAATTCTTTTGATCTTTTTTCTCATAATATTTATCTTGGTAGAATGAGAGTTGGAACTAAATAGCACTTAAATTCAAAACTGAAACACTCCAATACATTGAAGTTGTTTCTAAATTCTTACCATTTTTCTTTGAAGGACTACATTGGAATGTTCCTATCTTCCAAAAACATGCATAATGAATGTCATTTATATATATCTAGTGAGACTAAGAATTTTGTTCAGTGGGTTCCCAGATTTAATGTAACCAGAGCACTCTCAAGGAAGCCAGATAATGTAAGCCACTTTATTAGAACAGAATATTAACTATAAGCATGTTAAAATTAAGTGCAATAAATTTATTAAACGTAAATTCAAGAAGTTGCCATAATGGGTAAATATTGACGTTAATGAGGGAAATATAGCTAACACAATTTAGGCTTAAGAAAAGAAAAGGAACCATCAAATTTTTAATTTGCAGAATTATGCAATGTGTTTCAATAAATACGAAATCGTTGTGAGACATGCTTGACAGCTCCATAAGCTCAAGATTCTTAGTCTCAGAGGAGGTTTTAAACTTTTTGTCATACTCTTCTTCCTAATACAAAGTAGATTGTGAATTAAATTCAGTTTCTTCTTTGACATCTTTTTTAAGGATTAGCTTTAAATTCCTAATTTCACATGGAAAATTATTTGGAACAACCGTTTCCTTTCTAAGAAATTGGAAGGAATAAAATAATGGTAAAAACATAATAAAATGCTTTTTCCGGAAGTAATTCATGCAACCTACTTTTACAACAATGGGTGAAAAATGTTCTGATTGTTCTTAGAAAATTGCTCTCAATTTTTATGTCTTACATGCAGAACTGTCTTAATTTCTTTGAACTTGTCACTGCACAGATCATTTTACTTCCTGCCATATTTTAATTTTATTCATTCTACTACATTAAATAAGATTGATGATAAGTATTTACCTAAATTGGCAATGTTCTTCCCATTATAGAAACTCTAGTACAGCTAGAAACACACAATCATCTATTTATGTTATAGACTATAATCCACAGTAATTTTCTGTATCATCTGTAATTTTTGTTTGATATCAACAAAATGAATGTGTTGTCTAATCACAGTGGTGTATAACTATGCTTATGAACTAAAGGAGGATCTTAGTAATATGCTAAATTACTGAAATTTTCTTTATAATGATACTGCAAGCCTTTATTCTTCTCGTTTATTTGGGTAAAAGTATGATAGAATTCACAACAAGTCATAGATGGTGTAACAATCTGTGTTAAATGTATTAACAGCAGATTAAATGCCATAATATAATAGAGTACTTATTTGAGTAGTATATCACCTGTGGTCCAAATGGACCACTTGACCAAAGGAATTTTTAGGTCAAATCAATCTGATACTAGTTGCTTACATACCAGAGTGTATTTCCTCCTATCACTGAGGACGGTGATTCCTCCTATCACCTCCTATCGCTGCCTCCTATCATTTAAGGCAATGACTGGTAAAAAATAGTCAGTGTGGCAAAGTGAAAGATACTTAGGAGAAATCTAAGGATAAAAAAGTCTGATGTTCATGCCTGCTTTAACAGTTGGTGAGGACCTTGAGTAATTATTGAACTTTTTTCTGTACTTCCTTTTCTCCATCTGTAAAATGATAAAATTGAATTGGATGATCTCTAAAATGTTTCATATAACTCCAAAACTTCTATCTCTAAAATAAGTTGCTTAACTTCTCTCGCCATATATGTGCTAAGTCGCTTCAGTTGTGTCTGATTCTTTGTGACCCTGTGGACTGTAGCCCGCCAGGCTCCTCTGTCCATGTCTTCTCGAGGCAAGAATACTAGAGTGGGTTGCCATGCTTTCCTCCAGGGAATCTTCCCAACCCAAGGATCAAATCCGAGTCCCTTCAGTCTCCTGCATTAGCAGGCAGGTTCTTTACCACCACCGTACTCACCTGTAAAATATGATGCTTGCCTCATGACTTCACAAGGTTATTCTCAGGATTAAGTGAAAAAAAACAAAATCTATTCAAAAGCATCCAGCCCAAGTCATGGCTCACAGGTATTTCATAAATAGTTTATTGGAAGGAAGAATTTGTGATAGTTCCATTTAGTTTTATAATTAGCCTGCCACATTCAGTGCCTCATGATCTCTAATTTTGATGCTTTCTTTCAGCAAGGCATTCTGCTATATGCTGTGAAGGAACTAAAAAATAATCCATGCTATGAAAAGGCCCACAGTATAGTGAGGGGAACTCATAGAGTCCATCCTCATCATTTGCAGGTTCCAATTTTGTGAATTCACCTACTCACTAAAATATATTTGTCACCCCAAAATCAATTCTTGGACCACGTTTAAGTTCATTTGTGAACTTGCACAGAGCAGCAAAATACTTGAGCCTCTTAACACACTTATTCCCAGCGGAAGTCCAAAAGGTGATGCTGCCTTCTTCTTTCAGCTCTCATACTGTAAAAAGTGTTCTTTTCATGGTCTATTTAGTGCCACATTTTTCACATTTCTGAGCTTTTTGTTGGCGATTTCATTTTTTAATGGCCCTCAAGCTAGTGCTGAAGTGCTATCCAGTGTTCCTAAGTGCAGAAAGGCTGCAAACTGCCTAATGGAGAAGATATGTGTCAGATAAGCTTCATTCAGGGATGAATATAGTGCTACTGTTTATGGATCTATAATACTTACTAAATTTCATGGCAAGTAGATGGTGAAACAATGGGAACAGTGACAGACTTTATTTTCTTCACCTCCAAACTCACTGCAAATTTCATGCAACCATGAAATTAAAAGACCCTTGCTCCTTGGAAGAAAAGCAATGACAAACCCAGGCAGCATATGAAAAAGCAGAGACATTAATTTGCCTACAAAGGTCCATATAGTCAAAGCTATGGTTTTTCCAGAAGTCATGTACAGATGTGAGAGCTGGACAATAAAAAAGTCTGAGTGCCGAAGAATTGATGCCTTTGAACTGTGGTGCTGGGAAGACTCTTGAGAATCCCTTGGACTGCAAGTATTGACAGTAGTCAATACCGAAGGAAATCAACCCTGAATATTCTTCAGAAGGACTGATGCTGAAGCTGAAGCTCCAATACTTTGGCCACCTGATGTGAAGAGTTGACTCATTGGAAAAGACCCTGATGCTGGGAAAGATTGAAGGCGGGAGGAGAAGGGGATGACAGAGGATGAGATGTTGGATGACATCACTGACTCAGTGGATATGAGTTTGAGCAAGCTCCAGGAGATGGTGAAGGACAGGGAAGCCTGGCATGCTGCAGTCCATGGGGTCACAAAGAGTCAGACACGACTGAGTGACTGAACACCAAATAAGGTATCTTTAACAGAAACACACATAAAACAAGATTATGTATTGATTGATTAACAAAAATGGCATGACCAGAGGCTGGTAGGAACCTAAGCCTGCATTTCCCTGGGAGCAATGATTCAGTGTTTACTACTTCAGTGTTCATGGTTACTTTATAGAATATAACTAAAAAATAAATAAATAAATAAGAAGAATATAACTGCTTTGAATCATGAGAATTGACTGAATATAGTACACACTGGAGTACAAAAAGCCATGTAATAAATGTAAGACCCTATATGGGAGGACCAAAGGAGAGAATCTTTAATTCAATTTTCTGTTGATGGGCAGGGCTGTGGATTAAACATTTACTGAGCATGGCCCCGCCCATCAGAACAAGACCCAGTTTCCCCCTCAGTCAGTCTCTCCCATCAGAAAGCTTCCATAAGCCTCTTATCCTTCTCCATCAGAGGGCAGACAGAATGAAAACCACAGTCACAGAAAACTAACCAATCTGATCACATGGACCACAGCCTTGTCTAACTCTGTGTAACTAGGAGCCATGCCCTGTAGGGCCACCCAAGACGGATGGGTCATGGTGGAGAGTTCTGACAAAACGTGGTCCACTGGAGAAGGGAATGGCAAGCCACTTCAGTATTCTTGCCTTGAGAACCCCATGAACAGTATGAAAAGGGAAAAAGAGAGGACATTGAAAGATGAACTCCCCCAGGTTGGTAGGTGCCCAGTATGCTCCTGGGGATCAGTGGAGAAATAAATCCACGAAGAATGAACACATGGAGCCAAAGCAACAACACCACCCAGTTGTGGATGGAAGTAAAGTGATGGAAGTAAAGTCCGATGCTGTAAAGAGCAATATTGCATAGGAACCTGGAAGGTTAGGTCCATGAATTAAGGCAAATTGGAAGTGGTCAAACAGGAGATGGCAAGAGTGAACATCGACATCTTAGAAATCAGCAAACTAAAATGGAATGGAATGAGTGAATTTAACTCAGATGACCATTATATCTACTGCTGTGGGCAAGAATACCTTAGAAGAAATGGAGTAGCCATCATAGTCAACAAAAGAGTCCAAAATGCAGTACTTGGATGCAATCTCAAAAACGAGAGAATGACCTCTGTTCATTTCCAAGGCAAACCATTCAATATCACAGTAAGCCAAGTCTATGCCCCAACCAGCAATGCTGAAGAAGCTGACGTTGAGTGGTCCTATGAAGACATACAAGACCTTCTAGAACTAACACCCAAAAAAATGTCCTTTCATTATAGGGGACTGAAATGCAAAAGTAGGAAGTCAAGAAGTACCTGAAGTAACAGGCAAGTTTGGCCTTGGAGTAGAGAATGAAGCAGGGCAAAGACTAATAGAGTTTTGCCAAGAGAACATACTGGTCATAGCAAACACCCTCTTCCAACAACACAAGAGAAGACTCTACATATGGACATTACCAGATGGTCAATACTGAAATCAGATTGATTACATGCTTTACAGCCAAAGATGGAGAAGCTCAATAAGGTCAGCAAAAACAAGACTGGGAGCTGACTGTGGCTCAGATCATGTACTCCTTATTGCCAAATTCAGACTTAAATTTAGGAAAGTAGGGAAACCCACTAGACCATTCAGGTATGACCTATATCAAATCCCTTACAATTACACAGTGGAAGTGAGAAATAGAATCAAGGGACTAGATCTGATAGGCAGAGTGCCTGATGAACTATGGACAGAGGTTCATGATATTGTACAGGAGGCAGGGATCAAGACCATCCCCCAAAAAAAGAAATGCAAAAAGGCAAAATGGCTGTTTGAGGAGGCCTTACAAGTAGCTGAGAAAAGAGAAGTGAAAGGCAAAGGAGAAAAGGAAAGATATACACATTTGAAGGCAGAGTTCCAAAGAATAGCAAGGAGAGATAAGAAAGCCTTCCTCACCTCAGAGATCAATGCAAAGAAATAGAGGAAAACAATAGAATGGGGAAGAATAGAGATCTCTTCAAGAAAATTAGAGATACCAAGGGAATATTTCATACAAAGATGGACTCAATAAAGGACAGAAGTGGTATGGACCTAACAGAAGCAGAAGATATTAAGAAGCAGCAAGAATATACAGAACTATACAAAAAAGATCTTCACAACCCAGATAATCATGATTGTATGATCACTCACCTAGAGCCAGACATCCTGGAATGCAAAGTCAAGTGGGCCTTAGGAACCATCACTATGAACAAAGCTAGCAGAGGTGATGGAATTCCAGTTGAGCTACTTCAAATCCTAAAAGATGATGCTGTGAAAGTGCTGCACTCAATATGCCAGAAAATTTGGAAAACTCAACAATGGCCACAGGACTGGAAAAGGTCATTTTTCATTCCAATCCCAAAGAAAGACAATCCCAAAGAACATTCAAACTACCACACAACAGCTGATCTCACATGCTAGCAAAGTAATGCTCAAAATTCTCCAAGCCAGGCTTCAACAGTACATAAACCAAGAACTTCCAGATGTTCAAGATGGATTTAGAGAAGGCAGAGGAACCAGAGATCAAATTGCCAACATCCACTGGGTCATAGACAAAGCAAGAGAGTTCCAGAAAAACATCTATTCCTGCTTTATTGACTATGCCAAAGCCTTTGACTGTGTGGATCACAACAACTGTGGAAAATTGTTAAAAACATGGGAATATCAGGCCACCTTACCTGCCTCTTGAGAAACCTGTATGCAGGTCAGGAAGCAACAGTTAGAACAGGACATGAAAAAACAGACTGGTTCCAAATTTGGAAAGGAGTATGTCAAGGCTGTATATTGTCACCCTACTGATTTAACTTATATGCAGAGTACATCATGAGAAACGCTGGGCTGGAAGAAGCACAAGCTGGAATCAAGATTGCCGGGAGAAATATCAATATCCTCAGATATGCAGATGACACCAGCCTTATGGCAGAAAGCAAAGAAGAACTAAAGAGTCTCTTGATGAAAGTGAAAGAGGAGAGTGAAAACTTTGGATTTAAACTCAACATTCAGAAAACTAAGATCATGGCATCCAGTCCCATCACTTCATGGCAAATAGATGGGGAAACAATGGAAACAGTGACAGAGTTTATTTTGGGGGGCTCCAAAGTCACTGCAGATGGTGACTACAGCCATGAAATTAAAAGATGCTTGCTCCTCAGAGGAAAAGCTATGACCAACCTAGATAGAATATTAAAAAGCAGCGACATTACTTTGCCGACAAAGTCCATCTAGTCAAAGCTGTGGTTTTTCCAGTAGTCATGTATGGATGTGAGAGTTAGACTAGAAAGAAAGCTGAGCACAGAAGAGTTGATGCTTTTGAACTGTGGTGTTGGAGAAAACTCTTGAGAGTCCCTTCGACTGCAAGGAGATCCAACCAGTCCATCCTAAAGGAGAGCAGTCCTGGGTGTTCATTGGAAGGACTGATGCTGAAGCTGAAACCCCAATACTTTGGCCACCTGATATGAAGAACTGACTCATTTGAAAAGACCCTGATGCTGGGAAAGATTGAGGGCAGGAGGAGAAGGGGATGACAGAGGATGAGATGGCTGGATGGCATCACCAACTCAATGGACATGGGTTTGAGTAGACTCCAGGTGTTGGTGATGGACAGGGAGGGCTGGCGTGCTGCAGTCCATGGGGTCACAAAGAGTTGGACATGACTGAGAGACTGAACTGAACTGAACTGAACTGAAAGGAGAGAATTCTATAGGTGGGACTTGGAAAGGTATCATAGGGCTCAGATGGTAAAGTATCCACCTGCAGTGCAAGAGACCTGGGTTCAGTCCCTGGGTTGGGAAGGTCCTCTCAAGAAGAGAATGGCTATCCATTCCAATATTCTTGCCTGGAAATTTCCAGGGATAGAGGAGCCTGGTGGGCTTTAGTCGATGAACTCGCAAAGAATCGGACATAACTGAGTGGCTAACACTTTCACTTCAGGGATGACAACAGCATGACTAAGGAGTGCAAGAAAAACCAGCTTTCCTTAGATGTATCAGATGTTGGGAGAACTCAGGGGAGGTGACTCTGCCAGATGAAGTATAACAGTGTGACTTTGAACAAGTTACTCAGCATCTCATACCTCAGTGACCTCTTCTGTAAAATAGGAATAAAAATTTTAAGTGTCATTTAGGGGTATTGGAGGCTTGAATGTGAGTTTTTAAGTGTAAAGCACTTAGATCAGTGTCTGGCATGTATTAAGTGCATATGCAACTTCTAAAATTTATTGTGGAAGCTTTTGAC
Organism: Cervus canadensis; assembly: GCF_019320065.1. Lineage (NCBI taxonomy): Eukaryota > Metazoa > Chordata > Mammalia > Artiodactyla > Cervidae > Cervus > Cervus canadensis. The sequence continues at coordinate 60,392,554 of NC_057404.1, forward strand.
TATACAGTTGACTGTACAATTACATTTAATAAGCAGTAGAAGCTATTTCTATACCCACATCTATGTCTATATCTGCATTCACACTTAGAGCTAAATACATCAACCTAAAACAGAATTGCAGTGGTCCCAATAATTGGGAATAACAATCTTAAAATATCCAACTTTGCAAACTTCATTTGGATATTTCACAATAGAACCAATTTATGCCTGGAAAATCCAAAACTCAATTATTTTTATTGGCATTATTGTTATCAGGGCTTCACCCCCTGAATTTCTGAGCAGATCCCTGCCAACTGGGCCAGGAGTTGCTTTAAGACATCTGCTCTTTCTGATACACAAATGCTTTCATCTTGTCCACAGATAAAAGCTTGTCAGATGGAGAAAGAAAAACTAGAGAGACAAGTAAAACAGGTATGTTGATCCTTACTCACAACTTTCTTGTCATGTTAGAAATGCCGAGTCTGAGTTTTACTCACATTTATTCCCTAGTTAAAGGGGTCCCAATTAAAGGCAAATTCTTGTTCTGCTACAGAGGGCCTAGGACAACTCAAGCTTTTCATTATCAACTAAAATGTCAGTGGAGAGATAGTACTTAGGCACCAAGGCCTCTCGACCCTAACACTCAAGAAAAGCACATGCTTTACAGAATATGTTTCAACAGGATCACACACCTTAGCGTGTGTTCATACAGATAGAAGTTTCTTCATAGACTACAAACACCTGAGAAATATATTTCCTTGATAGTTCATACAGTTGCTTACACCAACAGTGGAAATCTACATGAAAGACTTCTTCTGCCTTCTTTTGAGAAAGAATATCTTCTTGGGCATTAGAGCATTCCATTCCATTGATTCTCTAGTAGACTTAGGAATGAATATTATTTCTCTTAATTCCTAATTTCCTCTCTGGACATTAGTTATGTCATTGGAGTCTCTGGCTGCAGTTTAAGAAAATTTGTTTTATGACTTAAATATTGGTTCTTCTTAAGTGAGGACTCTGTGACGATAACTCAGAAACGTAAAGTTAACTCTATATACATTTTCAAGTATTTTTAGTATCTTCAACATGGAAAAATAACTATAGTTTCACTTTGAATAATTGGCCTGTGGCTTCATCTATCTCTGTATCTGCATTGACAGACCTCCTATCTTGAATTTGGATTATGCCAGATTTAGGCTAAACCTTAAGGTTTCAACCAAACCTCGGGGTTGTATAAAGCAAGGGTCAGTGTGTCTCCGCAGGGGGCATCTGCTTTCGGTGAACTAACAGCACTCTTCTCCTCAGATGTATTTCCCAAGCTGTAACTGCAGCTGGAATTTCCACTTGAGGAATCCATACCTACTGATGGGCCCTGGGACGGTGCAGGACCCACAGAAGCACCCAGTAAGTAGGAGCTTTCATTCCAACAATTAAGTGCTTATGTCTCTAATAAGAGCTAATATTCTCTTTTGGTAGAAATGATGTCTGTCTCTGGAATACTGGCACATACTATTTTCTACATAAAGAGCCTTATTTATCTTAGCCTTTGATTTGCACAGTTACAGTGGTCAATGTACACTCTAAGTATCTTTGGAACCCTGCATCTACAGGACATATAGAAATGAATACATTCACTGAAAGATATCAAATTGAGCTAAAATTCCATGAACAAACATACCATTTGATATGGGTCATTTTTAATGACACACCTGACTCTACCAAAGAAGACATTTCTGTGTATAAAGAAAAGCAAAATGAATATAACAAAACAGTCTTGGAGATGCCTTTTTCAGTTGTAAACTTATATTCAACTACTGTGAATATGGTTACATCTGTGCAAAATAGTCTTTGACATTTTCCAATTGAAAGGGTATTCTTAAAGGATTCAAGAAAAAGTGACCCACTTAAGTTGCTTTCTATGGCTGTGTCTACCCAGGCAAAATGAAGTGAACAGTGAGGCAATTATTTGTGAGTGGAATTGATTTGAACAGTCAACCTGAATAAGTCAGATCCAAAACACCCTCCCTTTCCTTCTCAATGGCAGTATTCCACCCACCCTCCCCCATGATCTGGAAATTTGTCTCTATTCTCTATTTCACCTACATAGAATCATTATGCAGGAAATAAATTATGCATTTTTCTTCATTTTGGATTGGCTCAGACAGTCTCTTTTCCCTTAGTTATTATTAACCATATTTCTGATTATGCAAAGAATCTGAAACTTTAACTGGGATTTTCCTAGGAGAACAGTCAAGGAGTGCAGAGTTGCCTGAAACTTCTCACACTTTTGTATTTGAGTGTGACTCAAAAGCCCTTTTCCAAGAGAGGAGATAATTACTCTTTGGGTGGCAGCAGGATGTCAGAATTTAATGAGCATCTTATTTGACCCTGGTGTGACACAGTGCACAGATGAGAATTTGGTTCTTTTTGTGTTGCTGTTGATTGCTGCTTCTGTCTGCTCTCTCCCCTCCATTTTTTTTCTTTACCTGTTTACTTACTTTTTTCTTTTCGTTAGAAACACTTCTGGGAATCTCCAAACACAGCTATCATTCTAAATTTTTTTTTTCAGAATATAGAAGGAAATTAATATTTTGGGAAACATAAAGAGATAAAAATTTACTAAGGAGTTTAGTTGTCTACAGGTTAGGGAATTGGGGGGAAATGCTCTTGTGGAAGGTTAACTAGAAAACCAATGAGTCATTCAAATTTGCCTGGAAGTAAAAATGACTGTTTACTTCAAATCTTCAAGAAGGCAGAAATTCACCAACTTGAGTTTTTTTCTATCAATTATAAGCAATAAGGCAGTCCAGATCACATCAAATTGTCACCAGATAAAGGTCTGTATTTGAAACCAGACTCCAAGTCATGTAATGGCTACATTTTCAAGCAGTATTCAGTTAGACAAAATGTCAGTATAAGGATAAAAATTACAGAAACTCCTAGAGTTCATTTTAAAAGAATATTTCATGTTTCATGCTTATTTCTAAGCCTGAATTAAAGTCCATGCAGTAGTGTTTGTAAAATTATGATATATTCATCTTCTTTTGGCAGCTGTCCTAGAATATAAAACTGAGGCTCACGTCACTTATCCAGTGTTATTTGAGACATCTAAAAATAAATGAGGAGATGAAAAACAGAGATGATCTCATATCCTCTTTTAGTTTTTTCATGTACCAAAAGGAGCCAAGAGCCTAGGTGTCTGAGTGAGGGTAAAGAGGAGTCAGTCTGCCCCAGATCCAGTATTTCTTAGCGTCTTGTCAGGAATTAAAATTTTAGGCTACTTTTAGTGGTCTGGCAGCCTGTAAAATGCTCCCTATTGGCTGGTTGTTAGAAAAAATGTTCCTGAGTTATTTTCAGGTGGTAATTGAATAATAGAACAAAAGCTTTATATTCACTATGTCTTGGCGAGAGAGGTAGAGGAGCAGGAAGACAGACCAGCCTCCTGGGTGGGTAAAGCTGAGACCACTCTGTTCTAAGTGGGTAAATGCAAATATTCTGGCCTTGGACCTATATTTTGAAATTCAGGTCTATAGTTTATATTTTGTTTGTCTGCGCTCAGTCATGTCCGACCCTTTGCAACCCCATGGGCTGTAGCCACCAGCCTCCTCTGTCCATGTAATTTTCCCAGCAAGAACACTGGAGTGGGTTGCCATTTCCTCTTCCAGGGGATCTTCCCAACCCAGGGATCAAACCCATATCTCCTGCATCTCCTGAATTGGCAAGCAGATTCTATACTACTTGATCCACCTGGGAAGCCCATAGTTTATATTTATTTCAACACAATTCATTTGACAGTTTTCCTGAGGTTCAATGTCTAGCTGTTCTTAATTGGCGTACACCTAGGAGAAATCCCGAGAGAAGAATCCCAGTGTGCGCTGTCTTCTCACTGCCTCTAGTCTAAACTGTCTAAGCAACTTAGAACAGTTTCTGCAGAGGAACAGGACAAAAGGAAAGTTTTCCCTGCTTCAGCATCCTGAGCCTCTTTAAGCCATGTCCTCCTGGCTGAGCTTTCTTCCTTGGACCACTGGAAAACATTCAACTTGTACATTTTTGTCTTGGTCTTCCTGTTACCTCCTGTGCGAGGGTTTTAAAAAAGAGCATTTGTTGATGATAAATTCTTTTGTTTCATTTGTGGGCTATAGTAAGTTTTTACAAATGTGTTTATACTTCTGCACATATTCAAAACACATCTGTTTCAAAAAAAAAAAAAAAAGTCAGAATCCCAAATTCTGACTGAACACTAAGTGGATTTAGGAGGGGGTGGGTAGGGAGATAGTAACAGTGATCACGGAGATAAGAGGACAACAGGTTTGGGATGCAACTACTTTTGCATTGCCTGGGTAATAAAGCCACATAGGATAGCTATATCTTTAATGTGCCGCTGTGTTTGGTTTGCAGCCCATGTTGCTATAATAATGTTTTATTGTTCCACACAGCCAGACTACCAGTGGTATGCCCCTGACCAGTTTCCGCCAGATGTGCAGCACAAGGCAAATGGTAAGACCACAGCTGGATTGAGCATTCTTTCATGTTTACATTTAAATAGGATCTTTGGGGGGATGTTTACTCGACATGCATTCACTTGGACTTGGGGAGGATCCCCTATAAAGTTGTGTTGCATACACAACTCTAATGTGATGCGCCTGGAGTTAAATCAAACTCCTTTAGAAAAAGAAAATGCTGGAGTGCAGAAATGCATGGCTCTCAGTCCTGACTTCTGTTCCTATTCTGTCTCAGAGTCAGTATTCCATCTGGGGTTAGAGATTCCAGCAGGGCTCTGTTATAACAACAACAACAGCAAAGTTCCGTGATTCTGCTGCAAAGTTCAGACGCACATCACTCTTTCATGTTGAGGTTGCTAGACAGACGTTTCAAGTGTCACTGGCAGACAGAGGAAACCAAAAGCTCAGGGCCGTGTTCCCTAATGACTAAATGTCAGACTCCAAGTTTAGGCCAGAGTTGCCCACAACACCCACTCAAGTGTGCTGGAAAACAGTAAAAAGTCACTTGCAAAGTGCTCACAAATAAGAATACTCTTTTGTTTTATTTTTCTCTGGTTTATCACGCTCCTCTTTCTTTTCAGAACCTGCTAGACATTCTGTTGCTTGATTCTCTGCTCTCGTGAGGCCACCCAGAAGTGGGCTGCATAAACTGGGTTATAATCATAATCCCACTTCTGTTCTCATCACATGCAAGCAGAAGTCAGCCATGTCTGCTACATGCTTAAAAATCCCACGTGACACACACCTGTAGCTCTTTAAGTTGTTATTATCCAGATATTGGAATCTATCTAGAAAAGCTGAAAATGAGCCATATTCCAGTTTTAGGCCATGCTTGAAATGTTTTCTCCTTTAGTTCATATCTGAGGTCACAGAATTCTAGTTTCTAGTACAAGGAGTCCAGTATGGAGTGGAAGTAGGGGGCCAGGGATACCATATGTAGTTTCTCCTGTTGGGAACTTCACAAGTCCAGGGGCTTTTCATGGTAGTCTACATAAATGGAGCTTCCCACAGTTGTGCAGTACACAACCTTGACAACTGTACACAGAAGCAGTGGGAGTGGCAAAGGCCACAGCTGACAGTAGCATTATGGAGAAGAAAGATAAAAAGTGAGAACTCTCTAATAAAATATCTACATATTTATCAAAAGACTATAGTACTTTCTTTTTTCTTTTCTACTACTAATATAACCACTGGCTTTAATAAAGTTCTTGGGTTCAAGTCTTAATGGAGAGCTTTTAATTGAAAGGCATGCTATTAACTTTAATGGTTGTTGCATAATCTCTATGTTTTTGAAATCCATTATTATACAATAGCTGAGTTGCCACCCAATTATAATTTCCCATTTTATATTATATTGATCTGGAATGAATATTGAAGATATCTTCTCTTGAGTTGGAGTTTAATCACTAGACAGCAAATTATACAGTAGAAAATTCAATAATATCATAAAGCCATTTATACATCACTATTGTATTCATCTTGGACCAATATCATAGAACCTAATAACTATATAAAACAGGAATGAATTATGATGACCTTCAGAAACTAAATAATAAGCAAATATATAGTTTTATAGTCAGTGTGTGAGACCTACTGATTTTTGTCTATTTGTTAAAAAATATAGAGCTTTGTGATGTAAAGCATGTTGTGTGACATGGTCTACAGATGCAAAATTACAATAAAAAATTAGGCTTTATTATGTAGCAACCTGAGTACTTTTAAAACATTGTTTTAATCTTCACAGCAATGCTATAAAGTGACCATTTTACAGATGAGGAAACTGATTAGGAAGATTTAGCCCTGGAATTAGATTTCAGGTATATTAAGACTTCAAAACCTGTGCTTTGAATCACATCCTATAGTGCCCTTGAAAACCTACCTCTCTCACTATATTAAAAATTTTCTAAAATGATAGATATATGATAGATATAGATATATGATAGATATAATCGGATAGTTTATGGGACTAGTACCTAACCCTCGATAATCTCCTCTTCCTAGGAAGTCATAGCGTGTATTATCTGTGCCTCTCATTTGACACTTAGATGGTCACAGGTAACAGACATAGTACTAACTATGCAAGAATGTGCTTAGTCGCTCAGTTGTGTCCGACTCTTTGCAACCGCATGGACTGTAGCCCACCAGGCTCCTCTGTCCATGCGGATTCTCCAGGCAAGAATACTGGAGTGGGTTGCCATGCCCTCCTCCAGGGGATCTTCGCAACCCAGGGATCGAACCCGGGTCTCTCACATTGTAGGCAGACTGAGCCACCAGGGAAGCCCATGTAAGAATAAGTGTGTAATAAATGTGTCATGAGCAGTCAGTGGAAACTGAAGGGATATTACCATTTGAAACCTGACCTCCATACCAACACAGCTCTGCAGCTAACTGTGGCTTAGCAGGGGAAAGGACTGATCCTGACTACAGCACCATCATAGAGAGAAACTCCTTACTTAAAAATCTACCTGCTCCTCTTCTAGTTTCCAAAGCTGATGCTATTTCCAAGGTCAAGCCAGGTCATGAGACTTGGCAGAAGCTCTGAAATCACGCTGTCACAGACATTGCATGTACCATTAATTAATTTCAGTAGGGATTCTTGTTAGTTTTTGTTTCATTTAATTGGAAAGCTCCTTTTGCTTTGTAGATCCAACACAATTGCTCAGAATTCTTAAAAATAATTTTGTGGTATTGTTTTTAAAATATAGGTTTAAAAATCTTTTTATTATAAAGATATTTCCATTGTCTCATTTTATGACTGATATATTTATTCTCCACTATTCAAGAATATAGTGCTAGTCAATATGGCCTGTGTTTGGGGCCAGAAATACCAAAATTCAAGCAGTGGGAACAAAATTGAGTAGAAAAATGAGACTCTGATTTTGATAATCTGTAAACAGAAACTATTTCTGAAAATTGCTCTAAGTTTTACTCATATAATAAATACTTTAAATATTTTATTTTTAAATAAAAAAGATCCTTTTAAAAATATGGATATTTAAATTAATGTTAATTAGTATATATGCTTTATAGATTGTCCTAGTTCTCGGTTTTTATTAATTTCCTACAACTCATGACAAATCTATTTTTCTGACCCCAATATATGTAGGATATTTTTATCTTAGCATCTTCCTTTGTGATTCCTCTTATTATAATTTAACCTGAAATGGTGACTCTGATTTTCACACATAGAGCAGTATGTGTAATTTTTGATTTTTCAAAGGTATAGTGGGTGCAAAAGAAAGTGAAAGTGAAGTCGCTCAGTTGTGTCCGACTCTTTGTGACCCGTGGACTGTAGTTGGCCAGGCTCCTCCGTCCATGGGATTCTCCAGGCTAGAATACTGAAGTGGGTTGTCATGCCCTCCTCCAGGGGATCTTCCTGACCCAGGGATCGAACCCAGGTCTCCCACATTACAGGCAGAGTCTACCATCTGAGCCACCAGGGAATCCCAAAGTATAGTTGATCTTCCTATTGATAAATGAAGCTGGAAGGCCAATGTCAACTTTAGGACCCTCAGATTTCAATCAGCTCTGTGCCAGAACACGCATGGAAAGACCTGGGCAGTGCCCCCACCCGAGCCCTCTCACCTTCCCCCAGGGAGGGGTCTGGAGTGTGAATTTGAGAACAGCCTAGCGGACAAATCCCAACTTCATCCATATACCCCTCACCACCCTACAAACAGAAGAGGACCACATGGGGCCTGGAAGCAGACCCAGGGTTGCCTGGCAGAGAATCTGCTTGCGGGTGCTGGGGCTTGTTCTAAAGGGAGGCAGGCTCACATAGTGAAAGGGAGTCTGGCTGGCGGAGGTCCAGAGCTGGGCTCTCTGAAGAGGGGAAGGGCTCCCTGGCCGAGCATCGGGTCAGCAGGTATTTAGTACACCTGGGAGAGTCATCGGCTCAGTTGACCCCCAGCCTTGCTCTCAGGTACAGCCGTGGTTATTTTAGAATGCTTTGGGGACTCACTGAAAAGCAAATCTTTTAGAACTAAAGATTTAAATAAAGGTTTTCAAATCTTTGAGAGTTTCCTGGCTTTCTCTCTGCATAGCATTAAGTAATGGCATTTTTCTACTTTGAAGTCCACAGATGTTAATGGGTTATAGTTTCTGTTTAAACGTGTGATTTTACAAAGAATATTTCAATCTCATTTTATCCATTATCAGAATGGTATGCAAAATGATTTCCATGTTTCCAAAACAATTATGGCGCAGTAGAGTTAGTATAACCTTGAAAACACATTGTTGACTCCTTTCTGAAATGTTATAAGGCTATGGTTTTTGACTGTGTTGTATGCCAATCACTTCTGTACCTTCCAAAATTCTCATATGGTGTAGAGTTAAACTTTGTCTAATAAACTGGAGTTCAGTTCTTACATATTTGGAACCGCATGAATGTAAGCATGCAAGATTGTGTTGTAAGCAAACATCATTATTTCTTTACAATACAGAAGATCAAAGCCCAGCCATTCTAACTGGCCTTTACCAATGTCAAGTAATAAGTAATTAATAGAATAATGGCTGAATTTGTTTCCTAGGGCAACCATAACAAAATACCACAAACTAGGTGTCTTATCACATCAAAAACTTATGCTCTCACATAATTTATTCTCAGAACTAGAAGTCCAAAATCTAGGTGTTGCCAGGGTCAAGCTCCCTTCAGAGTCTGCCCGGGGCGGGGAGGCGTCCTTCCTTGCTGCTTTCAGCTTTTAGTCATCCCAGATGTTCCCTGGTTGGGGCAGCATAACCTGAATCTGTCTCTATCTTCATGTGGCTGTCTTCCCTTTGTGTCTGTGTCTAAATTTTCCCCTTCTTATATATATAAGGACACCAGTCATATTGGATTAGGCTAATCCAGTATAGCTTTATGTTAATCTGCAAAGCCCCTATTCCCAAATAAGGACATGTTTACAGGCCAAGGACTTAAACATATCCTTTGAAGAGGGCGCAGTTCACCCTATAACACTGACTATATGCCAGAAACTACTGTAGGTGCTTTATGTTTATTATCTCATCGAAACCTTACAGCAACTGTGTGAAATGAGGACTGCCGTTGTCCTGTTTTGCGAATGTGCAGACTGAGGAGCAGAGAGATCACATGAGTTGTCGAACCCCCCGTGGCTGGTGACTGGCTGGGACACAGACACGCCCCCACATTGTAACCGCTAAGCCATATTAAGTAAAATGTAATAGTATCACACTTTGCACTTATTGTATTTAAGTAAATTCTAATGGTCTGTCCTGAAAGTCAGAATCTATATTTTTCAGTTTGTGTCTTTTTGTAACTGTCTTTATATTTAAACATTACAGGTGATTTTACATTGGTAAATGGCTTGGATTAGTTGGACTTTTTACAGTTCCCAGTTGTATGAAGAGATAACAAAACCAGTGTAAACAGTAAAAACTACTCAAGAAATGTAAGAAACAGCAGAAACTTAGAGACTATGCATTGTACAATTTTCAATACCAATGAACAAAGCAATATTTTTCTTTTATAAAATATTTTACTTTCTTAGTGAATAGAGAAGAATTGATTGAAATTTAGAGGCAGATAATGTTATGCCTGTTTCTAGAGTGTTAGAAAAGAATTGTAGGAAAAATGCCACTTCACCTTTAATACTCTAAAGGTCAAAACCTATCAGTAAACTAAGTGATTTTGCTACAAGAATACTAAATAGAATGCAAAAGTACATTTACATGTACAGGAACATATGAAAATACAAGTGGTAAATATATTCCTAGACAAACATTGATCTTTATAAGCAATGAACTTTGAGATACATATATCGCTTTGAATCAGTGCTTCTGTTTTCTTTGGCTATGTACCCAGGAGTAGAATTGCTGGATCATATTTAGTTCTATTTTTAGTTTTTTTGAGGAACTTCTATGCTGTTTTCCACAGCGGCTATACCAACTAGCATTCCCACCAACAGTGTCCAAGGTTTACCATTTCCCCACTTCCTTGCCAACATTGGTTATCTGTGGTCTCTTTGATGACAGTCATTTGGGCAGATGTGAGCTGATTTCTCACTGTGGTTTTGACTTTCATTTCTCTGATGATTAATGATGTATCTTTTCATGTGCCTATTGGTCAAACGTCTGCTTCTTTGGAAAAAAGTCTATTCAGGTCTTGTGTCCATTTTCAATTGTTTTCTGTTAATGTTGAGTTATATGAGCTATTTATATTTGTTAGCTTTAGCCCCGTGTTATTCAAATCATTTGCAAGTATTTTCCTCCCACTCAGTAGCTTGTCTTTTCATTTTGTTGATAGTTTTCTTTGCTGTGCAAATGCTTTTCAATTTAATTAAGTCTTTGCTTATTTTTGCTTTTGTTCCTTTGCCTTAGACAGATCCGAAAAACATTGCTATGATTTATGTCAAAGAAGTTCTGCCTATGTTTTCTTCTATAAGATTTGTGGTTTCCAGTGGATATTTTTTTATGTAGTGACCACAGTTCTCAGAATAATATTTCTTAAACATGAAAAAGTAACTTCTTATCTTCCTGTTACTAAAATGTTAGTTTAACATATATTTGAAATTGCCAAATGCAGGGCAGCAAATATAAAACATTTAACATACTAAATCGTTATCATCAATCAGGAAATCTCCATTACTTGGCATTCATATTGGCATTCATGGCAATAATTCTGTTGCCATGAGTAAACTTCTTTGATTTTGTCTTCCCTAGCACTCGTTTGTGGCATTTTTTCCTGCTTCTACTAAAATTCCAAATTTTTCACATTGGTTTTCATGATACTCATTTACATCTTACCAACTCTGATCTTTTCTATGGCTTTGGCAATAATGCACCCAGTATCATATTTTTGAAGTAGTATATTTGGCAATTATCTCTTTGTGGGTTGAGTACTGAACCTAATAATAACATGTATAACTCACTTTCATAAGCAAATGCCAGAGCCACCAAAATGCCAGCAAGAACGAGAAGTAGTACAGAGCATTCCTCGTCAGGCATGATTAGAACGAGGCCACAAGTGATTTCGGGAAATAGTAAGCATATGTCAATGCTGAAAATAATAACCCTCCGTTTGCCACCTTTTGATTCCTCAGTGTAAACTTGTGGGGGCTCATGAATAAAGTATTTCTTTTCTTGCCAGCCTCAAAGTTTATGTTAGCCCTAAGCCAGAATAAGAGAAGTGAACCTTTAATTTTCAATCTGAAGCATTTTCCCGTTGGTTTTCACAGGTCTCCCCTCAGAAAAGAAAGCCAGTCAGTAGATGCGCACACCGGCAGAGGGGCACACAGGCCGGGGAGAGCTTGGTGGAGGGCCCTCTCCCCCTGCTTGCTGGGGCTCCTGTCTCCACCGCTACACACCCCGCCTTCACTACGGGTGCCCAGGCATGGCTCCCCTTGGCAGGAATGGAGGACGAGGCTGAGACAGCTGAGATCCTGATCGAGTCCAAGGAGCCAGAATTTACAGCCTATCACAACTTCCAGTTTCCTGGAAATGAGATCAGGCTGATGAATTATGGGTGATGCCTTGAAACTCTGTTCAGCATATTGCTGTTGGACCTTCAGAAATGATTTCATGATTTCAGCAACTCCATTTGTGATGCAGTGATATTGTGTGTTGATTTAAATGTGTTCCCTAGGGGAAAAGTTTCTGCAGTTATGAAATTTTAACACTGCTCCCATTGTTTTTATAGGGGCTTAGGTCTTTAGCCAGTTTATCTAGATGCTAATTTCATGATTGTTCACCTCAGAGAACCAATAAACAGAGTTGAAGAGGTGTATCTACTTTCTTAAATGGATTCAACCTAAAGAAAATAGTAAATTTGAAACTATAAACACAAATCATTTCTTTAAGATGAGAAATTGTAAGCCTACTTCATTTTTAGGTGGACTAGATTATGAAAGATAAAATCCTAATGTGATGGTGATGGCTTTGCTGTGTACATATGTATTTAGAGAAGTTCAAAAATACATGAATTTGCAGTTAAATCTGTTTTCCTTCCTGTGTATTTGCATGCTGCTGCTAGTCACCTGAGTCGTGTCCAACTCTATGTGACCCCATAATCGGCAGCCCATCAGGCTTCCCCTTCCCTGGGATTCTCCAGGCAAGAACACTGGAGTGGGTTGCCATTTCCTCTCCAAAGCATGAAAGTGAAAAGTGAAAGTGAAGTCACTCAGTCGTGTCGGACTCTTAGCGACCCCATGGACTGCAGCCCACCAGGCTCCTCCTTCCATGGGGTTTTCCAGGCAAGAGCACTGGAGTGGGGTGCCATTGCCTTCTCCAGTGTATTTGCATAATTACTAACAAAAAGCGTAACTCTGTCCTCGCAAACCAATTAAAATGGAAAACAGATGTATCCAAATTTTGTTGCAGTTAAATTATACAGTTACATGACAGATGTCTAAAGATTGTGCTAAGTCGCTTCAGTCGTGTCTGATTCTTTGTGACCCCATGGATTGCAGCCTGCCAGGCTCCTCTGTCCATGGGATTCTCCAGGCAAGAACACTGGAGTGGGCTGCCATTTCCTACTCCAGGAAATCTTCCCGACCCAGGGATCCAGCCCGCATCTCTTACGTCTCCTACATTGGCGGGCAGGTTCTTTACCTCTAACGCCACCTGGGAAGCCCCGAATTCAATCCTTTGAGAGCTTTTCAGCAAACACAGATCAACAATATTTACAGGTATGCTGTGTGCTTAGTAAGTCAGTCGTGTCCGACTCTTTGCGACCCCATGGACTGTGGCCCAACAGGCTCTTCTGTCCATGGAGATTCTCCAGGCAAGAAAACTCGCGTGGGCTGCCATGCCCTCCTCCAAGGGATCTTCCCAACCTAGGGATTGAAACCAGGTCTCCTGAACTGCAAGAGGATTCTTTACCATCTGAACCGTCAGGGAAGCCTGCCTAAAGAATAAGCAGATTTTAAAATACTGAGTTCATCCATTTAATAATGATTCTGCTAGGACCAACTGGAGATCCTCTTTGTGAGGAGGTGTAAAGCAAGAATGTGAGATTCGTGAATATCTGTATTTCTCTAAATATCTAAAGAAAACCAGGAGCATCTGTTGAAGCTGCAGTCAAATAAATAATCCAGAGATACACCTGGGAGTATCTAGCTCCAACTTCCAGATGTTATTCTGCTTAATTCCAGCTCAATCTTCTCAACTTCAACTTCTGAAAATACTTGAAGCTTTGTATAAAAGGAAGATTAAAGGATCTTATGAAGTAAAATACTTTCAACCTCAGTCTTTGGTGGCTTAATTCTTAATGATTCTTGAGAAAGAATTATACTTTCCGTCCTAAAGCTTTGTTTTCTCTACTTGTTAAAGAGACAAATCACTCCTGGCCAATACTTGAGTATAAGTGCATCAGAAAAACAACAGTTGCTTCCTAACATTTTGCTGTATTTTTGTAAATTCCCATTTCCTTGAATTAGTAAAAAAGTCATTGTAATCCAACTTCCAGTACTGGACTTTGTTTGCTAACTGAGGTGTTCCCACCAGAATAAAAATTGAACATATACACAAGAAGTACTCCTTGATAGGCTTGTTATAGGTCAATTCAGCAGCAATAATACATGATTTAATTTACTGAAGACATCCTATTACCAATTAGCAAGTTGCCAAACATTGGCAAGATTGTACAAACGCTAATGTATTGGGAGAAAATCCAGTTTAGGTGAGACCTAATTTCTTTTGAACTCCCCATGGGTGACTGCAAAAGCGCAAAGAGGGCCCTTGCTCAGCGCAGTACTGCAAATTCGAGAAGACCGACTTCCACGCCCCTCACCCACAAGTCAGCCAGCCCCTCCCGGCCCTCTCCCTGGATCACTGGGGGACTCTCTGCCTCAGCGCCTTGTGAGGGTCAGACCCCTAGGCCGTGGCACTTGCTGCTTCATCACACACCACGTGTAGAAACTCTGTGAGGAATAGCCTTGTCCCTTTGAAAGGAGAGGAAGTCACAACTCACAGTCTCAGTCTCCTTTGCTTTGGAAAAGGAAGACCAGGCATATTTTAGATTTTCAATGATCATGGAGAATTTGATCTTTGACTTGAAGGTATCACATTAAAAGAAAAGCGTATTCACTTTGTCATGGTTGTGGGGTGATGTCAGAAAACCTTCCTTGGAGTCTAGTTAGCTCTGGGAGTGGGGCCAGCTTCTAACGCTCACTCACGAGCACAGAGTTTTTTAACTTCACTTTCCTTATCAGCAGAAAAGAATATTTCAGACTAAATTTCTAATATTATTAAGTATGGGCTAGCTTCCAGATGATTTTCCTTAGTTTATTTATTGAGCTCCATCACCAAGCAAAAGAGGTATAATTATCCTCTTGCTACAGGTGATTAATCAAAATCTCGTGGCAAGAAAATAACAGAGCCAGGATTCACAACTTCTCCAGGGCTGCCCGGTTCTGTGCCTGCTATAATCCTGCTTCTAAATTATTCCAGCAAGTTCCACTTGTTCTACAGTTCTTTGGGTCTTCATCAAGTTGCAGTACAAGAGCATAGTTCTTAGGAGAAAATATTTTTATAAAAATACTATATATTGTATAGAATTTATGCTACCCCCCTGAGTAAAGACAATTATCTCATTTAAGCTCCTATCTAGAAAAAGAAAAATAAACATTTAATGTTAAAATGCATTAAAGGTACAAGTATGGGCCTTGTAGGCTGCTTTCACATATTGACACGTCCCTCAGTCACTGGTAGTATTGAATCTAAAAGACATATATCTCTCAATTCCACCATTCAGTTTAGCGATTATTCTTTAAATACCCACTTGTTTTAAAAAATGTCCAGGCAGCTCAAAATATCACACTTCTTTCTCTGTGCACTAATTTTGATTGAGTCCATATCTAAAGGGGAGGACAGAGTCATTTAGCAGCCATTATTCTCCCCAATGTAAGATCTCTTTGCCTTATCTCATTTCTCTCATTTTTCTTCTAATCTTCCTGGTAACCTACATGATATTACATCTTAGGAAGATATATAATCAGTTGCATTGCTGCTGCAACTCTACTGTGATTTGGCTTAAGCTTCAAGCACAAGTTCAAAAGAAAAGAAAATTATTTGCTATAACCCTTATTTTTACTCTTCAGTAATTTTAGAAATAATTTCTCTTGCCTGCTTTCTTTTTTGTATATATACCTCTTCATTTTCATCAGTCTCCTCTCCAAGGGAGAATGGTATTATGAGAAAACAGTTACACCTCCAGCCTTTGTGATTCCATAAAAAGGAAAGTTCTTCTAATATACCACATGCCATACACACACCCACATACACCACAGGCATGTGTGTACATGCATGCGCACACACACACACACACACTACAGGCATGTGTGTGCATGCGCGCACACACGCATATGTGCGCATGCACACACACACACACACACACACACACATACACACACACCCTACCTCTGCCTCCCCATCCTTCCAGGCAACACTGTGCGCCTCCAGTTTCTCTGTCAGTGATTGGGTGAAAGTTAAGTCGCTCAGTTGTGTCCGACTCTCTGCGACCCCATGGACTATAGCCCACCAGGCTCCTCCATCCATGGGATTCTCCAGGCAAGAATACTGGAGTGGGTTGCCATTTCCCTCTCCAGGGGATCTTCCCGACCCAGGGATCGAACCCAGGTCTCCTGCATTGCAGGCAGACGCTTTAACCTCTGAGCCACCAGGGAAGCCCTGTGATTGGGTAGATATATTCAAATGGAAAATTTTACATAATAAAGCTATTTATTTCCATTTTGCCTCAAATGCTTGCATGTGTATTATATTGACAAACTCTATCTTTTGCTTCCTACAGGAACTGATAACACTGAGATCTAAAACCAATTAACTTGCCAGTAATTGCAAGTTATATGAGGGGTATTTAATGTTTGTGGAAAGGTGTGAGTCTCACTAATTTGTGTCCTGCACTCAGAAGTTAAAATAACTTCTCTCTGCTCTTCTTCCACTTTATTCCACTTCAATATCCAAAAGAAGAGCCCAATTTATGAGGTTCATGAAGAAACGACGTGGGTAAACTAAACCCACCCCATAGGGCTTCCCAATGCCCTTAATTTATTACTGAGAATTAATTTGCTGGGAGAATCCCTCCTGTGGACCGCCTTTCTGGAGTCTGCCCTTGACGGGGGAGCATGCTGGGGCGGCCTGGAGAGCCCATTTGCACATCTGCAGGGAAGCCTCTCAGCTCCCTTCTTGCTCCTCTGCAGCCCTCGGATGGCAGCCCACGTCAGCCAACACAGACACACAGGAGGCTGACAAGCCCGGGGCCCCCTCCGCTGAGACACCCCTCTGCAGGCAGGAGGGCGGGCTTCATGCTGGCGAAGCTACCCAGAGGGTCCCTTCACGCGCATTGCCGCGCTCAGTCCTTATCCTCCACCCGCCCTGGAAGGGGGCTGAGAATGCGTGTGCGAGGTCTCAGGGTCCGCCTAGGCTGACTGCATTTCTCACAAGTGAATGCAGCGTTACACAGAATCTGGCGTGTAAAGGATGAGGCCTATGCCTTCTCTCCTCCTCTGATTCTGTTTAACTTCCATAGGTTCCTTCTCTCTGTCCTGGGTGGAGGCCCTGATGTCTTCCTGTTTCCTGACTGCTTCTGAATGACTTAAATCAAAAACGTGTCTTTCCCTTCAGTGTCCTCTTTTTTCATACTCATCTCACATTCCTTTTAGGTAAGTGAAGTTTCAAAGAGGCAAGATGGATGCACGTAAACAGTGTGATCTCAAGTTCTCTCTTACATGGGGGTCTCTAGATTCCTAGTTCTTAATCCAGATCCCTCTCCTGGTTCCTAATTAAGAGCCTAACACTTCACAAACTATGAGGAATGACATCTTCCCTTCTAAACCCACTCTGCCTTCTATACCTGACTTTTATCTACAGAATTGCCTTTCGTCTGGTCCCACAAACCAGAGACCCGTGAAATAGCAGCTCCTCTCCCCTCTGCCTCCTCTAACTGCCCATGTCACTCAAATCTCTCTGCTCCTTTCCAGACCCTTCTCTCTCAACATCTCTTCATACCTGCATCAGCCCTCACCTACGCTACACCTGTAGTTCAAATGTCAGCCAGAGATCTTACCCTGCATCCCTCCTAACCTC
This sequence comes from Cervus canadensis, assembly GCF_019320065.1. Taxonomy (NCBI): domain Eukaryota; kingdom Metazoa; phylum Chordata; class Mammalia; order Artiodactyla; family Cervidae; genus Cervus; species Cervus canadensis. Next base: position 60,410,094 of record NC_057404.1, read on the forward strand.
TCCAGGAGCAGCTCACAATTTTTCTTTTTTAGCAACACCGGGCCCTGAGCTTCTGCTTCTGATAAATGAGATCAATTTTGTGGATCATCCCAATCCTGCTCCAAACTGAGCTACCCTCCCCATACAGCCAGGGTACCTGACTTCTTTTCTCTAACATCCTTCACATACACATGGGTGTACAATAAGAGACTTGGGGAAATCAGTGAAGACACTATTAGATTGTCAGGAAGCATTTAACAGGAGGCTTCCCGTGTGCTGTTATGGATCTATCAGGAAATCTTTGGTTCTTATTAATTCCTGAATATTCAGGAATTAAGAGAAGAGGCACGCCTTTCCTGGGGCTGAGGAATCCAGGCATTTCCTTTGTTAGTTTCTCATTATGGTGATAAGTATCCTCTTCTCTCTTTAATAGGGATCGCCTTGTGTTTTGTAAGTCTAGAATTTTAATATTTATCTTTGCTGAGAATAACTGCAGTATATATGCCCATGCCATGTTGATTAAAACACCTTTGCTCCATCAGAGCTTTGGTCCCCGTGTCTTTCTTTCTTTCTCTCTCTATCTCTCTCTCTCTATTTCTGGCTGATTCCCTGGAGCACGGAAGCCGGCTGTGTAACCCTGGGAATATTAGCCTCTTTACTTCTTTCACTCTCTCATCGTTGACTCCAGACCACCAGGTTCCAGTCCAATAAAGGACCAACATTAGATAAGGGGATCTTCTAGACCTAAGGATCGAACCTGCATCTCTTACATCTCCTACATGGGCAGGAGGGTTCTTTACCAATAGAGCCACCGGGAAAGCCCATCATATTATATACTACAGATTATTTTTTAATCACCATTTTCTGCAATTGCTTAGGGAATATAATTCATGTTGGTGAAAAATAAATATGTATGTAGCTCACATACACTTACAGAGAACAGAAGGGGAGGGGAAAAGTGGAAATAATAGATTTCAAATAATGAATCAGATAGTTTATATTTCACTCTTTGGCAGCCCAGTAAAAGTGGCAGAGCGCTGGTATTTTGAAATTGTGGTCGTGAAATCCCTGGCGCAATCCTAAGAGCCACCACTAGGAGCACTAGAAAGACTAGCTAGTGCTCAGGGCCAGGGACCCTCTACCGGATCCAGAGAGAAGTTCCATGGCCTTCAGATAGATATGGCAATAAGTCTTCTTTAAGAGCTCTGCAGCTATTGTTGTTGATCAGTCCCGTCTGACTCTGTGACCCCATGAACTGCAACACACCAGGGCTTCCCTGTCCTTCACCATCTCCTGGAGCTTGCTCAAACTCATATCCATTGAGTCAGTGATGCCATGCAACCATCTCATCCTCTGCCATCCCCTTCTCCTCCTGCCAGCATCTTTCCCAGCATCAGGGTCTTTTCCAATGAGTCAGTTCTTCACATCAGGTGGCCAAAGTATTGGAGTTTCAGCTTCAACATCAGTCCTTCCAATGAATATTCAGAACTGAATTCCTTTAGGATTAACTGATTTGATCTCCTTGCAGTCCAAGGGACTCTCAAGAGCCTTCTCCAACACCACAGTTCAAAAGCATCAATTCTTTGGTGCTCAGCTTTCTCTATACTCCAACTCTCATATCCATACATGACTACTGGAAAAACCATAGCTTTGACTACAGAGACCTTTGTCAGCAAAGCAATGTCTCTAATTTTTAACACTCTATCCAGGTTTTTTTTTTTTGTTTTTTTTTTTTTTTAGCTTTTCTTCCAAGGAGCAAGTGTCTTTTAATGCTTGCTCTATCTTTTAATTGAGCTTCCCTAGTAGCTGAGATGGTAAAGCATCTGCCTGCAATGCAGGAGACCAGGGTTCAATCCCTGGGTTGGGAATATCCCCTGGAGAAGGAAATGGCTACCCACTCCAGTATTCTTGCCTGGAGAATTCCATGGACAGAGGAACCTGGCAGGCTACAGTCCATGGGGTCACAAAGAGTCAGACATGAGTGAGCGACTAACACACACATATTTTAATTAAGAGCTCTGTCTTTTGTTATTTGAGGAAAGGTGTGCACTCCAGTGCTCTTGCCTGGAAAATCCCGTGGACAGAGGAGCCTGGTGGGCTGCCATCTATGGGGTCACATAGAGTCGGACACGGCTGAAGTGACTTAGCAGTAGCAGCAGCAGTACACTATTTACTGTGAAAGTGCTGCACTCAATATGTCGGCAAATTTGGAAAACTCAGCAGTGGCCACAGCACTGGAAAAGGTCAGTTTTCATTCCAATCCCAAAGAAAGGCAATGCCAAAGAATGCTCCAACTACCACACAATTGCACTCATCTCACACGCTAGTAAAGTAATGCTCAAAATTCTCCAAGCCAGGCTTCAGCAATACACGAACTGTGAACTTCCAGATGTTCAAGCTGGTTTTAGAAAAGGCAGAGGAACCAGAGATCAAATTGCCAACATCTGCTGGATCATTGAAAAAGCAAGAGTTCCAGAAAAACATCTATATCTGCTTTATTGACTATGCCAAAGCCTTTGACTGTGTGGATCACAATTAACTGTGGAAAATTCTGAAAGGGAAGGGAATGCCAGACCACCTGACTTGTCTCTTAAGAAACATGTATGCAGGTCAGGAAACAACAGTTAGAACTGGACTTGGAACAACATGGAATGAAAACTGATCTTTTCCAGTCCTGTGACCACAGCTAAGTTTTCCAAATAGAAAAAGGAGTACATTAAGGTTGTATATTGTCACCCTGCTTATTTAACTTATATGCAGAGTACATCATGAGAAACGCTGGGCTGGATGAAGCACAAGCTGGAATCAAGATTGCCGGGAGAACTATCAATAACCTCAAATATGCAGATGACACCAGCCTTATGGCAGAAAGTGAAGACCTAAAGAGCCTCTTGATGAAAGTGAAAGAGAAGAGTGAAAAAGTTGTCTTAAAGCTCAACATTCAGAAAGCTAAGATCATGGCATCCAGTCCCATCACTTCATGGCAAATAGATGTGGAAACAGTGGCTGACTTTATTTTGGGGGGCTCTAAAATCACTGCAAATGGTGATTGCAGCCATGAAATTAAAAGACGCTTGCTCCTTGGAAGGAAAGTTATAACCAACCTAGACAGCATATTAAAAAGCAGAGACATTACTTTGTCCACAAAGGTCCATCTAGTCAAAGCTATGGTTTTTCCAGTGGTCACGTGTGGATGTGAGAATTGGACTATAAAGAAAGCTGAGTGCCGAAGAATTGATGCTTTTGAACTGTGGGTGTTGGAGAAAACTGTTGAGAGTCCCTTGGACTGCAAGGAGATCCAACCAGTCCATCCTAAAGGAAATCAGTCCTGGGTGTTCATTGGAAGGACTGATGTTGAAGCTGAAACTCCAATACTTTAACCACCTGATGTGAAGAACCAATTCATTGGAAAAGGCCCTGATGCTGAGAAAGATTGAAGGCGGGAGGAGAAGGGGATGACAGAGGATGAGATGGTTGGATGGCATCACTGACTGGATGGACATGGGTTTGGGTGGACTCCCATGGGAGTTGGTGATGGACAGGGAGGCCTGGCATGCTGTGGTTCATGGGGTCACAAAGAGTCGGACACAACTGAGTGCCTGAACTGAACTGATTTTAAAATGCTTTTTTAAAAAACTGGCCTGTAGTATAACAGAGATCCTCATTATGGCTTCCAGGACAATTCACACCCAAACAATTCTTCTTGGAGCCCCCTCCCACTGCCAACAATCCGTGGCTTCCTTCCTGGCCTCACAGAGCCTCCCTCAGGGGAGCCTCCCACTGGTCTTGCTCGTTTCCTCTTCTATGACCCCACCCACACCTGCTTCATGCATTAGACTAGTAGCACTCTTTTATAAACTATTGGTTTATGTGCCTGTTTCCCTTGCTTGTCTTTTTGCTCCTAGAGAGAGGTATCAGTTATTTTTAAACCTCTGACACACAGCATAGTAACTCTGTGAGTTTGACTAAAACACTCAGCTTGTATGAACTTCATAACCGTCTATGATGACTTGCTATCTCTATTTTGCCATCTCTGTTTTACCAGCTCACGGTGACCTCCAAGCCTTATGTCACTCTGTATGTAAGCCTGGATATGAAATTTAGAACCTCTTAGAGGATCCACAAGTAATCTGATCCCTGCCATGAGCTTCTCATGGTTTGCACAGTCTGTCCTGGACATTTGCTGGGTCACAGGTGTTGCGCTCATAGCATCCCACTACAGTTTCCTATCCAGTACTCAGGTACCCTGCCTTGCCCTCTGTGATAGCTTTTCGCCTTCTTATTTTTACTTTTACTTTCTCTTCTGCCTTTTTCCACGTAGTATTCAGTCTCTGTCCTGGATTTCCAAACATTTATTACATTTTGCTTTTGGAATAGTGCATTAGTATCATTTAGGAAAATTATTTTTTTCTCCACTGGACCCACTTTGATCTAAAGTGTCCTGTCCTCTCCTAGGCAAGGAGCAACCTTGAGACCCAGACCAGGCCAGCTGCGCTCTTGTTTCCTGGAATTTCATCTTCAAGCCAGTTGAGTGCCTTTAGGAGGCAGTAGCCGCTATATTGGCTCCTTAAGATTGACCATGCTCTGCAACTTCCCTGTTATTCATGTCAGCAACCCAGTCAATTCTTTAAGTCAGCCAGAGTTAGTTTCTCTAGTTTGAAACAAAAGAATCTGAACCACAGATGTGGAAGATAAAGCTCAGAGTTTAAGTCAATGGTCTTGTGAAGAATATATGTACATATCCAATATAAATGTTTTTTCTTTATTATATTTTAGAAAATCAGAAGTCACATTTGTGGTAGCCTTAAAATAATATAATCAGATGAATTAATTCAAATGTTATGCTTCCAAGTCTGACAAAATATCACCTAGGACCATTGCACAGTACATTTTAATATATTTTAAAGTGGAAAACACTGTAATACAAATAAAATACAATTATTCATTTGAATTTCCTCCAAAATCTGACAAAGTCCCTTAAGAAAATATTTTAATGAAGCAACTTTGGGAAAAGTTCCAATGAAACAAAACCACCAAAGCCCATGTCTAATTTCCTTATTTCTTTCGATGAAGTACCTGCTTGCATATAACTGATAATTTACATTTTAATAGGTTGTTAATAAACAAATGATAGGAAATAGTATTCCTTTGTGAAAGCACTATACCGAATGGGTTCTGCTTTAAAAATCAGTGAGATGATGGTGCTACATTCCAGCAAAGTTAAACTCCAGCATTGTAAGCTTTGAGTTATTCTGTAGCAAAACATTAATTCAAATACGGTGCAGCTCCTCAATGAGAAGGTAAGGTAAAATTCTCTATGGCTTCAAAATTTTCTGCCAATCAATACATTTTTGTACATTTGGCCAGTTCTACATATATCCTAACTCTCATCTTGATCAATTATCTATTTTGGATGCTATTATTTATGTGTCACTTTATTGAAAATTTCTTCTGTTTGCATAAAACTGTATTGTGTTGGCATGATGGGAGGGTGATATCAACCAGAGGCAGTTCCTGTTACTTCTGAGGTCTAAGGAAAATATTCTAGCAGCTGTGGGGAGAATACATTGAAGCCAGGGGAGACTAAATCACTTTTTAATTTCCAGCCTATTCCTTGGCCCGTCAATGTCTCTAGAAGTATAAATATTATCTTCCTTCTATAAATCACAGGAGACAGTCAGTCAAAATTTGGCAATTTAAATTGAGCAAACTATAATGATGTTCAAATATACTAGCAAAATTTTGTAAGATTTTTATCAAAGTGTATTATTTCAATAATTAGCAAATGTAGACCTGTTTTTCCCAAAAGGATAACTAGGCTTTAATTTATATTTATAGTATTCTTATTTTAATAGGGCTCTAACAAACAGTATGGTAGAAGTGTATCTTTCCCATAAAACATTAAAGTTAACCCCAGGATATGGATTAATCACTAAGATAATTTACAAAATTAAAATGAATTTTTAACTATACGGAAATGATAGGCCAATGTTTCTGATATAAATTTTATTTATATTCATGGCAAAAACCACTACAATATTGTAAAGTAATTAGCCTCCAACTAATAAAAATAAATGGGAAAAAAAAGAAAAAATAAATAAATAAACTGCAATTGAAAGAAAAATTTTAAAAAAATTTATTCATATTCATAAATTTAATTTTTCCAGGTTTATATGTTTTTCCAAAGAAATTATCATTAACAATATTTTTTATTTACCTTTGGACCCTAATTCTTGCTTTGTTACCAAATAATTTAGCATCTATTTCCTTCACCCTCCACTGATTGCTTTCCAGTAAAACGAAAAAAGAAAACATCAGGTAAAAATAAGGTTTTCTTCCCAATAGGAATAGTTGAGATAATTTAAGAACTTCTATCTGAGGTCTTGTAAGAGATTCACTTTTATCAAATAAGAATATAGTGAGTGAGAAAATTTTGTAGAAAGAGCATGAAACTTGGCAGGTTTTTTCTGCTAATAACTTTCTGGAAGTTCTTTTGCAGCAATAAACATGCCACCTGAGTGCAATGATTGTAAGGATGTTACACGGCAGCTTGTACAAGTTAGCGACAGTCATGCCAGTGTGGCATTTACACATCCTGGGACTGAGAATTGCTAGAATAAGAAGCAGGACTCAGAGGGTGGTAAGCTTTAAAACACTATTCTCCCATTCTTATCTAAACTCACCTCTTCACAATCTTCTGATTTTACTAGACTTCGACAAGGGGAAGGAGGCAGTTAGCAGAAAGACGGCTTATTAGTGAAATGGAGAAAGGATGACCTCAAAGAACGTCCACCCTCTGACACTCCAGGAGCAAAAGCAATCACCTTGCCGTCACTGGAACTGCAGGCACATTACAGGCAGAAGTTCCTTATTCTCAAGAGTCACTGTCTGAAGCATTCAGGTCGTCTTCAGTAAATTAGCAGCCCATACATAACTGTGTCATAATCATCAACCAAACCAGCAGGGAACACTTTTCTGAGAAAGGCCATCTGTTGTGGCTCTTTATGGGATGAGAGTCATCAAGTACTTTTTTGAAGTTTCTGTCCTAGCGCACATTTCACGGCGTAAGATGCTTCTCTGTGCTCCCCACCAGCATTGTGTTAGCTCTGAAGGTCCACACAGAAAGGGGCTCCCTCTGCTCTGATTCTTCGCTTGAAATCACTGGGCTTTCTTTTCCCACGCTTTACAAGCTTTCTTAAGAAAAAAGCTTCTCTTCTTTCTTCACTTTTTCATCCACTTGAAATTACTGTCTGGTTTTTTGAAGATAATTCTTGACTAAGAACCTTCCTCATACTGACCCAGTAACCGCAGTGTTGGACCACGTGGTCCTCCTCTAGTCCTAAACCTTCCACATGGCTGAGAGCAGCTCTCTGAGCCAGACTGGTTCCCAAAAGTCAAAAAGGATCCTCACGTTGTGAAGAGACAATGGTGAAAACCAATGTACCTGCTGAAATCTTATACTGTGTGCAGATGCTCATGTGTGTATAGCTACAGTATCTATGTATCTATAATATCTATATAGCTACAGTGTATCTTTAAAACATGTTTTGCAAGTTACATTGTAGCGGAAGAATAGATTCTAGATGAATTAAGAGGTAAAAACCTTAAAAAAAAAAGAGGTAAAGACCTTAAAAGTGATATTTAATATAATAGAAGAAAGGAACAACTAAAAACACCCATAAATTTGCTCTACAAATGCAATCACAATCATGTAGACACCACAATATTGTATGTGGTATTTACATGTAATATATTTAAATAATTTTAAATAACATAAATATGTAAACTTAAACTAGGAAAACACATACATGTCAAATATGGTGAACAATTGGCTCATATGCTTAATATTTACTTAATAAATTCTTAATTTGTAAGCTATTTTGTCACTATCAAAAAGTTTTACAAAACTTTAACATGATAAGAAAATGTAATATTAATGTAACTTCTTAATTTTTTATAATATAATATAAGTAAAGAGAAAATGTGCCTCTTCAGCCGTATGGTAGCAGCTAATGTGCACATTTCTGAGCCTGGCTTGGCTATTTGCTATCATAATGATCCTTATATATTTTCATTTCTTATTTTTACCAACCTCAGTCTATGATTTCATTTTGAAGGATCATTTGGAAATTTTGAAATGATCTATTGTTAGGCCATACCTAAGTTCTTTTGCTTTCTGATAAAGCAAAGTAGAACACATCTATGATCCCCAAAATCTGGATATCTGGCTGCAAATCAAACAATATAGATTTGTTAGTAGTCTTATTTTAAAACTATTCTTTGAACTTAAAAATTTGGCCTAAATTTGAGTGTCCTTCATTTTATGGATTAGATGTGTTTCATAATGCAGACTGTGCTATAATGTTAATGCTGGTGATTTATTAGCTGTCTTACATAATAAAATTAAAGATATATTCATAACCAAAAATTCCTCCAGGAAGAACTGAAGTTTAAATCTTCCAGCAAAAAGAAGACATACTTACTATTGGAATCATTAGATGTCACTCACAACCCTTTAAGGACTTGCAGAATTTCTCCCGTGAGAGATTTTTATTCTAGCTCTGCTACCAATTTTCAGTGATTCTAAGGCTATAGAAATTCTCATATTTCCCAAATTGTTTGGACCCAAAATCACAAGTTTGTGATTCCCCAAATTGAATTTTTTTTCTATTTCTATCAGGTATATGCAATACAAATGGGGATCCTGTGGTAAGTTCAGATGGAAAGAATGAAAAATAAGAGTCTGGAATTCTCTCTTTCATGAACTTGTCTGGACCCAGAGCTGGAACATGATTTACTTATGTTTCATACAAAGGGAATGAGCTAGACCCAATATTTCTAAAATTTTTCCACTGAAGAACCTCTAATGGCAAGATGAGAATGAACGTGTTTGAAACAGAGACACTTTTAGAAAATTTCCATCATAGATTTTTTTAAAAATAGGCTAACCGTGCATCCTATGTCACCATATGTATTTATTTTCATGTAAAAATGTTGAATAAAATTGAGATTTCAGAAAGCTGTTCCATGCATATTATGTAACTACTTATACTCCAGACATACTATATTTCTCCAAGAAGATTCATTCTGTAATTTAAAGAACCTGAGAAAACAGTTTCTTCCTGTACTAAAGTCTTCAAGATTTCTGATGCCAGACTGCAATATCGTATGTCGTCAGTAGGTGCCGCCACTTCCCAAAATTTTCTAGAAGGTGAAACTATCTTGGTTTACTGTCCATCAGCTAATTAGGACATTTTAAAATTAGTGCCATTAATGTAGAAGATTCAGAAGGTAGCTTTGCTTAAAATCGGGATATTTTCCACTAGAAGTCTAGGGAAAAAATTCTGTAGCTGAATGCTGTGTAGAGTCAACGGAGGAGAACGGGCATTCTTCGGAAAGGCGTCCATTGTTTTCCTGGAGCTTGGGGTACCAAACATACTTTTATGATAGATTATGTTCCTTTTCTGACTTGCAAAACTTTAAAATAAAAAACATTGTTTTCAAATATATTAAAATAATTTTCCTTCGTTTTAAAGAAAAACTCCAAAATAATAACACAGTGTTGTGGAAACTCATGGAATTTGGAGTCAGATCTCAGTTTGAGCCCATCTCTTCTGCTTACTATTTGGACAGTTGAAAGGAATTAACTTGGGCTTTTTTTGTTTTTGTTTTTGTTTTGCCAGTCCTTATTTCTTAATTCCAAGGTTTACACATTTGATAGCGCTTTTAGATGAATAGTAATGTATGTAGATCCCCTGGCATATAGTAGGCATTAAAAAAGCAGTAGTTATTAGCAGTAGTCATGTTTCAGCAAAGCCTCAGAAACTGTATTACCCCCATAGCATTAAACGTGGTAATATTGACCATTAGTATTAATAGTAATAAAACTGCAAGGAGATCCAACCAGTCCATCCTGAAGGAGATCAGTCCTGGGTGTTCATTGGAAGGACTGACGTTGAAGCTGAAGCTCCAGTACTTTGGCCACCTGATGCAAAGAGCTGACTCATTTGAAAAGACCCTGATGCTGGGAAAGATTGAAGGCAAGAGGAGAAGGGGACGACAGAGGATGAGATGTTTGGATGGCATCACCAACTCGATGGACATGGGTTTGAGTAAACTCCGGGAGTTGGTGATGGACAGGGAGGCCTGGCGTGCTGCTATTCATGGGGTCGCAAAGAGTCGGATACGACTGAGCTACTGAATTGAACTGTTAAAGTTAACTTCCATTTGTTCTAATGCACTATAACCACTCATGTTCTTGCCTGGGAAATCCCACAAACAGAGAAGCCTGGTGGGATATGGTCCATGGGGTCGCAAGACAGTTGGACACAACTTAGCAACTAAACAACAAAAAAACACACTACAAAGCTGACATTTAAGAAGCAAATATATTTCCTCAGTAAATCAGATTCCATTTAACCTTGAGTCTGGTCTGAAATCCGGTCTCTAAGTTGGACTCATTTATAATAAGCACACTGTCTGGAGGTCAAGCAGTAGGGAACATACTGTAGAGACCAGCTCATTCTCCATGTGGGGGAAGCCCAAATACTCACAAGCACTGAGGACATAAGCGTGCTAAGCACATTATAAGTGCTTTAAAGAACAGGAGATGCTTGACTGAAGTGGGTTAGAGTGAATTTTTGCTGATCAGCCCATCTGGGATTTACTGTTACCTACTGGCAGGAGAAGTAGGAGGCAACAGCGGATGAGATGGTTGGACGGCATCATCGACCCAATGGACATGAGTTGGAGCAAATTCTGGGAGACAGTGAAGGACAGGGAAGCCTGGCGTGCTGCAGTCCATGGGGTCACAAAGAGTCAGACACGACTGAGCGACTGAAGAACAAGCTGTACCCCACGGGCCAAGTAGAGAATGGCAACCGTCATAATACTTAAATCACGGGAAGAGGTCTAATTGGGGAGCCTCTGTGTGTACAAGTTAAAACAACACTCTTTATTGGTCTTGACATTTTGCATTTACAGGGGCACATTCAAGACACTCACACCACATGAGCAAAGTGTGTAACTAGGAGGGGAACGCATGTTTTCCTGGAATAACAGAGCCATAACTAAAGGCGCTGTGAAGGCTCTGTCACGCTGATCTCAGCCAGTCTTTATTTCACCATCTGGCTCCCCTTCCAGGGCTCCCTCAAAGGGATGTCCTTAAGAAACCCATCAGGGCCTTCTCTCCTATACATCAGTCCACGTAGAGGCAACAAAAGAAGCCGATTGTGATGATTTTCTCTGTAAGGCCTCACACCAGGCTTGTTAGCAGAAGCCTCCTCCTTCACCCAGTCTGGCTGGCCTCCCCTTCACAGTCAGGAGTCTTCGTTCAAGTCTCCTCTAATGGGAGAAGCTGAGAGCGAACTCAACAGTCCCCACCTTCCTCTTAAAGGAACGGAACTCCGTCACAGCCACTGCCAGCAGCATTCCTAATAAGGTTCGGGCATGTTTTCCTGCAATAGTTATTCCATGCCCACACAGTTTTATTTTGGGGTCAACATTGCTGTTGGTTCACCAGTTTGAGCTTATTCCATCGTCATTCTGAACCATTTATCATTATGTTGGGTGGAATCTGTTTACTGAAGAGATGAGTCCTGAATCAAATAAAGAAGGACAGTGTGCAAAACCTCTTCCTGCTTCCAATTATTTCAGTGATTCCTTTGGGCCCAAATAAGCCACTTAATCTAGGCATGCTTAAATAATGCACAGGTGAGAACCCATCTCAGCTGTGGCTCTTTTGATTCCCAGGCTCCCCGACCTTCTTGTGGACATCACCACAGTCCATAGCGTCGCACAGAGTCAGACATGACGGAAGCGACTTAACATGGCACAATATTGTTTCTGTTTTATGTCCTGGTTTTATTGGCTGCAAGGCATGTGGGATCTTGGCTCCCCAACTGGGGATCAAACCCGCACCCCCTTCCCTGGAAGCCAGAGTCAACCGCTGGACTGCCAGGGAAGTCCCCTCGGATGCTGTCTTAAATCAATGGCTTTACCAGGACGCGTTATGAACTGTCCAACATCTGTGACTTCAGGCATTTAGACATCGATCTCTTGCTTGTAAGAAGTGATATTATTACTGTTTACAAATGGTGGCTCAGAGTGTGGCTTCCAGACTAGCTGCATCAGCTGGGACCTTGGTAGAAATGCAAGCTTTCAGGTCACGTCCAGGAAGCTGAATCAGACCCTCCAGAGGGTGTCGGATGCCTGCTGAGCTTTCACGTGTGGGACGCTGGGCAAACAGCAGATTCTACCTTCACCTTAACTAGATAACATGGAGAAGAGTCTCTCTCTTGCTGAGGGAAGTCTGAACAAAGCAGGCTGTGGAGGACCTTAAATAAATCTTTCTGAAGCCTTTTGCCTGTACTACAGAAAGGTTGACATTTCAATATTTTCTTGTTCTCACCCCAATCTATTGTATCACATGAATCTTATTCCCTGAAACCAAGTCCTGTTGAAAAGAAGCAGGTGAATAATTCCAGGCAGTAGAAGCACTCTAGATATGTGAGTGAGTGTGGTTCCCACACAGTAACCAGCAGGCTGTACTTCTTTTAAATATTTAAAAAAATCCTCGTCTGTAGGTTATTTGGGCTTCTCAGTAGCTGTTCTCTCTCTTCCTCACTAAGCTGGATCTCTTTTTTAAGATGCTGTTTTGTCCAAGGACTCTAGCCTTGTCTTAATAGGCTTTCCCAGGCCGCGTTTTGCTAACCCTCTCAGGTCAGCTCCAAATGCAGCCACTCATCATCTTCTCTGTCACTGTTTCTCGACTTGACTGTGAGCAATCTCCTTCCTCTTTTCTCGTTAATCACCAGGCTCATACCTTGAGCCCTGATGCTCTCAGTAATCTTCAGGCTTCTTGTTCCTGTGCAGTCCATCCATTCACCCTCTTTAACCCAAACCATTATTTATTAGTTTCCTTTGATCAGTCCTTTGAGTTCCTTATCTCTGCCTTTCTCTGGCATCTATTTAGTATCTGATAGCGTCAGCTGGCCTAAATGTAGGTAAGCTGAGGAGCTGTCCACAGTGACGGGATGAACCCAAGAAAGGCTGAGAGGCAGACAATCTCCTTGTGGGTGAAATCGCTGAACCTAGAGTCCATCTGTGTGTGGAAAAGGATGGAGACTTTTGCTTGAAATAGACCACAGACGGAAGTCAGGAGCCATGGCCTCATCTCACTGTTTCATTCTGGGCGCTCTGAGCCACATCCACTTCCCTCTCACATGCCCTGCTTTGCATGTTGCTTCCAGCCTTTGATTTACCCCCTGCCTTCCTGCAAGTTACAAAAAAAGCGGTGCCTCTGAGCAGACACACCCACAGGGAAACATTTAACAAAGGGGCCCTTCTGGGAGGACAAAATACAGACAGGTGGCCCTTCCCTTGTGTTTACATGGCCCTGGGGGCTTAACAAGTGCAACTGGGGCTGGATTTCAAGCTCACTGCCACCCCACCCACTATCCATGCTGGTGCCTTTGTTTCAGGCTAACATTGCTAAACCCGACAGTTGGCACTGCTTATCTTTTCCCCATTTCTTACTGCTCTGCCTAAATCAGTGGTTCTCAAAGTACAATTCTCGGATCAATAGCATCATCACTTAGAAATGTATGAGAAACACAGTCTCAAACCCTGCTGCAGGCCTCCTGCTTTAGCAAGCAGCCATCTGCATTTAACCAAGCCCTCCAGATGATTCTAAGGTACACTAACGTTTGGAAACACTACAAAAATACCTGGCACATAATAGGTACTTAGTAAATGTTTGCTGGCTGAAAGAGTGGAAGGATGTCTCCCTCAAAATGAGGCTCAAGCATCATTCTCCTGAGCCTCGCTGAGCCTGGATCTCCTCTGGCTATACCCGCTCTCTGCTCTCGCCGGAGCCTGCATCCCTGCCCTGCAGGGAGATTAAACACACTGCAGGGAATCACCGGACAACCTGGCTCTTCACATGACTCAACTCCTTCAAAAGGAGGATTGGGTAGGAACTGTGCTTACTGAACTTCATTTTTGTACCAACTCAGCATAGTGCTTTGTCTGCAGTAGGGACTCATTTCACATAGAATGACGCAAAGGAGGAAGATTCAAACAAACCAGCAGGCAGAGAATAAAGTAGTCACCAGGCTAGGAACTGGTAACTCCCCAAAGGACCAGGGGCTAGAAGCTTTCTCTCTATGAAATTCCAGTCATGACTTCACTGGTGGTCCAGGGGCTAAAACTCCACCTTCCAATGCAGGGGGCACAGGTTTGATCCCTGGTCAGGGAGCCAAGATCCCACATGCCTTAGACAGAAAAGTCAAAACAGAAGACAAAAGGAATATTGTAACAAATTCAATAAAGACTTTTAAAACGGTCTGCATCAAAAACATCTTTTAAAAAATTCCAATCAATTAAAAATTCGTTCAAAAAGATTTTGAATCTTAGAAAAACTAATACGCTGTTTTTTCTTGTTCAGTTGTTTTACATACTTTCAATTTAATGATAAAATTCATTTTGTGAGGTATTTTAGCTGCCTGTGTCTAGGGCAGCATTTGTTTCTACTTCTAGGTCTGCATGGGAGCAGGGTCAGAGAATGAAGAGGGCTGGACCCTGATGGTGCTCACCTCGTCAGCCGCAGGAGGACACAGGGGTCACGGGGGGCTGGCCTCACGGGGGTGATGCTCCAGTTGAGAGAACGTGTGACCACTGCAGAAGATGCTCCTCACAACTTCCTGTCTAGACATCTGCTCCTCAAGTCACCCCAAAGGCAACGTTTATCAGGGATCTTCCTGGTCACTTCCCCTTTAGTCTTCTTCAGCACAGCCTGTGAAGGGTTAGGGGCTTCCCACGTGGCGCTAGTGGTAAAGAACCCACCTGCCGATACAGGAGACACAAGAGATGCAGGTTCGATCCCTGGGTCGGGAAGATCCCCTGGAGAAGGAATGGCAACCCACTGCAGTATTCTTACCTGGAGAATCCCATGGGCAGAGGACACTGGCGGGTTTCAGTCCAGAGGGTCACAAAGGGTGAGACATGACTTAGCAACTTAGCACATATGTGTGAAAAATTAGTCCCTATAAAACTATTCTACCATAGAACAAGAACACCTCAAGAAACATATTTTGTACTTGTTTGAGTTTACTAGGGCTGCCATAGCAACACACCGCAGACTGGGGGCTTAAACATCAGAGAGCTGCTTTCTCACAGTTCCAGAGGCTGGAAGCCCAAGATAACATGTCAGCAAACTTGATTTCTTGGCTTGCAGATGGCAAGCTGTCCTCACATGGTCTTTCCCTTAAAGGTGAGCATTCTGGAGTCTCTTGTGTGTCCAAATTTCCTCTTCTTAGAAAGACACCAGTCAGATTGGATTAGAGCTCACTAGAATGGCCTCCTTAGTTTAATAAGCTCTTTAAAGGTCTTAACTTTAAATATAGACACAGTCTAAGGTACTGGGCATTACTGACTTAATATACAATTTGAGGGGAGAACATAATTGAGCCTATAACATACAGGAAAGCAAAACATGTCTCCTGTTCCTGGCTTGATTTGGGAGCAAGTCCAGCCTTCGCCAGGATCTTGGGCAAATAAATGCACTTTCTCCTGTAGGTTGGTGTGCTGTTTGTCTGTCCTCTGTCCCTTGATGATCTGCACCCAGACTGGGCTGAACCCCTGAGTCCCAAATGTGTCCCAGAAATGTCCAGGATCTGTCCTCTGACTTTTCTGGATGTACCAGCTACCATTTTTACCATTTTAAAGAGTTCAACTCAGTACCATTAAATACATTCATTGTGTTGTATAACCACCATCACTATCTATTTCCAGAATTTTTCCTCAGCCCAAAGTGTACTCACTGAATAGTCAACTATTTTGATCTTTTGAAATAAGAAATTCACATGACACACAGCAATCTGTAGGCTAGGTTTAAAGCTCTTGAGAACAGGATAACAGTAACAAGAACTGTGACTTCAGACTTCCTTTATTCCAAGTGGTTAGAGGTATACTCTGTGGGCCTCCAATCGGCTTTTAGACATACTGCAAGACTTCACCAAATCAGTAAAAAAAAAAAAAATCCAGCCACTTTAATGTCTTGGAATCATCCAGATGATTAATATTTAGATGAAATTTCTGACTAGACTGGCCATCTTGCTACTGTATTGCAAATGAGAGCCATTTCCAGAGGTTACCTTTGCACATTGCCAACAAATCACTTCAGATGGGCTCCGATATTGATAGGAAGCCCCTCCTGTGCTACAGGACAAAAGCAACTGTCAGTATCAGAAATGCTAGGAACTGAACAGCAAACATTTGACCTCGAAGGCCAATAAATATTGTTTTTGAAATGAATGCATGCATGCTAAGTCGCTTCAGTCATGTCCAACTTTATGCAACACCATGGCAGGCTCCCCTGTCCATGGGCTTCTCCAGGCAAGAGTAGTGGGTTGCCACCCCCTCCTCCAGGGGACCTCCCCAGCCCAGGGAGTGAATCTGCATCTCTTACTTCTCCTGCATTGGAAGGCAGATTCGTTACCACTAGGCACCTGGAAAACCACTTTGAAAATGAATAAATGAATGATTTCTATTACTCTGTATTTTTGGAAACATGTACCAGATTCTTAAAAATTCAGGTTTGTAGTTTGTTTCTTATCATAGTCATTCCAATGTTACCTAGTTTGGCTCTCTGCACTGATTAAACTGATTAATTTTTTTTTTTTTTTTTTACACCAAATTTCTAGTGTGTCTGGTAGCTCAGAGGGTAAAGCATCTGCCTGCAGTGCAGGAGACCTGGGTCGGGAAGATCCCCGGGAGAAGGGAATGGCAACCCACTCCAGTATTCTTGCCTGAAGAATCCCATGGCTGGAGGAGCCTGGTAGGCTACAGTCCATGGGGTCGCAAAGAGTCAGATACGACTGAGCAACTTCCCTTTCTTTCTTTTAAGCATAGGAAAAGTGTTTTATTTACAAGCAGATATTTTTCTTTTCCAGCTTAATTATTTGGTTTCACCTTTGTTACTTTTGAATTTAGTATATTTTAAACAAATTATTTCTGCTATTATCCTTGTTATTTTCCTTTAATGCTGATTTCATTCAAGAAAGAAAAAAAACACACACTAATTTTTGGAATGGAAGCTTTGTTTCTAAGTTAATGTCCACTAGATGGAACTATTGCTTCAAAAGAAGAGGCTGATGCCTTGGAAAGGATCCACTTCTCCTTCCCACTGAACTTCACCTCCTGAAAACTGATAGCAGATAGACAATGTCATTTCTTTTTCTTTTTTTAACTAACTCTTCTCTTTTTTTTTAATAAGTGACATTATCATTTAAAGCACATGCCACTTGAAGACTTATATTTTGAAGCTTTGCATCTCTAAGATTTTATTTAATTAAGCTGTCTCAATGCAGAGTTCTCTTTTTAAAACTTCTTTTTTCTATATACTTCACCAAGTTTAATGCAACAAATAAAAGTATCTTAGCTGTAAAATGTGCCTTAAAAACAGAGAGAACTTTCTTAATGAGTCAAAAATTTAAAAATACAATTCATAGAGGTGTAAATAAAAATCGTGAGACTACAGAGCTTTACAAAAAGGTAATAAAGCCTCAAGTGTGAAAACATATACAAAATGATTAAATGTTGGTGATTATTATATGTTTCTCAAGTTTTCAAAACAAGATATGACTGTGTATTCACATACTCTTGACTAGTTTACACAATTGTATTTAAACTGCATATTTTAATATTTGCTAATGCAAATAGCATAGTAAAATTACAGATTACTTTCCATTCTTGTTTGCATTTGCTGACATGAATATGAAAATTCTCTTTGTAAGCTGAAATCTGTCATGATTTACCCTTAGTGTAGCTTAAGCTTATAAAGCAGTTTATTCATTTTCCTACTATAATGTTTATCACTAATATTTTAAAAGTGTTTACTTAACGTTTTATGGCATATTACGTTTTATAATTAAACATGGCTTTGGAATTAACTATTAACTTATTAGTTGTAGGAAGTACAGTTCTAAGAAAGGGAAGTTATGATGCAATTTAAAAGCATTTTAGTTCAAACCTTCAACATGATAAGTTTCCTCTCATGTTACCCCACAGTGTAAGCTTTCAACTATTGATAAAGAGAAATCTATCAACTCCTTGGCAAATTCTTTGAGGAAGTGATTGGCGACATCAAAGTGCATATTTCATAAAGCGGATCTGAGTCACCATGACGTCATTGAAAACACCATGATTCCTTTCTTTTCTCTATTACAACCGAGGGGGAATTTTTATCATTATTATGTAAGTATCAGGTGTACGGCATCACAATTCAACATCTGCATATGCTACAAAGGATTATTACCATAAGACCAGTTACCATTCATCCCCATACAGGTGATCCTAAGGGGACTTTTTAAAATTGAAATAGTTATACTTTATTATTTCTTCAAATCTGTCACAACTAAAAAATACTTTTAAAGTTTTGAGAGTGAATGTTCTTCCTCACATAACTTACTTAACTGTAAAATTTAGCAAATAAACCGAGGTGCAAACTGGCAGCCATTATATAGCAAGGAGCACGCGTGCTCGGTTGCCACCGACTCTTTGCAACCCCGTGGGCTGCCGCCCCCAGGCTCCTCTGTCCACGGGATTCTCCAGGCGAGGCTGCAGGAGCGAGCTGCCCGTTTCCTTCTCCAGGGGATCTTCCCGACCCAGGGATGGAACCCACGTCTCCTGTGACTCCTGCATTGGCAGGCGGGTTCTCTACCACAGAGTCAATCTGGGAAGTGGCTTTATAGACTTCTCCTTAATCATCTGTCAAAATAAGATTTTGAATATTAGGGTTTTCCAGTTTATAGAGAAATAATTGACATAGATCACTGCATAAGTTTAAGGCAAACAGCATGATGGCTTGATTTACATATATTGTGAAATGATGACCACTATATATTCAGCTAACATCCATTTTCTCATATAGATATGATAAACAGAAAGGAAGAAATGAAAAGAAATTCTCCTTGTGATGAAAACTCAAGATTTACTCTCTTAACAGCTTTCCTTTATATCACACATCAGCATTAGCTATGGTTATCATATAGTACATCACATCCTTAGTATTTATATCTCTAGTAACTAGAGGTTTGTATCTTTTGATTTCCTTCCTCCAACTCCCCCTCACCCTGCCCTCCCACCTCTGGGTATCTTTTTTCTACGATCTTTTCTGGGATCTCTTTTTCTATGATTTTTTTAAAATACATTCCACAAAAAAAAAAAATATATATATATATATGTATATATATATGTATTCCACAGATAAGTAAGATCATATAGTATTTGTCTTTGTTTGTTGATTTATTTCACTTCACATAATGCCTGCAAAGTCAATCCATGTCGTTACACATGGTAGGATTTCTTTGTATTACAGCTGAATGATATTCCATTATATATATGAATATTCCATTATATGCATGTGTATATATACATATGTATGTATATAATATAACTTCTGTATCCATTCTTCCATCAATGAACACTTAGTTTGTGGGTCGTTTCCATGTCATGGCTATTGTAAATAATGCGGCTGACTGGAGTGCAGATATCTTTTCAAGTTAGTGTTTTTGTTCCTTTGGATATATTCTCTGAAATGGAATTGCTGGACCATACGGTAGCTCTGTTTTTAGTTTTTCAGGGAACCTCCGTGCTGTTTTCTGTAGTAGCCTTGCCAATCTGCACTCCCAGCAACAGTGCCCCAGAGTTCCTTTTCCTCCACACCCACACCAGTGTTTGTTACCTCTTACCTTTTTGATAATGGCATTCTAATAGGTAATATCTCACTGTGGTTTTAATTTGCATTTCTCTAATGATTAGTGATATTGAGAACCTTTCCAGGTTCTGCTGGCCTTTCATATACATTCTTTGAAGAAATGTCTATTTGGTCCTTTGCCCATTTTTTTAATTGCGTTATTTGTTTTTTGCTATTGAGTTCTTTATATTATCAGATACATGGTTTGCAGATTTTTCTCCTCATTCTTAGTGTCATCCTTTCACTTTGTCGACAGTTTCTTTTTCTCTGCAGTAGCTTTTCAGTTTGATATAATCCCACTTGTTTACTTTTTTACATTTTATTACCTGTGCTTTAGGTGTTATATCCAGAAAACCATTACCAAGAGCCATCCATGTTAAGGAGCTTTATGTCTTTATCTTCCAAGAGTTTTATGGTTTCAAGTCTTAGATTTAAGTCAACACATCTTGAGTTAATTTTTTTGAGTATAAGATATGGGTCTAGTTTCATTCTTTTTCATGTGAATATATAATTATCCCAGCACTATTTATTATATTCTTGGCTCCCTTGTCAACTATAGCCCATCTAAAAGTGGATTTATTTCTGGGCTTTTTATTTCATTCCATTAAAATATTTGTCTGTTTTTACTCCAATAATATTGTTTTCATGACTATAGCTTTATAGTATAGCTTGATATCATGAATGGTGTTGAATTTTGTCAAAAAGCTTTTTTCTATATCTATTGAGGCGATTGTATGATTCTTATCTTTCATTCTATTAATGTGCTATATTGATTTGTATATATCAAGCCATCCTTATAGCCCAGGGATATCATACATTAGGTTTTGATTTAATCTTATATGTACAAATACAAAAGCAGTTCACACACTGTGAATTTCACTTATAAAATAGAAACTCATTTTCCAATTCTAAAACTAGACTAAAATTAATTAATCTAAATTCAATTAAACTGAATTAATCTACTGTGAGATGGTGGGCCAGTGTGTTATATATTGATAAGTGATGACACTGTTGATGTTTGGCATAAGTGGCACAGGTCAAACCGAATTCAGCCCCTACACATAACTTCACTGGAAAATTCAAGACAGTGTGAGGCCTTGACTCCAGTGTTAGAATGATTACGTGGTCCTTATTTGTTCAGCCATCCAATTACCCCTCCACTCGTTAATCAATATTTATCAAATTCCTAAGATACCTTTTTTAGTACCTGATGTTTCCCAAGTCTTTATTTTTAGTACACTGTCATGCCTTTCTAATTTGATTCCCAAATGTTCTACTTTTTAAACCAAAAAAACTTCTATAATTTCCCACTGCCTACAGACAACAAATTCAACTCCAAACTCCTTGGTCTGACGTGATAGCTTTCCTCAATGCAGCTCTACCTTTTGAGGTTTATCACCTATTATTCCACCTATTTGACATTTCACTCAGATCTTAGAGAGTCTCCATTCCCTAAATATCACCTTCACTTCCCTTTGCTTAAACTACTCTCCTGTAATGCCTCTGAGTTCCCACATACTTCCAGGTTTATCTCAAATTTTACCTCCTTTATGAGATTCTACTCCATCCCAAGTCAGAAACAACCTTTCCATTCAGTAAGCTACCATTTTTTGCCTTTTATTTCTAACTCTCTCGTGTCATCTATCCCTTTATACTTAATAGCAGACTTATTAGCATATGTTTTATCTCCCTCTTTCAAACCGAGGGAGGGCTGGTGTCCTGATGCATTCATCTTGGCATCTTGAAAGCTCCTATCACACTACCTCTCATTACCCAACCTGAGATAGACTGGACCAGCATCACTGCATCCCCCTGATCTTCAGAGGGCCTGCCTCTTCCTGGTAAAGGCTAATGCTTCCACCAGTATCTCACACCCTCCTTCCCACCTCCTTAAGGATCTCCTGTCTCCTTTCCTTCTTTACTGAATTCTTCCCATCTGCATATAAACATGCTTAAGTCTCTTCTAAAACCTTTTCAACCCAACTCAGTTTCAACGAGCACACTATTTCTCATCTCACTTACCAGTCACACTTCTCAAAAACATTTTCTCCACGTGATGTCACCACGTCCGCAGTTCCCACTCATTTCTGAGCCCAATGTGATATGACTTTCATCCCCTTCACTCAAGTGAAGCTGTCATCACAAGGCTCACTGATGACCTTCTGGTCGCTAAATCCAACGGACACATCTCAAAACTTCCGGGAGGGCAGTGTTCTCTACCTCACCTAATACTATGGACCATTCAGCACTCTTTCTAGTGCCTCTTCCCTGGAGTTTCTGTGACCTGGGTTTCTTCCTGAGTTCAACCATCTCTTAATATGTGGACTTTGATCATGCTCTGGCCTTGGCCTTCCTCTCGTTCTAAGTCTACACACTTCCCTGAATGGCCATCTAATCCAGTGTCAGGTGCCTTTAGACTAGTGACTTTTGTATGTCTCTTTTATCTTCAGCCTAGACTTCTAAACTTCTAAACGTCTCTTCTAAACTACCTACATAAAGACTTCTAGACTTTTCTATCTGGCAGCAGGGGTTCTGGGTTCTGCCATTCTCCTTGGGCTTGGAGAGAGTTGGTTGATGTGGCAAAGCATTACTTTAGCATTCTATGTGTTTCAGTAGTGTTTATTTCTTTAACCACAATCAGGCATTGAATAATTACTACAATAAGATAATATTGTAATTCAGAGCTCACCTAAAATGATAGAAAATTGAGAGTAAGAGGTTCTCATGCTTTCTTGCCTTGTCTTCGTACATGCATTCATTCAACAATTTAAAATTTGTTTATTTATTTATTTTTGGTACTATTTTCCCTGGAGGGGCTTTGGTCACCAGCAGCTCAGTTAGTGATCCTGCAACTTACAGACCTGTCCTAGCGGAGCTAACAAACAGGTTTTCTATTAATATAATTTATGCTACAAACACCGGTTAATCCTTACAGCATCCGCACATTCCGTCTGCCTTATTTTACTTTCTTCCCATTCATAACTCCTAGCCTACTCCATATTTCACCTCCTAGTAATTGCAATGTTTATTTCACCCTTGCTCTCTCATGAATGAAGCCATGTCTAGCTCACCTGAAGAAGATTAAGTTTGCTTGTTCCTTTAAACCCTTATGGCATTGGCTCAGGCCCCTTTTATAATACTTAGATTCATCAGTTCTGGACTTTTCACAGCACTGGTCTCCTCTCTGCCCCGTCATCCAGTCCTTGCCACATCCGACAATGCACACTTCTGTTTCTGAGACACCAGCTTTCTCACTGACCTATGTGTCCATTGGACAAACCAGCCCAATGCCTTTAAAAATTGAAGAGGCTTTGGGAAAGATAAACTGAAGACAAATCCTTGCCTTATAATTTTTTAAATTAATGTGTTGGTTAGGTTACTTTTATGCATCTCAACTTCCCCATCTGCAAAATGGGGAGAATACCTATTTATAATCTTTTGGTTAAGATTGCATATAATAATGGAGAAGGAAATGGCACCCCACTCCAGTGTTCTTGCCTGGAGAATCCCAGGGACAGAGGAGCCTGGTGGGCTGCTGTCCATGGGGTCGCACAGAGTCGGACATGACTGAAATGACTTTGCAGCAACAGCAGCATATAATACATGTTAGGTCCTCAGCCCTGGGCTAGTTGAGGAATACGTGAATTAATTCATATAGCATGAAGCTTTGGTCCACAGGTCGCTGAGGCTGCAATGAAAGTCTTTCCACTAGGTGTACAAACCCCACAGGTGCAGATACCTAGGCCAGCACTTGGCCTGTAAACTCTGTCTTATTAAGGCCCATTGTCTTTCTACCTAATCTGTTTTGTAGTCCTGAGCACACACAAGGCAGGAACGCTGGAGCGGGTAGCCATTCCCTCTCCACAAGATCTCCCCAACTCAGAGATCAAATCTGGGTCCTCCGGCTTTTGCAGGCAAATTCTTTATCATCTGAGCCACCAGGGAAGCCCACATATAAGGCAGTGCAATATAATGGAAAAAACTATTTGGAGCAAGAAAACCTTGTTTTTAACCTAAGCTTTAACTGTTTGTATGATACTGAGGAAGTCAGACATTTATCCCCTCAGGTTTTCATGCATAAAATGAGAAGAACCTGCCACTTTGCCTCACAGGCTTTCAGTGAGAAGTATAGAGGATTTCAGAAGTGAGAGCTATTTGGAAACTGTAAAGGGAAATACAAATATGAATTAAACATTTAATTGGCTTCTTAAAACTTTTGAATAGTTATTATATAAACTTTGTACACAGTTTTAAAAATACAAATGGGTAGACAGTGAAAGTCAAGTCTTTCTCCCCCGCCTGTCCCCCAGCCATGCAGCGCTCCGCAGTGGGAACACAGATGTTATCATTTTTATCTTTCCAATGTAGTCATATGCAATATATTATGTAACTTTCTATTAAACTTTCTAACAGTCCCCATACTTTCTTCCAGGTTAAGGTTCTGCTTCACACTTTAAAAGCCAGCAGCACCCAGAGCTGACATTTATAGTTGATCAACTTGCACTGCTGACTGCATTCCCTGTTAAGAGGTGCTCAGTCACTGAGAACGAGTCTAAGCCTGAAAAAGCCATCCTTCTCAGAACACAACCCCTGCAGGGAGCAGAGGGCACAGTGAAATCCAAAGTTGCTCCGTCTTCTGCTCAGAACCACAGTAACTAAAGGGTCGCTCTTTTCACACACCCAGTCTGAAGCCCCAAGCCATTGAGAATCAGTTGTTTTTCTCTTTTCTCCTACATGCCCTTGCTCAACTTGGATACATATGAAATGACTTATTTGGAATTCCCCCTATATTTGCTTGAAATAGTTGTTTGTATACTTGAAACAGTCTTAATCTTTGACTGACTTTTATGCAATATTTACATCCTATCCCATCCACAAGATTACTGTGCGGATTAACTAAAAGTGTCATTATTATCAAACTCTTCCACATTTTTAGGTGAAAAGTCTACTTATCTTATGTATGTGGCTTTAACACTAGACAACTTGTTTAATATTAAACTACTTCAAATGAGGGTTGTAAACCCTGAAACTTAAACATTGTACTGTTTAAAATCTTCTGGTAGGTACATCCTGAATTTTGAAGATCACACTGAAAATAATCAAGATTAATGTTTTAACTGATCATTTGTGTTACTTTTTGGTCACTTATTCAGTCAGGGTCCCATCAGAAGACAGAAACTCTGTCCTTTAAATCGAGAGGACTTAATATAACCATGAATCAGAGAACTGAAAGGGCAAGCTAGGGGCAACAAGGGAACTGGGCGGTCTCCCAGAGGTGGCAACTGAGAAAGCAGAGGTTTCTGCTGAGCACAGACAGGTGGAACTGTTAAACCCGACGAGCCTGGAGTCAGAAGCATGAAGGAGCCCAGTGCAGTTGGAACTCAGGTCCCTGAGGATGAGACGCGCACTCACGGTGCCGTGTTAGACCTATGACCTGTGACCTGGACCTCCGAGGTCAGGACGCCGGCACCCCTGACAGGCTGTGGGGAGGCTGACACTACAGGCTGGGAAAACCGCGAAGGGGCAGCAATTACTGCTACTGCAAAATACCACCCGCTGAAGTGGTGCCCACCGGCCGCGAAGCCGCAGCAGCCGCGGGCGTGAATCAGGACGCGCTCAGGAAGGCGGTGCTCCTTCTCCCTCCTCCAGCCTTGCCCTCTCGCCATCATCCATGCAGAGCCCAGCCCGAAGCTGACAGCAAACCCAACCTCGACCCCACAGAGTGGGGAAGAGGAAGAAGGTGGGACGGGGTGAAAAGACCTTAGTATCAGGCATGCTGGGCTGTGCTTGGTTGCTCTGTCGTGTCCAGCTCCTCGCGACCCCATGGATTGTAGCCCACCAGGTTCCTCTGTCCGTGAGATTCTCCAGGCAAGAATACCGGACTGGGTGGCCATGCCCTCCTCCAGAGGATCTTCCCGACCCAGGGGTCGAACCTGCGTCTCTTAGGTCTCCTGCACCGGCAGGCGTGTTCTTTACCACTAGTGCCACCTGCAAAACCCAGAATCAGGCACAAGATGTTATCTGTTCAAAGGGGACCCTCATACAAGATAAGACTTCAAAAAGAGAATCATTCCCAAACCCTAGCAATGAGGTGAAAAATGAAAAGTCCCTCATCATTTTAGGAAGACCTCTGAACTTGCTACAGCTTCTCAAACATTGGTTAGTAGAATTTATAAATTATTCTTTTCTATGTTTTTGAGATAAAAATCTATTAAAAGGGTCTGCTAAAACACCATAATATTACTCTTAGTTAAGTATTAATTAGGTGGAATATAAATCCTCTCTCCATCTCCACTCTGAAGCAGACTATTCCTCTACCCTAAGTGAATGGCTGTCTCTTGAGATACCCAAATTAGGTGTTTTGCCCATTGAGGGATACCATAAAAAAATAAGGCATTTTGTGTTTACTTTTGCTTAAGTAAATTAAGTTGGCCTTTAATTTCATTCTTCCCATTCATATTATAAAACTGATTTTCTAGTTCACTTGAACAAAGATAGTGCAAGAAACCAATAATAGACCTGGAGGTGTGTGTGTATTTCTGTGTGTATGTACGATCTACAAGAATTGGCATCCCAAAATAAAAGTGAGAGTTGATTAAAACTGTGGCTATATTCTTCTCCTACCTGACCTAATTTGGTAAAACTTAGCCCCAAATATTTCATAGCTTCAAAAGAACACAAAAATAACATTCCAAATTAATATACTCTTTTGAATTATGTTGATGATTCTCTGTTGAGTTTTTGAGCCTGTGATTATATGAGTTGAGGTAGATTAAAAATGGCCGCAAATTCTTTACAGATTCTTCCATCAAGAAGTGGAGTCTACTTACTTGCCTCTTGACTCTGGGCTAGCTTGTGAGTGGCTTTGATCAAAAGAATGAGGCAGAAGTAACACTGGGTGACCTCCATGACAGATCGCAAGGGGCTATTTCCTCTTCTCTGCCCCCTTTCTTTCAGGCTTTGGGGGCTCACTGCCCATTGCTGTCCTATATTTCCTGCTTTGCTAGGATCTTTGAAGGAGATCCAACCTGTCAATCCTAAAGGAAATCAGTCCTGAATATTCATTGGAAGGACTGATGCTGAAGCTGAAGCTCCATTATTTTGGCCACCTGAAGCGAAGAATTGACTCATTGGAAAAGACCCTGATGCTGGGAAAGATTGAAGGTGGGAGGAGAAGGGAACGACAACAGAGGAAGAGACGGTTGGATGGCATCACCGACTTGATGGATGTGAGTTTGAGTAAACTCTGGGAGTCGGTGATGGACAGGGAGGCCTGGCGTGCTGCAGTCCATGATGTCGCAAAGAGTTGGACATGACCGAGCAACTGAACTGAACTGAATTAGGGTCTTTCAGGAGCTTCCCACTGCTGTAGATCAGACAAGAGTCCCTCCTGCCTTCCCCCTAGACTAGGACCATTTCACTTTACAAGCACGCAAAGCAGCAATGGCATGAGATCTTATTTTAAGTGGTTCCATAGCAATTATTTTATTTATTTTAATGTGTATGAGAAAAAAAACTATAACTAGCGTGTGAAACAGACATTACTGTTTAGGTTGTTAATGTTCTTTTTAAATAACCTATTTAAACTAAATAAATAAATAACCTATTTTGTAAAAACAAACAAACAAACAAACAAAAAATGAAGGACTATAGTTTAAACAAATCCAGTAAGTAATAGTAAAGACTGTGTTGAAATATGGCAAGCTTTGGGGAAATTCTGGTTTAAGGTATATTGGCTCAAATTCCCCTTGGTGTAAATACACAATTCACTTTACCTTCTCTCCTTTTGCCAAGACGACTCCTTTAACTTCAAAGTTGTGCTCACTTCAGGCTTCTATCACCCTTCCTTGGGTTGCCCATGAACATCAAGCAACTCTTGGAAGCTTTTCTCACTGGTAGTGAGATGGAAATTCTTGAAAGATGTTACTATGCCTCCCAGTAAAGGTTGTCACACCTTGTTATTTTCTCATTACATGAACACTGACTTTGTGATGTTACCTCTAGACTTGGGGTGATCACACACCACCCCTTATCCTTTGGGCTTCTCAACTCCTCTGACACACTCGCTCCTCTGGATTTCCTGCCTCACTCTGGTCTCAAACCCCTGTCTGCATGCCCACTCCTGACTATCCTTAACCCTAATGGTCTCACTACCTGTCTTTACTTTCCCATTGACCTTTAATTTCTTAACTACTATCTCTTCTTCCCTTCACTCTTTTCTCTCCTGTTTATCTTTATCTCCCATTGCCTTTACTCCTATTTTTTTTCTTCCCTGACATGTGTTTCGCTAGACTTGCCCTGAAACACAGAGGAAGAAAAAGTGGGGAGTTTGGAAATATGTAAAGATGAAGAGAATCAGACTTTTTAGCACTTCTAAACTTGTTTTTTGCACTTGGATCCTGCACCTATTCCCTTAAGAACATTCTCACTCAAAATAAATTTAAAAAATTCTGGTCTAGAATTGATCGGATGTAAGATTATCTTTAGTTCTTGAATGAGACGTTGTGTTCAACACAAATTACATATTCCTCATAGGTAGGTGTGAAATTCCCCACGTAGATAAGGTCTTCAAAAAGTTCTTTCAAAATCAGAATGATTTTTCTATGTTTTGACAGATGTACAAATGAATTCTTTGGAGTTTAGTGTTCCAGATGACCACTGAGTTTCCAACCAGTTTGAATTTTCATGATGTTTGTCTCTTCAAATTGCAGAAAAATGTCCAACCCCTAAGTTTTCACTCCCTCCCTCTGAGAATTCCCTTAGATTTTGATGGAGAAGTTTAAGGTTTGGGGATTGGAAGTGATATGATACCAGTATGATTATCACATTAATAGAAATTTATGGGCTTGGAAGTATAGATAGTTACTGATAAAATGCTTGGAAAGCAAAAGAGAAAAGTTCAAGGTTGTAAATTGGTAATATTATGGTGAGAACATGTCATATAAGGATTAATCTGAAGAAATGAAGTTGATATAGACTAGATAATCTAAATTTACATTAGTGAAAATAAAATTTTTCTTTTATAACACCTAGAGTTTTCAAAGTCACATCAGACTCTATCAGAATAAAAGTTGTTTTCCCAAAATAATTTCAGTGGTTCATTTACAATTTATTATCTAGAAAAATGGCTTTACTCCTTTTAAATGACTCAAAATACCACAATGTTTTCCTTCAGTTGAGAGCTGAGCAATTATGTTTAGGACGTGAGCACCAGTGCTGTTTATCATTACCTTGCACATATAGATTTTGAATTTTTTGGGTAATGATTCATACTTGATTTAGCTTTTTAATAGAATCTAATTTGGCACAATGCAGTAAATATTAATACATGGGTTTTCTAGATGTGGTATTTAAAAGTAGAAATGTGACAAAATTTTCATTTGTTAAGTGGGCTAATCCAAAAAAGAATTTAATATGTTTGAGTCTGTTAATGCACACCAAGAAACCCTAACAGAATTTTGACATAGTGCTATTCTATTCAAGAAAAGTTTTATTTTTTCAAAGGAAAGTTTTTTAATAAGCCAAACTGCTTTGTTTTTTAGTTGCCAAGTCATGTCAAGAAATAGTTAAAATAGGTGTTGATGTGGCTGGACTTGGTTTATTCTTAAATTCTTCAGTTCATTCTCCACATTTGTGAGGGAACTACCTTGAATCCATCCCAAAAGGGGTGTCATAACCAAAAGCACTGCCTGGGTTCTTTTCTTCTTGGCAAGAAATAGGACAAGCTCTGACAGTCTCAGTAGCCTCCTCTCTGAAACGGGCATCATGTTGCACCTACTAAGGATGGATCCTGGGGGACTAGTAAGCAGTAACAATAGCAGGCACAAGGAAACCACCCAATTAACAACAGGAATTCGACTGTCAAAAGGTTAATGCAGGATGTCCTTTATTTCTAAGTAATAGAATTCTAGGGTTAACAAGTTCCTTGTAATGGAAGTTGGTTGAATCGAAGGTACATATTTGTCATACGTGTGCTTTCTATGTGCTGCACATGTGAAGGTTCTGAAAAATCATGTTAGCCTTCCTAACCACGCTGTTTTGTCATGGGCAAGGCATTGTCGAGGACCATTGGGAAGGACCCATACTGTGTCAACTGGATGGAGCGTAAATGGTTCTCAAGGAAGAGACTCGGGCAGCTAAATCAGGTTGGACCATGCTATTTCCCTCTGGTTTAATCTTCCAGACTTGTAGCTAGAGAAATCTGTGGCTAGAACTGATGAATTGGTACACTTTGTGAAAACAGAACTTGTGGTTAAATTTGCTCTTATAGAGTGCCAAGGAGCCACCAATTCAAATTCTGCGGTAAAATATTTTTTTTAATAATTATTATTGCCTACTAACATGACAGAACCAAAAAGAGAAATGAATATGTGAAAACTGTTGATAGAAAGCTTCCAAGTAATGTACCTGGACAGCTGGGGGAGCTGGTTAAAGAGCAGAGGCTTCAGGGTCAGACAGAGCAAGGTTCAGTCACTTGTGTCCCTAAACTTCAGTGTCCTCATTTGTGAATTGTGGAAAATCACATTTCTCAGTCTTTGTTTTAAGGAATAAACTAGGTAAAATCTGTAAAGGGAAGAGTATCGTATGTAGCACATTTTATGAACTTGAAATTGTTCATTCTGTTCATCCTAATAACCAGGTTCTGGATGATTCCATTCATTTCATTTTTTTTTTCACTTATAAATGGTTTTCTGATTAGGCCAGGGCAAATGTTTTGTGCATTTTAAGGCAAGATGAATCCAGGGAATAAGAAAGGGCAATTATTTAGTGCCTATTTAGGTATTCAGCACTTGACATATTCAAAACAGTGTAATTCTGACCATAAATTCCTCTCAGGAAAATTTTATTATTCCCATTTTACAGATGATAAAACAGAGCTTGAGAGAGGTTAGATAACTTTTCAGGTCACACCGCCTCCAAGTTGTTAAGGGGCAACATAGGAAACTGTGCACAAGACCTCTGATTCAGAAGCCTGTCTTCTTTCCATTCTATCTGATGCCACCCAGCCTCTCAACATTTAAAAAGTAACTGGACTTTGTGTCTGAGTGGCCTCGAGGCAGTATGATATCACTGGCATGTAGCTATCAGGCGCTTGGGTCAAACTTCTTGCATGAAAGAATTTTCTTTTTAGCTGTTTCTAAACAAGTCATGAGAAGTAGAAAATAAAGCAATTTTAAAATGATCCCAAATTATAGGAATGTATTAGTCACATAATACTGGACTCCCTGTTATATCTAAGAATACCATCCCACTCCTGTTTCTTTCAGCTATTTTCCTACTCAAGACGGGCCCTGTGTTTTTTGCATTTCTTTGTGTGTGTGTGTGTGTTTGTGTGTGTGTGTGTCTGCACACAACAGCTTCAGGACCCTCACAACAGTGCTGCTAGCTTGGCTTGCGTGGTCTGCCATCGATACGCAATTGCCACAGTGCAGGCAACTGAAAACGGTGATTCACGCTGATCTGGTCAGCAAGCCTGGGCCAAATAATAGTGGTGGAATACCACTGGCTGAGACTCACTGTCACCAGTGGATTCTCTTTTCTAGGACATGGGAGGCACTCAGGAAAGGTTTTTCTAGATTGACATTAAAAAATAATTTAGCTTTTAGTAAATCAACTAATTTCAATAAAAAATGTTTAATAAATAGTTTTTCTATCACATAACTGATAATGTATAATATATCAATTAGTAAAAGCATTCAGAAGCATATACATATAGTTGACCTCTGAACAACATGAGTTTGAACTATGCAGGTCCACTTATATGTGGATTTTGGATCTTTATTTCAATAAATTCTACAGTACTACATGAACCTGGGTTGATTGAATCAACTGGTGAGGAACCACGGATACAAAAAGCCAATCATGGGAACTGAGCATCGGAGGATTTTAGTACTCACAGTGGATCCTGGAAAGGATCCCCCAAGATAGGAAGACTGTACTTTGAAGTGAAACAAATAAGGGATTTTACGTAAGAGGAACCTATTTACCATAATCAAAAGAATGCCTCTTTTACGAACCAGGAGTGTCCTTAAGTGTGGCAAACAATGCTTGCTTTACTCTTTTGTTTAGGGCCTACTCCTTGCCAAGAGGCATGAAGCCCAAGCCTCATCTTATAGCCTGGTCACTGCAATCTACCCAACCTACATCTGCAATTTCTTTTTCTATATTAATTCCATGGCCAAACCCATCCCGGATAAACTACCCTATTTTCTCCCTCTTAGTGCGTCTTGGTGTTTCCTTCCTCTGAAGCTTTCCCAGGGATATTTCTGTGACTTTGAAGCTCTCACTCTTCTCTCCATGTTCAAACCTTTCCCACTAGTGAAAAAGTTATGTCCTGCAACTGTAGCTGTTCCCTTGGCAACTATCTCTTGGTGTCTGACGCTGTGACCAATATTTGAAAGCCAGCTGACCTGTCGCTATTGTGCTTATGCTCTGCAGGCAGGAGTAACACCTGTCTTTTTCATAAAACATCCTCAGGATCTGTCAGGTAATAGGTGCTCAATAAATACTGATTGGATGTCTAAAGGAAGGAAAGAAAATATATCTGAATTCATCCTACACGTCCCCTGGGCAAACACTATGCTTTAGATTTGTGTGTGTGTGTATCTCTCTAGCATTGAGTTCAGTGCTGTGAACAAAGTAAGAATAAAAAAAAATTCTTTTTCAAGGTACTAAATTAATCCTGGAAAATGTGTTTGAGGTTTCTAATAAAACCTTTAATCTTTTTATGATCCAGTGATTCTTTTGTATGACAATGGTAATTCTGATTTAAATTAAATGTATTTACCTCCAACTAATAAAAAAATTAAAAAAAAAAAAATTAAAAAAAAAATTAAAAAAAAAATTAAAAAAAAAAAAAAATTAAAAAAATTAAAAAAAAATAAAAATTTAAAAAATTAAAAATTAAAAAAAAAAAAAAAAAAAAAATTAAAAAAAAAAAAGATGTTAAATGTATTTAAATGTATCATAGTGGTTTAAAAACCAGCTTACTTTTCAAACAAACTAAAACTCTAGAAAAATAGGTTGGTTTTATCTACACCTTTACAATGAAGATAATTTCCTAGAGCAGTGTGTTTTATGGTAATAGTTTCTGAATAAATCAAAGTCTATGCTGTTCACTCTTTCTTCAAACCCTCATTAACTCCACACCCCCATCCTTTAACCCAAGAGGACTGACCCATCTTCTGTGTCTCTCTTTAGATGTTACTTTTTCCAGGAATTTTCCCTTGACGCTCAACTTCCAGCTTTCTCATGGATTTGCAGCATCCTACTACCTCTCTATTATATCACATAATAATTAAATTTTCCACTGGACTAGATTCCTGAGAGCAGGCGCTCTACTTATCCTTTTCTTCCCAGCAGCTAGCACAGTGCCAGCGTATAGTAGGTGCTCAACATGTGCGTGTTAAATGAATCAATACCCTCAGGAAGAATGAAGGACTCAGGCCTAGTGTTTCCACTTAACATTGGTTCCGTGTGTAAGAGGTATCAAATTAGAGGTAATCATTAATTTTGAATGGAATTTAGAGAACTCCTTCAAGAATTGTGTAACAACCTCTGCCATGGAGAGGGTGGGGTAGGGAAAGGATTGAAACTGAGCCAACTAACAAAAGAATGCCTGGCACTGGTTCAGTAGAATGCCCAGGCATGGGACTGTGTTACTCAAACTTCAAGATTTATGTGATTCATTCCAGTTCCTGGTGTAGAAATGTCTACTACAGCACTCTACAGAGTTTAGTATAAAAATCTGTTGTTGTTGTTGTTCGGTTGCTAAGTCATATCTGACTTATTTGCAGCCCCAAGGACTGTAGCCCACCAGGCTCCTCTGTCCATGGGATTTCCCAGGCAAGAATACTGGAGTGGGTAGCCATTTCCTTCTCCAGGAATCTTCTCGACCCAGGAATCAAACTCACATCTCCTGTCATTGGCAGGCAGATTCTTTACCATTTTACATTTGTGTTCATTAGAAATATGTTGGACAAATAAATGCACGTGAGGTGGTGGCCAATCATTAGGCAGAATACTATGATAAGCCTTTGATGATCTTTCAATCTAGTTTCATGATTAGGCCTGTTCTATAAGGCAGTGGTTCTCAGGAACCACTTAAAATCACTGAGGATCTTAGAATTATTGAGGATCCTGAGCAGTTTTTATGTGGGTTATTTCTGTCAGTATTCAATATATAAAGAATCAAAATGGAAAATTTTAAAAAATTATTAGTTTGTTTTAAAACAACTATAAATAGCTCCTACATTAACATAAATAATATCATCTTTCTGAAAATAGCTATACTTTACAAAGAAAATAATTCAGTGAGAAAAATGGCATTGTTTTACATTTTTGCAAGTCTCTTTACTGTTTGACTTAGTAGAAGAGAGCTGGATTCTCCTATCACTTCTATACCTGTTTCAATCTAATGTTTGAAGTAAATCTGGTTTCACACAGATATGTAGTTGGAAAATGAGGTAACAGTTTAATAACTTTTTCAAATAATTCTGTATATTTTTTCTTTGGTTATACACCAAAACTCAACAAGGGATAATCTCTTAAGCTTTATAATTGCAATATGAAATCATACAAGCATACTATTCATATTATCATATTCAAATTCACTAGTCTATCTTGTGTTTTGAATAGATCTTTAACTCATATTCGGTTTTAGAACATCATGAATTATTGATCATCAGAAAATACTGGCTCACTGCATTATGCAGGTCTTCCAAATGACAACACATTTCATGGTATAATATCAAAAAATCACATTAACTAAAAAGACCACAATCCTATTATCAAAATAGTTTATGTACTGGAAAGCTGTCAAGTTCATGGTGACAGATACAAGTTTCTAAATTCTATATTGTTTTCCTTGAAAGTTCAAATTTTTCACAGAAAATACATACTGCCAGTTGTTTACCTTGAAGTGACAAGCTCACATAATTTAAAAAAAAAGTCTGCCAAATATCCAAGTGTGAATAACCATAGTTTGTGAGTTGTTCTCTAAAGAAAAAAACATGTTTCGTGGGGAAAAATAAAACAAAAATTAAAAAAGCAAACAGCTAGTTTAGCTCACAACTCAGTTACACAAGAGCTTTAATTTAGAACAAATACTGTACTTTGGTACGTGGCAGAAAAGTTCATGTATGCCTCCCACTTCACTACTGTTTGGTCACTAAGTCATGTCCAACTCTTTGAGACTCTATGGACTGCAACTTCTCTGCCCTCCACTGTCTCCTAGAGTTTGCTCAAACTCATGTCCTGAGTCCTTGATGATATCTAACCATCTCATCCTGGGTCGCCCCCTTCTCCTTTTGCCTTTAATCTTTCCTACCATTAGGGTCTTTCTCAATGAGTCAGCTATTTGTATCAGGTGGCCAAAGTATCAGAACTTCAGCATCAGTCCTTCCAATGAATATTCAAGGTTGATTTCCTTTAGGATTGATTAGTTTGATCTCCTTGCCATCCAAGGAACTCTCAAGAATCTTCTCCAGCATCACAATTCAAAAGCATCAATTTTTTGGCACTCAGCCTTCTTTATGGTCCAACTCTCACGTCCATACATGACCACTGGAAAAACTGTAACTTTGACTATATAGACCTTTGTCAGCAAAGTGATGCCTCTGCTTTTTAATATGCTGTCTAGGTGTGTCATAGCTTTCCTTCCAGGGAGCAAGCATCTTTTAATTTCATGGCTGCAGTCACAATCTGCAGTGATTTTGGAGCCCAAGAAAAGAAAATCTGCCACTACTTCCACTTTTTCCCTTTCTGTTTGCCATGATCTTAGTTTTTTGAATGCTGAGTTTTAAGCCAGCTTTTCCACTCCCCTCTTTCACCCTCATCAAGAACCTCTTTAGTTCCTCTTCACTTTCTGCCATTAGAATGGTTGCTATCATCTGTATATCTGAGGTTATTGATATTTCTCCCTGACAACCTTGATTCTAGCTTGTGAGTCATCTAGCCTGGCATTTCGCATGATGTACTCTGCATACAAGTTAAAGAAGCAGGGTGACAATATACAGCCTTGACGTACTCCTTTCCCAATTTGGAACCAATCTGTTGTTCCATGTCCAGTTCTAACTGTTGCTTCTTGACCTGCACACAGATTTCTCAGGAGACAGGTCAGGTGGTCTGGTATTCCCATCTCTTCAAGAATTCTCCAGAGCCTATTGTGATCCACACAGTCAAAGCTTTAGCATAGTCAGTGAAGCAGAAGTAGATGTTTTTCTGGAATTCCCTTGCTTTTTCTATGATCCAAGGGATGTTGGCAATTTGATCTCCGGTTCCTCTGCCTTTTCTAAATCCAGCTTGCACATCAGGAAGCTCTCAATTCAAGTATTATTGAAGCTTAGTTGAAGGATTTTGAGCATTACCTTGCTAGCCTGTGAAATGAGCACAACTGTAGAGTAGTCTGAACATTTTTTGGCATTTCCCTTCTTTGGGATTGGAGTGAAAACTGACCTTTTCCAGTCCCGTGGCCACTGCTGAGTTTTCCAAATTTGCTCACATATTGAGTGCAGCACCTTCACAGCATCATCTCTTAGGATTTTAAATAACTCAGCTGGAATTCAGTCACCTCCACTAGCTTTACTACATAGAATATTAGAAAGCAGGGTCAAGGGTTAAATTTAATAAAATGAATAATTTTCACTGCTTAATTGAAGACATTCTTAAGTGATACTGACATTTGTGATGATGGCTTTGACAATAACTCCTAGGACATCTTGGTGTCACTGCCTTGATCCATGCTAAGGTGCTAGCAGCTTAACTCACCATTGCTTTGGTACAATTAATGGAAATGGCAACACAGCAAAAAAAAGAAAAAAAGCAAATTACCATCTCAGAGTTAATATGATAATAGCTTTGGCCTTACAGACCTCCCTGAGAGGGTCTCATGCCCCTTCATAGGGTCTGCGGACCACACTTTGAGAACTGCTGCCTTAAGACATGGGCTTGGATGAGGACATCTCTTAAATAAGTCTTTAATCACACTTTTAAGTTTATAAAGTTTTGGACTTTTAATTTTTTCCAAATGACTGAATATTTATGAATTTCATAGTGTTAAAGTAAGTTGAAATATAATCAAATATCTTTGAAATACTTGAATACAGTCTACTACCTAATCCTCCAAAACATTTGTAAGTCAGCTATAATTTGTTTCATTTTTATATTTGAAAAAAATAAACACTGAAGCTCAGTGAGATTAACCTTGTCCCACAGCAAATAATTACTAGGGTTTAGAATTAAATACAAGTCTGTCTGACTAAGTAATGCACGTTCTAACTACCACACCCAAATGTCTCAAAACACACTGAGGATATGTACATACATAAACATAAACATATACAATGCCACTGGATTTACCAAGAGCACATATTTGAGACAGCTATATTGATATATGCAAACTCTGATGTTCAAAAGCAGAGATATTTGGGGGAATTGTCACAAAAAACATCTTTCACCAAGTTCTTATAGAACTTTCCCTAGAGCCTCGGTCATGGATTGGCTGATTCAATGACAAGTCACTTTAACGTCTTTTGGACTCAGTTTCTTCCCAATGGCAATTTTAAAGCAGGATCTCAACGCCCTGTTTATCGGACCTCCACCAGCACTGTGAGATTCACAGGACAGCACTGTTGCCATCACCATACTGAGGCAGGGACTGATCCTTAGAGAAACTCACAGACTTTCCCTCTCCATCTGCTTCTTCCTCAGTTTTGTGAAATTCAGACACACACAAGGAAAACAAATGAAAGTACAGCTAGGAAAATACTTTTCTCTCCATTCATTTCTCTCCGTCCCTCCAGGGCCAAAGTACTACAGAAGTGAGCTTCACCCTCTGTCCTCATAATCGCACCTTCTCTCCCTGTTATTATCCGGATCCATGGCACACATACAACAGAAACGATCCCTTAGGTCCAGATCTCAGACTTGCTGGCGAAAGCATCAGTGTCTTCTCAGCCTGGTTGCATTGTTCCCCCTGCCACCTTTCCCCCTCATCAAACGTGCTTTGCTTCCTCGGCTTCATCATCACCGCCCCTCCTTGGTGTCCTCTTCCCTCTCGGGTCTCCCATCCGGTTCTCTCGAAGGCTGCACGTACCCATCCAGCCCTAGAACAGCAGTGTTCTGCCACGTTCCTTCCTCAGTCTTCCCTCCTGGACCGCGTTCCTCTGCTCTCTGGCTTCAAGAGATACCTGAACGCTGCTGACTCCTGATGGATGCATCCAGTCTGGACCGTCTGTGCTAGGAATGTTGTTTCTGGCTGCTTATACAGTGTTGCATCCAGACGTCCCCCAGGCCTCCCGAGCTCAACAAGTCTAAGACAACTCATCCCATCCCTCCTCAAACTGCTCCTCTCTACACACTGTCTCTCTTGGCAAAGGGTGCCGTCACCTGCCCATGTGCCCCCACCAGAAATCTGGGAGGCAGTCTAGACTCCTCCTCCTTTCCAGGACGCTCCATGTCCAATCAATCACTAGGTCCTGCTATACAGTTTCCTAAACATCTCCTGAGCTGTCCTAATATTCCAACTGGTGCTTACACTGCCTTAGTTATGGCCTAAGTTTTTCTCTGGAAATAAACCTCCTCACTGTCATCTACTTGTCTTCCACAGTGAGTCCAATGGTAACTTTTCAAAACTCGGATTTGCTGACATTTGAAAACCTTAAAATCTGTCCTTGCTTAAAACCCTTAGTAGTTTCCCCAACCATGTACCACCTACAGAAAGTTCTGGCTCTTTGGGCCTTAAGAGTGTGGTGTGGCCTGGCCTTGCTTGCTTCAGCCACACCTAACTTCTCCCACTTTCCAGGACAGGCCATGCACTTTGACACTTTTCTGACTTTTTCATTTGCTTCTCTCAGTTTGCGGGAATTCTTTCCTCCCCCATCCTTGTTTGCCTGAGATTCTCTTCCTCGATCTTCAGAACTCTACACTAAAATCTCTACTAAGAGAAACTTTTAAAGGGGAGTCAGCTGCTTCTTTTTCCACGTTCCTACGGAAACAGGCACAAACATACCTTATAGAACTATCACATTTTCACTGATGCTTCTGTCCCCCCGCCAGGCTGTGAACTTCCTAAAGGCCATCATTATGTCCTACCTTGAAACATGAGCACCAAGACATGCATGGTCCACAGTAGGCCCTTAGCAGCGGCTTCGCTGGTGACTCAGTGGTAAAGAATCTACCTGTCACTGCAGGAGATGAAAGAGACCAGGGTTTGATCCCTGTGTTAGAACGATCCCCCGGAGAAGGAAATGGCAACACACTTCTGTATTCTTGCCTGGAGAATTCCATGGACAGAGGAGCCTGGCGGGCTATAGTCCATGGGGTCGCAATAGTGAGACTTGACTTAGCAGCTAAACCATCACCAACAGGCACTTAATAAAGGTGTTACTGAGTTCTCCAGTGACCTGTTTGGGACCATATCTCGTAAGTGCGGAAGTCATTCTTGCAGATCTTCTGAGCAGAGATCCACTTCCTCCATTGTCTCATCTGCTAAAAATATGTGTACAATGATCTCAGTGTCCCTTTTAGCGTTTAAAAACTCTAAGGCTTTTATACAGTGATTTTGGAAAGTAAATCAGTTTAATAAATCCACTTACTGCACTGTTCTCATCCAGGAGACACATAACTTAAGGAGTTGCATTGGACTGCTCTTTCTGGTGACCAGGTATGTAAGAACAATATGATCTGGGTAAGGCTGATTTTCATCTTATCTTTGTGTTTCCGTGGCAATGAAAAGCGGGCAAGTATTTTTCATGGTTTCATTACTGACGCTGTATCTTAACAAACTGTATGTTCTGAGAACTTAAAATCCAAGGGTCTGAAAACTAGGATCGCAGTTGCGAAAGTGAGATCATTCAATCACCCAGGTTTTTGCACACCACCCCGCTCGCTTCCCCCATGTTTTCCTGCGCCTGGGCCAGGTTGCTAATTAGGTAACTTCTTATCATAATTGCCTAGTCAGCCTTAATGGCTTCACACACTGCTCTGCCTCTCACTGGTCCCGCAGGGCCGCTTTTCAATTGTTAAAACAGCTGCTGAGTTTCCAACCGGAGGAGGCTCGGAGTGCGCCAAGGGGGAAGCGCTCCCCGGCTGAAGACTGGGGTAGGCAGGCGGCCGGAGGAAAAGCGGGACATGCATGCACAGTTTGCACACTCTGCTCTCCGCCTCCAACCTCGATTTTAGCTGGTCTCCCCACCCCGCCCCCAAATCAACACGAGTTCCCCCTTATGGTGCACCCGGGTCTCCCTGACAGCACGATGCCCTTGGACGCGTCTCTCTGGGTTTCGTAGCTCTGAGCGGGTCTCGCGGGCCTCCTTCTGCTTTTCTGCCGCTGGCTGGGAGGTCAGGAGCGAAGTACGTCTCCCGCGATGCCGCCCGCGAGGGTCTCTATCTAAGGAGCGCTGGGTCGCCGGGTGTGTGTGTCTGTGTGTGTGTGTGAGTCTGTGTGTGTGAGCGCGCGCGCGCGATGGCGCGCAGCGGGAGGGAGGGAGGAACTGAGCGGGAGACGGTGGGCAGAGGCGGGAGGGGGCGGGCGGGCAGCGGCGGGGCGGGCGGGGAGCGGCTCCGGGCTTCAGCAGTGACACTCGGGAGAGATCAGCACTCCTGGCTCAGCGGCGCGAGAGAGCGGAGCGAGCCCAGCCGCGCCCCCGCCGCCGCCGCCGGGTGCGCCCGACCCTCCCCGCGCCGCGCTCCAGCC
This sequence comes from Cervus canadensis, assembly GCF_019320065.1. Lineage (NCBI taxonomy): Eukaryota > Metazoa > Chordata > Mammalia > Artiodactyla > Cervidae > Cervus > Cervus canadensis. The sequence continues at coordinate 60,450,524 of NC_057404.1, forward strand.
TGGCGCCGGCGTCCCGAGCGGCCGTCCGCCGAGCCCGCAGCCGCTCCCAGCTCCGCCGCAGCCTCCTCCGGCCGCCCGGCCCCCTGCACGCCCCCGGCCTTTTAAAAGGACCTCCCGCCACTCGCGCGCTCGGCCCCGGGTTTCCCCCGGCCCCGCGCTTCGCCCCGCTCTACTTCTCAGCAACTTCGGCGGCCGCGCGCCGCCGGTTGTCGCCCGCCTTTGAAGTTTGCAGCGTCGGCCGCAAAGTTGGGACACTTCGGGCGATTTCATTTTTTCCCCCTCTTTATCTGCCTCCTCCTCCAAGTCCTTGTGGTTCCTGAGTACCGGTGTTTAGCATCTTGGCCGGAGCAGCCGGGGACGTGGACTTGTTCGCACACCACACCTCAGGGAGGGATCTTTCCTCTTCCCTTCAGAAAAACATGCATTTTGTAAGGTAAGTAGCGAGGAGAAAAAAAAAAAAAGCCGACGTCCCGCCGCCTCGCCCCGAGACCTGGCGCGGGGAGCGCTCACCCGCGCGGGCTGGTCGGGGAGAAGGCGAGGCGCGTCTCCGGCCCCCGCCGGGCGCTCGGTCCCCGCGGGGCGAGGGCGCCGGCTCCCGAGGAGCTGAGGGCAGCAGGGGCGCGGAGCAGGTCCCCGCGGGTGCCCCAGGCGGGCTTCGCGGCTGGGCGGCCCCGGAGGTGCAGGGAGAGCGTGCACAGGCCCGGGACGCGGGCGGGTGCCCGGGGTGCAGCGGCGTCCTGGGGGCCGCCAAGCCTTTACCCCCCGACTTGGCCTGGACGCGCTCTGTGCCCGCCCGCCCGGAGCGCTGCCGCCGCCCGCCCCGGTTCGTGCCCTCCGCCCGCCGCTGCAGGAAGCCTGCGGGACCCGGGGTCTCGCAGGGCGCGTCTCAGTGTGAAGCGAGAAGCAAGGGCTCTGGCCGGTGCGAGGGGCGGGCGCCTGGCGGACCATCCCGGGGTCTCTGCCCGGCCTTGCCCCGGAGGACCTCCCACCGCTCCGGCTCCTCAGGCGTCCTTGGCGGGTTAAGGCGAGCCTCAGAGAAACTTCCTCGAGCCGAGCGGGGTGGCCCGGTGACCCGATCCTACTTTAGCCGGGAAAGCAAAACTGCCACCGAGGGCACGCTTCTTCCCGCCGCAGATGGAGCGCCCCAGCCCCGTCTGTGCGGGAGCCGGGGTTCGCTCTAGTCCGCCCTCCCTTCGGGGCTGCAGTCCGGCGGCCCCGACTCTTTGGAACCCGAACGGGCGGCTCCAGGTCCCAGCTGTTCTCTTGGAAGGGGGCCACTTTGCTAACTGCTGGTCTGGGGGTACGCTTTCCGTACACTCTGCTCCCTCGGTGCCCCCTTCCTCACCGCACACCTCCTCCCGCGGAGGTCGAGGCGGGAGGACTCCGCGCTCGCTGCGCGCGGGTCCCCGAGGCCCCCGGAGCTCCGCGCGGACCCCTCTGCGCTCGGCTCAGCTGGCCTTCGGGCGGGTCGCGGGTCCCCTTCGGGGCGCTGCCCATTTCCCGCTCCTGGGTACAAGTCGCTCCCAGAAACCGAGACCTTGAGCGGGAAATGAACCTAAGAAAATGTTTCTGGGTGTGTTTGTTAATTGGTGTAACAGAATTCTTTTTAGCAACTTACTTGGGTTGGAATTTTTTTTTTTTTACTTCTCATCTTTCGATCCCGCTAAATCGCACAAAATACATGTGCACGTATTTTTCGTTGCTGATCTCTCCGAACACACTAAGCTCTCTTTCCCCCCTCCACCCCTCCTCCTCCCGCCTCGCTTCCTGAACCTTTTTTTCTTTTCTGAAGGAGGGAATCTCCGCACCTCCTCCTCCTCTCCTCCCACCCGATCCCTGAGCGCCTGTGAGAACCAGGGGAGTCGTCAATGGAAATAAATAGGACCCAGCTCCATTCTCCGCCCCCTTCAAACAAGTAAAATCCTCCCCGGGCTCGCAGAAGTAGAGATAAAACATCCCTCCCGAGGGAGCGGTTGTCGGCATTTGATGGGATTGAATTGTTTTATTATCCTGAAAGACGTGACGGATGGATGCGAGAGCAAAGACGCGAACAGACCAGAGTGTACTGAGGGCGATAGGTATTTATTGCTCATTATTGTTTATTAAAAGTGATAATAAGGCCCGTAACCCTAGCCGAAGGCAGTGTTTATAGTTGGTTTTGATTCTATGTCAGTCTCTTATTACTGTGGTTTCAGAAAGTGAAAACACCAAAAGGATATTAATTCCTCACACTCTTTCTGCATATGGAATTAATCAAATGTCAAAAAGATTCTGTCAATTTACCAAAGTTTTAACCCATGAACTTTTATAAGGTTGCAGTCATATAAATGTCCTCATTTGCCTCAATTTGTCTTCTTAAAGTTCAAAAAACTTGGCAACATAATTAATTATGGTCCCAATTCCCATTTTCAATCTAAACCTATATTCAGGATTATATTAAAATATCCCATCATTTATCCTTTAAAAGTGACTCTGAAGAGATTAAATTATTGACAGGGTTGGGGGTGGCTGTGGGGAGCTGGGAATGAGGGACCCAGAAATTTTGAGAAATACTCTTGAATATTTCTCTCAAAAGCCCTCCACTTCTTCCTTAAAAAAAGAAATGTTTTTTCCTTTGCACAGTTCTTAACTTCAGTGAATGTACTTAATCTTTACCACACACTCGAAACATAACAGCTAGCGGCTTTGTCCCTATTATTGTTTTCCTTTTTTATGTCAGGACATTTTACTCATTAAACCTGTATGTTGAAGTCGAAGTCGCAGGCTCAGCGTGGCAATAGCACTGTTTTAATTAGTAACTATCATAAAAAAGAAGCTAGAACTCTGTAATGGGCCTAAATTGCTATGAATTATGTGTGGTTTAAATTACACATTTATTTCAGCAGAGATGAAACCATGAATACAAAACATCTTTTAATCACTTGCAGAGACAGCTTTTATCTCTTTAAAATGTAGCAAATTATATAATTGAAAAATACCTTTCTGTGAATGAGAGAAGCCCCCTTCCTCAGTTTATTTGTCCTGAGTTTATTGAACATTCAGGTAGTAAAGTATGAATGTTAAAGAGTAAAGAATAATGGCATGTAAGGGAATGCTACATTTGAGGTAGCCACAGTGGGTCCGATAACTTAATGTTGCAACTTTTTCAATTGGCTTCATGAGCCTGGTGATTCAGATTTTCATTTTTTCACTTGGATTTACTGACCACACTGTGATAGCAGGGGAAATGTGTTGTAAAGCTCCATGATTTGAAACCAAGGTGGGGAAAGAGAAATAAAGTGTATCTGTGTTATGTTCCTATGTTCCTTTTTCTATTCAGTCAGTCTACACATTAGAATTTTTATTTCAAAGCCAATTGTATTTTTGTTGTCATTTTTAGGACAGAACTTATTTTTCATTTTGCTATGATGGATGAGTAGATGGTAGAAATGGAACAGTTATGCCTGAATTAACAGATAGTATGAGTAGTATGATTTCACATAATTTGCCTTGATTTATTTATTTTAATGCTCTTCCTAGTCTTCCCCATGACTAGGTGGTTGGTTGCCTGTAGTAACCAGGTTGTGCTCTCTGAAATGAATCTGCTCCCTGTCTTGTCAGGTGTTGCTTTGGGGGCCAGTGCATTCATAGTGGTAGCCTGGTAATGCCTGAAACTTGCCAACATCAGTAGCCGTTAGGTAGACGCCAGCAAGAGAGCATGCTCTATGATCTTCTGTACTGGGTCAAAGGCAAGCATAACCTGCAAAGATCGTTCAGGTTATTCATTTGACCTTGAAACAGTACCTGTTACCTCTAAATATTTGTTTTGCAACGATTATTTTGAAAAATGTAATTTATTCTTCCTTGTTGGTTCACAATTATTTAATAGAAGCAACAGCTTAAAAAGTTTTAGTTGGATAGTCAGTCACACCAAATCTGTGTTGAAACAGATTTTAAAATTCAAGGCCTCCACCATTTAAATACTCCATTTAAAAATACTTTGCAATTTAAATCCTGAATTAGGCTGAGTTCTATTTTATTTTTCCTCAGTATTGCTCCATTTAAAAATACTTTGCAATTTAAATCCTGAATTTGGGCTAAATTCTGCATTATTTTTCCTCTGTATTGCAATGCAAATCGATACCTAAGATGCATGCAGTTGTGCTTCCACACGTTAATTTCTACCTAGGAAGAAAAGTAAATACTGCTGTTGTTGTCATTGTGGTTAAAGAAAAAAAAAAGAATCATATAGTATGACATGGAAAAACAGAATTGCTAATATTTTATTGAGCCACACAGTGGTATATTGACCATAAGTTCAGGTTATATTGCTTGGTAAACCAACACCATTTTCGTGAAATCTGTGTTTATTTGGATGTGTATATGTATCTATTGCACTTCTGAGTTGACACCTGAGAATCTGTTGTTCTGTATCCCACTGATGCCCGTGCCAGAGTCAGAAGCAGGTGGTTTCTTGGCTGCTTACTTCCTAAACACACTTCTTAAACTCAAAGATGCTATGTCTATATCTGTCCCCTCCATTTTGATCTTTTTTTTACCAAAAACTGCAAACCAACACATCCACACATTTTAAGCTTTTGAAATATTTGGAGCATATGAAATATATAATATTAATTCACCCAAAATAAAAAAGGCGTTGCTTGTTTTACATTTTAAAAAAGTAAGAGTAAGGCGTTTGATCAGCACGGAATAAAAGCAAACTAGCAATACGTCTCTGCAGACTTTTCCCTTTGGGTGAAGGAGCAGATTTGACCACAGAACAGCTGGATATTGGGTCCCATTACAGTGTCAATTTTTTAAAGAACTCACCAAGCTAGATTTGGTTTAAACTTTGCTTTAAAGTCTGCAGACTTCAAGTTTGTAAGTATAGAAACTTCCAAGATTACATGTTATTCCTTCAGTAAGTTCCGGATCCTTTGGAAATTGATTTATTTTAGTAAGTTGGTGAATAGATTTTGGCTTTCATTTGTTCATTTTTCCTTGTAGCAAATTTGGAAATGACACATATTTAATGGTTCATATATTTCTCTGAAGTATTTATTTTCAGTTTCACTTATAAAAATTCTGAAATGACTCTTTTGAGAAAGAAAAATGTGGCAGAATGTATATAGTTAAATTATCAAATGTCTCTTTAAATTATCCTTTTGAAAGAATTTGCTGCCTTTTGCATAGTTATGAGAAAAAAATATTTTTAGAAATAATGGGGTTATATAAAGTTTAGAAGGAGCATAACAAAAATATGATTATACAGGATTGAAAATCAACTCATTTGAGTGGAACTCATATGACACGCTCAGTCATGTCTGACTCTTTGTGACCCCATGGACTGTAGCCCGCCACGCTCCTGTGTCCATGGGATTCTCCAGGCAAGAATGCTGAAGTGGGTAGCCATTTCCTTCTCCAGGGGATCTTCCCAACCCGGGGACTGAACCCGGATCTCCTGCACTGCATGCAGATTCTTTCCCCTCTGGGCCACTAGGGAAGTCCAACCTTTTCACTTAGACACTGCCTCTGCAGTATGGAGATCTCATATATAATAACCAAATAACAAAAATCAAGTTAGCGATATGCACTCATGTTTGTTTTCTAGCTGAAATGATTTCAACCAATAGTCTAAATGGTTTCAGCCAGTACTAAAGGAACTGTTGACTGTTGTAAGTTTTTGTCTGTCCGTCTGTCTTCTCCCTAACATGAAATCGAGGTCAAAGCCCTCTTCTTCCAGCTGCACACTCAAACAGCAATGTATTCCACAATCAAAAGATATAGCCAAAACACATGGGTTATATTCAAATGAGTGTTTTACTAACAACAAAAGATTTCATAGCTACCTCTTGCTCTTTGTGGCAACATCCATATATATATAGATCTAGACAAAATATGAAAGTTTATCATTTTCTAAAATAAGTAGTAAAAACTGAATCCATAATTAGAAAAATTTGTGAGGCATGATATCTTCTTTTGGGAATCACCATGATTATTTTTAAAGTTATAGAAACTATGAACAAGTGTTTGTATGCGAAGATAGATAATACCGTATCTCGACAGTTGACAAAATGACAAATGCTGTGTACTTACATGGAAATATTATGTTTAAAAGGGGAAAATCTAATGTAAAAGAGCTTGATTTATTTAGGGTTAATTTCTCCAAGGTAGATACCTCTTGGAGTAGATAGATGGTTACAACTTACAGCACATCACAGTGAAAAGTAAACCCTAGCAATGCATGTGAACCTAGGAGATGGCTTTCATTATTTTCTTTTGTTCAAGTCATACGTACTCTAAGCCCATAGGCATTGCCAAGTGTAACATTATGCATTTTATTCCAGCAATAAAATGTGTTTCTGATTAAATTATCAGTCATACCAAACACATACCCATGAACATCAATGTACTTGATCCTTCTTCGTTATCTTGTTTAAAATACATTTAAAGGTAAATAATAAATACTAGTATATATATCATGATTTAAATCTAAATGTTGTTCATATGTTGATAGTACTAGTAAATGTTGTAATTTCACGTTAAATTATAACATTCACTAAAATTCCCTGATATCAAAAACTTCAAATCAGGTTGATTCAGAAGTAACTAGATCCTGTAAGTGAAGAGACATTTGTAGCCAGCAGTGGCGACAGAGATCAGAAACAGCAGTGCTAGCTAAAATGCCTGGCAAACTGGGAGGCCACAGCGGTCACTTGATGCTTGGCCTCTCCAAGTCTCAGCTAGAGAGCATCTCAGGTCTAGCGCTGATCCTAAAATTGCTATGAAAATATATTACTTTCTGTAGAAAAATAAAATTGCCTCTTTAATGAGAGATACAAATTTAGCACTCTAACAACTGCAGTAGCAGAATTAACTGTACTAGTAGATAAACCAACAGACCGGTCCGCCAAGACGTGGCCTGAGAGGTATTGGGACCCTGCCTCAAGGAGGTCTCCCATGGTAATAAAGCATCACTGGAAAAAATTTGATTGTTCATTTTTAAAGTAATTTTGTCTTTCATTGCCCCCTATAAATATGAAAATATCCCTGGGATAGGAAATAGGGTAAGCAGCAATTGGCTAATATCTTCCAAAGATGTTAATAGCTAGATAAAGCCAGATTGGAATGTGGCTAGTTTAAGACAGAATTTTAGAGAGGGTATGTCTTGGGCTCTCTCAGCCTCTCCTTTAGACAGCCTGCCTTTAGTATATAGCTCTTCTATGTTCCCTTCCTCTGGTGATCGATGCTCATTTCTTATGCTCTAGTGTAAGACATACCCAGGGCCAGCTTCTTGGGCTGCATTTAGGAGACCCCAGTGCTCAGCTGAATGCTCTGCCATTGCTGAAATTCTGTTGTTGCCATCTTGAAATTCTTTATTTATGAATAAGAGATCTTATATTGGGTCCCACCAACTGTGTAACTCACTTTCATCCTACTTTGGTGGGAATTTAAGACAGAATCTTGATGTCAAGGAATTGGAAAGGACATTTGATATTGTTTTTACAAGGTTAGATCCAGTGAATATTTGATTTAAAACACATCAATATTTGATTTTAAAATATTTTAACTAAAAGATATAGGAAACTCTTTTAGACAATTGAGGCAGAGGTTTCCCATTGCCTCTAAAACTATTCTGACCAGTTATCCAGTTTCTGATAGTGGCAGTCTTGTAGAGCAGCATTCCCTAACAGCGTGCCTTTCTCCTTCTTACAGAAACACAGTGTCTCATTATGATGAAAGAAGAAAATAGCCGATGCTTTATTTGTATTTACTTTTATGTATAAAGAAGGAAAATAAGTTTTCTTAATATTATTTAATATATCTATTGAAAAAGTGTAACACACCATATCATATGGTCATTGAACAATTTAAAAAATGGCCAAGGTGATAGCTTCTATGAAGTAAAAATAATCTGAAGTGAAAATGACATTCTAATCAGCCTTTACAAGAGGTAAGCTCTGCCCACAAATTAACTAGAAAAAAATTAAAATATGCCATTGCATCCACTGTAATTAATTATGATATTTATCTCAGTATGGAATGGCTTAAGTTATTCTAAATAAATGAAATATATATATATGTATATATATATATTTTTTTTAATCACAACTCTAGGAGATTTGGAGACAGCACATTACGGAGCCAGAGACACTGAAAGGAGGTGAACAGGTAGCTGAAAAAGCCTCAGTTAAATTAGTCATCATAGTCTTCAAAAGTATTCTTGATTATTTGTGCAAACATCTCATAATTCCTGTTATCAATAATTAGATCTTGTACTCCATTATGTTCTGAATATTTCAGTATTTTAAGAGTTAAAAAAGTCTCATCTTCATGCTCATAAGAACATATATTGTGTTACATTCTGAAATTTTTAAAAATTTTATTGTTTTACAGTGTCATCAGTTACTAATGTGTTAAAGTTGTTTCTGTGCTTTGGATTTCACAATGCAAATGGAAAAGATTCTATTTATTAATATTATCATAGCCCTTGACTGTTTGTAAGGTATTTCCACATCTATCATTTTCCTTAATCTTCACAGGAACCCAGTGAGAAAGTTATTATATCCTGCTACTGAGAAATCTGAGACTCAAGTTTCAAACAAACTGAGATAAACTTAACTGAACTTACAAACTCTTAAAATAAAGTGATAATTCTTTGGTTTCAGAAGTAAAATTGATAGAAATATCTAAATTTCTTAAAATTTAGATTAATTGCCAAATTAATTTGCAAGGATACAGTCTGCTTAGTTTTTTTAAATAATTTAATGATTAAAAAATACCATTATTATTGTATAAGTCCACAAGACCTTAATCATAGGCTGCCTATGTGCTACATGTTTCTTTGTTTCTCTGTTTTATTTGTTTCTTTGTTTATTTGATATTTGTTTTGATAGTTTCACTTATTAGGAAATTTTTTAGGGGAAAATGATTACATTTTCCACTTTAAAAATCTGTGTTTAAGGTCATGCCAAACAACTTTTATTTGAGAGTAAACACATTCAATTTAAAATAACACAAAGCTTAAGCAAGGATAAGTAGATAAATAACGCCCCACACCTGTCCTTTGAGAAAGCTAAAGGCTTTTTTTTTTAATAAGGGGAATTTTTGAAAGTGAAATGAAGATTGCCGACTATATGTAAGGTCTGGTGTAAACCTCTCCTGTCTCCCCACATCCCCAAACACTGCACAGATTCTACCCCAATCACAAAAGGCAAACTAGTTCATCACTTTGCTTTATTAAGTCTGCATATAGCTAAGAGTACTGGCAACCCACTCCAGTACTCTTGCCTGGAAAATCCCGTGGACGGAGGAGCCTGGTAGGCTACAGTCCATGAGGTCCCAAAGAGTCGGACATGACTTCACTTTCACTTTCACTTTTATAGCTATGGAATCAATTCTTGTAGGCAAATCTCTTTTCCTTTCTTGAGCCCTCCTCTTAAACACTGACCAGCCATCCAAACCTAGGTGTTAAAGTGCCCTAAGATACACTGTTTGTTGTGTCTGATGCATATATGTGTGTGTAACAGACAAAGATTTTAACATACTTTAGAAACAAGTTGTCTGGAAAAAGAAACAATAAAATATTTTCCTCACAAAGTGGAGTCTAATGAGAAAATTAAAGATTAAAAAATGAGTTATAAGTGTATTAGAGACATATACCCTCTAATTTTGAAACATATTCCAAGTATATATGGTAGGTTTAGTACTGAAAAATCAGTAAGCTGCAGAGTCCGTTTTAACATCAGTAGTCAGTCAGTTCAGTCGCTCAGTCGTGTCTGACTCTTTGCGACCCCATGAATCACAGCACGCCAGGCCTCCCTGTCCATCACCAACTCCCGGAGTCTACTCAAACTCATGTCCATCGAGTCGGTGATGCCATCCAACCATCTCATCCTCTGTCATCCCCTTCTCCTCCTGCCCTCAATCTTTCCCAGCATCAGGGTCTTTTCCAATGAGTCAGCTCTTCGCATCAGGTGGCCAAAGTATTAGAGTTTCAGCTTCAACATCAGTCCTTCTAGTGAACACCCAGGACTGATCTCCTTTAGGATGGACTGGTTGGATCTCCTTGCAGTCCAAGGGACTCTCAAGAGTCTTCTCCAACACCACAGGTCAAAAGCATCAATTCTTTGGTGCTCAGCTTTCTTTATAGTCCAACTCTCACATCCATACATAACTACTGGAAAAACCATAGCTTTGACTAGGTGGACTTTTGTGTTGGTAAAGTAGTCTCTGCTTTTGAATATGCTGTCTACGTTGGTCATAGCTTTTCTTCCAAGGAGTAAGCCTCTTTTAATTTAATGGCTGCAGTCACCATCTGCAGTGATTTTGGAGCCCAGAAAAATAAAGGCTCTCACTGTTTCCAATGTTTCCCCATCTATTTGCCATGAAGTGATGGGAGTGGATGCCATGATCTTAGTTTTCTGAATGTTGAGTTTTAAGCCAACTTTTTCACTCTCCTCTTTCACTTTCATCAAGAGGCTCTTTAGTTCTTCTTCACTTTCTGCCATAAGGGTGGTGTTGTCTGTGTATCTGAGGTTATTGATATTTCTCCCAGCAATCTTGATTTGGGGCTCAGTGGTAAAGAATTTGCCTGTGAATGCAGGAGATGCAGGGGACACCCGTTTGATCCCTGGGTCGGGAAGATCCCTTGGAGAAGGGAATGGCAGCCCATTCCAGTATTCCTGCCTGGAAAATTCCATGGACAGAGTAGCTTGGTGGGCTACAGTCCATGGGGTCACAAAGACTCAGACACAACTGAGCGACTCAGCATGCAAAAAAAAAAAAAGTAGTAATTCTACACTACAATTATTTTATTATTGCATTAATAATGTGACATTTTTGAGAGGTAAGATTTGAAGTTAGTTCAATTTTAAGATTTTTTTTTAAAACAGTGATTTCCAAAAAGTTGGATGGGATTGCACATTTCAGTGGAATAATGAGAGCTATTATAGACATGAATATCCTAAATGCTTAAAGCCCTTTAAAACACAATGATAAATAACTAAATTCAAATAATGAAAATATTTATACACACACACCCATATTAATGCTTCAGCCACCAAATTCAGTCTTATAATTGAAAAAACTGTATGTTTAAAGTTTATTCACACTTACAAAAGCAAGGACCACAAAGAGGCAGTTTGGAAGCATCTTTTCCTCTTGGCAGGTTGTATCTTGTAATGAACACCCTTGACCCCCAAGACTCACCAGCTGCAGATTTTCCTCAATGTTTCCCTTAAAAAGATTTTAATAAGAATGAAAACCACACCTAAATATATCTCTTACTTTTGAGGTGGGGGGGAAGGAAAGAAATAATTGTGGATGTGAATTCCCACACTGGGTCAGTATTCTGTAGTTTATCATCTTTCCAATGGTTCTAGGGGTGTATGTTTGTATTATTTCATCATAATTTGCTATAAACTCTTCATTAACAGTGACTATGAGGCCTGTTTGCATCGTCTGCCTTTTGAGTGTCCTGTTCTTCAATCATCTCTTAATCCAGAAATAATAATGCAGAACATCCCGGGAACTGAGCCTAATCCTCATCTCTCTAATCTCAACACGTGCCTCTTAAAGCCTTTGCTGGATCTAGTGCCTAAAAAGCCTGCGTACACTCACCTTTGAATCAGTTATAATCCACCTTTTTTATTAAACAATATTGATGTCTTCAGATGCGGCATATCAAGGGTAACAAAGGGAAGAGTAACAGTTTCCTACTGTCTGTGTGATTATTGTTAAAAACTTAACATCTCACCCTTTCCTCTGTGTTTCTAGTCAGTCTCTTATTAAATAGGAATCTAACCTTTTACCTGATCGATTAGGTAAATAAAGGTAGAATAATCTGATGCTGAAACTCCTTCTCATATCTCTGTTTTAAGAGGAAGGCAAAACATGTGTCTTTTGCTGTTGAATAAAATTTTGCAACTAGCTTATAGAAAGCTAGCTTATAGTATTTGTTAATGAACAGAACCTTCTTTACGTTTAAAAAAGCACTCATGTCTACCATTTTTAATCTTATTATAATCCTGGGAATAATTGTCTTCATTTTGTAGACGAGGGAACTGAAACTCAAAGAGATTAAGTAGGAGGCTTGCACTTTTGCTCAAAGTACAAAAGCCAATAACTGTTCAGTCAGAACTTCTCCAAGTCTGATCCTCTTCCTCTAAGTCCAGTGATTATTTTCTATTTTAGGCAGCTTTGTTAACAGTCCCCAAATGTGAATGAATAAATGAATACATACATAAAGATTGCATGACAGGGGAGAATGGAAGAGAGTAGAAAAACAAACCAAAACTTAAATGCAAGTTTTTGTAGAAACATATAATCCTGAATTGATAGAACAAGAGACAGGAGAGTGAGACGGTGAGACGAGAGTCTCTATCAATGACTAGATTCCATCCCTGGGTCGGGAAGATCCCCTGGAGCAGGAAATGGCAACCCGCTCTGGTATTCCTGCCTGGAGAATCCCAGGGACAGAGGGGCCTGGCGGGCTACCGTCCACGGGTCACAGAGAGTCAGACAAGACCAAGCACATACGCAGACGGTGTCCCTGAAGGTTATCTCACCTCTCCACAGGCTTGGCTCTGACTGTACAGTTTGTTTGGGGCCTTGGATCTGAAGGCCAAAGAGTTGAAATACTTTTAATTCATTTTACCAGAAGAACATACCCGTGTGCCCCCTTTCTTCTGGAAATAAGACTAATCTAGTGTTTAACCACGTTCCCTGTTTAAGGTCGCTGGTATATCTGTCTCACCCACCTATCTATCACTGGATTATAGTATCGTGAGGATAGTTTTTTTACATTACTGTTGTGATTTTGTCCTGGGCTTCGGCAGGGAAGCCAAATCCTCTTTGGTAGCAAGCAGGCTTTAATGCTGTCCTATCAAAATAACTGCTGGCGGGGAGGAAGGAGTAAAGCTTCAGGATCATCAGATATTGGGGAAAATAAAATTGTCCAAAGCATTCATAACTTGTTTCCTATTTAGCTTTTATTTTCACTTGTGAGACAGATTCCCTAAAGCAGGAACAACTGGCCGTGTTGTTGTCACTTGTCCATGACACACCCGGGAGACGCCACCCGCCTCTGCCGGGAGCTGGGTTCTGCGTCACCCCCGTAGGGGGCACGTGGCCGCGCACTCGGGGTCTCAAGAAGACACACAAACAGAATGCCAAATGGCTTGCAGTAGACGTGTGCGCGTGGAGAAGTGCACAACTTGATTTCTCTGCGGTTGCAGACGCTGGAGTGAAGAGTGCGTGGTGGTTTGCCCCCAGAGAGGGGGCGGCGGTGTCCCAGCCGCGGAGGTGGCCGCTCCTCCTGGCGCCGGGGATGTAGGCAAGGCGCCGGGGATGTGAGCAAGGCGCAGGGAGGTCGCTGGAAGCGAGTCCGCGTGAGCAGAGGGCTGGGGCCCAAAGGGCCTCGCGTGCACGGCCTTCAGACTCTGCTTCACGGGAAGCATCTGACTTCTTTTTTCAGCAGAAGAATGAAATCTCGTTTATCACGGGGGTCAGCAGTGCTGTGAAGAAGGCCTGAGGAGAGATCCAGGGGACCCGGGTGTGAGAGCAGGCAGGGGAGGGTCAGTAAGTGGACGGTGAGGTGCTGGCCACTAGGGTAGAGAGGAGAGAGCGCCTTTGAGAGGAGGTGTAGCCGGAGAGGGGCAGGATTTGATGGGCCATGCAACGCGGGGATCAAAACCTCAGATAACCTTGAGGGTCCTGGTTTAGCAGCTGGCAGGACGAGTGCTGCTGAAGTAATGCCAATGTGCACCGATTCAAGGGAGCCCTTCAGCGATCTCACGGGGTTTGTTGTCTGAAATGGCAGTGTCTCGGTACAGTGCCCTTTCAGACAGCAAACTTGGAAACTAAGGTTCAGAGTGGTTCCACGTGTTTAATCTGCCCCCAGTGGCGATGGTATGGAAGGGTTCCCAGGAACAGAGCCCAGATTCAGGTTGGCCACTCCACACCTTGAGGATTAGATGCCTGGGAAAGGAAGGAAGATGGGTCTGGAGCTAGCAATCAGCCTGGAGCGAGCAGCCAAAAACCATCCCCAGCAGCCCTGCATGGTCTAGAACGTTTAGGGATCTTTCTAATGCGAGACATTTCAAATTACCTTCAGTTCAGTTCAGTCGCTCAGTCGTGCCTGACTCTTAGCAACCCCATGGGCTGCAGCATGCCAGGCCTCCCTGTCCATCACTAAATCCCAGAGTCCACCCAAACCCATGTCCATTGAGTTGGTGATGCCATCCAAACATCTCATCCTCTGTTGTACCCTTCTCCTCCTGCCCTCAATCTTTCTCAGCATCAGGGTCTTTTCAAACAAGTCAGCTCTTTGTGTCAGGTGGCCAAAGTACTGGAGTTTCAGCTTCAACATCAGTCCTTCCAATGAACACTCAGGACTGATTTCCTTTAGGATGGACTGGTTGGATTTCCTTGCAGTCCAAGGGACTCTCAGGAGTCTTCTCCAACACCACAGATCTAAAGCAGCAATTCTTTGGCACTCTGCTTTCTATATAATCCAACTCTCACATCCATACATGACTACTGGAAAAACTGTAGGCTTGATGAGACGGACCTTCATTGGCAAAGTAATTGTCTCTGCTTTTAATATGTTGTTTAGGTTGTTTATAACTTTCCTGCCAAGGAGTAAACGTCTTTTAATTTCATGGCTGCAATCCCCATCTGCAGTGATTTTGGAGCCCAAAAAAATAAAGTCTGACACTATTTACCCATCTATTTGCCATGAAGTGATGGGACTGGATGCCATGATCTTAGTTTTTTGAATGTTGAGTTTTAAGCCAACTTTTTCACTCTCTTCTCTTTCACTTTCATCAAGAGGCTCTTCACTTTCTGCCATAAGGGTGATGTCATCTGCATATCTGAGGTTATTTACCTTACTTCCAGCTATAAGCTTCTCGAAAGCAGTAAAATTAAGCAAATATTTATTTAGTGCCTACTTTGTGCAAGAAGTAAAAAGTCTACGTAGAGGATATACAGAGTAAAAAGGTAATTTCTGTCTAAGGTGCACTTTCTTGGGTAAACTCGTTATGTAAGTGTCATAAAGAACATTTTTTTAGGGACGAGAAAAAAAAACAAAACTAGCTATAATTCAAGTGAGATAAGAAAGTACAGAAGAACCAAAGTCTCTGGTTTTTATAGGAGAACTCTGGTTCTGCCTTATCCGCCTTCTAGTCCCCAGGGAACTCACAATAGTCACTTAATAAACAGCAGCTCACTTACTGACAGTGAACAGAGGGCTCAGATAACAAGCCATCTAAGTAAACACCACGCTGCTGCAATCCTATTAGGAATCTCCCCAGGGAAATTCTGGCAGCATCCTTTTTCTGTCGGAACACCTCTTACTTTTTAAAGTGCTCTGTTCAGTTTCAGGGCTTTATCAGAGAAGTATTTCACCATGTTCCCGCCTCCTTCCCTGTCATGCCCTGCCAGCCCCTGGACTAGCTGGGCTAGCCACAGGGCTTCTAATCCTTCTTTCATCTGATAATGGACCTTGAAAAAATGTGGTGTCGCCCTTCCTAGCCCCCCCCCCAACCTCGGGGTTAACATTGGTCAGCTGTTCCCCACCTGAAGTGATTGTCACTGTGGTCCCTGAGGCTTGCCCATGTGGGCGCAAGCCTTTGGGTGGCTGAGGGTTTTACTGTTTGTGACCCCATGGACTGTGGCCCACCAGGCTCCTCTGTCCATGGAATTTTCTGTGGCAAGAATACTGGAGTGAGTTGCCATTCGCTTCTCCAGGGGATCTTCCCAATCCAGGGATCGAACCCCAGGGTCCTGAACTGCAGACAGATTCTTTACTGCTGAGCCACAGGATAGCCCAGTTCATGCAGGCAGAATGTGAAGCCCGGGTGATGAAGCAGGTCCTTCCCCTCTGTCTCCCTTAGTTTCCTTGTCTGTAAAGGTCCCTTCTAGCCCCAATATTCGGTGGTTCTCCGGGGCTTAGTCTCTCCCTCAGGTCCCCGCTGAAATAGCACTTTCTCAGAGAGGTCTTCCTGACAACCCAGCCACCTCTGCTCCCTCCGGCCTTCCCCTCCCTGTGGCCTCCCCTCCAGCCTCTTCACTCTCATTTGCATCTCAGTTCTCCTGCTAGGGGAATCTTTATTTGGAGCCTCTCTTAAATCCAACAAAGTGTAAGCTTTGCAAGCATGAGAACCTCACGCAAGCATCTTGTTCACTGCGACATTTCCAGACCTCAAGGAGTGCCTAGCACAGCGTAAGTGCCCAATAACTGTTGAATCAGGCAGTGAGCTCTGCAGTTCCACCTTGCTTGCTCTCCTAAAAAGGTTTCTGTTGTCACTGCCTTGTGGATGAATAACACTTTTTATTACATCTCTAGAAGCTCGGGTATAAAAGATTTCTTTGATCATAACCTGTGGAAGATGCAGCCCATGTGTTCAGCAGACAGAGCTGGCAGAATTGCCAAAGCAAGTCTTAAAACCAGGTTTGTCCTGAGAACAGGAATATCTCTGAACTCGGATAATTGAAGTACCTGGTTTTGTTAGTATGATGAGTAGAACTAAAAACACCTTTTAGATTTTGAAGTTCTTTTGAGGAGGTAGTATATCTGCTCCGAGAGAGATGGAAGGACGGAAAGTTTCAAGATTGTGGCTGATGCATGAGTGAGGGATTGATGGATTCTTAGAATCCTGCTACAGGGTTTTGCTTTCATCATTTGGTTTTTATCCTTGCTGTCACTAACACACAAAGCCAGTAACAAGGGGCTTCCCTTGTGGTCTAGTGGTTAAGAATCTGCTTGTCAATGCAGGGGACATGGGTTCGATTCCTGGTTGGGGAAGATCCCATGCCTGGTAGAACAACTCAGCCTGCAGACCGCAACTACAGAGCCTGCTCGCCCTAGGGCCTGTGTTCCGCAACAAGGGAAGCAACCCCAAAGAGAAGCCCCTGCTCCACAACAAGAGTGGCCCCCGCTCGCCACAACTAAAGGAAGCCTGGGGGAAGCAACGGAGACCCAGCACAGACCAAACAAATAGTGACGATCTCAGTTCAGATGTAATCCTTCTTAAACTTGGCCCGTTGGTCAATCAGTACTTAGTGAATGCTTGATATGTGTATTACAGGATGTCTGAAAAGACGGCTGACTTTCCTCCCTCAGACTGGTACCCTCCAGGGCTCGGCATCTGTCCAGTGACCCGCTGGGGTCACACCGTTGCTATGTCCACGGCCTCTGCCTGCCTGTCCGTGGGCGCGCAGCCTGCCTGCCTCTTGCCCACACCTGTGGAGTCCACCTCATCTTGTCCCTCTGTCTTGGAATCCCTCTACTGTTCTGGTGCTGTTTGCCAGAAAAGGGCCCGGGAGCGTCCGTTAGGTGACACGTGGCAGACGTGGGTTCATTAGAAAGTTCTCAGTTGTATTTTGTCTCTGCATTTGGACACAGCTCATGAAGAGGTCTGGTCATACATGCCAAATGGCAGTGTTTTCTTCTCAGATATTCTTCATAACTTCTCTATCTGTCTTCCGTGCTTTCCTGCTCACTTACTAAAAACAACTCCTTACCAGAACTTTTGACAAAGTAGTCAACCTCAAATATAGTTCAAAGAAACAACTACGGGTGTGTGTGTGTGTGTGTATGTGTGTCTGTGTGTGTCTGCCTGTGTGTTTGTGTGTCTGTGTGTGTGTCTGTCTGTGTGTGGGTGTCTGTCTGTGTGTTTGTCTGTGTGTCTGTGTGTGTGTGTCTGTGTGTGTCTGTGTGTCTGTGTGTCTCTGTGTGTCTGTGTCTGTGTGTCTGTGTGTTTGCCTGTGTGTGTCTGTGTGTGTGTCTGTGTCTGTGTCTGTGTGTGTGTGTCTCTGTGTGTGTGTGTCTGTATGTGTGTCTGTGTGTGTGTGTCTGTGTCTGTCTGTGTGTGTGTGTCTCTGTGTATGTGTGTCTGTATGTGTGTCTGTGTCTGTGTGTGTCTGTGTGTGTGTCTGTGTGTCTGTATGTGTGTGTGTGTGTATGTCTGTGTGTGTATGTGTCTGTGTGTGTCTGTGTGTGTGTGTGTGTCTGTGTGTGTGTGTGTCTGTGTGTGTCTGTGTGTGTGTGTGTCTTGCCTCTCCCCAGAATGTCTTACCACCTTTTCCCAACCTGACAACTGAAATCAATGCACACATCTTGCTGCTTCCCACCCCGGCCTGTGTATATTTATGTTTCTCCTTTTTCTAATACTTTATCCAGTATAAAAATTAACTCTTAAAAACTGTATCTAAGACAGCCAACACCTCAAAAATTATTTGATGCCAGCTTGAAATTCTGCTTGACTAATCTCCCTTCTCTCTGATTTCTTTCATCTCTCCATTACTTATGTTTTGTCCTTTTCTTGTATCTGGGTTCCTATAATCAAGGTGTTATCTTTGATTCCTCACTCCCTGCCTCCAGCTCACCTGCACATTCTGCTGACCCTGCCTATTAAACATATCCTGAATCTCCCCACTCCTTTCCGCCTCTGCCATGAGGTTTAAGCCATCAGCATGTCTACCGTGAACAACTGTAGTAGCTTTCCCTTCACCGTTCTTTTTGCTTTTACAGAGATGAGTTTGGTTTTTGCTTTAACGACGATCCCTTTCCCCAAATCCATCTTCTATGCAGTAGACAGTTTTCCTAAAACCATGAACGCAGACCATGGTTCCTGGCCTGCTTAAAGGGCTTTCCATCATACTTGGGATAGGATCCTAACTTATTCGTATGGTTTGCAAGACTGTGTGTGGTGTCCCCTTTGCCTTCACTTCCCCTTCACCCACTCTGTTCTGCATGGACATCTTTTCCTCTCGGTGGTACCCCACACCTGTGCCACCTTAGGGCCTTTGCAGCTGCTGTTTCTGAGCCAGGAATGCTCTTTCCCCTGACATTTGTTTTACTGGCTTCCTTTCCTTTACATCTCAGAATAAATGCCATTTCCTCCAAGAAATCTTCTCTAAATATACTATCTAGAGGACTTCCCTGGTGGTCCAGTGGTTAAGACTCTGCGCTTCCAATGCAGGGGGCACGGGTTTGATCACTGGTCAGAGAAGATTTCACATACCACATGGTGCAGCCAGAAAAATAATAAAATATGTAAAAAAATGTACATCTAGAGTAGGCATCACCACACTCTCTTTCCCACAGGCCTCTTAATTCTCTGCATGGCAATGAAAGCCAGCCAATAGTGTTTTCTTATTTATGCATCTGGATATTGCTGTCAGCCACACAAGAACATAGATTCACAAGGTCACCCCTGTCCTCAGAAGAGCGCCAGGCATGCAGCAAGTACTCATTGCATAGGTGTTAAGGAACAAGATAGTGAATGAGTGATATGGACGTGACTGGACTCTGGTGTCTGGGTATGTAACTTTTGTCTTCATAAGTAGATTATATATTCCTAGGATATTTCTTTTGGATCCTCATATTATTAACCTGGTGGCTCAGACAGTAAAGAATCTGCCTGCAATGCAGAAGACTTGGGTTCGTTCCCCGGATCAGGAAGATCCTCTGGAGAAGGGAGTGGCTATCCACTCAGTGTTCTGGCCTGGGAAATCCCATGGACAGAGGAGCCTGGTGGGCTACAGGCCATGGGGTCCCAAAGAACTGGACTTGGCTGAGCCACTAACAGTTTGACTCTGACATTACCCAGTTTGGTTTGGAATATGGAGTCAGAATTTAGAAAATTCTTGTTCTTTTGAGTTTTAGCTCCTTTGACCACATTTTGTTTTTGGTATCCTAAGAAATCTATGGAGTATCTTCCTGAAAAGTTCCTTTCCTGGAGCTTTTATAGGAATTTATTTTACAGGCTGAAATAACTGTAAAAGTATCAAATTTGTAACTGGTATACTATAGTCCCAACCTCCAGTAAGTCTACAGCAACCCACCTCTAGTGTGTTAATGATCATTTCCAGGAAAGGAGAATTGGGTTGACTTGCCAGTAGACTTTCACACTGATATTCTTCTGTGCTATTACTGTGCTTGTGGAGACCCTTTCTCAAGGTTCACCTACAGCAGTAACCATTCAGTTCATTAAGTGCATGGCCATGTTTCCATGAAAGTAGGCTGGTTTTCCTTCACTCTGTCTGTAGCCTGTTCTTTCTTGTCTGAGAATTAGACCCAGAGGAACCCAAGCTGCAGTGTGTCCTGGCGGAGCCTCGCTTCTGCGCTGAGCTGCCGGCTTCTGTGAGAGATTGGATGCGCTCACCCTAGATGGACCCACAGCCGCAGGGAACCTTGAGAACAAGCCTCCATCATGGATGGTTCTCCTGCCCACAGCAGATGTGTCTTAACGCTCAGTCTGTGGTTTTTCCCCTGAACCATGCTTCCTGACCTTGGGGATGGCAGGGGACAGAGATTTTGTGTGGAAAAGAGAATAGTGATTTTTGAAAAAGTATCCTGTCTTGAAGAAATACTTGTCCTTGCCTCTGGGGTCTTTCTCCATGGTCTCAGGCACATGAGGTGACATTTTAAGGACCCTCTTCAGAACTCATCCCAGGAATTTCAGTAATTGAACCATGTTTTATAGTCTTTTATAGTCTTTTAGCTAAGTTTTCACACTCTTTAGAAAGGTGCGTTTTGCTTTTACAGATCTTTGCCATTAGTTTCCTATTGATCTCTCTTCACCTCTGCATAAGAATATTTTCTTCCTCACTTCTTGCTAGACTGTAAATACTTCAAGAAGAGAAAGTCTTGCACAAGTGGCATGTCATTCAGCATCCAGCGCATACAGGGGCTCAGCTGACATTTGTTTAACTCTTCCTGATGCAGTTCTTTATCACATCAACTCCCTGCCCTCCCTACCTCCATCTCCCTTTCCTGAGTCTAGTTCATTCTTCTCCTCTTACCTCCACTCTGAGGCCTATTCTGTCCTCACCAGTTCTTGGGGATTTTTCACTCCAGCTCTGATAAGCACTTGTTTATAATTTCAGCCACACTTTCCTCTTGGTAGGTGTTCACTTACTCTTATGCATAATTAACATCAGCTCAACTCAGTGGTAAACAGTGGACCGGTATGGGTGGGTAGTCAAGGTCACTATACTTTCAGTGTATTTTTGGCATGTTTCACACAGCAGGGACTCTGCTGACCATGACAGTTCATATCCCATCTTCAAGGGATATGAGATGCTGCTGGGTGCTCTTGGCACATTGCCATGTTCCATTAGCTGAATTTCTGTGGGATGGCGTGTGCCGTTTATGAACAACTTTGGGGAACATTGCACGGGAAGTCATTTCCATTTTGTTGCAGATCAACAGGAAATAAGGCTTAGCTGCCAAACTAAAGTAAGAAAAGCAACCGAGCACATTATTCCTCCCTTAGGAGCTTTCATTACTCCAGGAATCATTAGTTTCTAAGACAGTGAAAATGAGCCCAGCTCTCACAACTGTCACTACAGAGGGATTTCTGATTGGAGGAGGATATTTAGAATCTTGTTTCAGTTTTACTTTGCGTTATCTTCTAAATTGCTTTTAAATTTATCATACCTTTGAATCCCCTATCAGATGCATTTTAGGAGATTTACTCCTTCCTTTGGTAAAATGAATCTGGCTTCTTAAATCAAAGACTACCCTCTATCTGTAGTACATTTGTTTTGGCCATTTCTATTGTTCATTATTCTATTGGCATTAATGGTGCTGGAATACAAGGTTACTTCATTTTAAAACCTGATCCTCTTTCAAGCTATTCTTATTATGTAGGCTTGGCTATCTTTTAAAATTAAAGTGCCCCAGCCTTGGCCCTGCTATGAACTGCATACCATGAAGATCAGAGGGGAGGGGATGACAGAATGGAAACTTTATTCAGATCTTTGGCATGTTTTAATTTTACATTGCTTTTTCATACTAATTTAATTTCCTTCCAGAATGAAAGTTGGCAGTCATTTAGAGAATGGGTAGAGGAGGTTGGAATCATTGCCATTGAAATGCCTGTGAAGGTCCCTAATCCATAGATTATTGACATAATGAACTCTAAAACCCTTAATAATCATTCCACTCTGTAATGACAGCCTGCATTTAGAGAGCTTTAGCCTATGAATTCTGTGCCCAAGCCCGGCGCTGCTCTATAGAGCCATAGGAGTTAGAAATATTGCAGCTGCATTTGAAGTTATCAGGGAACAAGAGCTTACCCAGCCAGGGCAGAGGACCACTCAGTGCTGACCGGGAGCCCTGGACTTCTACTTGCTTCTTTCACCCTTATCCAATATGGAAACATACCAAACCACAATATGCTCTGTTTCCCTCAAATTTTCAACCGTAGCAGAGGCTATCTATATTTATAGGGACAACCAATTAATTTCAGTTAATATTCTCATTGTTTACAAAAGACAGGAGAACAAAACAGCTCCTGGGAATTTAGGTTCCACCCCCTTTTTTTTTCTACCTTGAGGGAATCTGTAGATCCAGGATGGGCATTTTACTTTGTCAAAGTGCAAAGACAGAGCACCCCCCGGCACCCCCCCACCCCCGCCACAACCCACCCCTCCTTGCTTACAGAACAGATCCTGGCAGACATGGGGGGCCATTCCCCTGACCAAAGCTACACTTTTTTCTTTACAGCTAGATCAGATGCTTCAGATTTATTATCAGATGTGGCATGGATGATTCAAACAAAAACAAATGCCCTTGAGTTTAAAAATAGAAGTTAAAAGACTAAATGTTTGCACTTAAAAAGGAAAAGAAAATAACAGAAATCTCTGCGGCAGACCTTTCCTTAAAATTATCCTCACTAAATTATAATCATGCACTTTCCAGTCTCTGTAATTAAACATTAGATTTTATTTATTCCAGATGCGTTTGTCTCAAGTAAATTCAGAATGCCCATCCTTCTTTTTAGTCATTGTAAATTTATTTCATGTTTGTGGCAGACACATGGTTGGGCACATTGGATAGTTTTTAAGTGAATCTTAATGACTCAATGAATTTTCTAATTGTGTACTATGTGTGGCCTATTTATCCTGATGAATCTGATCTTATTAAGTTTTATACCCTGTAATGTCTATAAAAGCTTGATGACATTTTTTACAAATATGTTCACATATTCTACGGGAATTTGCAGGACCTTGGTTAATGTGAAGGTGATGGAGAAATTTGCTTTGATCATGTTTCTCCTAGGCAGGTAGAACTGTCACTGCTGTCTAGAGGAATCCACAAAATGAGAAAAGGTCACGATGCCTTAATTTATATGACATCTTCTATTCGGAAAGCCTTGGACAGTTCCATGAAAACCTGAAAGAACTTTTATTTACCAGACTTGCAAATTTATTACATTAGTAAGATAATGTGACTAAACAGCAGTCTATAAATATTAAAGGCAAGCTTTTTAGTGGTTTGAAATATCGCTCTACTCCTAAGACAAGATTCTCAATTAGGATTTGTGGTTAAATGCATTTAATACATATTTCAAAGAAGTAAAAATAATTAACCAGATTTATTTACTTATTATCCTTGCTTACACCATTTCCAATAATACATTTTTATTTTCACTAAGTGAATCAGTGGTTAACCAAGTTGACTATGTAATTGGAGATAAATTTTGCAAAATGACAGTGGGGGAGCTGCTACTGACTCTGGGGAACATTTGATTTGCTTTTAGGCCTATTGTGGTTTTTTTGTGGTGACCAGGGTCATCCTGGGTTTTTAGTCAGTGCATTGATAAATTGTTCAAGGTCCCTTTAATTTTTTTTCTTGCTTACCATATGACCATTTTACAGTTTTCAAGGTGTGTGGGAAAAGGATATGCCAGGTCAATTTGACTATTTCCTTTAACTATACTGAAAGCCCCATAGAATAAAAAGTTCAAGTTAATGCAAAAAATAAAGTCTTAGAATTATTTGTGTCTTCAGTTACTCGGCAGCTGCTCCACTCCCTACCTCTTTTAGAATAACACAAATGCTTCCTATCTCCTCACTGGCATTTTCTTTAAAACTAGTCCTCAGTTCATCTGCTGTGGTCCACTCTCCACTTTCCCTCTCTAGGGCCGGCAACAGAGAGCCCAGCAGAGAAGGTGGAAGGGCAAGTGGGAGAAGCAGCTCCAGTCATCACGTCCTCAGGCATTTCAAGGCAGTCCCTCTCCATCTTCCTAGAGTGGTAGTGCTCACTCACGTTCCAGAGAGGGGGCAGCAAATATAGAAATAAAGTGGTGTATGTAAAAGGTGCTTCTTTTAGAACCTCTGCTCGTTTCCTCTAACAGCAACTTTGACGGTAAAGAACCCATGTGTCAATGCAGGAGAGGGAGAGGTAAGAGACGCAGCTTGATCCCTGGGTCAGGAAGATCCCCTGGAGGAGGGCATGGCAACCCACTCCAGTATTCTTGCCTGGACAATCCCATGGACAGAGGCGCCTGGAGGGCTGTGGTCCATAGGATCGCAAAGAGTTGGACATGACTGAAGTGACCTAGCACGCACGCGTGCTCACACACACGCACCCACACACACAGCACAACATCAACTAATGGGATTCATATAATGTGTCTGAGTTGTTTACCTTAAATCTGTGTGTGTGTGTGTATCCTATAAACTAATAACATTTAAAGTTATTTACTTTTCAGTGTCCAAACCTGTCTCTACTTTCTATGTATTTCTAAGTACAGAATACAGAATACATCTCATTGAACAATTATATTTCAAAAATAATTTCTTCTTTGACTGTAGAATGCATTGGCACTCCAAAGGATAAAACTGTTTCTCATCTCCAATAATCTAAATTACAGTAATCTAGGTTAGAGGTTGAGGTATATAAAATCATTTTTCTTTTTTCACCTCAGCCTAGGTAAGATAGGAAGGAGTGTGCCAAATATGGAGAAAGGCTCTGACCAAACGAACAATCTCAGAATTTTGGATTATCATCCATGTATCTGATTCATCAGAACTTTACAACTGAAACAGTTGAAGTTAATCTTTTCAGTTTAATAGGATAATACCACTTAGTTTTTCTGGGCTGAGAATCATTGTGCAACCAAGTTGATCAATCTGTCTAGCAAAAAAAAAAAAAAAAAAAAAACCATCTTAGCAACATTCTACTTCTGTTGGAACTAGACCTTGGATTGTAGAAACACAGCAAGATTTCTTGATGTGCAGACACATTTCCTAGATTAACCACCAGATACCCATTACAGAAGTAGTAATTCTGAAAGAGAAATTCTGAGAAATATTATTTACATTAAACTTTAAACCTTGATGAGCTCTAGGTACCTAGAAGGAACAAAAAGAAATGAAAGGAAAAGTTATGCCATTAGAGGGCACTTTTGTAATCTTAGAAGAAAAGTCTGTTATAGACTGGCTTACCCATGGCTTATTCTTAAGAATGTATTTTCCCTTGCTTATTTAAAGTGACTAATTCTTAAGTCAAATGTTTAAGAACTTTTTTTGTAGAGAAAAAAATTCTATAAAATTTCATCCTTTAAACAATACTTACGTAAAGCTTTAAACTTGAATCAGTGAATATAAATTGTAAAAATATGCAAAATATGTCTGCATAATAGTTTTTTGGTTAACTATATTCAATGCTTCTTTTAAATACATCTTGTTAGAAAAATTCTGCCCATAACCTGATCAAATTGAACAAATTCTTAGGTTTCCCTAATAATTGAGTATGTTTTTTTCCCCAGCAGGAGACAAATGTTATTAGATAACATTCTGAAAACAATAATCCTATAGATATAAGTTCCTGTGTTTGGAGGCTCATTCTGACTTTTTTCCAGTTGTGTTGAAAAATGATTGACAATACATCACTGTATAAGTTTAAGGCATACAGCATGATGGTTTGATTTACATGCATTCTGAAATGATGACCACAATAGGTTCAGTTAACACCCATCTTCTCCTGTAAATACAAGAAAAATAAAAGGAGGCATGCTAATTTTAAACACTTTTCTGAAAAGTGTCTGTTTTGCCCATAACTGATACACCAATTAAAATGGTTAAAACTGTTTCAGAAACAGAAAGCGTGGCCTGATAAAATTGAAGCTGTGGAAATATGATTTTGTATAAAGAAAGCAAAAGGTGAGGTTTAGTCTGTTCTCTGCTGCTGATTGTCTAAATAAAAATGTCCACCGGAGCCAGTGAAGCCAACAAGCCAGTAAAGCAACTTAACAAGTAAAAGCTTGCTGTTGAGAACTGTAAAGCATTTGAGAGTTTACCCTCCTTGCAAGCTATCAAGTTAGCCTGTCAGAGTTTCCTGGATGCGAGGTGGCATGAGACTCAGTGACAAAGGACTTTATTACTCAGAGCAATAGCAGGAGCCACAGATCCACAGCAGTATCATTTTCTGCCCCTCGCTCCCTGACCCCCGCATCTCACAGGATGATGCAGAGGGGACCTGTGGCACCAGTGCATACAGTGGGGATTGTTACAAGAGAGCAGCCCTGAGCTTAGGGAACTCGGGTTTTCATGATGGGTTGTAATCACGCCTGCTCTTTGCTCCAGAAGCATTATCTTCAAGGCTATGAGCTACACAAACATCCTTGAAATGATGGTAATCTGGAACAAAGGCAGTCAGTTCTTCTGCTTCCCACCTATGCACAGACAAGTACAGAGTCCCATGGAGAACTGTCTTTATCACTTACTCTGCATAAGCCTATCATCTGAAGTTGTTCACTTTACCTAACATTACATCGCTAAGTAGCTGATGCTGAGGAATGTATAGTAATCATATTTATCATACTTTTAAAGTCACTCCTGAGACTTTATATTCCTCATATCGTGTTGTAATCACTATGTGATCGTACTCGTCCAAGCCTTTGATTATTTTTGAGGAGAGCTAAGTAATATTGCCTACACCATAGGGATATTGCTAACATTATATGAGATAATATATATAAAGCACTTAGAGGATGCCTGGCATGCATCACATACACAATAAAATTTATTAATATTGTTCTTATTAATTTAAAATTCATCTCTTACAATTAGCTGGTTTAATAAGAGAAAGTTCCTCCCATGGGCACCTGAGGATGCTGGAAAAATTCCCGCCAGTCATAACTAGCTAGCCCTCTAACCTTGGGGCTGACCTAAATATCCCAGATATCCTGGGGCATTGGGCAGCTTGTGCTGTTCAGTTGTGTGTAGTTGACAGCTTTCAGGGCAAATACAGGGCTAATGAGGTAAGGCTGCCCTTGAGTGGTTCTAGGGCAAACACGCCTGAGTATCTCACACACAAGTGCTTCCCTGGCATGTTGGCTCTAAGTTCCTAATAAATATGGAAAGTCAAACTCTAACCATTTCTAAAGAGATGTATTTTGTTTCTGGACTCCTCTGCTAAAGTTTCAGAGATTCCACTGCCAACTAAGCTGAATATGTTTAATTATGTTGAAATAATGAGTATTTCTTTACAGGGTTGTGTGCTAAGTCACTTCAGTCGTGTCCGACTCTGCAATCTTGTGCACCATATCCCACCAGGCTCCTCTGTCCCTGGGATTCTCCAGGCAAGAATACTGCAGTGGGTTGCCAGGCCCTCCTCCAGGGGATCATGCTGACCCAGGGATCGAACCCAGGTCTCTTATGTCTTCTGCATTGGCAGGCGGATTATTTATCAGGTTCTTTATCTTTGCCACCTCTTTTACAGGAGCAGCGTATCAAATTCCATTTGGATTTTATATTTCTGTTAGCTACAGGACAAAGGGCATCGGAATGGGAGGGATTAGGTGTCACGAGTGGAGGTTCCATTCAGTTTTCTCCACCATGTCCCTACTTATTTGGAATAGGTTCACTGAGTTTTGATTTTGATCCGCCAAGCCATCTTTCATAGATATAACGTTTGTCTAAGTAAGTCATGTGAGCTCCCATTAACACCCCCAGCCCCACTTGGGCTCCCCTCCTTGACAATCAACTGGGTATCTGAGGGACAGATTATTTAATGAAACTTAAAGAGCCCTGGTTTTATTCCTAAAGTGAAAGTGAAAAGTGAAAGTGAAGTCACTCAGTTGTGTCCGACTCTTTGTGACCCATGGACTGTAGTTGGCCAGGCTCCTCTGTCCATGGGATTTTCCAGGCAAGAACACTGGAGTGGGTTGCCACCTCCTTCTCCAGAGGATCTTCCTGACCCAGGAATTAAACCCAGGTCTCCCACATTACAGGCAGACTCTTTACCGTCTGAGCCACCAGGGAATCTGCTAGCTCTTTGGGAAGAGGATTTTAGTGTTCAGTCATTGTTCATTTCCAGATTTTAGAAAAACCTTCCATCCAAACCATTCATAAAATTGAGGTTCAGAATGTGAATTGAATTGCTTAAGATAACACTTCTAGTTAGGAGCTGAAACTAAAAAGCCAACTTTCTTAACATTTGGTCATTCAATGGCATTGAATTTTCATTCAATCTCAATACAATTGAGAAATAAGGATGGGAAATACGAACCTCTATTTCTTGAGTGAGATTATAGAGGATAAATGTTTGGGCTTTGCAGTCAGATTCTCCTGGGTTTATATCCTTTCTCTGCTTATGTTAAAGGAGGCTTATTCTTATGTAAGAATAGTACATACTTCATAAGGTTCCTGTGAAGATTCAATGCAATAATGCAGTTAATGAACTTAGCACTGTGTTTTGCGCATGCATGTGGGTATGCTCAGTTGCTGTCATATCTGATCAACTCTCTGTGACCCCATGAACTGCAGCCTGCGAGGCTCCTCTGTCCATAGGATTTTCCAGGCAAGAATATTGGAGTGGTTTGCCATTTCCTTCTCCAGGGGATCTCCCCAACCCAGGGATCAAACCCACATCTTCTGCATTGCAGGCGGATTCTTTACCTCTGAGCCACTGGGGATGCCTGCATATTTTGCACACAGTAATTCTTAAATACTGCAGATATTTTATATGGAAAATTGCAGAGCAATGATAGATAACAGCTTTTGAAAAAGCAAGTTAAATGAACTTTCTGAGCAAGCAAGCTCACTGGGAAAAATTACTTCTCAAACTCTAATTAAAAAAAAGAAAAGCATATGCCCTTCAAAAAATATGTTCAGTTGTAGGAATATATTTTTGGTAGCACTCAAAGAAGGATAAAATTAAAGTCAAGTGATGGTTTAAGTAGAAGTGACCTCATAGCTATAGCAATGGCCTTTTAGAAACAAAACTGGCATTCAAATCATCTCAAATTATTGCAAATATTTGCATTTGACTCTTGTACTATTTAAAGTGCTTCAATGTAAAAACAATGTATTTCCCTAATGCTTGAATTCGCTGATGTATGTTGTCAAAGAGATAAGGGAAAACAGCTCCTTTCAGAGGTTTTTTCTGAGGAAAACTGGCACCAGATCCTCAAAGGAAGCAAAGCCTTTCACAAGCAGTCGATGTGAAAAGAAATTCACCTACCTGAAGCTTCCTGTTGGGAGGACACATGCAGAAGATGATGTCCTTGAAAACATCCTTCCAGCAAGGTGCCCTAGAGGGTGATCCGTGACTGTTTATGCTTTTTAATGAAAAGTCAGTGATTAATGCCAAAATGTAACTCAATGAAAACACTAGACTAGGGTGGTAAATACATAACTCTGCTGGAGATTAAGGCAAGTGACCTAACTATAGAACTTCCCAATGGTCTTTCTTGATTTGAAGTGGGAATCCATGCCTGCTTTTTAATATGGTGAAGGTTTATATATAAATGTTGTGTTTAAGAGTCTGATAAATCTGTAATACTAGACACTGGCAAATAGCTCCCCTTGTGATTTTGGACAAATTGTTTCACCTATAGGAAAATTAAACTTATTTTAAAATCTCTGATTTATGAAAATTCGGTTTGTGGGCTAAGAATATTTCTATATATGTAGGATTCTTAGTCAAATTTTAAGGGAGAATAGAAATAACCGTGCAGTGGTAATTTTCTGGTTCTCAATGGGTCTCTGTGATTTAAGTCAAGTTTCAAGCTTTGAGACAGTTGTATGGAGATATCTATAATGACCGCTTCTCCCATACTGAAGGGGGGATTTTCTGTCTCAATACCCAATGAAGTTAATGCACCAAGGGTTCTTTTGTTTCAAAATCTGTTTAGTATCTGAAATTCCGGTGAATTCATCATCAACTCGATGAAATACTTTGAAAAAAAAACGGCAAAGTTGCCCTCAAGCTCATGTGTATGTATCCAAAATACATAATACAGTTCTTTCTGTCGAAACCAAAATAGTGTTAACCATCAGAAAGTTTGCAAATTGCCCAAGTGTTTTGCCTGTAGAGTTAACATAAGCAATTATTTCTGTCGCCCCAGGATGGTGCCTCTGCGCTGGTGTATGCTGTGGCTGCTCTTACCACTCAGCTCAAGGACCCAGAAGTTGCCTACTCGAGATGAGGAGCTCTTTCAGATGCAAATTCGGGACAAGGCGTTTTTTCATGATTCGTCAGTAATTCCAGATGGAGCTGAAATTAGCAGTTATCTCTTTAGAGACACACCTAAAAGGTATCCTCCCTGCAATACTTCCTTTATCAATAAACTCATACAGGGTGTCTCTAAAATAGAAAGTAAACTTTTAGACTTACTTAATTTAGATGATTTGCAATCAAGCTCTGAATGAAAGTGAAAGTGTTAGTCGCTCAGTCGTGTCTGAGTCTGTCTGACCCCATGGACTGTAGCCTACCAGGCTCCTTTGTCCATGGAATTCTCCAGGCAAGAATCCCGGAGTAAGTTGCTGTTTCCTTCTCTAAGGAATCTGCCTGACCCAGGGATCAAACCTGGCTCTCCTGCATTGCAGGCAGATTCTTTACCATCTGAGGCAACAAGGAAGCCCAGTCTCTGAATAGCATTGTGTATTTTTCTCTAAGTAAGAAAAAAAAATGGTAGTGCCACTTCTGGTCACCAGATAGCTCTTTGATTCTCACTGATGGTGATCTTTGGAAAGAGCAGGTTTTCTTTTCTTCTGGGTGGTAGGAAATTTCTAAGTATGACTCTGGATGATAAATGAAATTATTTAATACATGTGATTCTTCAAGGGTTTGCATTGTCTTGTAAGGACATTTCTTTGATCTATATGATTGCGTTTTGAAAGCATCAAACCAAACAGTGATGAGAAGTGACTGCTCATTTATCTTCATGCCAACATCAACAAATTGAGTTCATATAATGCTTCTAAATATTTTGACCTTTAAAAATTACATATAGATCATACAAATAGATATATATATCATATAAACTACATATATTTAAAGTGATTTATTTTGCAGCGCCCAAACTCCTCTTTATCATATTTCAAAAACAATTTCTCCTTTTAACTTGGGCACCTTGGTATTCCAAAGGATAATACTATGTGTCATCATCAACAATTCATTTTCCAAAGATTGAGGTATAGCAGATCATTAAGTCTTTTTTCTCTTGTCACTTCAGTTTTGGTTGACACTAAGAATGGAAGGTGGTTCTCCCCTTCCACTGAGTGGCAAAGTCTTGTTGCCATCTGGACATGAGTCTGAATGAGAGTAAATAATAAGTTTACTTGTGACTGATGTGACCTGTTGTTTGGGTATCATTTCAGCACCACCTGAATGAAATTATTCATTTTAATGAAGGTAATAGATTAGGAAATGATTTGTCAGTAATACATAAAATAATTATGCTCTTTCAAGGACATTCATAAGAATAAATAAAGGCACAAAATGCAAGGATAATTACACTGAAGGAGCTTGATGTCTTACAGAGGTTTAGTCTGTGAAAACAGGGGAGAGCAGGGAAGGCAGTTTTAATAATTCAAATTAGTCTTAAATAATCAGCTGAATTCATGCCAAACCATTTTGCTTTTTATATCCTTTGTCTCTTGGAATTTTTGAGTGAATCCAAATTTTTCTTTAATAATTTCTTTGATTTCCCACATGGACTTGCACACTGCTTTGCAGCATTCTTGAAAAGACAGCATTCTTTATTATGTAATCATATCACTTAATCAAATAAACAGTTTATCCTTGATCTTCCAGTCTCTTAAAAATTAAATGAGTTTTGGTTTTAAGAGCTGTCTTAAAATTACATTTTTTCCTTTCAAGTAGCATGTTTTTATTATAAGACATTTCAGAAAAACACATGCTCCTTTCCACCCTGTTTTCAGACTTTTCATCTGTTCATTCTTTTGGTCTTTTCTTCCCCACAAATAATGATTGGGGACTTTGATATCTACATTTGGATGTAATGTTAACTTACACTAGTTAAGGAGTTGAAGCCACAGTCATTTCTAGAGCTAAAATATGTGACAGGAGATACACATAGGCATTGTTGATATTACAGCTAAAGATGAAACTCCAGATAAAGTTTGGCAGCAGAGAACAGCAAAAGAAAACAAATTCATTAATTATTCTTATGTTTATACAGAAATTCCAGAGTCTAAATGGTTCATGGAGTGTTTATCCCTCAGCTCCGGCATTATAATTTGGAGCATATTTATCACATTTCTGTCTCTCTCACTAGCCAGTGAATACCTGAAGCTCATAAATCATATCCTATAATCTCTGATTGCAGCTCCCTTCCACAAGGGTGCTGTGCATGGTAGACAATACATGTTTGTCAAATTGCTAAAGTTTATTCAGATTATCTTTTATCCCTAAATCATGAGTGTTTCCACATGAAGATGTTGACTTAGAGGGGCTCCCTGATGTTTTGTGTGTATAATGATTACCTTGTGGAATGCAGACATTGTTTCCTTTGTTATTGGTTGCTCATGGCCTGTATTCAGGTTACTAAGACACAGTTGCTTACTTTGGGAAACAAACTACTTTCTTGACTGAAATGAGAAGAAAAGATAATAAATGAACTTGCACATGGATTTCAGCACAGGTTAGCTCTGCTACCCATATAAAAACCAAAAACAAAAGCAGAAAATTTTGAATACCTTTTATATTACATGATGCTAAGGAAATTATTTTGTCTTACCTAATTCTTTGCAATGTAGATAGGTTCAGTTGTGTTTATGTGGTTAATATCACCTACGCAACTTGGCCAAAGGAACAAAACTCTACTGTCCAAATCTGACTGAGTTGAAAACTAAGCCATTTGACACACATCTTTATGGATGCTTAAGGTACATAAAATTTCCATACTGTGAACAATTCAATCACCTAAGTTATTTTGTCTGGATGATTGCCTATCTTTATTCTGAACAAGTCATTTTTACCTTTTAGGGGCTTCACTTTATTTGTCCTTCTACAGCCCTAACTCCACTCCCCAATTCCTAATTCATCTTTGAATAGGGGTGGGGGGGGGACATATATTTCCATTCAGATTTTGTATCTTCAGGTAGATTCTAAGCATAGGTATCCTCAGGCTAGAATAAAGTGGGTGTTATGATTCTTCTGTTCTATTTATTCATTTAGTAATTCATTCATTAAAAAGGTTTATCAAGACCTTCTGAATGCAGAAATCTGTGCTAAATGCTGGGAATAAAATGACATGGAAAATGAACCCTAAATGGGCCTTTGTTGGGAAAATGACATAAATCAAATAATAGTATAAATGTATATTTATACATTACACAAATTTAACAGGTGCCCCAAGTGAAAAGTATAGGACACTCAGAGTATGTGGGAGAACCTGAACCACACCCGTAAGAGAAAGCGAAGTGAAGAAGTGAGATAGAGTAAGGGCATGTACATTAACTATATTTCAATTTAAATTATTTATTTTTTCATATTTATTAGTAAGGACTAAAGAGTGTATTTCAGGCAGAGAAAACATCGCAGTGGCTCAGAGATGGGGTTGAGTCTGGAAAACAAAAGAAGCCCTCTGTGGTTCAAACACAGAGAACAACAGGGATGATGGCAGGATATTGACGCTGGCAGAGGTCCCGGCCCCGAGGGAT
Organism: Cervus canadensis; assembly: GCF_019320065.1. Lineage (NCBI taxonomy): Eukaryota > Metazoa > Chordata > Mammalia > Artiodactyla > Cervidae > Cervus > Cervus canadensis. The sequence goes on from NC_057404.1 coordinate 60,484,220, forward strand.
TTCCAGGCTCTCTGACCAGTTAAGCACTTTTTCCTGAAAGCAAAAAGCTAAAGCTATTCATTAATTAATTCAACAGATATTTATGAAGAATTATTTTGTTTCCTAAGTTTTGAACCAAATGCTCCGCCCTCTTGTAGTTTGCATTCTAGTCAGGAGAGGTGGAAAATAAAAAAAAATAAACAAAGGCATATGTAATACATCAGGTAGTGATACAAGTGCTTTGAAGAAAAATGAAGAGTAGAAGGCCTTCACAAGTAGGAAGGTGATATCTTCTATAAAGAGTCAGAGTAGGTCTATGGCGAGATGGTGCTTGAGAAGGGACCTGATGCAGTGGCTGAGCAAGTAAGGTCAACAGCTGGAGGATGAGCCTCTCAGGTGGCTGTTATTCAGCTGCTCAGAGGGGTCTTCCTTTTTGTGACCCCATGGACGCAGCACAGCAGGCTTCCCTGGCCCTCATTATCTCCCAGAGTTTGCGCAAACTCGTGTCCATCAAGTTGGTGATGCCATCCAACCATGTCAAGCTCTGTTGTCCCCATTGCCTCCTGCCCTCAATCTTTCCCAGCATCAGGGTCTTTTCCAGGGAGTCAGTTCTTCACATCAGGTGGCCAAAGTATTGGAGCTTCATCTTCAGCATTGGTCCGTCCAGTGAATATTCAGGGTTAGTTTCCTTTAGAATTGACTGTTTTGATCTCCTTTTAGTCCAAGGGACTCTCAAGAGTCTTCTCCAACACCACAGTTCAAAAGCAGCAATTCTTCAGCACTCAGCCTTCTTTATGGACCAACTCACACATTTCAGGTGGAGGAACAGCAAGTAAGAGGCCCTGAGGCAATAGTGTGCCATAAATACTCCAAAGAGAGCAAGGAGCTGAGTAAAGAAGGGAAAGGATGGAGGAGACAAGTTTAGAGGCTTGGTTGGGGACCCAGATCATGGCAAGTTCTGCGGCTTTTACTCTGAATTAAACAAGAAGCTCTTGGAGGGTTTGCAGCAAGTGTGTTCAGATTTAGGCTTATAAGAATATCGCCTTCTGAAAGGAGGTAAATAAACTAAGGAGGTCAAAGTAGAAATGAGACCATTCAGAAGGCTACTACAATGCTCAAGAAAGAAAAAATGATGACTTGGATCTGATGTTACCAGAGAAAGTGGAACAAGGTGAGGGAGTCGCTATGTTTTCAAGACAAAGCCAAGAAATGTCTGCTGATTCAGTGTATGTGTCATGGAAGAGAAAGAAAAAATGATGACTTGGATCTGATGTTAACAGAGAAAGTGGAGCAAGGTGATGGAGTCGCTATGTTTTCAAGACAAAGCCAAGAAATGTCTGCTGATTCAGTATATGTGGAGTGGAAGAGAAAGAAAATATCAAAACATCTAAAATGTTTGTCCTGAGCAACTGGAAGATTAGGGTTGTCATTTACTGAGAAGAGACAGACTGCAAGAGAGGCTGATTGGGGGAGAGAGTGAGAAATTTGAATTAGACACCCTAAGTTTGACATTTTCAGTAATATCTAAGTGAAAGTGGCAAGAAGATTTGGTGTGGTCGCTAAGTTGTGTCCTATTCTTTGCAACCTCATGGACTGTAACCCACCAGGCTCCTCTGTCCATGGACTTCTCCAGGCAAGGATACTGGAACAGGTTGCTATTTCCTTCTCCAGGGCATCTTCCTGACCCAGGGATAGAACTCCCGGTCTCCTGCGTTGCAGGTGGATTCTTTACCAGCTGAGCCACCAGGGAAACCCAGCAAGAAAATAGTTGTTTCTAAAACTTAGTTAGAATTCAGCTTCCCTAGTGGCTCAATGGCAAAGAACCTGCCTGCCAATGCAGGAGACAGGTGTTCGATCCCTGCTCCAGGAAGTTCCCACATGCCATGAGGCAACTAAGCTCATGTGTCAAGTACTGAGCCAGCGCTCTAGAGCCTGGGAGCTGCAACTGCTAAAGCCCAAGTGAGCTAAAGCTCAAGGCCATGCTCTGCAACAAGAGACTCGACCTCAGTGAGAAGCCTGTGCTCCGCAACAGAATGCGCTGCAACTAGACAAAGCCCACACACGGCAACAAAGACCCAGAGCAGCCATAAATGCATTAATTCAATGATATGGAAAAAAAGAATTCAGGCTGACCATTTAAATTAGGGAACCATTAACATACAAGAGGTTAAAGCTAGAGCCAGGGTGAGCTCACACAGGGCATGCGCATGGGTAGAACAGAGCGTTCTGGCACAGGGCCTTGGTTCACCAGGGGGGTTAGAGATCAGGGAGGGAAGAGGAACCGCAAAGGAGACTGACAGAGCAGATGGGCATCGGGGTCAGGTTGGGAGGCTGTTGGGGTGGATGTGGAGAGAATCTAAGGCAAGAGATACTGAGGAGGTACAATCTCTAGGAGGTAAAACTTATCTTTTGCCATGAAACCAGTGAGGAAACCACTGTTTCCTCCCTTGCAAGATTATAGGCTTTGAAAGATAAACATAATCATCTAAATTATTCAGAGTAAGAAGATATAGCATTGTTATACGTAGGCAATATTTTTTATTCTCCGTAAAAAGTTCTTTTGAGACCATTTTAAAAATCTAAGGAGAATGTGTAGAGCAGAATGCTTTAATCTTTTAAAATGTTTTAAAATCACTCAACTCTTATGACACGCTCAGTTATGTCCGACTCTTTGTGACCCCATGAACTGGATGGAGTCCCCAGGCTTCTCTTGTCCATGGGACTCTCCAGGCAAGAATAATGGAGTGGGTAGCATTCCCCTATCTCGAGAATCTTCCCAACCCAGAGATTATAACGCGGGTCTCCTGCACTGCAGGCAGATTCTTTACCATCTGAGTCACCAGGGAAGTCCAACTTTTAAAATCACTAAGTTATTTACATTAACAGAAAATCTTAGTGACAAAGAAATGTCTTTCCACTGACTTAACACAGTACTCTTTACCTTTTAAAAATATTTCTCAAATGGTGATTAGATACCTTTCTCCAAAAAGCTATGGAATAGTAAAGCTGTGAATAAAAGTCACTAATGTAAAAACCTGATGCGAAGAGCTGGCTTATTAGAAAAGACCTTAATGCTGGGAAAGATTGAGGGCAAAAGACAGGGGCGGCAGTGAAAGAGATGGTTAGATAGCATCACTGACTCAATGGACATGAATTTGAGCAAACTGCTGGAGAAGGTAAAGGACAGGGGAGCCTGGCATGCTGCAGTCCATGGGGTCACAAAGAGTCGGGCATGACTGACCGACTAAGCAACTGAACAACATCAACATTGCAAAAACATGAAGACAGTGTTATTTTTCTAGAGATCAACATGCATTCTAGAAGGACATTGCTGTAAAAATGATCTTTTGGAATAGTTAGTGCCTCAGAGTGCCCTTAGTATCTTATAAATTTATCACTACATTTACGGAAAATGCAGTACCTGTAGGGCAATGTCCCTGGAAATTCCTTTGTTGTGACTTACATTGCACTGGCAGGGCCTGGGCTAAGTAACACCCCCAAACTGGGTTAAGTGTTTATTCTTAACCCAAGTAACACCCAATCAACACATTTTGGTTCAACATCTACTTATTTCATACCATGTTGATGGTAAATCTGGTTGCAGAACTTTGGGCTATGGACTTCCACAGTTAATGCTGAAAGTATCATGATTTGTGTCAGATAGCCAGTTTGATTTTCTGTTAAATGAACACAAATTAAACCAAGTGATTTTTCCAGTAATCTTGGTTGTTCGGTGTGAGGATAGTTGTCCCTGTCTGAAGTGGTCCACTCTCGCATAGGTATTTCTTTGTGGTTGAAGAGGACAACACTCCGTTGTCCGTCACAGTGACGCCCTGCGATGCGCCTTTGGAGTGGAAGCTGAGCCTCCAGGAGCTGCCAGAGGAGGCAAGCGGAGAAGGCTCAGGTGAGTACCCGCCAGACCTGGTCCCAGACCTCGGGATGGATGGGTGGCTCAAAGACATGAGACACAAAGCCTTCTCTTCGTAAGACAGAACAGCATGGATTCATCGGAGACGTTGGGCATTGAGGAAGGAGATGTGGGAAATGGGGATGACATCAGATGACTGTGATTTGGTTAAAAAAAAAAATGGTGAAGAGAGACAGGTGTGGGGACTGAAGGAGCAGGGAAAGGCAAGAGGTTCAGGTTAGCTTCCCTGGCTGTGATTTGCAGTCCTGCCTGAACCTTGGAATCACCAGTGGGGCTTTAGATGCTGGATCCTGCCTCAGAGGTTGGGATTTAAATGCCTTGGTGTGTGATCTGGACATTGGTGTGTTAAAAGCCCCTGTAGGTGATTCTCATATGCAACCAGGATGAGAGTATCTGATTTCTGGGGAGTAAAGGATAGATAGGAAGAAAGAACAGAAGGGCATTTAGCACCGCCTCAAAGTCCAGGATGAAAAGAAAGTCAGAAGGAGGAGTAGGTTAGGCATTTAAGGAAGATTCAGATGATGGAAAGCAAATAACGAGTACAAAGAAATGCGTAGAGTCTGTCTGAGGCCCTGGGTTGATGCTGCCCACAGCATCACCACCCCCCCCCAACGCTTAAGGGGCAAAGGCATCCTAGCTTTAAGTAAGCCTTGAGATTGATGATGTGACAGGATGTTAGCAAGCTGGATATTTACAGTGATGGGGGAACTGTAATTAGGAAAATATTGAAAGAGCATATGGGGAGTGATGAGACAGGTAGAGAAAAGGAATAGTCATGTGACAACTGTGTTCATCACATGGTTTAGGGCCATGAAATTCAACACACCTCACTCAACCTGCAGTGCTCAGTTGGAAACCATCTACTTCACTCTGGCTATGCAGTCATTTTCTGGGTCCTCTATAACTTATGTGCACACTGATGTCTGTGTGATATCTGATATTAACAGTAGCAAAAATAAAGGAAAACATTTTAGTTTCAATGCTTTCCCTTCATTCCTCCTGGGCAAGTGTTCTACACATTGAAAATTATATCCTCTTACTGGTGCTTTATAACCTATATTCTAATGAGACTGTCCGGTCCTACAAACAAAAGTGAAATTAGTGAAATGGCTAGCCATCCAAGTGCAAACTGGTAGAATCTTTTTGGTAAGCAGATTGACAGTAGGGATTAGTCTCTAAGAGGTTTGCAGCCTCTGACCTAAAAATTCCACTAATTGGAGTCTATTCTGAAGAAATCATTTAAAATCAGAAAGCCTTACATATATAAGAGCATTATTATAATGCTCAAAAGTTAGCAACTATTATTTCTATTATATGATAATAAATGAGGGAAAAGGGAGGTTTCTCTAGATATGTGTATACATGATAATAAATGTTATAAAGTTACAGAGAAAAATAGAATAGTATCAATTGCATGAAGCATGTCGAAGAAAACCTGAGAGAAATCAAACTATTAATAAAGGACTGTTAATAAATAACTATTAATAAAGGATCATATATTAATGGGTAGTCTTTTTATCTTCTTGTATCTCCCAATTTTCTACAGGAACATGCATTCTTTTTATAATGGATAAAAACTAAATTGAATTGTTTTACAAACACCATTTAAGGTAGTGCGCATGTCCTGACGTGTAGACTGTGCCTCTTCTGTGTCTTTTAGGTGATCCAGAGCCTCTGGATCAGCAGAAGCAGCAGATCATTAATGAGGAAGGCACAGAGCTTTTCTCCTACAAAGGGAACGACGTGGAGTATTTCATATCTTCTAGTTCTCCATCTGGTTTATATCAGTTGGAGCTTCTTTCAACAGAGAAAGACACGCATTTCAAAGTGTACGCCACCACAACCCCGGAGTCTGACCAGCCCTACCCTGACCTGCCCTACGACCCGCGAGTTGATGTCACGTCCCTGGGACGCACCACTGTCACCTTGGCTTGGAAGCCGAGCCCCACCGCCTCTGTGCTGAAGCAGCCCGTCCAGTACTGCGTGGTCATCAGCAGAGAGCACAACTTTAAAAGTCTCTGCGCGGTGGAAGCCAGGCTGAGTGCGGACGACGCTTTCATGCTGGCCCCCAAGCCCGGCCTGGACTTCAGCCCTTTCGACTTCGCGCACTTCGGGTTTGCTGCGGAGAGCTCAGCGAAGCAGCGCAGCCTCCAGCCGAAGCCTTCCCCCAGGTTAGGGCGGCAGGCGCACTCGAGGCCCAGGGCGGACATCCAGAAGGTCTGCATAGGAAACAAGAACATCTTCACGGTCTCGGATCTGAAACCCGACACGCAGTACTACTTCGACGTCTTCGTGGCCAACAGCGAGAGCAACAGGAGCACCGCTTACCTGGGCACCTTTGCCAGGACCAAGGAGGAAGCCAGACAGAAGACGGTGGAGCTGAAGGACGGGAAAGTCACCGACGTGTTCGTTAAGAGGAAGGGGGCCAAGTTTCTACGGTTCGCCCCAGTCTCGTCTCACCAGAAGGTCACCTTCTTCGTTCACTCTTGTCTGGACGCCGTCCAAATCCAAGTGAGAAGAGATGGGAAGCTCCTTTTGTCCCAGAATGTGGAAGGCATCCGGCAGTTTCAGCTGAGAGGCAAACCAAAAGCCAAGTATCTCATCCGACTGAAGGGAAACAAGAAGGGTGCATCTATGCTGAAAATACTGGCTACCACCCGGCCCAGCAAGCAGTCGTTTCCCTCTCTTCCTGAGGACAGGCGCATCAAGGCTTTCGACAAGCTCCGCACCTGTACTTCAGTCACGGTGGCTTGGCTAGGCACCCAGGAAAGGAACAAGTTTTGCATCTACAAAAAGGAAGTGGATGATAATTACAATGAAGACCAGAAGAAAAGAGAGCAAAACCAATGCCTGGGCCCGGATACGAGGAAGAAATCAGAGAAGGTCCTCTGTAAATATTTCCACAGTCAGAACCTGCAAAAAGCCGTGACCACAGAAACAATTAAAGGCCTTCAGCCTGGAAAATCTTACCTGCTGGATGTTTATGTCACAGGACATGGAGGGCACTCGGTGAAGTATCAGAGTAAAGTCGTGAAAACCAGAAAGTTCTGTTAGTCACCTCGTATGGAGATGTATCACATAGAACTTCAGGAGAGACAGAGCCGCGTTAAGTAGAAACTGACTACTGCTCCCCCAGCTAAGAGAAGTTGTGACCTATACTTGTACTGTGGAAGGAAGGGTATCATTGGGTGTGTGTTGGAGTTTATGTAACTGATTGCTGGAGGAGACTTGTTCCAGTGTGCCCCAGTGGTACCGCGCGTGTGTCTGATGTCCGCTGATGTCAGAGAGAGAGGACGTCTTGAAGGAACTGCCATCCCTTGCTTTGACCACTGCATGAACTGCTTCTAAATTATTTTATTACCTAAAAATTTAAAATATGCCATTCATTGCACACAGCCACAAATGAAAATCATTCCTCTCAATAGATGCTAGGATATATATATATATATATATATATATATAAATTATTTTATAAAGTCTTGTTTTAAATGTCCGTGTTTCTATGATTGTAAACTATTAAATTCTTTTCCTGTTAAAGTACAGATCTAAGTATATTAAGTGGACAGCTCTTTAGTCAGTTATATTGTTATTGTAAATTCTTATCTGTTGAGTAAAATGTTTAAATACTATATGTATCTCATGTACAAAGTTGACATACATTATATTCATGTATATAAAATTAAAGATATTAGATTATATACTGATCATTTTCCTAAGTAGCAACCTTGGTGTATTCCATTTCTGTTCTGTCCCCAAAACTGTGCCTTTATGAAATTTGGCACCAGATTTGACCCTTTGCTAACAGAAGGCATGCTGCATCTCTCTAAAGTTATTGGGACACTAGAGAGTTACTGCAACTTGTATTTTGATTTTGAATAGGAGCTAGCTGTTGAGACTTGAAAGCACGCCAATAGACTTAAAAGGACAAGCCCCGAATACTATAGCTTAAGAAGTATTCCTTAATGACCTAAAATACATTACCTCTATTTTAAAAATAAGCATCTCTTTTAAGTACAAAAATTGGGATATGACAGAATTTTCCAACTGCTTGAATGCTAGCAAAATAACTGTTGTGATTTCTAGTGGAAGCAGTGGAGCAACCATCAGTTAGGACTGTAATGAGGAAACTGGAAGCAACTGTTTTGTAACATCAATGGTCTCATACTTTTAGCTTTGATAATTCATGAATCTTTAAGAAGTAATTCAGATATAAGGTAAAATGTAGGCAAATCATAATAGAAACCATTTATCAAAGTTCTGCACAAGGGGCAGTTTTAGATAGTTTCACTCTCCACAGATTCTACACATGAGGTGTCATGAGGATTCACAAGAGTCTGGGATTTAAGTCAAGTAGGCTATGTGGCTTCGAGTAAACCTGTTACTTCCCATTGTCCCTCTTTCCTATTTATAAAATTAGGTGTGGTAGATTTGGATAAGATGATGTTACAGGATACCTTCTATCATATGACACTGTCTTTTGTAGAATTCTGTGATTCTAAATTATAAAATGTGTCTGTAACTACAAGTGGGGCAGGTGTAATTCCTTAACCACAACCTTTCACCTACTTGCTGGACTACCTTTCACACGGTGGGCATGCCGGAGCAGCATCCCTATGGAGTATAGAATCACTATGGCTTGGGGAGTGAAAGTGGTGGTCTTTATGAAAAGACCTCATTAGTAGAAAACATCCCCCCTAAAAATGTGTCCTCTAATTCCTGAGTGTTAAGGTATCAAAACAAAATATATCTTATTTGTATGAAACAGTTTGATACCTGAAATAACTTTTAAAAAGGAAGAAAGAACACCTCCCCAATGGCTATGTAACTAACCAACTTGAAAGAACTTTAAAACTGACACTGTCTCAGAGATGTTCTATCCTAAGTTATAAATTCAGTACCTTTGGAAGGAGAATCAACTTTCTCATATTATTCACAAATATGTTAGTATAGAGCAATGTGCTAAATGGGACCACAGCAAATCAAAGAGTTATTGCAGCTTCTGAAGGTGATGGGCTTAACTCTCAGATATTGCTAAAGGCCTGGGAACCAGGCCAAGTCAATTTAACCGAGCCTTTACTTTTCAGCCAGCTGGAATGGTGGTTTCTATATAGTCTGGATATATCAGAAAATTCTTTCATGGTCCCAGTGAAATTTCCCTTTTAAAAATTATAGGAAAATGAAATACACATTGTGAAACTTCTATCACTCATAAAAGAAGAGAGAAACCTATTAAAAATAAAGCTCTCTTATTTCCTGATGTGTTTAGATTTTAAGAGCATTCAGGTGAACTGAGGACAAGAAAGGAAAATTTGTTCTTAATTAATAAAAGAACTAGAACATAGCTAATATGAAAACACCATCTTTTCTCCATTAAGCTCCAGAATAGTTATATTGAGAAGAGGGCATTTAGAATCCCAAGGACAGCTGTAATATCATGGAGGAGAAGGGATCTTTGAGGACATTTCATTCAAGTTCAGTATCTTTATTTTTTAGGTTCAAAAATAAATTGAAGACCAGAGAAATGAAAAGAAATTTCTCATAGTCAAAACAAGTAAGTAGTGAAATTGCTTTGACTCCAAAATGCTTACTAGAATGTAAATCACCAATTCTTGGGGGGGGGGGGTAATTTAAGGATCGTTTTCCAAAAGGAAATAAAAATTTTTTCGTATTTATGATTTCAAAGCAACTCGTTCTTACAGACCATTTCAAATTTCCTTAAGAATGTGTGTGTAACCTTAACTGACAACTTCAAACTTGTAAGGAAAAAAAAATACTATTATTTTTAAGACAGAAAGTATTCCAATCTAGATTTGCATGTGCACACAAACTGAGGCTGTAACATCATTAGTCAATTGTTTTAACCTAAAACTATTTAGAATCTATTTTTAAAAAGTATACAGTGGGTGATTTTCCTAGTTAAAATACTTTATAATCAATGTTTAGATTAATTTTTAAAACATGTATCAAAGGATTACTGCTGGAAAGGACATATGCATTGCTCATTTTAGTTACTAAGAATAAACTTGAAAAAGTTATGATTTTTATATCCTGAAAAGCCAAATGAAGAGTGACTTCAAATAAAAAATTACTCAGAGGAACTTTAGAGTTTGAAACCACTTTTAATGGTTCTGAATAGTTCATCTTCAATGAAAACACATACACAACACATACACACAAGTTTTGAATACAATTCAAGGAAATTGTTTGACCTGAAACAAATTGGGATCTCTTCCAACACTTTACTAACACCTCTTAGAGATCATCTAGTTCAACTCTCATTTTGCAGATGAGAGTGTTGAGGCCCAACCAAGACGAGACCCCAGACAGATCCCTGCCTTCTCCATTTAATGATCACCCAGTGCATTGTAAGCACGTCTTCACAAGGCATGCAACAGTTTACCCAGACTACACGCCTTTGCCTCTCTTCACTGACTGGCTTCAGAATAAAACTAGCATCTAACTTGAGGAGCAAGGCCATTTGGAGCATCTCCATACCCTTCCTTCCCCACTTAGAGTGCAATTGAGGTAAAGTCAGCTGGGAAGTCAATTTGGGTCCTCCCCCCAGGACCAAGCAAAGTGACCGTGGCCAGATTTCAGCTGTCCTTTGTTTGAAGTTGTTTGTGGGACCTGGGAGACATCAGGGCACACTCATCGTCGTGTTTCTCCCAGAGAGTTTTGGCCAGAAAAATATGCAGTGTCTTGGGATTTGGTATCTGTTATTGTTTTGAAGGTGGGAAATGGGAGAGATAAGAGCAGAGAGGAAATGGAGTGTGAAGGGAAGTATGTTGTTGTTTAGGTGCTAAGTCGTGGTTGACTTTTTTTGTGACTCATGGACTGTATGTAGCCAGCCAGGCTCCTCTGTCCATGGAATTTTCCAGGCAACAATATTGGAGTGGGTTGCCATGCCCTCCTCCAAAGGATCTTCCCAACCCAGGGATCAGACCACCTCTCCTGCATCTCCTGCATTAGCTGGTGGATTCTTTACCAGAGAGCCGCCAGAGAAGCCCTCCAGAAGAAAGTATAGTTTTTCTGTACTTTTCTTTCTCTAACTGGCCTGAGATATCAAGGAAAGTGAGAGAGCTAGCATAGCCTAATTTTATTAAGAATTTGGATTCTGTCCAACACAGAACCTGACACTACAAATTTTGACTTAGATCACCATCCACTCTATTAAAATCGTATCGCACTATTTGCTAGGAATGACTGATCATGTATCTGGGCAAGATGTCCTTCATTTCTATTTATTTGCATTCCTCTTCCTCCATCTTTGAGAACTAAGTTTAGTAATCAAAGTTTAGAGATGAAGTTACCTAGAATGACTTTTCATATCTACCCTGATACCTCTTTCAGATATTTTCTAATATTATTTTAAAGTATAAAAGAAATTGACTATCAATCACCATCATGGGAAAATAGTTGGTTCCAAGACTGAACAGTGCAAGGCCTTAATTACGTTTCTATATTGTCCTTATTCAAATACTAACGAAGATCGTGTGGCATCAAGTGTCAGAGGGGAGGAGAGTCGTACAAGGGGAGACACTTGAGTCCTTGGAAATAATTCCTTCGAAAGCAGAAACAAGAATGAATATGACTCCTCATCCCATTGCCCTACAGGAGAGAATTTTCAGAAAAATGTAAGGTTTTCTGGAAACTTTTAGAAACTTACAGGCTAGAAATTTTGAAGCAGAAATACATCAAGCAGCCTCCCAGCATATGGACATGTCCCGAGACTTCAGAATTTGAAATAATTTTATAAATTGAGACTAAGGTGTAAAACAGAGAAGTCACAGCATATGGGTTCTTGTTATGGGTGATGAGATCCAGATAGAACAGTTAAAAAAAATAAAAGCCATCTTACAACTATTAATAAGAGAAGCAATGAATGCATTGTTTTGTTTTTGAGTCCAGTATTATTGTCAGAAACTGGTGAGCTTTAGGAAGAAAAATGTTTCCAATCTCTCTCTTCTTGTATAAATACTGCCAAGATTAATAGCCAATCAAATGACCATAGTTTGGAAAGGAGCAAATGTTCATTTCTTGTCCATAGTTAGCCCTTGAGGTAACCTTCCTACGTTGCATAAATACAGCAGCACAGAAAAACAAAAATAGTTATTTTAAGATACACTTGACAAGACCCTTAAATGTGCATATTTAATTATGTCCGAGTGGACAGGATTTTGCTTCTGAGAAAAATTATCTGTGATAAACAGCTCCAAGTATATTAATACATAGTGGGGTTAGAGGTTTGACTGTTCAGTCTTGTCTCTTCCTATAAAATGAACTTGGACATATAGAGAAAGTAAACATATGGCTACTTTTACCATGCAGGCTGGAAAATTTCCCCAATGCCAAAGCAGCAAGCAGGTTTTGGAAGCTGTTTGTTACCCTTGAAAACCACAGCGATGTCTCATAGGCCTCTGCCTTTATTTGACCAATTCTGTGGCCTTCTGTAGATCCATATGACTAAAATAAGTGGATTGTGGCTGAACCATTGAAGAGTTGTAAGAACCGATATAGCTTTCTGTGTTAGCAGTTTGCGTAGAGCGAGTGGTGTAGTCAAAAACACAGCCTGTTTCCAACGGCTGGGTCTCCATGTATCAGCAGCCACAAGTGGCCTTGGTGACAGTTAGGGTCTCCTGGTGCTTCTGAACAGAGTAAGAACTTGACTCGAGGCTGGGAAAGAGGCGACTGAAACAACTGAGAGACAAATTAATATACATATTTTTTAAAAAATAAAATTCAACCAATTTTACTATGGTAATACGCTATTTTAAAAACATGTTTTTAAGGAAATAACAGACTCTTTTAGCTATTTTTAATGGTAGTATTGAATATCTCCTTCCTGCTGAATAAAGCTTGCCATTCTTCCTTAAATGAAGAGGCCAAGAGCTAAATTACAGGTTGCCCAATTTTGCCTTTTTTCCATCATGCACATGATCACGGGTTCTCTTGGCTTATCCATGGGTGATCTTCAGGTTTGGAAAAAGATGACAAAGATATAAAAGCAGAGTAAGAATCCAACACTTAAATTTAAATTACTTGCATTTTGTGCAAGTTCTGTTGACTAATGGAAGAGAGCTGGACTTCAAATACAGCTGTGTGCTGCGCAAACTTGACTGCTCTGAATACTGAACTCTGGCTCCTCTGCCAATTCCATGGGCAAGAATTCCGCAGGCCTGAGTTGAAATGTGGAGATAAGTACTCAGTGCTGGAGTTCTTGGTGCCAAAGCACACAGAATACTTACCTCTGCTATGGAAATCTTGGAAGAACAGAACTTCTGTTTTTAATATCTCTGAGGATTTAGAGCCGTTCTTAGACGACTTATTACCTTTCATAAAACTGACTCCTACTTTAAAAGTCTCTTGGTGGCTTACCTATATTAAAAAGAGGAAAAGAATACTTTTTGACTCCACTGAGTTTTCTCTTCTCTATTGAATTTAAACAAGCTAATAAGAGAAAGGACAGCAGTGGAAAGAGTGTAGAAATGGGACTTCAGATGTGTGGGTTTTTTAAACTTCTGTGGTCTTAAGCTTTCTCATTTGTCAAACGAGAAGGGTGATGATCTCTAAGATTCCTTTTGGAAAAGCAGGGAAACTAACAACCTTTTAGCTCATACTGAGTGCCAGGCATGTGAAATACAATTACTTAATCCCCATAACAACCCTGAGATGAAGACATCATTGTATTCTCCTTGAACAGACAAAGAACAAAGAAATTACATAACGTGCTCAAGGTCATGAAAACTAAAAACTGGGTACACCTCTAGCTCCAAATGTATGCATCTTTCTGTTTCCATCTGTGTGGTGTGAGCTCTAGAGCTTATTAGTGAACTTATAGAATAGAATACAAGGAGGAGAAAATTCATAAAAATGAGGAAAGCTAAAACATATTCAAAGGCTGGCCTGGACATTTATCAACAAATTATCTTGGACATGGATAAATATGAAGAGCTAGAGACAGCAGAGAAATAACACACAAGGATCACTAAGTTCCTCTTACTGTGTAGAATTTCTCTATTTAATGATGTCTTATACTATATCACAACCTTTCTTGGTGTTTGTTTCTGTATCTCATTATACAGAACTTGCTGTAATGCTTACATATGGTAAAATGTGTCTGTAATGTGAGGCCAATAAACCCTTATTTAATACGCTTGTGTTTTAGCATATAGAATTCTCTGTGGTTGTTTGGGCTTTTGTTTTGTACATATTCTCTTTCTTTTGTTATAGGTTTTTTTAAAAAAAAAAATTTAATTGGAGGATAATTACTTCCCAGTGTTGTATTGGTTTCTTCTGTAAAACAGCGTGAATTACCTATAAGCATACACGCATTCCATTGCTCTTGAGCCTCTCTCCCACCCGCACCCCCATCTCACCCTTCTAGGTCACCTTAGAGCTCCAGACTGCACTCCTTGTGCTACACAGCAGCTTCCCCCTAGCTCTCTATTCCACAGCTGCAGTGTACATATTTCAGTGCTCTGCTCATAGGAGATACTTACTGGGCCTTTATTACATGCCAGGCCCTGAGCTGAGTCATAATGTGACAATCCACATGACAATCTTTTGAGGGAGATATTTTCCATGTTTTACTGATGAAGAAACCAAGTGTCAGAGAGGTTAAGTAACTTCCCTGATATGACACAGCTAATCAGGAGCACAACCCACTATCAAATCCAGGGCTACAAATAAAGCCAACGCTAGAAAGAGTGATTCTCACTTCCTGCCTTTGGGAAAGAACTTCTGATTGTGCTTTGCAAGTAATCCACTGGCACAAATTTACTTTTTAAAGTTTGCTGGACTTGTGCTCATAAGGACTTGCTTTATTGGCACATTGAGTACTTGCTGACAGTCTCTTGATTCACTTCTTTATGCCTTTGCTCCCATATAAATTTTTCCTATGTACTTGGCATTTAGGAACCTCACACAGCCACCACTATAGTCTCAGTTTGGAAGCTGGTGAACTCTGTATCCTGCCTGGGAAACAGCAGCTGATGAGAAGATTCCAGTATCACCTTTGGGATCAGTGAGTTAGCTGATATGGCTTCTTTGGTTGAACTCTTTCCTAGACAGTGCCAGGAAGAGAGGAGGACTCTGTTGTCCCTTTAGCCCCTCCCTCATTTAAAAAATATTTTTCTTTCTAATTGCTAAGGTAGGGTTTGTTATAAAAACTAAAACACAACCTAAAAACTTTCTGAAACATAACTTGAAACTTCACTCTAATTCTATTCCCCAAAGAAAACTATTTTTAACAATTCTTACTGTACATTGATTTACATTCCAATACTTTTTCCTTCCCTGTGTATAAACTAATATTTATTATTACCATTCATTTTTATCAAATATGAAATTGTACTAAACAGTTTTGCAACTGGCTTTTTTAATTGAACGTGGTATTTGGGCCCACATTCTGTGTCAGCTTGAGCTCATTCTTGGTTGGTTTTTTTTGTAAAGTTTTAGTCATGTCTTTATTTATTTCAACATACCAAAAATATTATCATTTCAAGTGAAATTAATTTTTACAATTAAAATGCTGTACATTCTTTTTATCATACCCAGCTTGGAAATTCAGCGTGTCTATTTCTCTTACAGCGCACCTCACATAGGGCTAGCCACTTTTCAAGCACGCAATAGCCATGTGCACAAATCTCCATATTTGCACAGAACCACACCTCTCCTGCAACACGCCTGTAGCACATCTGCGACTATATCTGCAGTTTCTCTGCCAAACCTTCCATATCATCTGCAAACACACCCACAGGTCAGGGAGCCACCCTTCTTGATCTCATTCTCTTTTTGAATTGGAGTATAGTTGCTTTATAATGCTGTGTTAGTGTCTGTTGTACAACAAAGTGAATCAGCTCTATGCATACACGTATCCCCTTTCTCCTGGGCCTCCCTCCCTGCCGCCCCACCCCCACTCACCCACCGAAGTCCCCGCAGAGCACCAAGCTGAGCTCCCTGGGCTCTGAGCAGCCTCCCACAGGCTCTCTATTTTACATATAGTGGTATACATATGGCGGATTCCCTGGTGGCTCAGATGGTAAAGCATCTGCCTGCAATGCGAGACCTGGGTTCTATCCCTGGGTCAGAAAGATCTGCTGGAGAAGGAAATGGCAACCCACTCCAGGACTCTTGCTGGAAAATTCCAGAAACGGAAGAGCCTGCATTGAAGGAGATTCAGGTTCGATGCCTGGGCCGGGAAGATCCCCTGGAGAAGGAAATGGCAGCCCACTCCAATATTCTTGCCTGGGAAATCCCACGGACAGAGAAGCCTGCAGGGCTACAGTCCATGGGGTCGCAAAGAGTCGGACAGGACTTAGTGACTAAACCAACACTGCCACATACGTCAATGCTGCCCTCGCAGCTCGTCCCGCCCTCCCCTTCCACCCGTGACCACATGTCTGCCCTCCACATCTGTGTCTGTTCCTGCCTGTGGATGGGCCTAGAGTTTGTCATACAGTGAAGGAAGCCAGAAAGAGAAACAGGAATATCTCATATTAACGCTGTATGTAGAATCTAGAAAAATGGTACTGATCTCCTTTTTAAAACATTGGTTCTTCCCAGACATTCTCCTCAGATGTGTAAAATGTGTATCAATATGAACACACAAAGATGGTCTCTGTCAGTTACATATTAAACCATCCTCAAATTCAGGCCTGAATCATCACTGACGTCTCCTGTGTTCATTATTGCATAGAGGCATCCTCTCCCAAGTGACAAACTCTCTCTTTGGCCTCTCATTAGGCTTCTCTGAGCTGCCTAGTCCTGGATATTCCATTTCCATCCCAGGAGGGCCTGCATAGCCCAGAGTTAGCGAGAACTCTTATAGCTCAGTTTAGCAGGAATCCTTTACCTTAGAATCGGAAGACTGGCCAAACTTCTCATACTTCCAGTTAGTTAGTCACTCGGTCATGTCCAGCTCTTTGCGATCCCAAGGCCTGTAGCCTCTGTAGTCCGGCTCCTCTGTCCATAGAATTCCCCAGACAAGAGTACTGGAGTGGGTTGCCATTTCCTTCTCCAGGGGATCTTCTGAACCCACGGATCAAACCTGGGTCTCCTGCATTGCTAGCAGATTCTTTACCGACTGAGCTACTAGGGAAGCCTCTCATCCCTTACCACCCCCCAGATAATAACTTATTACCCCAGCCTGCTTTCAGCAAGGATCTCAGTAGGTCAGTTTAGCAAGAATCACCATGCATGTATGCTAAATTGCTTCAGCTGTGTCTGACTCTTTGCAACCCCATGGACTGTAGCCCGCCAGATTCCTATGTCCATAGGGTACTCCAGGCATGAATACTGGGGTGGGTTGCCATGCCCTCCTTCATGCCCTTCCTGACCCAGGGATGGAACCCTCGTCCTGCATCTCCTGTATTGGCAGGCAGGTTCTTTACCACTACTGCCACCTGGGAAACCCAAGAATCACCATCCTCTCCTCATAATTTTTTCTCCCCTGACCCCTCTTCCCACCCTGCTCTTTGATTGTATATCCCCACTTTGTTGTATCCGGAGTTAAGCCCAATCTCTCTGTGCTACACCACCCCATCACAGAAGTCCCTACATCTACTGCAACAGTCCTGAAAACAGTCTACCTACTATTTGAACAAGTATCAGAGTAAATTTTTTTAACATTCATAAATACTTTCAGACCTTGCCTTTTCTGTAGCCTCATCAGTGTCTCTGTGGGCATACTCACCACAGTGTGGAATACTGCTGAGGGGTTCACGTACACATGATGCTGACAATCAGGCAACTATATTCAATTGTAATTTCAAAGGAAATGTTTCTAAAGCCCAGTTTAATTTTTTTTTTTTGGTTAATTTCTTCTATTTTTTTTCCATTTATTTTTATTAGTTGGAGGCTAATTACTTTATAATATTGTAGTGGTTTTTGCCATACATTGACATGTATCAGCCATGGATTTACATGTGTTCCCCATCCTGATCCCCCCTCCCACCTCCCTCGCCACCTAATCCCTCTGGGTCTTCCCAGTGCACCAGCCCCGAGCACTTGTCTCATGCATCCAGCCTGGGCTGGTGGTCTGTTTCACCCTTGATAATATACATGTTTCGATGCTGTTCTCTAGAAACATCCCACCCTCGCCTTCTCCCACAGAGTCCAAAAGTCTGTTCTGTACATCTGTGTCTCTTTTTCTGTTTTGCATATAGGGTTATCATTACCATCTTTCTAAATTCCATATATATGTGTTAGTATACTGTATTGGTCTTTATCTTTCTGGCTTACTTCACTCTGTATAATGGGCTCCAGTTTCATCCATCTCATTAGAACTGATTCAAATGAATTCTTTTTAATGGCTGAGTAATATTCCATGGTGTATATGTACCACAGCTTCCTTATCCATTCGTCTGCTGATGGACATCTAGGTTGCTTCCATGTCCTGGCTATTATAAACAGTGCTGCGATGAACATTGGGGTGCACGTGTCTCTTTCAGATCTGGTTTCCTCGGTGTATGCCCAGAAGTGGGATTGCTGGGTCATATGGCAGTTCTATTTCCAGTTTTTTAAGGAAATCTCCACACTGTTCTCCATAGTGGCTTACTAGTTTGCATTCCCACCAACAGTGTAAGAGGGTTCCCTTTTCTCACACCCTCTCCAGCATTTATTGCTTGTAGACTTTTGGATAGCAGCCATCCTGACTGGAGTGTAATGGTACCTCATTGTGGTTTTGATTTGCATTTCTCTGATAATGAGTGATGTTGAGCATCTTTTCATGTGTTTGTTAGCCATCTGTATGTCTTCTTTGGAGAAATGTCTGTTTATTTCTTTGGCCCATTTTTTGGTTGGGTCATTTATTTTTCTGGAATTGAGCTGCAGGAGTTGCTTATATGTTTTTGAGATTTATCACTGATGAATATAGATGCAAAATTAACAAAAATCTAGCAAACAGAATCCAACAACATATTAAAAAAATCATACATCATGACCAAGTGGGCTTTATCCCAGGAATGCAAGGATTCTTTGATATCCGCAAATCAATCAATGTAATACACCACATTAACAAATTGAAAGATAAAAACCATATGATTATCTCAATAGATGCAGAGAAAGCCTTTGACAAAAGTCAACATCCATTTATGATTAAAACTATCCAGAAAGCAGGAATAGAAGGATCATACCTCAACATAATAAAAGCTATATATGACAAACCCACAGCAAGCATTACCCTCAATGGTGAAAAATGGAAAGCATTTCCCCTAAAATCAGGAACATGACAAGGGTGCCCACTCTCACCACTACTATTCAACATAGTTTTGGAAGTTTTGGCCACAGCAATCAGAGCAGAAAAAGAAGTAAAAGGAATCCAGATAGGAAAAGAAGTAGTGAAACTCTCTCTGTTTGCAGATGATATGATCCTCTACATAGAAAACCCTAAAGACTCTACCAGAAAATTACTAGAGCTAATTTCACAATTTGTATGGAAATACAAAAAACCTCGAATAGCCAAAGTAATCTTGAGAAAGAAGAACGGAACTGGAGGAATCAAACTGCCTGACTTCAGACTCTACTACAAAGCCACAGTCATCAAGACAGTATGGTACTGGCACAAAGACAGAAATATAGATCAATGGAACAGAATAGAAAGCCCAGAGATAAATCCATGAACCTATGGACACCTTATCTTCGACAAAGGAGGCAAGAATATACAATGGAAAAAAGACAACCTCTTTAACAAGTGGTGCTGGGAATACTGGTCAACCACTTGTAAAAGAATGAAACTAGAACACTTCTAACACCATACACAAAAATAAACTCAAAATGGATTAAAGATCTAAATGTAAGACCAGAATCTATAAAACTCCTGGACAAGAACATAGGCAAAACACTCTCTGACATAAATCACAGCAGCATCCTCTATGACCTACCTCCCACAATATTGGAAATAAAAGCAAAAATAAACAAATGGGACCTAATTAAAAGCTTTTGCACAACAAAGGAAACTATAAGCAAGGTGAAAAGACAGCCCTCAGATTGGGAGAAAATAATAGCAAACGAAGCAACAGACAAAGGATTAATCCAGTTTAATTTTTATATTATAAAATTATTATTCAATATTATATTGAATTATATAAATATTCAATATTATATGAATATTCAATATTATAAAATCAATATTATGTTGATTTTTATATTAACATTTATATCTAACACTCTTTGGAATGATCTGTGTTCCTGCTCCATACCAATCAAATTGACATTAGCAAGGAAAGCTGAGATCCCATGTAGAAATTGTCCCTGAGTCCATGTGACATGGAGGTTGGGTTAAAAGCAGGCCATCACCTGCCTTCTCTTTTATGAACACCCTCAGAAACCTCCACCCTCCACCCACTTAAAACAATGAGAGCAAGGAGCCAAGTCATTTCAAAGCAGTGCTTCAGTCTACATGTGTCTTGAATTGTAATCAGTTTTGTGTGAGGAGTAAGAATAGTGAGGAAAATGTCTCTTATGTATTCACCCAGTGCTGGCAAACAATTCTGTCAGGGGGGAAAACAACAAACATCTTCAAGCCACCTTGAGACTTTCTCCTCCACAGGCAGCTCTTTGGAGTGTTAAGGTAGGGGACTGAACTGCGGGCATCAGTGAGGGCAGAGACTGGGCCAGTGAGGGCAGGATCTGGATCCTCTCAGGATTAAGTGTCATGACTCTCTTCTCTGTTGGGAGCTGGAGCAAATACCTTTAAAAATCCCATTTCATGCTCATTATAAATTCTGGTTAAATGAAGTAACTATAAGAAGTAAATTGAAACTACTCTCAAGGGATCCATAGAAGACTGAACTAAGAGTTGGAGAGTATTTTTAAAGACTATATAATAAAAATGATTATTGAATCTGCATTTTGTGTAAGATAAAATATAAACTTATGTCAACATCTGGTTTCTTTTACAAGTCCTGATTTTATATATATATTTGCAAAAAAAAAAACCTTTGTGTATCTACATAAATACACAGAGGATATAAAGTTATTTACAAAACCATATATGGAATATAAACAAAACAATATTTGTCTTGGATTTATGCTTTCATGTCCCAGAATGAGAATGTTTTTGTCTTTGTTTGATTTTCTTATAATGATTTTCTTGGCTTCACAAAATGAATCAGAGAGCTTTCCTTCTCTTTATATCCTCAGAAACAATTTGCATACTGCTAGGAGTTATTGGTTCCTTGATAAAACACACTGGTGAACTATCTGGTTCTTTTTTCCTTTGAAGCAATGTGATTATTTACCTATTTACCAATAGTATTCACTCAGGTTTTCTATTTTATCTTGAAGCAAAATTTAATTTGTATTTTCTTTAAAATTTGTCATTTTACTTAAATTTCCAAATGCACTGTTTCAAATTTGTTCATAGTATTATATTCTTTAAATATTTTATATCTTTATCATTTTATGTCTTATTTCTTCCCAAGAGCTTGTCAATTGCTTTAGTCCTCCCGCAAAAGCAGTTCTTAATTTTATTACTCTTAAATTGTTTCTTTATGTTTTGTTAATTTCTAATGTTATCTCTATTGGTTTCTTCCTTCTGCTTTCTTTGCATTTAATTGCATGAGTCGATCACTTAGCTTATTTATTTTTACTCTTTCCTTTTGTAACAGTACAGTTTAATGTATGCAAATTTTAAGAAATCATTTAGGAAGTCAGGGGATCCCAGAAGGGAATATAGATTTTGGCCAAAGAATCTAACTGTCTTACAAATGTCTGTGAAACAACACCACGGAAGGGGCAGGTTGCTAACCTAAATAACTTTGCAAATGAATGGAGTTTGTAACACTAAGAGCAGAAGAAATATACACGAGCACTATAGTCCAGCTGGTAAAGTTGCTTCCCATGGGGGTAAGTATTAACAATTCTGATGCTGCTGTAAATAAATACTAGAATCGGACAATAAGATAAATGTACTGCAGATGGGGGAAGCAGAATTCTCAGGTTGGAATGGGAGTTTACTGATAAACAAGGAGGAGTCTAGAATGATCCATATGATGGTGATGAAATAGAGCTGGAGCATAAACTCATATTTAGAAAAATATAGATATGGTTGGTCACATACAGAAAAATGTATCAATATGTGTATATATGTGGATTAGTACTGTTGTTGTTCAGTTGTTCCTTTGTGTCTGACACTTTGACACATGGACTGCAACATGCCAGGCTTCCCTGTCCTTTACTGTCTCCCGGGGGTCACTCAAACTCATGTCCATCGAGTCAGTGATGCCATCCAACCATCTTGTCCTCTGTCGTCCCCTTCTCTTCCTGCCTTCGGTCTTTCCCAGCATCTGGGTCTTTTCCAATGAGTCAGCTCTTCAAATGAGGTGGCCAAAGCATTGGAGCTTCAGCTTCAGCATCAGTCCAGTATACACACATATATTTCTATACCCTGTCAGTGAGAGAGCATAGAAGAAATGTCACCTCTGTAGCAATAAGCACAACTCTCACCCAGATCTTGGTTTCTGTCTTAGTTAAATGGAACAGTTAAATGGAACTTGCTCCCTGTGTTCTCAGCTTGCCTTTTGTGTGTGGAAAAACGTAAACCAAAGCATAAGTTTAATCAGAGAAGTGAGAAGATGCAGAAACAAAGGAAAACAATCCAACAAGATTAATAATAATAGTTTAGTCATTAAGCATAGTCAGGGGGCTTTAGCTCCTCATTACAGGCTATAGATAATACTCTGAACCTTATCCTTGGAGTTATATCATAATCAGTGGCCCCCAACCTTTTGGTCACCAGGGACTGATTTCGTGGAGGACAGTTTTTCCATGGACCAGGGGTGAGGGGATGGTTTCAGGATGATTCAAGCACATTGCATGATTTGTACACTTCTTTTTTTTTTTTTTTTGATTTGTACACTTCTAATCTAAGGCTGCCAGTGATTTTACAGGAGGTACTGGTCTGCCTTCCAGAGGTTAGGGGCCCCTGTTATAGATACCGAAACCCTCACCAGGTGGACAGTTAACCACATAATGACCAGACTGTAGCCATGACTTGAGCTGCTATAATTCCCATGACTGTCAGAGCTGACTGTGCTGTTTATGCATGTAGCCCTCTCCCTCTGTCTATAAAAGCTCTTGCCGGCATTAAAAATAAAGCAAACTTTCCTTCAAAGCAACCTTACCTCTTTATTGGACCCCACTTTTGGGAACAGCTTTGGCGCCCACACAGGGCGACTGTGCTCTCGCGATATTTGGCTGCCCGGGTTTCCCCGGTTGAGCCGCAGCCATGACACCACGCCAGGAGGGCTGTGAAGAGCTTGCTGCCTCACTGCTAGCTGGCCCTGAGAGGGAGATCGTGGGGTAGTTCCTAGCAGCTGCCGAAATCTTTCGTTTCCGGGATCCTCCCTATTTCTCACCTGCCCTGCTTGGCACTGGTTACCAACTCATGATTTTCCTTGGTGGCAGAGAAGCGCGCACTTGGACGAGGTGACGAGCGTCGAGACCAAGTGAAGTTCGCCAGTGTGCACCCAGGCAAGCTTCCCATTTGCGCCCCGTGTCACGGGGGCATTTTGCAAATTAGTTCTGACGTGTGTCTGATATTGAGAGTCATTTGAGTTAGGATAGTGTATACCCGCCATCCCCTTAGTGGATTTGTGACATCTGTCTTCTGGTGTGTGAATGTGCATTCCATTTTTGTGACTGGTATTCTTTTTTTTTTTTTTTTTAATTGGAGGATAATTGCTTTACACGGTTAACGTTAGTTTCTGTTGTATAGCAGTGAGAATCAGCTTTATGTATTCACGTATCCCCTCTGGAGCCTCCCTCCCCGCCCTCCCACCTTCCCCTCTTGGTCATCATAGAGCTCGGAACTGAACACCTTGTGCAGTACAGCCCCTTTCCACTAGCCTTCTGTTTCACACACAGTAGCCGTGTATATATCAATGCTACTCTGTCAAATCACCCCACCCTCCTTCCCACAATGTGTCCACAGGTTCAGCCATTCTCTATGCCTGTGTCTCTATTCCTGACCCTGCAAATAGGTTCATCAGTACCATTTTCCTAGGTTCCACATGTGTGCCTTGCATACTAAGTCGCTTCAGTTGTGTCTTTTTGCAACCCTTAAGGACTCATGCCTATCAGGCTCCACTGTCCGTGGGATTCTCCAGGCAAGAATACTGGAGTGGGTTGACATGCCCTGCTCCAGGGGATATTCCTGACCCAGGGATCAAACTGTGTCTCTTACCTCTCCTGCATTGGTAGGCAGGTTCTTTACCTTCAGCGCCATCTGGGAAGCCCTTGTATCAGTCTTAATATATATTTGTTTTTTCTCTTTCCAAATTACTTTACTCTGTATGACAGAGCCTAGGTCTGACAGACTCTAGATTCATCCTTGCCTCTATAAATTGATGCAGCTAGTATGGAGAACATTATAGAGATCCCTTAAAAAGCTAGGAATAAAACTACCATGTTGATGTTCAGTTGCTAAGTCCTGTCTGACTTTTTGCAAAGTCAGACTTTTTGTGAAGTGGTGTACTGAAGCATACCAGGCTTCCCCGTCCTTCACTATTTCCCAGAGTTTGCCCAAACTTATGTCCACTGAGTCAGGGATACTCCAACCATATCATCCTCTGTCATCCGCTTCTCCTGCCTTTGATCTTTCTCAGCATCAGGGTCTTTTCCAATAAGTCAGCTCTTCGCATCAGGGGCCAAAGTATTGTAGCTTCAGCTTCAGCATCAGTCCTCCCAATGAATAGTCAGGGTTGCTTTCCTTTACGATTGGTTGCATCTCTTTGCAGTCCAAGGGACTCTAAAGAGTCTTCTCCAACACCACAGTTCAAAAGCAGCAATTCTTCCATGCTTAGCCTTCTTTGTGGTCCAACTCTCACATCTGTACATGACTACTGGAAAAAACACAGCTGTAACTATATGGACTTTTGTTGGCAAAGTGATGTCTTTGCTTTTTAATACTCTTAAGTTTGTCATAGCTTTCCTGCCAAGGAGCAAGTGTCTTAACTTCATGCCTTCAGCCACCATCTTCAGGGATTTTGGAGTCCCTCAACATTTAAACTGTCACTGCTTCCACTTTTCCCCTTTTATTTGCCATCAAGTGATGGGACCAGATGCCATGATCTTAGTTTTTTCAATGTTGAGTTTTAAGCCAGCATTTTTGCTCTCTTTTTTCACCCTCTTCAAGTGAAAGTCCTTCAGTTGTGTCCAACTTTTTGCGACCCCATGGACTATACAGCCCATGGAATTCTCCAGGTCAGAATACTGGAGTGGGTAGCCTTTCCCTTCTCCAGGGGATCTTCCCAACCCAAGTATCAAATCCAGGTCTCCCATATTGCAGGTGGATTCTTTACTAGCTGAGCCATAGGGGAAACCCAAGAATACTGAAGTGGATAGCCTATCCCTTCTCCAGGAAATCTTCCCAACCCAGGGATCAAACCCGGGTCTCCTGCATTGCAGGTGGATTCTTTACCAACTGAGCTCAAGAAGCTCTTTAATTCCTCTTTGCTTTCTGCCATTAGAGTGGTATCATTTGCATATCTGAGGTTGATATTTCTCCCAGTGATCTTGATTCCAGCTTATGAGACATCCAGCCCAGCATTTCACATGATGTACTCTGCATCTAAGTTAAATAAGCAGGGTGACAATATACAGCTTTGACATACTTCTTTCCCAATTTATTATCTCCAATTTTCTTGAAGAGATCACTAGTCTTTCCCATTCTATTGTTTTCTTCTATTTCTTTGCATTGTTCATTGAAGAAGGTCATCTCTTTTTGCTAGTCTCTGGAATCTGCATTTGGTTGGGTGTATCTTTCCCATTCTCCCTTGCTTTTCTTCTTTCCTCAGCTATTTGTAAAGCCTCCTCATAGAAACTACTTTGCCTTCTTTCATTGGGATGATTTTGGTGACTCCCTCCTGTACAGCGTTACAAACCTCCATCCGTAGCTCATCAGGCACTCTGTCTACCAGATCTAATACCTTGAATCTATTTCTCACTTCCACTGTATAATCATAAGGGGTTTGATTTAGGTGATATCTGAATCGCCTAGTGATTTTCCCTACTTTCTTCAATGTAAGTCTGAATTTTGCAATAAGGAATTTATGATCTGAGCCACAGTCAGCTCCCAGTCTTATTTTTGCTAACTGTATAGAACTCTCCATCTTCAGTTGTAAAGAATATAATCAATCTGATTTCGGTATTGACCATCTTGTGATGCCCATGTATAGAGTCATCTCTTGTGTTGTTGGAAGAAGGTGTTTGCTATGATCAGTGCATTCTCCTGGCAAAACTCTGTTAGCTTTTGCCCTGCTTCATTTTGTACTCCAAGGCCAAACTTGCCTGCTACTCCAGGTATCTCTTGAATTCCTACTTTTGCATTACAGTTCCCTATGATGAAAAGGACATCTTTTCTTGGTGTCAGTTGTAGAATATCTTGTAGGTCCTCATAGAACCATTCAGCTTCTACTTCTGCATTAGCACTTGGGGCACAGACTTGGATTACTGTGATATTGAATGGTTTGCCTTGGAAATAAACAGAGATCATTCTGTCATTTTTGAGATTGCATCCAAGTACTGCATTTCAGACTCTTTTGTTGACTATGAAGGCTACTCATATGACTACTCATAGCTATATGGAAAATCCATAACCCCTACCTAATCATTGGAGAAGGCAATGGCAACCCACTCCAGTACTCTTGCCTGGAAACTCCCATGGATGGAGGAGCCTGGTAGGCTGCAGTCCATGGGATATAGAAGAGTTGGACATGACTGAGTGGCTTCACTTTCCCTTTTCACTTTCATGCATTGGAGAAGGAAATGGCAACCCACTCCAGTCTTCTTGCCTGGAGAATCCCAGGGACAGAGGAGCCTAGTGGGCTGCCCTCTATGGGGTTGCACAGAGTTGGACACGACTGAAGCGACTTGGCAGCAGCAGCAGCAGCAACCTAATCATGAGAAAATCATCATACAACTTTCAATCATTGTCTCAAAATGCCTGAAAACTCTCAAGATCATCAAAAACAAGGAAAATCTGGTTACAGCCAAGAAGAGTCTAAGAAATGGTGAGTAATTGTAATGTGGTATCCTGGATGGAATTCTTGAAAAGAAAAGGGACATTAGGTAAAAACTAAGGAAATATCAGTATAGTATAGACTTTGATTAAAATAATATATCAATATTGGTTTATTCACTGGCTTCCCAGGTGCCTCAGTGGTAAAGATTCCACCTGCCAATTCAGGAGATGTGGGTTTAACCCCTGAGTGGGAAAGATCCCCTGGAGAAGGAAATGGTTTACGCACTCCAGTATTCTTGCCTGGGAAATCCCATGAACAGAGAGCCTAGTGGGTTACAGTCCATGGGGTCACAAAAGAGTCAGACATGACTTAGTGACTAGACAGCAACAATTGGTTTATTCATTAAAACAAATGTGCCATACTAATATATAGGCTGATAATGAGAGAATTTGTGTGACAGGTATGTAGGAACCTTCTGTACCATCTTCATACCTTTTCTATCCATCTGAAGCTATTCTAGAAATAAAGTACATTAAATAATGTTTCATGACCTTAGAAAAATCTCCAAAATGCTGCCAGCACATATATAGTATTGAAAAATTGTTTTCCAATAAATCCAAGTCTTCTAGTTCTAAATATACCCCTAAGTATCTAAATTAATGTATCCACTCTGTGAAGTTGCTAGATGTTTGCCGAATGAATGAATGAGTATATAAACCATTCTAACACTGAAGGCAGTATTTTTTATTAATTCATTCACTCAGTGAATATTTTGTAAGTGCCCTTCATGCACTAGGCACCATCCTGAGTATTAGGTATATAAAAGGGAAAAAAAAAACCGGACATGTTCACTGCCTTCCCAGAAAATCTAGTCTAGGAAACACTAAACTATTCTTCCTGAGAACCAAGTGGAGGCAGATGCCTCTTGAGGTTACTTTTAGCTCCAGCAGTAGCAATGTACAGCCAGCAGAGAGAAGCCCCCAAATTGTCTGAATCCCAAGTATTTTAGCTTGGCAAGGAAAGGGAGTAAAAGACGTTTGCTTCCTTAGAAGCAGTTTCAATCATTGAGATTTAAATTTATATAAAATAAGAAAAGGAGAAAGAACAATACAATATAGCCTTGTTTCTCAAGGATTAAGAGACTATGAACCTGATTCTGTTTGCATTTCGGTTAAAAGGTAGAATTTCTTCCCCTCTGTGTTTCTCACCTGGGCTCGACATGCAGAACCTCAGTCATGGAAGCAGATGGGAGCAGCGGAGAACATGGACATAGAACACTCAGTCACAGCCAAGAGCCAAGGCATTGCAGGGCCAGTTTGTTATGAGGTGAGCAGCAGCTAGACTTTTGCAAAGGATTCAGGAAGGAAATAGAGCCTTCTAATGAAATTTATAGACATTTAAACCCATCTATATTGACTACATTCAAAGACATACTTCTTTGAAAAGAAAATAAAACAAATTAGCACGAGCTTAAAGTCAGACAGCCAACGCCAATGCCAGCTCATCCAACCTACTAAGAAGGTCACCTGGAACAAATTGCTTAGTTAAGCAAACTGCCTGATTACAGTTCAGCCGATCCTTGAACTCAAGTCTGACTCCAACATAAAGGTCCTTTTTAGCTTCCCAAAGCTGCCTCCCTGAGCAGAAAGCCCTGAGAAACTGAGCAATGCCACCACCTGTGGTCAGTTCTCTGTCCCTGAGAAAGGAAGGCCTAGAATGTGTGTAAAGAGCCACATCTTGCCATGAACTTTTTGGTGAATTAAAGTGCTTAGTTTCTTCAGGCGTCAACAGGAGTGATTCTCTTTCATTTTGCAACATATGATGGAATATTCAAGAAGTGGATCAACTGTAAATCTGCCTGTAAAAAATAAGCTCAGGTTTTCTGTTTAGTCCCCAAATCCTCTTTTCTTTTGGATTTTACATTATTTTACTACATTGAAACCATTTGAGAAAATCTGTGACACTCTTGGTTGACACAACAGTGTTTTGGGTACTCATCCACAAATCTGGACTGCTCATTTGAGGGCTGATCAATAAGAGCAGGTTTTAGGTAATTTATCCAAATTCAACTATAATCTTCATATAAAAGAATCATGAAGAAAAAAGTATATAAGCCCTCTTCGAATGAGGGGGCGGGAGTTTTCTTTAAAATATTCTGTATAAGTTGAGCAGTACAAAAGCAATGACAATAAAGAATAATATTACATTCCCATGGTAAGTCAGAGAATCAAGATAACATATCCTTCATAAGTGGGGAATGTATACAGGGCTTATGAGAGCCTGGGCTGAATGCCATCTTGCCTTCCCAGATTTGTGACGGGCAGTTTATGTGAAAGATTATTTCCTATTTAATCAGGGATCACACACACTCACTGGAATCAGGTGCTGCAGAGAAGTCTGGATCAGCACCCTCAACCAAATTAAAGGCTCTGTTTTCCTGCATGTGTTGTTGTTGATTGCTTGGAAAGCCAATATTTCCAGCCCATTTACTTTAAATTCATTCCACTCCAAGGTGTTATTTTGCATGGGCAGCACTCCTGTGTTACCCATGGCACAGCTGTTGATTTCTCTGTGATTAAAATCCTTGTGGGGAGAGCAGAAAGCTGGCCTTTTACATCATTACTCATTAGTTGGCTTTTCATTCCTATTGGATCATTGTTTAGGCTTGTCACAGGGCAACTTTCATTAGGGTCTTTTGGCTGTGATGGTGTTTTAACAGAGCAAATGGGTTTCAGAAACCCAAGCAAATATCTTTTCATCATTTTCAACTGATAAAAGAAAGATGCTACCAAACAAAAAACCCTTTAAGCATGTTATTTCAGCTGTATTTAATATTTAATCTTCAAGTTTAGGTAAAGGCTATTGTTTAAGAAAATTCTGCAAATACTAAGTCAAAATTTTAAAAGAGTCAGATGACTTTTCTACTAGGTATTGAATCTAAGTGCCAGAAACTCAAGAATATGGAAACTGCTTCTGTGCTGTTGACTTCCTTTCCTTGGTTATGACATGAGCTTTGATTGCAGATCCAAAGATACAACTCTAAATTGCTGATTTGGGACCAATGAAATCCTTTGATTTTTACTAATTTTTACCTCAGTCATCTCTTCCCAAATTCGAATACCATATTTAAATGCCTATTTAGGTTATATGTGTCTATCTATAGGGCTTCCCTCATGGCTCAGATAGTAAAGAATCCGCCTGTAATGCAGGAGACCCGGGTTCGATCCCTGGATGGAGAAGATCCCCTGGAGAAGGGAATGGCTACCCCTTCCAGTATTGTTGTCTGGAGAATCCCATAGAGAGAGGAGCCTGGCAGGCTACAGTCCATGGAGTCACAGAGTCGGACATAACTGAGCAACTAAGCCTGCATATGTGTATCTATAAAAAGGTCCTTCCCAGATAGCACAGTGGTAAAGAATCCACTGCCAATGCAGGAGATGCAGGAGACCCAAGAGGCATAGGTCGATCCCTGGGTGGGAAAGATCCCCTGGAGAAGGGAATGGCAACCCACTCCAGTATTCTTGCCTGGAGAATTCCATGGACAGTGGAGCCTGGTGGGCTACAGTGAAGCCTGGTGGGCTACAGTCCATGGGGCTGCAAAGTGACATGTCCTATATATCCACCTCTAAGTTTTTATCTCTTGTAGAAGCCCACTTCTAACTCTAGTTAGATGTGTTATTGCTTAAACAGACCAAAGATAGCTCCTACCCCCTGTGATTCTGCTCTGGACTGACCTTTTTCCCCAAGACATTAGGAAAGCCTGGTACCAAGCTTTCACACATAGTTAGATTATACCTAGGTGCCATAAATAAACTCAAGATTGCTGACACCATTGCAAACATCAGGATCAAAAGAGGAAATCTCATTGAAACTAAACCTGATTTCAGATAAGAAAACTCTGGCCTTCAAGTTTTTTCTTTTTGTTGACATTAGTTTTACTAAAGTTTCCTCTTACACTGCCTTTGCCTACTTTTAAGCCAGAATGAAGCCCCCCGCCCCCTGCTGCAAACACAGCTATAACATAGTCTTAAAAAGTGCATGCATTTTGAAGCTATGCAAATTCAATGACTTCTCAATGCCTATATCACAAAATAACAATAGAAAATGTATTATTTTGATAAAAGAAGAAAAAGTATGTATTAGTAATAACCTATACATCAGGATCTGGAAAACTTTACCATTTAAATGTATTATCCAAACATTATACTCTACCAAGAGCCAACTAAAAATGACTATTTGCAAATAAAAGGTAAATGCCCCTCTTCTGGGTCTGCTTAATGTCATGACTTGAGCTTCTGTGATTAATTTCTTTAACACATGCCTGTTCTAAGAAGCTTATGCAATGGTCCTGCTATTTCAGTCATCACTTATTAAAAACATTCTGTGATCTTCCACATTTATAATATAGATAATGTGGGTGCCTTGAAACAAGAGCTGTAAATCTGCAATTTTATGAAGCAGATGGGCTCAAATGATGAGAAATGAACAATATATCCTGTCAACAACACAGAAACATAGTGGAAACACTCTCATCCCTCTGCACCAAGTAATTTCTAGCAAGTCATAAAACCACAGAGAAAGATCACTGTAGATAATTAATCCTGGAAGAGCTCTCTCAGCTAATCCAACCACCCTAAGTTTAAAGCTAATGAGACAGTCTTAGAACGATGAAGCAGGTTGCCTAGGATCAGACAGCAGGTTACAGAGGCTCTTCTACAATATTCTACAATTCTACAGTATTCCTTTGTTTGGCTTCTCTATTCACTAGCACAGTTTCAAAATTAGCAAACTTTGACCTGATGGTCATAATTATTTCTCAAAAGTATTTTCAATAATCAAAACTTGATACAAATATAAATTTCAGATTTCAATGGTAAATTTGATGGTCAGGAGGATAGACTTCTACTCCCCTACATATTTCCAATTCAAATAACATTGATCATTAAACATATGTGGAGCATGAATTCAGAAATAGCATATACTGATTCACTAAAACAACATTAAAATGAGATATTGACCTATAAATCAGTTTTCTATTTTAGCTGTACTTTAAGACTTTCCATGTCTAATCAGTGTGTCTTTTGGTAAACAATTCTGACCCGCTCTTACTTATTGAGGGTCTGAGGAGTAATAATCATTAATAACAGCTGTGTGAAACTTACAAGATACTGGTTGGTTTGCAGGCCTCTGGATGAAACTAAAGGCACTGCTTGCCAAAACTAAAGGCAGTGAGGCCTGATGAGTGCCAGCACTGGGGCAGAAAGGGAAACTCTACATTTCCCATCCTTCAAAGTAAGAACAAGCCACAAGCAACACAACAGGGGAAGGATGGGCTCCTCAGAGACAATGCTGCTGAGGATTTTGGTCATGTGGGAAGTAATGCAGAGGGCTTGTAGAACAAGAGCAAGATGAAGCCAGCCCAGGGCTCTGAGTCTCCCACGTTACAGGGGTTTGAGTGAGAGCCTGAAACAGGCCAGGGGTAGTCTCTTACACCACTGCAAACAGTCAGGAGTGAAACTGGAAGCTTTTGTTTTTGCTTTGTTTGTTTTTCCTGTCTCTAAGATGTAGATTTGAGGGACTTCAAATAACAGTAGTGGGTCAAACCAGAATCTTAGTGAGAAGCTAATGGCATGGGCTGCTTTAGAAGTAAGTATAAAAGTTTATAGTACAAAAGATATCCTTTAATTTCCTTCTAAATGAAGATATAAATCTAACCTAAAAGGAGAGTGGAGGGTGAGATGTTTTATTGCTCTGCTCTTGAATGCCAGAGCAGGATTGTTAGAAGGGAAGCATTGGAGTGACAATTAATGCAACTTGGACCAAGAAAAAGAGAAAGAACAAGTTCTACTAGGAAAATTCTTAAAAGATTCAACCCCAGAAGTATTAACATTTCAATGAAAGGTGGGGAACACTAATGTTACCTAACAGTAACTGTGAACTTTTCATTTCCTATACAGCTGGGTGCTCTGCCCCAAGGATATTGTGAAACTTATAAAAGGGCATAAACGGTTCAGACGCCAGGCTATACTGGATCAGCATCTAGGCTGCCAGTCCTGAACTGGGAATCAAAAGCCGAGGGGCTCTGCCCAGGTGGAAACCTCACTGACTGAGTGAAAGTCACCTCCTTGTTCAGGAGCTTCACTTCCTCCGTGTAAAAGGAGGGGTTCCTTTGAATAATAAAATAAAATTCTATGATTCATAATGTAAGTAAGTCCATGAACTCTTTACTTGCCTAAGATCACTAAAAGAAATATTTGGTGAAAATGAAAAAGCAGAACAAAAAAAGCAACATTTTATGTATTCAACAATGTTTAAGTCAAGAGAATCTTATTACCATTTGAATAGAATGATATAACCAACTTGAATAGAATTTTTAGCAAACTAGGCAAAATTTAGGAAATGCTTTTCAGGATTGGAATCAGATGTCTTTTCCTGGATAATAAAAACTTCCACTATGAGCATTATCCAAATGTTCTTTCATATTTCCAATTTGAAGCTATAAAAGAAGTCTTGGACGTTTTAATGTCCAATTTCTTCATCGCATAAAACCTGAGACACAATTTTTCATTCATATAGCACTTCACCCTATTAAGTAAATACTGTATCATTCAGTACTTCCTATAGACACAATTTGTCATAAAAATAACTTGATAATATTATTCTTAACCTAGAAAAGTCCACAGTAATTGCACCTTACTTATTTTTACGATGAGTCACACTTCAGAGCAGTCACTTTCTTATTATTTTACTTAGTTGTAACAGTCCCTTTGTCACACAGGACTTTGACCCCTACCCTTAAGTCAGCATGGTAAGGCTCAGAGACATTCAGCGACTCCCAGGAGGGCACACAGCTGAAAGGAGAAGTGTTAAGATTGTGCTGAGAGGTCTATTATCAAATCCAGTTCTACTTCTCTTAATTTTCTGTAGAGTGCTCTTGTCCTTAGAATATGAGCTCCACAGGGCAGAGAGTTTTTTTGTCTCTTGCTTACTTCTCTTTCCCTAATGCCCAGATGAGTGCCTAGCTAGCAGGCAGCCAACAAGATTTTATTGAATGTACTATTGCTGACTTTATTAATATAAAGGTAATACACAGATGACAGTGTTTAAAACAGAAGAATTGAGAAAAGGTACCAATATTCAACCAGTCAAAGACAATCACTAATGGCAACCCACTCCAGTACTCTTGCCTGGAAAATCCCATGGGCAGAGGAGCCTGGTGGGCTGCAGTCCATGGGGTCTCGAAGAGTTGGACACGACTGAGCGACTTCACTTTCATGCATTGGAGAAGGAAACGGCAACCCACTCCAGTGTTCTTGCCTGGAGAATCCCAGGGACAGCGGAGCCTGGTGGGCTGCTGTCTAAGGGGTCGCACAGAGTCGGACACGACTGAAGTGACTTAGCAGCAGCAGCAGCAGCAGTACATTTCTTATCAATCGCTTCTTTCTCATTGTATCTTTATTCATATTTTAATTTTATGTTGTACTCTGTGATTATGGCAGGATGTATTAGACATATGTGTGTATGTATGCATATTTATTTTGTTGTTATTTTAGATGCTAAGTTGTGTCCGACTCTTTTGCAACCCCATGGACTGTAATCTGCCAGACTCCTCTGTCCTATTGGGATTTCCCAGGCAAGAATACTGGAATGAGTTGCCATTTCCTTCTCCAGGGGATCTTTCCCACCCAGAGATCGAACCCGTATCTCCTGCATTTCCTGTACTGACAAGTGGGTTCTTTACCACTGAGCCACCAGGGCACCAGGGAAGCTACCTGTATGTTTATGTGTATGTACATACACACAGATATACATATATAAAATTTGTATTCTTTCAAGCATACTTTTTGAGAAACTATCATTCTCAATCCATATAGTTGAGATGGGGTTATTTTTCTCTTTCAAGAGCAATTAATCCTAGTCATGGGGATTGGTTCAGCAATTATTTAGGAAAAAAATCAGGTGGAGAGGGAGGTGGGAGGGGGGATCGGGATGGGGAATACGTGTAAATCTATTGCTGAGTCATGTCAATGTATGACAAAACCCACTGAAAAAATAAAAAACAAAAATCAACAATAATAATTAAGCTATTATTTATTCTGTGCTTACTATGTTCCAGGAATTCTAGTGAATATGTATTAGTAAATTGCATGTATAATCTCATTTAATTCACCCAAATAAACCTATAAAATAATAATTATGTTTACTCTCATTTTCAAAATGAGGCAACTGAAATATAAAAGATACAGGAAACGTCCACAAATCACACAACCAGTAAGTGGTAGATCCAAGATCTAAGCTTGTGGAGTTTGACTACAAAGCCCACACCAGGCAATATGGGAAAAGCCAGCTCAAGACTAAAGTCAAAGAAGGAGAGCTGGGCCTGGGCCAAGAAGCAGGCTCTGCCAGCAGTTTTTTTTGCCCCTGCTCCAGCAATTTCTGAAGCCATATCCACTTTTAGTTCAACTGGGACACATGTGGGATATTCAAGGGAATTCAGACTTTACTACTTAATAACAAAAGACCAGAAATAGCCCAATGTCTACAATAGGAAACTAGTTGTGATATTGTGATTTATAAGAATTTATACTTGATCATTTAGATAACCAAAGTATACCTCACGTATATATTTGGTCTTCGTCCACAGATCTTAGCTCACAGCTCCCAAAACCTCTGGACTTTCCTAAGTGTTGAGAGTGATTGAAGTGTCTTGTTTTGTGAATGATGTGACTTTTGGAAAGCGTCTAAGGACAGGGACTGGTTGTCAAGAGAACCAACAATGTGATTAGAGGGTTGGAACTTTCAATTCCACCACCTGACCCCTGGGGAGGGGAGTGAGGCTAAAGGTATAATCAATTATGCCTATGTAAAGAAGCCTCCATAAAAACCCAAAAGGTCAGGGTGTGAAGCATTTCTCCTTTGACAAACACACCGAAGTGCTGGGAGAGTGGCTCAGAGAAGGCGTGGGGGCTCCACGCCCTTTCTCACACCTGTCTTAAGCATCTCTTCCATCTAGCTGTTCCTGAGTTACATCTGGTTTATAATAAACCAGTAATCTAGTAAATAAAATGTTTTCCTGAGTTCTGTGAGCCTCTGCAGCAAATTATTCAAGCCCAAGGATGGAGTCTTGAGGAATCTGATTTACAGCCATTTGGTCAGAAGTCCGGGGCACAGCCTGGGCTTGTGACTGGCGGCTGAAGTCTTCTCAGGGGGTGCAGCAGAGCAGCCTCGTGGGACTGAGCCCTCCCTGTGGAATCTGGTGCATCTCCAAGTGGACAGTGTTAGAATTGAGCTGACTCCTTGGACTCCCTGCTGGCGCCTGAGAACTTCTTATTGGAGGTGTGGGGAACCTCCCCCCAACCTTCCCATAGTGGAAACTGGATACTCAGAACATCAAAGGAACAATAAAAAGAAGTATGGATTTCTTGTTCAGTGGACACATGTGGCTATTATAAATACCTCTATCCATTGATATAATACCTCAAACCCAGCAACTCTCTGACTAAGGAAGCATAATATTTTCATTTTTTGATCTTCATGGGAGAATTTTTTAAAATTTTCTTGAATAATCCTGATTTCATTTGTTTGTACCTAAAATTGAGGGGAAAAAAAACATGTTAAGCAGGCTAGACTTCATCAATCAAAATTCACCATTAGAAAATGAATTTTTGTTGAGTTGAATCTGCTAAGTGGCTGAATTAATCACTCTCCCCTGAGACAATCAAGTCACAAGAGTTTAAAGAGCAAATATTAATATTTACTCCAATGGCAGGTAAGCTTGCAGGATGGGCCATGATGAGGTAATGCTCCTCAAAGAGTTGATCTCTTCAGAAACTCATATAGAAGTGTAAACAAGTTAAACACTTAGCCATAGTGAAAGTGGAGACTCATTCAAAGCATATGTCCAGAATCTCATGATAATGATCTTACTGATCACTATGTTAAAAAGCAACAATAACTAAAATTATTGCACCTCTACCACTCAAAGAGATTCAAAAAGCCCATCATTAATTGCTAAAGATAATCCCCTGATTCAGAGAAAAAACTTTGGGGAAGATCAGAATGCCCAATACTTAAAAATAATTGTTTTCTGGTCATACAAAATGATCTTCTGATTTTAGAAACAAGTCAGAAGTTTCATTATTTTGCTCATAGCAGCATATCTAAATTGATCTGGATATTGAACCATCATTGGCTAGATAATTTTAAGAGTATTGCCAAGGATGTTTCCAGTGTACGTCTTCCTTGCCACCAACATAATCCTGACAAGACTGTAAAGATGGGATGTGGACAGAAATCAGAGCCTTGGAGCTCCTTTGCATACTTTCAGTGCTCTTTACCCCTACAAATTGGGATTAAGTATATTTTGGTCATTGTTTGCTAATTCTCAGGATGATTTCAGGTTTTTTGGTGCTGGAAATGAAGGCATTGATGATAGTGAAAAATTTTTGTTTGTTTGTTTCTGATGTGTGGAAATATTCATATCACCCATCTCTCAGTGACAGGACACATATTTCACTGGGGCTTTTTTTAAAAAAACTCTGCAAAGCCTTGGCTTTTATTAACAAAAACTTTACCCTCAATCTTCAAGAAAAGTAGAGCAAATAAATGAAGTTCTCAGACTAAGGTTAGCAATGATTTCAGAGATATTCAACTTTCCTTGGCCTAAGACATTTCATTAGCTTTAATGACAATGAAATCAATTATTTTCAGCTTTATCTTTTTACATTAACAAGTGGCTGTTGCATGTAGGAATGTCATGTCCAATCCTTGTTACAAGCCAGTATGGCCAAGCACTGCAATGGGCTCCTGCACATATCCAGTCTTTTTTTTATTTTTTAATTTTTATTGGAGTATAGTTAATTTACAAATTTGTGTTAGTTTCTACTGTACAGCAAAGTGAATCAGTTGTATGTATACATGTATTCATGCTTTTTTAGATTCCTATCCCACATAGGTCATTACAGAGTATTGAGACGAATTCCCTGTGCTATCCAGTAGGTCCTTATTCAGTTCAGTTCAGTTCAGTTCAGTCGCTCAGTCGTGTCCGACTCTTTGCGACCCCGTGAATCACAGCATGCCAGGCCTCCCTGTCCATCATGAACTCCCGGAGTCATCCCAGACCCATGTCCATCAAGTCAGTGATGCCATCCAGCCATCTCATCCTGTCATCCCCTTCTCCTCCTGCCCCCAATCCCTCCCAGAATTAGGGTCTTTTCCAATGAGTCAACTCTTCGCATGAGGTGGCCAAAGTATTGGAGTTTCAGCTTCAACATCAGTCCTTCCAATGAACACCCAGGACTGATCTCCTTTAGGATGGACTGGTTGGATCTCCTTGCAGTCCAAGGGACTCTCAGGAGTCTTCTCCAACACCACAGTTCAAAAGCATAAATTCTTCAGCGCTCAGCTTTCCTCACAGTCCAACTCTCACATCCATACATGACCACTGGAAAAACCTTAGCCTTGACTAAATGGACCTTTGTTGGCAAAGTAATGGGTCTCTGCTTTTAAATGTGCTGTCTAGGTTGGTCATAAGTTTCCTTCCAAGGAGTAAGTGTCTTTTAATTTCATGGCTTATTAGTTATCTATTTTATATATGCATGTGTGCCAAGTCGCTCAGTCGTGTCTGACTCTTTGTGACCCTATGGACTGTAGCCCACCAGGCTCTTCTATCCATGGGATTCTCCAGGCAAGAATACTGGAGTGGGTTGCCATGTCCTCCTCCAAGGGATCTTCCTGACCCAGGAATCAAGCCCCTGTCTCTTATGTCTCCTGCAATGGCAAATGGACTCTACCACTAGCACCACCTGGGAGGCCCATTTCTTATAGAATAGTACTTATATATCAATCCCAGTCTCCAAATTTCTCCCTCCCTCTCTTCCTCCCGCTCCAGTTTCTCCCCTGGTAACCATAAGCTTGTTTTCTACATTTGTGATTCTATTTCTATCTTGTAAATACATCTATCTGTACCATTGTTTGTTGTTTTTTTTTAGAGTCCACATATAGGCGATATCACATGATATTTGTCTTTGTCTGACTGACTTCATTTAGTATGATCATTTCTAGGTCCATTCATGTTGTTACAAATGGCATTATTGCATTATTTTTATGTCTGGGTAATACTTCATTGTTTACACGTACCACGTTTTCTTTATCCATTCTTTTATTGGTGAACATTTAGGTTGCTTTCATGACCTGGCTATTGTAGATAGTGCTGTAATGAACACTGGGGTGCACGTATCATTTCAAATTATGGTTTTCTCTGGATACATGCTCAGGAGTGAGACTGCAGGATCATGTGGTAACTCTGTTTATAGTTTTTTAGTAACCTTCATACTGTTCTCCATGGTGACTCTAGCAATTTACATTCCCACCAACACTGAAGGAGGAGTCCCTTTTCTCCACCCTCTTTCCAGCATTTATTGTTTGTATATTTTTTGTTGATGACCATTCTGACTGGTATGAGATGATATGTCATCGCAGTTTTAATTTGAATTTCTCTAATAATTAGTGATGTTGAGTATCTTTTCATGTGCTTTTTGACCATGTGTATGTCTTCTTTGGAGAAATGTCCATTTAGATATTCCACCCATTTTGTGATTGCATTGTTTGTTTTTTGAGCTGTTTTGAACCGTTCGTATATTTTGGAGGTTAATCCCTTGTCGGTCACTTCACATACCCAGTCCTAATATCGACAAGTGTAAGCAGCTTCCATATATTATTCCCCATCCTACTAACTAGCCTCTGAATGATTTAAAATCCAGAGATTTAGTCTTCTAGAAGGAGATGGCCCTCAAATTTTGATTAAAATTATCTTATCAGATATTGTTAACAATAGTACCATGGTAAGCTCCTAGGAACCCTTAGACTTCTGATTTCTAATTTAAAAAACACAAATCATCTTCCCTGGACCACTG
This sequence comes from Cervus canadensis, assembly GCF_019320065.1. Lineage (NCBI taxonomy): Eukaryota > Metazoa > Chordata > Mammalia > Artiodactyla > Cervidae > Cervus > Cervus canadensis. The sequence goes on from NC_057404.1 coordinate 60,524,005, forward strand.
GACATCCATTCCATGAGGACACTTTAAACCAAGGATTCTTCAGAATCCAGAAGATTGAAGGTAGTCATAGCAAGGTTGTTAGCCCAAGATCTTTAGATCAAGCTGATGATAAGACAAAGTAGACTATTCCCATCTTAGAGTATGCAGCAAGATTATCTTTCTGATAGGATTGCTGTCCTATTTATCCTTTCTTTATTGTTAAAACTTATTTGCTTTTGTACTCTGGTAATCCCTAGAATTGCCCCCAAATAGTTTATCAATATGTTTTTACATATACACATTATTTTCAGAAGTTTGGCCTCCTATAACTTTTCTCTATCAGCCGAGTAGAGAGACTCTAAAGGATTACTGGATCTGTTATTCTCCCATATGATCCTACTGACAAAAATTTAATAGCTATTAGTTTGCAATATCAGAAAGCATATTTCCTCTCAATGGTTTTTTTCAGGTACTTGAAGTTTCCTCACATTATTAAGCCAGTCTTCAGCCTTAAGGAAATTAGACACAGACCACAACACAACAAAATAATTCTCCTGAAATCTATACAGCCATTTCCATGGCACTGACTTCACCAGATTGAGAATAAGTATTGGATTGACCATTTTGGCTGTCATAGTCTATTATTATTATTATTATTACTATTAATATTCTCCGCCAGCTTTGTAGGACCTATTTAATTCACTCATGAAATTTACCAGCCAATGCAGGGGGTCAATAATTGACCCTCCCCTTTTCTGGTAATCCATGCCATATTAAGGTACCATTTCTCACGTGGACATGTGCCACGCGTGTGCTATGTTACTTCAGTCGTGTCCAACTCTGTGCGACTCAATGGCCTGTAGCCCACCAGGCTCCTCTGTCCATGGGATTCTCCAGGTGAGAATACTGGAGGGGATTGCCATGCCCTCCTCCAGGGGATCTTCCCGATCCAGGGATCAAACCCGCATCTCTTATATCTCCTGCATTGGCAGGCGGGTACTTTACCACTAGTACCACCTGGAAATTCCCTCTTATGTGGACACCAGGCTTTAATTACTTAAGATGCTCAAAACTCTATTGTGTATACAGCATAATAGCTAGAGACTTTCAGGGGATACCTGCTGCTGCTGCTAAGTCGCTTCAGTCATGTCCGACTCTGTGTGACCCCACTGACGGCAGCCCACCAGGCTCCTCTGTCCCTGGGATTCTCCAGGCAAGAATACTGGAGTGGGTTGCCATTTCCTTCTCCAATGCACGCACGCATGCTAAGTCGCTTCAGTCCTGTCCGACTCTGTGCAACCCCATGGATGGCAGCCCACCAGGTTCCTCTGTCCACGGGATTCTCTAGGCAGGAATACTGAAGTGGGTTGCCATTTCCTTCTCCACAGGGGATACCTAGATACCTCCATACTGAGTGAAATAAGGACCGCTTAGGAGAGCTACTTGAAGGGTACATAAGGGTGTCAGGCTCCCGCTCCATGTGTAGTGCATGGACTGTTACTCCAACAGTAGGCATAAATTAGAAAAAATGGATGAAATTTGCTTCTAACCAGGAAGAACTTATTTGTAGCATTGCAAAGTACTCTTGAGGTGCTCCCAAAATGAATTTAAATTTACTAGCAAGGATTATCATGGATAATCACGTAGCCTTTGATTTGTCTTGGCAGGACTAGGGGTAATATGTGTTATAACTAACACTCCTGTTGCACCTGTATAAATACCGCTAGTTAGTTGGGAAAGTCTGTGACTGGAATTAGGGAAAACTAGACCTGTTTCTCTAGAACAGACCCAGCTGTACTGGGGGTCTTGTTTTTTGTGGCTTGGATGCCATAATCTAGTTTCCTGACATCTCAGTAACTTATAGTAAATAATAATCACCCTGGTTCTGGAAAATGTCTGGATTTAAGTTAGTCTGTGTGACCTGCCCTGAATCTTAGATGCTACTGGACAAACATTGTAGCATCAGATGATTCAATAGCCCCTTCTACATCAAAAGGAGTGTTAGGAATGGCCCTATTCTATGAAAGAAATACATACAAAGAATCCTTCCATACCCATTTTTGATTAATAACTATTTCTACTTCCTTTATGAGGAGTAAATAAAGTTATTCTTTGAAATCAATTATCTACCTTTCAATATAAGAGTTTTTACACCTTTAAAACTCTGTCTACGATAAGAAATATATTTACATTGTGACCCAGTATATGTATATATATGTATAAAACTGAAAAGGAATTTTTAAAAATAATGCTCACCTTTACTATGCATGATGCATTGTATTTTCTATTTTATTTTAAATTATATTTTATTTATTTGAAAGATGCTGAATGCAACACATAAAATTGATACCCTCTAATGAGTTACATCCAAACATTTGAACTACAATATGTTACCACATGGGGTATTTTACCTATGCATATTCAGTTGTGCAAAAAGTTTTACTTTTAAAAGACTTTTCTACAGATTCTCTACCTCTTACTGCTGCTCATCATGATAGCAGAGCATATCATCAAGGAATCCCAATTCTTCTCACATATTTCAGATTTAGAATGAGTTACATCTTTCTCACTAGGAAAACACCTAGGTTGTAGGTATTCTTACAGAGCATCATGGCAGATGTTTGGAGGCAGGGCATTTATAGGACAGTAGGGAAATAATAAAGAGATAATCAGAAAGGGGTAGTTCACAGTGACCAAAGCTGTGGAGAAGATGAATATGGGGAGGGTAAATTTTTTTCATATTTATTTAAAATGATTATTGGCTATTGCCAACCTTTAATAATCCAACTTCAGATTAGAAGTGGAGTGGGAGATGGATTACAGCAGGATAGATAGAGAGGGGGAAGTATATGAAAGTAGTAATGTTAAAAGTTAGTAAAGTTAAAGCCACAAGATGAGGAAGTCTAAGGATTAGACATTTTTCTTGGTGAAAAAAAAAGGGGGGGTCCTTGCTTGTTTGCTTCTTTTTCTTTCTTTTTTTTTTTTTTTTTAAGGATGTTGTAGTTCAAAGAAAGGGAGCCAGTAGAGAGCATATCACTGAAGATACAAGGCAGAGAGGAGATAATTTATGGGCAAATGGTTCAGAAAACTCAGAAAGGAAGGTGTTAGGATTAACTGTTTCCATGAAGTAGGATATTTTCCCCCAATGACTAAAGTGAAGAAATTTGTGAACTTTTCACTTCACTAGAGTGAAGAAATTTCTTTTGAAAGAATAGAGATGAAAAGATAAGTAAATTATTGATTTCTTTCATTTACAAATTATTTTCACATTTATTAGCTCGTAAAATTAGTGCTTATTGGGCGTACAGTTGCAGTTTTGCGAGATGAAAACTTTCTAGAGATCCGTTGCACAACAATGTGAATGTACAGAAAAATAAAGATGGTGAGTTTAATGTCATGAGTTTTTTATCTTGATAAAATAACTTAAAATAAAATAAGCAAAAAATAAAATAGATAAAAGTCTTTGCTATACATGAAAATAATAGCCACATTTTAATAGAATCACCAACCTCACAGGACATCCTGCTGATCAGCTATACTGATGATATCATTCAATAGGCCATTAGGAGCAGGATGTAGCCTAACTTCCTAAACACCTTAGTAAAATAGCTGTGTGTCAGAAAGAGATATAACCTAGGAAAGTGCAGAGTCTTTCAATCTCAAGGATCTTTTTGGAGCCTGGGAAATATCAGAATATGATCTCCAAAGTGAAAGTATGAAACATAAATTGCTGCCCCCCTCCCACTCCACGAATATGAAGAAGTGTAAGACTTGAAAGGCCTTTATGAAGGATTTGGATTTTGAAAGCAACGTACATCACAATTGTGATGTGTGTGTGTGAGTGTGTTGGTAGAGTTGGGGGTGGGCAGAAAGTTTTCCCATAACATCATATGGAAAAACCCACCAATCAAACATTTTGGCCAACCCAACCCATTATATATGTGTGTGTATATATATATATATAATATTAAACATATTTTATACATTACATACATAAATCTGTGTGTGTATTTCTCTCTTCCAGATCAGTCATAAAGCTGCCAGCTTTGATTGGCTCTGGGCATGAGAAGTCTTTGCAGCTGGTTCAGTGTAAGCATTTTCCGAATCGATGGCTGCATACCAGATGCTTACAGCAGTGCCGTCAACAGAGCACATCTGGAACAGCAATTATGATTTGAGTCAGCGCCTTATTAATTTCAGAAAAATTCCTTTTTATTCTCTAAAACCAAATACCAAGTTGAAAGGGAACATGCTAGGAAACACCATTTCTGCTTATTTCAAGTGTTTAAAGATGACATTAACGTCTGTAATCACCCAGAAAGTCTATATTACACTTAGTTAACTCTTTTGATAGGGCAGGGTGGTTACTAATGCTTCCTCTTGGCGGTTTCAGCAAAATAACCTTTACTTCAGAAGTTAGTGAGCCAATGTACATATTCTACTACTTGCCAAGTGTTTCTATTTTAAGATCTACGTTCATAAATGGGGGAAATAACCAAGGTATGTTTGTGGAGTCACTGCGTCCACTAAGGCAGCCTCAAGCCAAAACTCCATTTGTCAGCTGCGTACCATAAGCCCCAACTGTACTTGGTAGAAGGCAGTACTATTTAGGCAGGAAGCCTCAGCATCCAAATAGAGCCAGTAATTCTTGAAAAGTCTAGGTACACAACAATTTAATAAACAGTCACAAGTTCTTTTAGTGATTGGAGAAGGAAATGGCCACCCACTCCAGTACTCTTGCCTGGAGAATTCCATGGATGGAGGAGCCCAGTAGGCTACAGTCCACGGGGTTGCAAAGAGTCGGACACGACTGAGCAACTTCACTTTCTTTTCTATAGTTTCTTTTGGAGAAGGAAATGGCAACCCACTCCAGTGTTCTTGCCTGGAGAATCCCGTGGACAGAGGGGCCTGGTGGGCTGCCAAATATGGAGTTGCAGAGAGTTGGACACAACTAAGCTACTAACACACACACACACACACACACACACACACACAGCCTAAATATCTACAAAACAAACTTTATGGTTCATCACAGCACTTTTCCTTTAATGTACTCTTAAATGTACTTTAATTAATTTCTGCAAATTGCATGAGAAACCATCCCTCTCTGCTGAGATCATTCAAGTCAGGCTGCTTTTTTGGTAAGATCTAGAGTACTATAGAAGATTTGGGCCAGTTGCTTTTCTATTTCAGTTGAGGATGCCTATTGACCCAGTAGCTATTGCCAAAGTTTTCTGCAGGTAAAACCTTTCTGATTACCACTTCTACCCTGCTGCCTACTGTGATAACCACGCCTATCTTAGCCCTGGTGATTAAGAGTTTCTATTCAGCCTTTGCCACCATCATCTGCATTGAAATCAATAAGCTCATTTCAGTAGCAACATTTTCTAAGTTCACCCCTAGGAAAAGGGAGGGGAGAGCTTCCTCTACTTTTGACAAGTAAAAGTGCACTGAAGCTTGGGCTCAGGGTGATATATATAACATGTGTGCTTGCTAAGTTGCTTCAGTTATATCTGACTCTTTGCGACCCTGTGGACTGTAGCCCACCAGGCTTCTCTGGCCATGGGGATTCTCGAGGCAAGAACACTGGAGTGGGTTGTCATGCCCTCCTCCAGGGGATCTTCTTGACCCAGGGATTGAACCCTCAACTCTTATGTCTCCTGGATTGGCAGGCAGGTTCTTTACCACTAGTGCCACCTCTAGGGAGACAGAAATGGGGACTTGCTATTTAATGGGTATAGTGTATCAGATTGGCAAGATGAAAAAGTCCTGGAGATTGGTTGCACACAACGTGAATACATTTAACATTACTGAAATATAAACTTAGAAATGATTAAGACAGTAAATTTTTATGTTACATGTATTTTACCACAGTTAAAAAGATAAAACACACTGCCTTAGCCAAGATCCAGGTATGAGGTCATGACACTGTTACGGCCATAACTGCATCTTGTCAACAAAGTGCATGACTGGATACCGGATTTCTGTTAAAGAAAAATCCCATGCCTCAACGATTGTACTTCTGGCAGAAAAGCAGAACAGTAGGCAGAATACCTCTGCCTCTTTGGCCTTAAATGGTTATTTCTGATAGCCACATCCTCAAACCAGACTCTAGACATTTTTGCAGGCAGTATAGGAAGATTTGCCAGAAGGAGTTTAAATGGATGGCAAGTGCCAATCCACCCTGTTCACCACAGAAAAATATTTTTCTACAAAGAAAAAAATATTTGAAGTTACATTTTCATGACTTCTGTTTCTAGTAAGAACAAAGGCAATGTGTTTCTGAATTATCCTGCTTCCCCTCAAATCTATATAGACAAATAAGGGAGAGGGGGCAGAAAATGGAAACAAAAAATTCCCACACACTGCATTTTTCTATAAAACAAGAAAACATAGAGAACCCCCAAACTACAGATTACAGATAGGAGGTGTTGCCATTGCCAGAGACAAGAAAACTGCAAGATGGAGGAACAGAGTGTTGGATACTAGTGGGAGCAAATTCCGGAGATCTCTAGAAAATACCACTCCCAGAAGGAGACAGCATCGTTATGAGAGAGCTGCAGAGATCTCGCTGAGTGTAAACAGAGCTCAGGGCTGAATGAGACTCACACTCAGCCAAACACTGAGGAGAGAGGCTGAGAAGGAGAAAGGTGAGGACTGCAGCCAAGGGAGCACGTAGGTGGCAGACCTTTAGAAGACTGAGCAAAGCACAAATCTGATAGATGTGCACTCATCACCTTGGGAGGCAAACTGATAACTTTTGATGATGCTCGAGAGGAGGCCTCTCAGGTGGGGAAAGGGGAGATGGGGGAAAAGCCTTGGCTGGTGGCAAAAGCCCTCCTGAATCCAATATGACTCTAGCTGTCAGAGGAAGTGGCACAGATTAGAAAGAAACAGTCTATCACTCTAGCACAGTGATTTTCAACCCAGCCCAGTTTTGTCCTCTAGAGGATATCAGTCAATGTCAGGAGACATTTTGGTTGTCACACTGGAGAGAGCGTCATACAATGCACAGGACAGCCTCTGGGATAAAGAACCATCCAGTGCTAAATGTCAACGCTACCAAGGGTGAGAAACTCGGGTCTAGTAGCAGAAAAGAGAGCCTCTAAGCTGTGAGTTTTAGAATGATACCTTGGCTCATTTCTTCCTCCACTGGAAGCTCCTGCCAATGGTGTAAGAAAACCAAATAATTTCCAATAATTTGAAAAAATAATTAGCACAGAATCATATGAAGAGGCCATAAACTGTGAAAAAGTGAGGCTCAGTGTTTCCATTTTCAGTTCAGTTCAGTCGCTCAGTCGTGTCCAACTCTTTGCGCCCCCATGGACTGCAGCACGCCAGGCTTCCCTGTCCATCACCAACTCCTGGAGCTTGCTCAAACTCATGTCCATTGAGTTGGTGATGCCATCCAACCATCTCATCCTCTGTCATCCCCTTCTCCTGTCTTCCATCTTTCCCAGCATCAGGGTCTTTTCTAATGAGTCAGTTCTTTGCATCAGGTGGCCAAAGTATTGGAGTTTCAGCCTCAGCATCAGTTTCCATTTCAGATAATGACATGAAAGATAATAACATTATACTCCAACTGTCTTACAGAAATTTTGAAAACTCATGGAAGACCACAAAACATAAGTACAGTAAGTAAAGTGAGAGATGGACACAAAAAGGGGGAGGAAAAATACAATCTGAATATTTGAAGTAAATTTGGAGATTGTAAGTGATTTTGAACATGCAGGAACTGAAGAAACCACTAGAACAAAAATAAAAACTTCCTAAGATTTAGAACAAACTTTCTAAGATTTAGAACAAACAGATCACACAGTGAAAAAGCTTTACAGATAGAAAAAATATTATAAAAGCTAAGACCAAATATATAAGTAAAACTAGGCAATTCTCCACTCCTTTTAAGATTTAAAGACTGATCTACAAAGCTGATTCAGAAAACTTAAACAGAAAAAAATTCAGAAAGGTAAAAAAGGCAAATAAAAGCAAGTTAGGAGTTAAGATATGCTGTTATATGCAGAAAATTTTACAAGACTCTAGAGGACACAAGGTCGATCCAAGGAAAAACATAACATGGAACACATGTTCTTTAGTAGAAAATTTTTAATATTTTCAGTATGTAATTTTCTCTAATTTATTAATTCAGTGCAACTTCAGTTAAATTGCAAATGTTTAGAAGAAGGAGAGGAAATGGCAACCCACTCCAGTGTTCTTGTCTGGAGGATCCCAGGGACGGGGGAGCCTGGTGGGCTGCCATCTATGGGGTCACACAGAGTCGGACACGACTGAAGTGACTTAGCAGCAGCAGAATCCAGTAAGTTAATCCTGAGGTTATTGTGTAAAAATTAAGTAAAGATATCTAGGAAAACCAAAAAATAAGTGCAATGAGAACTGATTAGACCTGTTAATCATTTTTTTAAAAAAAGTAGTGTTCAAATAAATAAAGTAGAAACATGTTAGGGCAGGAACAGGTAGACAGATCAATCACACAAAATAGAAAAACCCAGAAATAGACTTAAATACATGCAAGTACTTAGGATATGTCAAAGGCGGTATTTTTAATTAAAGTGAAAGTGAAAGTCTCAGTCGTGTCCAACTCTTTGTGATCCCATGGACTGTATAGTCCATGGAATTCTCCAGGCCCAGAATACTGGACTGGGCAGCCTATCCATTCTCCAGGAGATCTTCCCAGCTCAGGAATCGAACCAGGGTCTCCTGCATTGGAGGCAGATTCTTTACCAGTTGAGCTATCAGGGTAGCCCTTTCAATTAAAGGGGTAGACTTTAAAATGAGATCTTAAAGTTATCATCTCAAGAAAAAAATATTATAACTATGCAAGTGATGAATATTCATTAGACTTACTGTGATTATCATCTTGCAATGTATACAAATACTGAATCATTATGTTGTACACCTGAAGCTAATATAAAGTTATGTGTCAATTATATTTAAATTTGAAAAATTAATGAAATAAAGATAGACATAGTATTGGAACAATTAGATAGCCATCTGACAAAAGATAAAATTGAATCCTTTATTCATAGGGTTCTATGGAATTAATTATGAATGGACTTTAAATGTTAAATATGAAACTTTAGAGTTTCCTATTTAGGAGAGGAAGAGATGGAAAGGGAAGAGAGGAGAGGAATATGGTCACGTTTTCTTCAATGATACAGGAAGATTTTTAAATGTGATTTCACCCCTCTTACTGTTTTGCTGGGGCTTCTCCTTTGTCCTTGGAGGCGGGGTATCTTTTTTTTGGTGGGATCCAACATTCTCCTGTCAATGGTTGTTCACCAGCGAGTTGTAATTTTGGACTTCTCACAGGAGAAGATGAGTGCACCTCCTTCTACTCTGCCATCTTGCCAATTTGCCTATAAATCCCTCATTCCTGACCTGAAGGCTGCCCTCAAAGGAGCTCACTAGTCACACTGCCTTCTGCCAGCCTGCATGCTCTCCCCTCCCCCCAAAAGAGTCTGAAATGCAGTACTTGGGAACAATCTCAAAAATGACAGGATTATCTCTGTTCGTTTCCAAGGCAAACCATTCAGTATCAGAGTAATCCAAGTCTATGCCCCAACCAGTAATGCTGAAGAAGCTGCAATTGAATGGCTCTATGAAGACCTACAAAACCTTCTAGAACTAACACGCAAAAAACATGTTCTTTTCATTATGGGGACTGGAATGCAAAAGTAGGAAGTCAAGAAATACCTGGAGTAACAGGCAAATTTGACCTTGGAGTAGAAAATGAAGCAGGGCAAAGGCTAGTAGAGTTTTGCCAGGGTAACACACTGGTCATAGCAAAAACCCTCTCCCAACAACACAAGAGAAAACTCTACACATGGACATCACCAGGTAGTCAATTCCGAAATCAGATTGATTACATTCTTTGCAGCCAAAGATGGAGAAGCTTTATACAGTCAGCAAAAACAAGACTGGGAGCTGACTGGGGCTCAGATCGTGTACTCCTTATTGCCAAATTCAGACTGAAATTGAAGAAAGTAGGGAAAACCATTAGACCATTCAGGTATGACCTAAATCAAATCCCTTACGATTATACAGTGGAAGTGGAAAGTAGGTTTAAGGGACTAGATCTGATAGACAGAGTGCCTGATGAACTATGGACAGAGGTTCATTACACTGTACAGGAGGAAGTGACAAAAAAAATCCCCAAGAAAAAGAAATGCAAAAAGGCAAAATGGCTGTCTGAGGAGGCCTTACAAATAGCTGAGAAAAGAAGACAAGCAAAAAGCAAAGGTGTAAAGGAAAGATATTCCCATCTGAATGCAGAGTTCCAAAGAATAGCAAGGAGAGATAAGAAAGGCTTCCTCAGCAATCCATGCAAAGAAATAGAGGAAAACAATAGAATGGGAAAGACCAGAGATCTCTTCAAGAAAATTTGAGATACCAAGGAACATTTCATGCAAAGATGGGCACAATAAAGGAAGAAATGGTATGGGCCTAACAGAAGCAGACGATAAGAGGTGGCAAGAATACATGGAAGAACTGCACAAAAAAGATCTTCATGACCCAGATAATCACGATGGTGTGATCACTGACCTAGAGCCAGACATCCTGAAATGCGAAGTCAAGTGGGCCTTAGGAAGCATCACTACGAACAAAGCTAGTGGAGGTGATGGAATTCCAGTTGAGCTCTTTCAAATCCTAAAAGATGATGCTGTAAAAGTGCTGCACTCAATATGCCAGTAAATTTGTAAAACTCAGCAGTGGCCACAGGACTGGAAAAGGTCAGTTTTCATTCCAATCCCAAGAAGGGCAATGCCAAAGAATGTTCAAACTATGGCACAATTTTACTCACCTCACACATGAGCAAAGTAATGCTCAAAATTCTCCAATCCAGGCTTCAACAGTATGTGAACTGAGAACTTCAGATATTCAAGCTGGATTTAAAAAAGGCAGAGGAACCAGAGATCAAATTGCCAACATCCCTTGGATCAGAGAAAAAGCAAGGGAATTCCAGAAAAACATCTCCTTATGCTTTATTCACTATGCTAAAGCTTTTGATTGTGTTCATCACAACAAACAGTGGAAAATTTTTCAAGCGATGGAATACCAGACCACCTGACCTGTCTCTTGAGAAATGCACATGCGGGTCAAGAAGCAACAGTTAGAACTGGACATAGAACAATGAACTGGTTCCAAATCAGGAAAGGACTATGTCAAGGCTATATATTGCCACCCTTCTTATTTAACTTATATGCAGAATATATCATGTGAAATGCCAGGCTGAATGAAGCACAAGCTGGAGTCAAGATTCCTGTGAGAAATATCAGTAACTCAGATATGCAAATGACAGCATCTTTATGGCAGAAATCGAAGAGGAACTAAAGAGCCTCTTGATGAAAGTGAAAGAGGAGAGTGAAAAAGCTGGCTGAAAACTCAGCATTCAAAAAACAAAGATAATGGCATCTGGTCCCATCAATTCATGGCAAATAGATAGAAACAGTGACAGACTTTATTTTCTTGGGCTCCAAAATCACTACAGATGGTGACTGCAGCCATGAAATTAAAAGACACTTGTTTTTTTAATGGAAAAAAAGGTATGACCAACCTAGACAGCATATTCAAAAGCAGAGACATTACTTTGCCGACAAAGGTCCGTCTAGTCAAAGCTACGTTTTTCCAGTAGTCATATATGGATGTGAGAGTTGGACTATAAAGAAATCTACGTGCTGAAGAACTGATGATTTTGAACTATGGTGTTGGAGAAGACTCTTGAGAGTCCCTTGGACTGCAAGGAGATCAAATCAGTCAATCCTAAAGGAAATTGGTCCTGAATATTCATTGGAAGGACTGATGTTCAAGCTGAAGTTTCAATATGTTAGCCTCCTTATGCGGAGAACTGACACTTTGGAAAAGACCCTGATGCTGGGAAAGATTGAAGGCAGGAGGAGAAGGCGACGACAGAGGATGAGATAGCTGGTTGGCATCACCAACTCGATGGACATGAGGTTGAGCAAGCTGCAGAAGTTGGTGGTGGACAAGGAATCCTGGTGTGCTGCAGTCCACGGGGTCGCAAAGAGTCGGACATGACTGAGTGACTGAACTGACTGATGGATCCCTGATGAACATAGGATGGAAAATTCCTCAACAGGGTGTCCTTGGTGGTCCATTTGTTAAAAGTCTGCCTGCCAATGCAGGGGACATGAATTCAATCCCTAGTTCAGGAAGATCCCACAGCGATGGAGTGACTAAGCCCGTGGACCACAGCTAGTGAAGCCTGCATGCCTCAAGGCCATACTCTGCAACAGGAGAAGCCACCACAATGAGAAGTCCACGCATTGTGAGGAAGAGTAGCCCCCACTCACTGAAACTAGAGAAAGCCCATGTACAGCAATGAAGACCCAGTACAGAGAAAAATAAATTATTAAAATAAATCCTTTTTAAAAACCTCAATAAAATATTATCAAACCAAATTCAAAAATATATTGGATGGAGTATAGACTATAATTAAGTGAGATATTCAGGGATGCAAGGATGGTTTAATATCCACAAATCAATCAATGTGATTACCACACTAACAAAACAAAGGATAAAAGCCATAAGATTATCTCAATAGATTTGGAAAAAAAACATGTGACAAAACTCAGCATCAATTACAAAAACTCTCAGTGAAGTGGGTATAGATAGAGCCAACCTGAACATAATAAAGAACATATATGACAAACCCTCACTAACACTATAGCTAAACTATTTTGACTTTATATTATGTACCATGGAAAGCCACTAAAGTGTTTAAACAGGAAATGTCATCATCAGACATCAGGAAGTGTCATCATTATCATATTTTTAAAAGAGCACTCTGACTCCTCTGTACAAGATAGATAAGAGATATAAATGGAAATGGGGAGACTAGATAGGAGGCTATTTTGGTAATGCAGAGTGATGATGGTAGCTTGCATGGCTTCAGCAAAATGTAGTTTAAGAAGTATTAGGGAGTAGTATGGACTTCCATGGTGGCTCGGCAGTAAAGAATTCAACTCAACGCAGGAGACTCAGGAGACTTGGGTTCAGTCCTTGGGTCCGGAAGATCTCCTAGAGAAGGGCATGCCAACCCCAGTCCAGTATTCTTGCCTAGAGAATCCCATGGACTCAGAAGCTTGGCAGGTTACAGTCCATAGGGTCGCAAAGAGCTGGACACGACTGAAGTGACTGAGCACACAGCCCACAAGGAGTAGGATCCCGATAATTTATAGATTCATTTGATGTGAGGATGAGAGGAGAAGGAGATATTAAGAACTTGACTTTTCTTTTCGCTTATCTTGCCTCAGGAATATCAACTGAAATTAGAAGATATTATTTAGAGATCCTTGAGAGCTCTTAGTTGTAAAATTCTATAATTTTGTAATCTTAAGCTTGTACATTAATGGCTTTGTTATTTATGGTTATTATTATTTTAAACTTACAACTTAGGGCCTGTTAAATATAATTATCAAACAGTTTAAAATTATGACTGTCGGGCAAATATAACAGAATATGTATCAAAGATGTTATTTAACTCTTTAATAAATGAAAGATATTTTAATTGACTCAAAGAACATTTAAGAAATATCTATCTGAAAATTTAAAAAGAAATGTTAGAATAAAATCACTAAATTAGATACTAAACTGGTTAATATCTTCCAATATGATTAAATTTTGTGGTTATCTGTTCCACCAGACAGAAACTATTCATAAAACTTTTGCTCCTACAGAATTGTAATATATCCCAGTCATTCAAACATCAAATTTAGTGCTACACTAAAAGGACATCATATCATCTCTTTTACCTACTTTAAAATTTCATATAGTTTTTCTGTTAGGCACATTATGGTGTCCATAGTGGAAGATAGTGCAGTGGTAAAAGAATCTGCATGCCAGTGCAGGAGATGCAAGAGATGTGAATTCCATCCCTGGGTCCAAAAGTTCCTCTGAAGAAGGAAATGGCAACCCGCTCCAGTATTCTTGCCTGGAAAATCCCATGGACAGAGGAGCATGGCAGGCTACAGTCCATGTGGTTGCAAAGAGTCGGACACGACTGAGCACACAGTCACAACAACGAGTAGAATAAATGAAATTACTCATTTCAGCATAATATTAGGTTTATAATAATTCTAATATATTCTAATTTCTGTCATATTGGGATCCTAGTGAAAGTGAAAGTCACTCAGTTGTGTCCGACTCTTTGCAACCCCATGGACTGTATAGTCCACAGAATTCTCTAGGCCAGAATACTGGAGTGGATAGCCTTTTGCTTCTCCAGGGGATCTTCCCAATTCAGGGATCAAACCCAGGTCTCTCGCATTGCAGGCAGATTCTTTACTAGCTGAGCCACAAAGGAAGCCCAAGAATACTGCAGTGGGATCCTAGTGAAGGATAAGCAAATCACTGACATAAAAATAATACCAGATGGAAAGCAAATTTTATATAGAATAATGTTAAAATACTTCCTTCAGATTTAAGTGCAAGTTTTCCATTCCTGATTAGTCAGTAAAATTTTCTTTTAAATTCAGAAGTCTAATTGTAAATATATAAAATCGAATTTGTAGTAGGAAAAAAAACACTCTTCTTAAAACTGATAGCAAAACTAATAATGACCTACTGCTGCCAAAAATAAGATTTAAAGATATTTTCCTTAGTTGATTCACATGACCTTGGTTTGCCTAGTTGGCAGCTTCATAATTTGAACATGTTCTGCTGTGAACTGAAAAGCTGATCAGAATTTTTTGAAGAGCAGATTATCAGGATAGCAGTTTATAGCACCAGCTACAGTTACATGTAAACCTCTCATTCCTTCATCTATTAGTCACACTTAAGAACTGATTTTCTCTTCAATGACTAATTTTGAAACATATATAATTAAATGCTTTAATACTCCATATTTATTTTAAACTTCTGTGTTTTCTCAAAGCATTCCTTTGTGGGCAGTAACTTGTGTCCTTATTCATCTGACTTGCCGGTGGGAAGTCTGAGCCATGAGAAGCAAGCATCATGCCATGGTTTCCTCACTAAACAATTCAAAGAAGCTCAGAATGTATATTCCCGGGGAATTAAAGGAATCAAGTCATGAGTCAAATTCTATTCTAGTAGTGGCCTAGAATTTGAGTTCCTAAAGATATATTTGGAGGTCAAAAATTTAAATTCTGAGAAGAATAATTTTATAGAGGTATTCTAAGAATCCAGTCTTTTAATAGGTGTTGCTCGTGACTAATGAGGTGTTCTATTGTGAACTTGGATAAGGTAACTCCCCAAGGTGCATTCATACAATCGGGTGGGAAGGAGGCCATATCATTCTAGTATCAGACTTGGGAAATGGAAGTGGAATTACTCCCAGGGCTAGGATTTATCTGTCATTTACTGCTTGAGTAAGCTCAATGGCCCAATTCTCTTTCTCTTCCTGGTAAAACAAATTCAAAAGGCAGAAGAAAATTAACTATTTCTTGCTGAATTCCGATAGTTCCAGATGTTCCAAATGTTCACTCCCCCCCCCCCCCAATTGGTATTCTTTTTTTTTTTTTTTATTTTTTCAGTGGGTTTTGTCATACATTGACATGAATCAGCAATAGATTTACACGTATTCCCCATCCCAATCCCCCCTCCCACCTCCCTCTCCACCCGATTCCTCTGGGTCTTCCCAGTGCACCAGGCCCGAGCACTTGTCTCATGCATCCCACCTGGGCTGGTGACCTGTTTCACCATAGATAATATACATGCTGTTCTTTCGCAACATCCCACCCTCACCTTCTCCCACAGAGTTCAAAAGTCTGTTCTGTACTTCTGTGTCTCTTTTTCTGTTTTGCATATAGGGTTGTCGTTACCATCTTTCTAAATTCCATATATATGTGTTAGTATGCTGTAATGTTCTTTATCTTTCTGGCTTACTTCACTCTGTATAATGGGCTCCAGTTTCATCCATCTCATTAGAACTGGTTCAAATGAATTCTTTTTAATGGCTGAGTAATATTCCATGGTGTATATATACCACAGCTTCCTTATCCATTCATCTGCTGATGGGCACCTAGATTGCTTCCAAATGTTCAAATAATTTCTTTGGCTTGTAGCATGCATATTGGTTGTCCTCAAAAGTTAATTAGTTAGATTATAGTCAAAAGAATTCCTCATTTTCTACCAGTCATGGAGGAAAAACAAAATGGTACCTTCTCATAAGTACTCAGAAGACGTGGGAACTTGGAGCAATTCTCTACTGGTGAGAAGGCATTCATGTTTGTTTATACCTATCTCAAAGCTAAAAAGTAGAGTTTTCAATCAAAAGCATTTGCCATTATCTAAGGCATTCAAAGTTTCATTAAAATACCAGAAGTATTATTAATAAATAAAATTATTCAAAGCAACTTGTTTCAATGTCTTAGATTTTTTTTGTTTGTTTTTTAAGAGTAAAATTAGAATTCTATGTGATATCTAAGGGGAAAAGCTCCAAAGGCAACTTCACTTTCTTTAGCAATATTCGTAACTAGAAAGAATCTAGTCCATATATCTAAATATTTCAACACTAAGGTATGCACATTGTTAGGCAACAGTCATACATATTTACTTTATTTTAAAATTCTAGACATAATTACTGGGGGAAATGCTTCCCTGAAATCCTTACAGATTTAGAGTGAAGCTGCATCACCTATTATGATATAGGAGAATCCAGTACTGCAATTTTCTTCCTTTTAGACAATTAAGAGCTATCACAGCGGGCTTCCCAGGTGGCACAGTGGTAAAGAATCTGCCTACAAAGCAGGAGATGCAATAGACGGGGTTTCAGTCCCTAGATCGGGAAGATCCTGTGAAGAAAGAAATGACAACCCACTCCAGCATTCTTGTCAGGAAAATTCCATGGACAGAGGAGCCTGGCAGGTTACAGTCCATGGGGTCGCAAAGAATCAGACACGACTGAGCATGCGCACATGCACTCAGGAGCATGCGTAAATGAATAAGTAGGCTCAGAAAGGAAAATTTCCTTCAATGGAGACTGAGGGAGTGACCAAACCTAAGATGTCAAAATCTGTGAAGGAAATAATCTTTTCTACTTTGATAACAATAATGATGACGGTGATGATGTTGATAATAGTAGTAGAAGTAGCAATGGCTGCAGCAATAACAAAGCTTACCCAGTTTTTTGTATGCACCAGGCAGAGTGCTGAGCTTTAGCATCAGCTCACTTACTCTTACCCATCATCTCTCTGTGAAGTCTACCCATATAAAACAGAAACAAACGAACAAAAAACCAACACTCTTGTTAAGCACAAATAATCTAAGAACCTACCTTACAAGGATCTGTAGACATACCCCCAAAGCAGCTCACCATATTAACAGAAAATCTTTAAAATGTGGTTCATTAGAAACCACTAGGTGAATTTTACATTCCATTTCATAATACATGTGCCTATATTTTATAATTAAATATTTTAAATGGCTGAAAAAATAGAAATTTTATATTCCCTATAATCAATATTCTTTATCTGATACTTGACCTCACTTTCATTGAAACAGTTTTGCTTCATGAAGTAGTATACCACCAGAAATTTTCTAATGTTAGATCAACTTAATGAGCTAAAAATTATCATTAAAATGAACAATGAATTAATTTACCTTGTTTAAGATTTTTGTGCTCTTTTCTTCTACCCTTGAAAATTTCCCCATGAATTCAAACACTTTCGATCAGCACCTTTCACAGCTTAATCATACAGAAAAACCCAAAGCTAACAAAGTAGTAAAGTACTTTGAGGCTTCAGTTCACCAACTTCTCCAAAGTACGGTTCCCTGACTGCCTACTGTGTGAGGCTACCTGGTTAATTTCTTTCTCAGTCCCTATAAATAAAGAGTCATCCTGGACTTGAAACAATTTTAGTCATTCCCACATTCCCCTTTAATCATCCTCAATTTAGATCAGTGGAAGAAAAGTGAGACTTTGGAAACAAAGGCTGGGCATGTTCAGTTTTAAGGTTCATTGTCTTTATTTACCTTCTAACAAAAGTAGGTCTTCATGTCCGCTCTGCCTAGCTCAGCAAAGGAAAAAATACAAATTTCCCTGTGGTAAAAATTTTTTGGTGTGTCTAACATTAAAACATTTTTTTTTTTACTTTTAGCCTTTGAATAAACCTTTGAATTAAATCCTTCTAAAAGGACTTGTTCCATCACCTTCTTGTATCCCTGCAGTTCACTACACTGTCTTGGAGGCTCTAATATGCAAATGAAGATGTCTTGGATCAAATTTGGTTCAGCAAAAAAAAAAAAAATTTGGTTCAGGAAATTGCCCAAGACAGCTGCCAAGCTTTGGCCAATTATTAGCTAAGAGGATATAGGACAGAGAAGAACAGTCACTTTAGGAGAATTCAGTGGAATAAGAGCACTTATATTGCAGAGTTATTTCTTCCTAGGACTTGAGACCAATATTTATTATATAACTAAATGAGGCTCTTAGAAATGCCCTTGAAGCCTGCCATCCTCTCCTACGTGAGTGCTAAGTCGCTTCACTTGAGTCTGATTGCAGCCCACCAGGCTTCCACTATCCACGGTCTTCTCCAGGCAAGCATACTGGAGTGGGTTGCCATACCCTCCTCCAGGGGTCATCCTCTCTTACCAGGACACTAATAGTGACAGTAGGACTATTTTTTTGCCACACTGTGTTATTGTCATATGGGAATGTACTGCTTTCAGGAATAAAATGGGCAATAATTAAGGTGATTGTTGGGTCATAACCTGGGGAGCTTCCTGAGAGTAATCTGAAACCAGCTGGAGGGCAGGGAGACCAAAGAAAGAGACAGGCCTTCCAGACTGCTAGACAGCAGTTTTCATGAGCAAGGGAATTGCCATAAGAGGCTTGTCTTTGGTGGCTAACAAGATGAGGAGTGCACCCAGTGGCTAAATTTTAAGCATTTCTAAAGAGGCCTTAGATGGGTTTGGTCACATGTAGTATACAGATGATCTCAGCAACAGCTTCCTCTCTCAAGGCCACATCCTGGGAACAGCTCCCACGGAGGGAACAGCAGGCAGAGCATGCATTCCAAGGACAGGGGCAGGAGTGAACAGCCTCCAATTGTGTGGGTCAACTGGCGGTCATGTTCTCTTGATTATTCTTCAGATAGTGAAATGACAGTCCCTAAAGTGCTTTTGAAAAAGATGCTTCTCATAAAGGGAGTGTAAGGAAAAATGGACTTCAGTTCAGTTCAGTCGCTCAGTGATGTCCGATTCTTTGCGACTCCATGAACCACAGCACGCCAGGCCTCCCTATCCATCACCAACTCCTGGAGTCCACCCAAACCCATGTCCATTGAGTTGGTGATGCCATCCAACCATCTCATCCTCTGTCGTCCCCTTCTCCTCCTGCCCTCAGTCTTTCCAAGCATCAGGGTCTTTTCAAATGAGTCAACTCTTCCCATCAGGTGGCCAAAGTATTGGAGTTTCAGCTTCAGCATCAGTCCTTCCAATGAACACCCAGGACTGATCTCCTTTAGGATGGACTGGTTGGATCTCCTTGCAGTCCAAGGGACTCTCAAGAGTCTTCTCCAACACCACAGTACAAAAGCATCAATATGTTGGCACTCAGCTTTCTTTATAGTCCAATTCTCACATCCATACATGACTATTGGAAAAACCATAGCCTTGACTAGATGGACCTTTGTTGGCAAAGTAATGTCTCTGCTTTTTAATATGCTGTCTAGGTTGGTTATAACTTTCCTTCCAAGGAGTAAGCATCTTTCAATTTCATGACTGCACTCACCATCTGCAGTGATTTTGGAGCCCAGAAAAATAAAGTCAGCCACTGTTTTCCACTGTTTCCCCATCTATTTGCCATGAAGTGATGGGACCAGATGCCATGATCTTAGTTTTCTGAATGTTGAGCTTTAAGCCAACTTTTTCACTCTCCTCTTTCACTTTCATCAAGGGGCTCTTTAGTTCTTCTTTACTTTCTGCCATAAGGGTGGTGTCATCTGCATATCTGAGGTTATTGATATCTCTCCCGGCAATCTTGATTCCAGTTTGTGCTTCTTCCAGCCCAGCGTTTCTCATGATGTACTCTGCATATAAGTTAAATAAGCAGGGTGACAATATACAGCCTTGACATACTCCTTTTCCTATTTGGAACCAGTCTGTTGTTCCAAGTCCAGTTCTAACTGTTGCTTCCTGACCTGTATACAGGTTTCTCAAGAGGCAGGTCAGGTGGTCTGGTATTCCCATCTCTTCAAGAATTTTCCACAGTTTATTGTGATCCACACAGTCAAAGGCTTTGGCATAGTCAATCAAGCAGAAATAGATGTTTTTTCTGGTACTCTCTTGCTTTTTTGATGATTCAGAGGATTTGGCAATTTGATCTCTGGTTTTTCTGCCTTTTCTAAAACCACCTTGAACATCTGGAAGTTCATGGTTCACATATTGCTGAAGCCTGGTTTGGAGAATTTTAAGCATCACTTTGCTAGCATATGAGATGAGTGCAATTGTGTGGTAGTTTGAGCATTCTTTGGAATTGCCTTTCTTTTGGACTGGAATGAAAACTGACCTTTTCCAGTCCTGCGGCCACTGCTGAGTTTTCCAAATTTGCTGGCATACTGAGTGCAGCACTTTTACATCATCATCTTTTAGGATTTGAAATAGCTCAACTGTAATTCCATCACATCCACTAGCTTTGTTCATAGTGATGCTTCCTAAGGTCCACTTGACTTCACATTTCAGGATGTCTGGCTCTAGGTCAGTGATCACACCATTGTGATTATCTGGGTTGTGAAGATCTTTTTTTTGTACAGTTCTTCTGTGTATTCTTGCCACCTCTTCTTCATATCTTCTGCTTCTGTTAGGTCCATACCATTTCTGTCCTTTATTGAGCCTATCTTTGCATGAAATGTTCCCTTGGTATCTCAGATATTCTTGAAGAGATCTCTAATCTTTCCCATTCTATTGTTTTCCTCTATTTCTTTGCATGGATTGCTGAGGAAGGCTTTCTTATCTCTCCTTGCTATTCTTTGGAACTCTGCATTCAAATGAGTTTATCTTTCCTTTTCCCCTTTGCTTTTCACTTCCCTTCTTTTCACAGCTATTTGTAAGGCCTCCTCCAACAGCCGTTTTGCTTTTTTACATTTCTTTTTCTTGAGGATGGTGTTGATTCATGTCTCCTGTACAATGTCACAAACCTCTGTCCATAGTTCATCAGGGACTAGATCTGATAGACAGAGTGCCTAAATCTAGGCACTATTAAATCTGTTTCTCACTTCCACTGTATAGTCGTAAGGGGTTTGATTTAGGTCATACCTGAATGGTCTAGTGGTTTTCTCCACTTTCTTCAGTTTCAGTCTGAATTTGGCAATAAGGAGTTCATAATCTGAGCCATATTCAACTCCTGGTCTTGTTTTTGCTGACTGTATAGAGCTTCTCCACATTTGGCTGCAAAGAATATAATCAATCTGATTTTGGTGTCGACCATCTAGTGATGTCTACGTGTAGAGTCTTCTCTTGTGTTGTTGGAAGAGGGTGCTTGCTATGACCAGTGAGTTCTCTTGGCAGAACTCTATTAGCCTTTGCACTGCTTCATTCTGTACTCCAAGGCCAAATTTGCCTGTTACTCCAGGTGTTTCTTGACTTCCTATTTTTGCATTCCAGTCCCTTATAGTGAAAAGGACATCTTTTTGGGGTGTTAGTTCTGGAAGGTCTTGTAGGTCTTCATAGAGTTGTTCGACTTCAGCTTCTTCAGCATTACTGGTCAGGGCATAGACTTGGTTTACTGTGATATTGAATGGTTTTCCTTGGAAATGAACAGAGTTCATTCTGTCCATTTTTGAGATTGCATCCAAGTACTGCATTTCAGACTCTTTTGTTGACTATGATGGCTACTCCATTTCTTCTAAGGGATTCCTGCCCACAGTAGTAGATATAATGGTCATCTGAGTTAAATTCACTCATTCCAGTCTATCTTAGTTCGCTGATTTCTAGAATGTAGATGTTAACTGTTGCCATCTCCTATTTGACCATTTCCAACTTGCCTTGATTCATGGACCTAACATTCCAGGTCCTATTCAATATTGCTTTTTACAGCATCTACATGTTTAGGGTCAATGACCTCTAGGTTACAGAAGGAACATCCAAAATTAAGAACTATTGCCATTCCACTAAGAAGACTTTACCCTATTCTGGACATCCACAGCATTCTTGGTGAGTTAAAACTCCCCCATTACCAAAGAAAGAAGGGGGAATGACACCAAGGAAAACAGAGGGAATGTTATCTTAAGTTCTCATTGGCTACTGATCAACTTTGTAAACAAAGCTAAAACAGGAAACAGGACCTATTTGCACAGTCTGTTCTTTCTCCTCACACCTCCTTCCATTTACTAACAATTCTGAAGTCCACTCTGCAAGCCCATTGACTGGGCATTCTTGACAAAAGACCTGTTAGAATTCTTTCTGCTGCTATAATGTGGTATTTCCTATCACTGCATGGTTGTTCTCTCACCTCTATCATTTGAACTTTATAAGTGACAGATAAGACCTGCACAAGACAGTTTAGAGGAGTATAGCAGAATAGAATTGTGTAGACAAAGATTTTGAAGGATACTATCCCAACTACCAGGGCTTCCCTGGTGGCTCAGAGGATAAAGCGTCTGCCTGCAATGCGGGAGACCCGGGTTCAGTCCCTGGGTTGGGAAGATCCCCTGGAGAAGGAAATGGCAACCCACTCCAGTACTCTTGCCTGGAGAATCCCATGGACGGAGGCGCCTGGCGGGCTACAGTCCACGGGTTCGCAAAGAGTCAGACACGACTGAGCGACTTCACTCACTCATCCCAACTACAGATAGGTACACTTTCTTCAGATATTCCCCATGGACCCAGAGTAATGGAAAGCTGTCCTTAACACGAGTACAATTGATAAGCTTGCTTTTCAATTTCAATTATTTTTAGGCTTATCAAGCACTCCAAGTTGTTATGGAGTTGCATACAGTATTTTCAAAGAATTTCTTTCTGTCAGTATGCAGTTACTCTACACTTCATCTATCATCTAGAGAAATCTCTCTTGGGGTCAGTTTTGCATGGTGCTTTTCATAATGTATAGAAGAATCTGTGAAGGTTGAGGTCATTTTTTAACATGAAGTACATCCTTCAAATGTCTTTTCCAGTGTACTGTTAGTTATGAAAACACTCATAATGTGTCCATTTTCAAGCCAATATGAGTATTACCTCTTTGGCAGCTATTGAGTAAAGTCTCTTACAAATTGTATCTATCCTATGAAGCTATTTATCAACTTCCAAATATAATTTAATAAATTATGGAGTGATCAGATTGCTTAGCACTTCACACTGAATATAGCCCAGTTGGCATTTACCAATTAGGAACCTTTCAGCTCTACAATAAACTTATTTCTTGGGGAAATTTCCAACATGGAATTTAAACTCCCATGTCCTATTCATTACAAAAGCATTACTTCAGACTGCTAAAGCTCTTTCAAGAGTTCCTAATGAATTTATTGTACAGTTGTACTGCCAAATGCAGAGAGCTAACTGATAGACCCCAATAGTGCCTTGATCAGTACCTAATTTATAGAGTTTTCCAAAAGGACAATCTGTGGGTAGGGGAAATAAGCCAAGGCTTCGGAAACACACTGGAGCCACTCGATCACTTGGTTACCTCTTCTACAAGGAAACACACTCTGTGACTTTCCAGAGTACATGCATCTTTTTTGTGATTTCTCTTCTGCGCCCGCACCTGCACTTCTCTTGTGCTTGGATGCAGAGCAGCCCACTCTGACTCACATCATCAGGTACTCTCTGCAATTTGGAGTTCTCTTGTTTTCTTTCCTACTCAGTTTTGTCTGGCCTTAGTGACCGAATTGTAGGGTAGCACCACATTTATGGACTTTCATAATATTCGGTATGACTGAAAGGATAACCCACCGAAGACTTTATTCTTTGTTGTTGTTCAGTCACTAAGTCGTGTCCAACTCTTTCTGAATCCCATGGGCTGCAGTGCACCAGGCTTCCCTGTCGTTCATTGTCTCTCGGATTTTGCTCAAACTCATATCCATTGAGTCAGTGATGCTATCTAACCATCTCATCCTCTGTCTCCCGCTTCTCCTCCTGCCCTCAATCTAGGCTTGACTCTTACAGACTTTTTAAGGACTTGGATAATCTCTGATCATTGTTCATTATTCTCAGAATTTTCCAGTGGGGAGTATGACAGTGTCTGTAAGAACACTAACTTTCAAATCTAATTGGAAAATGACGTTTATCTATCACACATTTGGTGGACACTTCTTATATTTAAACAACTATGTGTTAGGTGTTAGGGGTCTTACCATACTTAGAAGATAGTTAAAGAGAGTATGATTCTTAGTTTACAAACTCGAGTGAGCAAAATTTCTTAAAGCTGTATTTCTTTATTTCTTATAAAGCTGGAAGAGAATTCAGCTTCAGTCATTACCATGTCCCCCTGGGCAAAGGTGTGGAAAGGTTCTAGAGTTTTATGTATACTCTAGAGTTTTATGTAAACATATGCATATGTTTTATTTCATAGCACATCATAAGGTTCTATGGATCACTGTTGCTCATTTTTCTATACTGGTCACTGAAAAGACACCAAGGGTTATAATCTAAATTGACCAAGGCCTGGCCATTCTGATCCTGTGATGTCACCCT
The DNA here is from genome assembly GCF_019320065.1 of Cervus canadensis. NCBI lineage: Eukaryota > Metazoa > Chordata > Mammalia > Artiodactyla > Cervidae > Cervus > Cervus canadensis. The sequence continues at coordinate 60,548,608 of NC_057404.1, forward strand.
TGGCAAGGATATTTTAGGGAAGTTTAGTCTCTCAAAACTGGCCTCTCAGTGTCCTGTAGGGCTATTCCTTCCAAGGGCTTGGTCAGGAGCAAAGTGCAGTTCCCTTGGACCTCCATTCCTTCCCCAGTCAAAACGATCACTTTCTTTACCGTCCACTCCTCCAGGGTAGTGGTCACTGGCTCAGGCTTTGGGAAAATGAGCCATAAAAGGAAGCATCAAGCAGACAGTTCATGCTTTTTGCCTTATAACATCAATCTCAATCCCAAAAAGGGGAAGAGAGATGCCAGAGTCCCCAGAAAATGTCCTGATTTTTGTGCTGATATTCACCTTTTATTGCTCCAATTTAAATCAATGGAACAAAATGTAACAGTTTCTATGACAGAGGTTGTGCATGTCCCCATAGCCCTTGAAATAATCTCTATGTCCAGGCAAATGTCTTACACTCAGCTGGTCTAAGCATGAGTCACTTTTGTGGCAAAGAAGATAGAACTAACCTGATTGATTATCAACCAAAGTTCACTTCTGGAATTTAGAGGTCAGCCCTCCAAACTGAATAGCTACTACATAGAAGACAGTTTCAGAGAAGGCAATGGCAACCCACTCCAGTACTCTTGCCTGGAAAATCCCATGGATGGAGGAGCCTGGTAGGCTGTAGTCCATGAGGTCACGAAGAGTCGGACACCACTGAGCGACTTCACTTTCACTTTTCACTTTTCACTTTCATGCTTTGGAGAAGGAAATGGCAACCCACCCCAGTGTTCTTGCCTAGAGAATCCCAGGGATGGGGGAGCCTGGTGGGCTGCCGTCTATGGGGTCGCACAGAGTCGGACACGACTGCAGTGACTTAGCAGCAGCAGCAGCAGCAGAGGACAGTTTAGGTAGAGAGTTTTAATGTGTCCATTATGTGGTATAACAGACTATTATTTTCATCTCCAAGCCTCACATTATTTTCTGGTACTCTGTATATTGTTGTTGCTGTTTAGTCACTAAGCCATATCCAACTCTTTTGCAACTCCATGGACTGCAGCCCACGAGGTTCATCTGACCATGGGATTTCCCAGGCAAGAATACTGAAGTAAATTGCCATTTCTTTCTCCAGGGGATCTTTCCAACCCAGGGATCAAATCTGCACCTCCTGCTTGGCAGGTGGATTCTTTACCACTAAAGCAACCTAGCTTCTCTGGTGGCTCAGTCAGTAAAGAATCTGCCTGTCATGCAAGTTCAACCCCTGGGTTGGGAAGATCCCCTGGGAAAGGAAATGGCAGCCCACTCCAGTGTTGTTACCTGGAGAATCCCTATGGACAGAAGAGCCTGGAGGGCTGCTGCCCATGGGGTCACAAAGAGTCAGACACAGCTGAGTGACTAAGCCCAGCACAGGCCACCTGGGAAGCTCACTCTGTGTATAGAAGCCTTAAATACCAGTTTCAACTTTGGTGGCCATCCTCAGGAGCTAAATGAAGTGCAGGGGTCAGTAAACCAAGAAACCAAAGATTCGCTTACTAACCACTCTGTTGCTGAGCAGGCATGTTTCATTTATTTGCCATTCTCTGGGAACCCAGTATGTAACAAGTTCTGTGCTGGGCACAAAAAAATACAAAGATAAAATAAACAGTCCCTGCCCTCAATGAACCCAAGCTTGCATTCTTCCCACTGACAGTCTTATATTTAGCATGTGTATTGAAATTGAAAATATTTCCTATACACTTCTATAGGTATCTTGCAATTGAAGCAAAGAAAAATCTTAAAAGAATGGTAAACTTAAGAGTGCAGCTTCCCTTGATGGCTCAGTGGTAAAGAATCCTCCTGCCAATTCAGGAGACATGGATTTGATCCCTGGGTAGGGAAAATGCCCTGGACAAGGAACTGCCCATCCACTCTAGTATTGTTAGTCGTTCAACTGTGTCTCACTCTCACTCTTTGTGACCTTGTGGGTTGTAGTCCACCAGGCTCCTCTGTCCATGGAATTCTCAGGCAAGAATACTGGAGTGGGTTACCATTCTCTTCTCCAGGGATCTTCCTGACCCAGGGATTGAACTGCATTGCAGGAAGGTTCTTTCTTGACTGGCAAATTCCATAGACAGAGAAGCCTGGCAGGCTACCGTCCATGGGTCTCAAAGAGTTGGACATGACTAAATCCCACGGACAGAGGGGCCTGGTAGGCTGCAGTCCATGGGGTCGCTACGAGTCGGACACAACTGAGCGACTTCACTTTCACTTTAGCGACTAAACAGCAACAAAACTTTAAAGGATGGAAGGTATGTAAAATCTTGCATGAACATCCATGATATAACTTCTGACAAATGGAATCCCTTTATTCTCAACTCTTAAAACCCTAATACAATTACAAAGGCTCTGACCATGTCTTGAAAAATTGAAATAGTGATTTCTTAGCCTCCATCTTTGATTCTTCCTAGGTATTTGCTTCTTTGTGCCACACAGACTTTCTTCAATTCTTTTTCTTCTGTTGCCTTGCCTTCCCGCTCTCTCCAGTGTTTGAATTTGCCCTTTGTCCCAATTCTTGCTGTTCTATCCTCTTTACTGACACCTTCTCCCTTCATCCCCAACTTCCCTGGTTGGATCTCTTATGCTGGCTTTGCACCCAGTTTTATCCGAGTACATCTGTCCGTCCCTCTATAAGTGCCGAACCTTAAGCTCATCTAACTGCAGGTCTTCAGCCATCACCTTTTCAGATAACTCCTAAATGAGTATCATATCCTCTGTCTTTTGCCTGCATTCCAGTTCCCTATTTTTTGAGTGCTGATTGAACATCTCCTGTGACAAGTCTCAGCATTAGCAGGACGACACCATAGCTGGAAAGCTGGTGCTGCCTCTTACCACTTGATAACTTTGAAGAAGCCAAGCCACCTTCGAGGTCCCTGTATCCCTCCATTAAAGAATGAGGAGGTTGGAGCAGATGATCTCAAAAGTCTTGTGGAATTCCGAAGATTTCATGCTAATTTATTTCCATACCTGAATCAATCTCCTTCTGCCTCATCAAAGCACCATTCTTATCCCACGCGCTGGTCTCCATTTCACTTTACCTCTGACTCTTTTCTCTTTGATAGCATCTTTCACCAGCTTCTCTCTTCATACCTTGTCTGTCTTTTTTATTCTGGGGGCTACTTTCCTCTGTCCCTTCAGCTAAGCCCTCACTTAGCCTCCTTTCTCCTCCTAATCCAAACTTTATTTATGCCTTTTCTAAAACAGTGTTTTTATCATGCTATTCCCTGGGTAAAAATTCACAATGCTTTTATTGTCAGTGTCAACTGTCATTAAATCAGACCTAATAGATAAAGGGAGTGTGTGCTTACCCCTTACAGGAGATATGGGAGCCTAGTTCAAGGAGCTCTCTGCAAGTGCAAAATTTCTCTTTAAATGTCTTGTTTTGAAGTGGACTTTTCAGTTTACTTCATAATATATCTATATAAAAGTCATGATGTTTGGGAATTGAGTGGAGGGTGGGGAGTGGGGGTTGGTGCTGAAGTGGTTAGCTGTTTGGACTCCAAAACCTGCATTTGAATCCCACTCCACTCCTTACCAGTTGAGTGACCTTGGGAAGATAAGAATCTCTGCTCCTTGATTATCTCCATCTATCAAATAGGAATAATAACAGTACATATAATATGATATTGTTATGAGAATTAACTAGTGGATGTAAAGTGCTCAGCATAACTCCTGGCCCAAGGTAAGGGGACTTAGTTACAGTTTGTGCTCCATACTCAACCACTTGGGGTTAAATCTTGGTTCCAGCTGTTGCTAGCTATGAGACCTTGGGCAAGTTGCTTAACCTTCCCAAGTTCCCTTGTGTAGAGGTAATGATAATTACTTACTTCATAAGCTTTCTGTGAAGGATAGATAAACTAATCTAGGGTGGGTTTATCATGAAACCAAGCCTCTCATTTCCAAAGGTTCCTTGTAAGACTCCAGTAGCTTGGCAGGGGAGTGAGGGAGGTGAGAAATCTACTCATATGGGATATGTTTTTACAAAATTTACAAAATAAGATGTTTTCTATTTGATTAAGATGGATGATTCTTTTCACTCCAGCTTCCTCCATCACAGTTTATTTCTGGTTGGGTGAGGTTGGAATGGCCCATGGCATTTTGGGGGACATGCATAGCTATTGCTAGTTGTCCCCAGTGTAGAAATTATATATATATAATTATATAAATACTATATATAGTATTATATAGTATATATATAGTATTATATATACTATTATATATAGTATATATATAATTATATATCAAATTACATATAATTCAGGAATACAGCTATCCCCACTTGTACCGTGACAGAACGCTGCAGGGTCAGAGGTCATAGTATGAGTATGTTCTATAGTGCCTGGTTCTGAAGTATGTGGATAATGGTGGATAAACCAGGTTTGAATACATAGCACCAGAAGCCAATCTGTGGAAATTTCTCTCCTGTCAGGAATATACTCGATAATGCATAGTATATAATTATAGGGATATTAAACTTTTATTTTTATATTTGGTGCCTTATTCAATAAAGCTCTAATACACCATTTTAATTGGAAGTTATGAAGACATTTTGGAGTATATCAATAAAGTAAGTGAGAAAATTATGAATTTCTGATTTTATAATATCTTTTATTATCTTTAAATTTATCTATTAAAGAACTACATGAATATTCAGATAAAAATTAATGAAATATAACTCAACAATAGTGTTGAATGTCATAGTCTGTGTGCAGGGTTGGAAAAGAATTTCCAGACTTAAAGCAGAATGAGAGGAGAATAGAATTTATTAGAGTAGAAGACAGAACAGTGGGCCAGCTCAAGGGAGAGCTGTCGCCTTTCATGGGCTAATAGCTAATTTTTATGCCTCAAGACAGAAAATTCCTGTTGTAAGGGTGGCATAAGATGATCAGTTAGGATGTAAGGGGGGTGTAATAAGATGGGTATTTAACCTAATATGCTGGGAGATAGTGAAGGACAGGGAAGACTGGCATGCTGCAGTTCATGGGGTACAAAAAATCCTACACAACTTACTGACTTAGCAATAATATAACAACATTCTATCTAATATGGAGTCAGAGAACTGACCGGTTTATATCTGGAGGCTCCCAGTAACTGTCGCTATGGGGCTCTGTCAGTTCTGGAGACTTTTGTCCTATAACCGTGGTATAAGACTCTACACCTGTGACCTTGCTATAGAGTTCCACATTAAGGTGAGTGGTGAAATCTAAATTATTTTGATGTTGAGGAGCAAATTGTAATAAAAAGTACTTTGAAAACTTGCAATTAATTAAAAGGAAAATACAAGTTTGAATATAATAATAAATAGATCCTTGGATTGTTTAATAATCAAATTCATGTAGAGAAGTGAATTATATACAATATACACACGGATGTGATGTGTGGGTCCAGTTGTGGATGTGACTGGTGATGGAAGTAAAGTCCGATACTGTAAAGAACAATACTGCATAAGAACTTGGGACGTTAGATCCATGAATCAAGTAAATTGGAAGTGGTTAAACAGGAGATGCAAGAGTGAACATCAACATTTTAGGAATCAGTGAACTAAAACGGACCAGAATGGGTGAATTTAATTCAGGCAACCACTATATCTACTACTGTGGGCAAGAATCCCTTCGAAGAAATGGAGTACCCCTTGTAGTCAAAAAGAGTCCGAAATGGTACTTCAGTGCAACCTCAAAAACAACAGAATGATCTCTGTTCATTTCCAAGGCAAAGCCATTCAATACAAGAGTAATCCAAGTCTATGCCCCAACCACTAATGCCGAAGAAACTGAAGTTGAACGGTTCTATGAGGAACTATAAGACCTTCTAGAACTAATACCAAAAAAAGATCCCCTTTCCTCATAGGGGACTGAAATGCAAAAGTAGGAAATCAAGAGATACTTGGAGTAACAGGCAAGTTTGGCCTTGCAGTACAAAATGAAGCAGGTCAAAGGCTAACAGAATTTTGCCAGGAGAACACACTAGTCATAGCAAACACTCTTTTCCAACAGCACATGTGTAGACATGGACATCACCAGACAGTCAATACTGAAATCAGATGTATTATATTCCTTGCAGCTGAAGATGGAGAAACTCTGTACAGTCAGCAAAAACAAGACTGGGAGCTGACTGTGGCCAAATTCAGACTTAAATTGAAGAAAGTAGGGAAAACCACTTGATTTAGGTATGACCTAAATCAAGTCCCTTATGTTTTACAGTGGAAATGACAAATAGATTCAAGAGATTAGATCTGATAGAGTGTCTGAAGAGCTATGAATGGCAGTTCTTAACATTGACAGGAGCTGGTGATCAAAACCATCCCCAAGAAAAAATGCAAAAAGATTGTCTGAGGAGGCCTTAGAAATAGCTGAGAAAAGAAGACAAGCAAAAGGCAAAGGAGAAAAGGAGAGATATACCCATCTAAATGCAGAGTTCCAAAGAATAGCAAGGAGAGATAAAGCCTTCCCACATGATCAATGCAAAGAAATGGAGTAAAACAATAGAATGGGAAAGACCAGAGATCTCTTCAAGAAAATTAGGTACCAAAGGAACATTTCATGCAAAGATGAGCTCAATAAAGGGCAGAAATGGTATGGACCTGACAGAAGCAGGAGATATTAAGAAGAGGTGGCAAGAATACAGAGAAGAACTGTACAAAAAAGATCTTCACAACCCAGATAACCATGATGATGTGATCACTCACCTAGAGCCAGACATCCTGGAATGTGAAGTCAAGTGGGCCTTAGAAAGCATCACTATGAACAAAGCTAGTGGAAGTGATGGAATTCCAGTTGAGCTATTTCAAATCCTTAAAAATGATGCTGTGAAAGTGCTGCACTCAATATGCCAGCAAATTGGGAAAACTCAGCAGTGGCCACAGGACTGGAAAAGGTCAGTTTTCATTCCAGTCCCAAGGAAAGGGAATGCCAAAAATATTCACTACCGCACATTTGCACTCACTTCATACGCTAGCAAAGTAATGTTCAATATTATCTAAGCCAGGCTTCAACAGTACGTGAATGGAGGACTTCCAGATGTTCAAGCTGGATTTAGAAAAGGCAGAGGAACCAGAGATCAAATTGCCAACATCTGTTGGATCAGAGGAAAAGCAAGGGAATTCCAGAAAAAACATCTACTTCTGCTCCATTGACAAAGCTAAAGCCTTTGACTGTGGGGATCACAACAAACTGGAAAATTCTTCAAGTGCTGGGAATACCAGACCACCTGACCTGCCTCCTGAGAAACCTGTATGCAAGTCAAGAAGCAACAGGACATGCTACAACGGATTGGTTCCATTGCTAATACCGGACATGCTACAGCAGATTGGTTCCAAACTGGTAAAAGAGTACATCAAATCTGTATATTGTCACCCTGCTTATTTAACTTTTATGCAGAGTACGTCATGCAAAATGCCTGGCTGGATGATATTATAAGCTGGAATCAAGATTGCTGGGAGAAATATTAATAACCTCAGATACGCAGATGACACCACATTTACGGCAGAAAGCAAAGAGGAACAAAAGAGCCTTTTAATGAAAGGGAAAGAGGAGAGTGAAAAAGCTGGCTTAAAACTAAGATCATAGCATCTGGTCCCATCATTTCACAGCAAATACATGGGGAAACAGTGGAAACAGTGACATACTTTATTTTTTTGGGCTCCACAATCACTGCAGATGGTGATTGCAGCCATGAAATTAAAAGATGTTTGCTCCTTGGAAGAAAAGCTATGACCAACCTAGATAACATATTCAAAAGCAGAGACATCACTTTGCCAGCAAAAGTCCATATAGTCATCGCTATGGTTTTTCCTGTAGTCATGTATGAATGTGAGATTTGGACCATAAAGAAGGCTGAGTGCAGAAGAATTGCTGCTTTTGAACTGTGGTGTTGGAGAAGACTCTTGAGAGTCCCTTGGACTGCAAGGAGATCCAACCAGTCCATCCTCAAGGAAATCAACCCTGAATATTCATTTGAAGGATTAATGCTGAAGCTGAAACTCCAATACTTTGGTCACCTGATGCAAAGAACTGACTCAGAAAAGATCCTGATGCTGGGAAAGACTGACAGGAGGAGGAGAAGGGGATGACAGAGGATGAGATGGTTGGATGGCCTCACTGACTTGAAGGATATGAGTTTGAGCAAGCTCCGGGAGTTGGTGAAGGACAGGGAAGCCTGGTGTGCTGCAGTCCATGGGGTCTCAAGGAGTCACACATGACTGAGCAAATGAAGTGAACTGATACACACTGGAAAAAGAGTTGTTACATGTCTTGATTAAATATTTAATACTGACAGTAATATATATATATAGACAAACATACTTATATATATATAAAACACTCATCGTCACCATTACAACCAAAGACACCAATTAAAAGCTTGCTAGTCATCAATTTAATTAATGAGATCTCCCTGTGCACACACATCCACACAAATAGGACACACTCACACAGACACAAACAACTTTAAGTGCCCCAACATCCTACAGTTTATAGTTTTTAAGAGTAGGAATCTTTAGCAAACAAAAATTCCAGAATATTTATATGATTTTATCAATAATAATTTGTGAAGCTGAAAAATAACTTTTCCAAACTGTTGGTACTTAAAGCCAACTTCAAGTCATCATGCTAGAGAAAAGTTTAAATTATCTTTCTCTTCTCTCTGTGGAAAACATCACTAATCCTTTGCTATAAGAAACAGCAATCAAAAAGAGTGCACCAAATTGAGGCAACGAAATCACAGAAGTGTGTCTGGCATATTGTGTTTTTCACCTAGATTTTAGATTGTTTGTGGTTTCATTGAAAAATTTTGTTTTGAAGTGTAATTTTTATGACTGTACAATGCACTTATCTGTACTTTCAGCTATTTAAAGTTTATAATTTATTATTTCTTTTTCATCTAAATAAATGTTCACTTCATACCTAATAATGTGTTTTTAAAAATTGATTTATTTTTAATTGGAGGACAATTGCTTTATAATATGTGTTGGTTTCTGCCATACATCAACATGAATCAGCCACAGGTGTGCATATGTCCAACGGTTTCCCTGGTAGCTCAGTCAGTGAAGAATCAGCCTGCAATGCCGGAGTCTGCCTGCAGTCAGGAGACGTGGTTTCGATCCCTGGATTGGGAAGATCCCCTGGAGAACAAAGGGCAACTCACTCCAGTATTCTTGCCTGGGAAATCCCAAGGACAGAGAAGCCTGGTGGGCTACAGTCCACGGGGTTTCGACAATCGGACACCACTTAGCAACTGAACCACCACCATACATATGTCCCCTCTCTCTAATTCTGTGTCTTAATGTTTTTTTCCCCTGGAGGTACCTCCCCCTCCAATTGCATATGAGACCCCACAAAACCCAGATCCACCACTGGCACTTTGGGAGAAATACTTGGCAGGAACACAGGAAGCCCTCAGTCAATGGTCATTGTATTTTCTCTCCTTCACGTTTTCAGTTTCTCAGCCTTGGTGACATCATTCACTAAAAGATAGGGGCATTCAGGTTTCTGAGTGATTGTTTCATTTATCAAATGGAAATTCCTCTGCTTAATAGTCAAAGTCTTCATTTTTCTGATTCTAGGCTACCTTTCTGCAAACACTTGCCACTGTCCTCAAGTTGTATCCTTGATTCTATTCTGCCTATGCTCTTTTCATGACTGACATGCTGCCTTTTATTTAGGAAACTAAATTGCTATCATTTAAGAAAAAAATAAACTAACATGAAAATGTGTTAGGTATGTGATGTATATTTCAGTGGAAAATATTTACAAATCTCAAACATACAAGTATGTAAATAAAAATAAAATAAATTTTTGTACAGAAAACATGCATTTATGTACAATTTGACTAATGGCTATTTCTGAATGGTGAGTGGTTATTATGTTATTCTTTATATATTCCTGTTTATTCCAAGTGTTCTACAATAAACATTTATTCAGGAAAAATACTTAAAATTAAATAGGTCAGATGTATTTTATTTGGTTATTTTTAAAGAAGAGAAAGTGCCTTGAATAAAATATGCCCTTATTAAGACTTTTCAATGGTCCGTTATTATGAAAGTTGTATTCTAATTGGAGCTTAAAGACTGGAACCTGGCATTCCTGTGATCAGCTCCCAGAAATGGTATTAACTTATTCAGTAGCCTTAAGCTCTTCACTTAACCTTTTAGCTTACTCTTTGTAAAGAGAGGATAATAGCCTTTCTTGGGGAATTACGATGGCAAATTAGCTTAGGTTTGTAAAGTGTTTTAAAGATAGGTACCTGAATTAAATTGCTTTATATTTTTTGCCATTATTTAATGAGGATAATAATTAAGTATCTTAAGTGTCTGTGTTCCTATGTTAAAAGAAAACAGAACTTTTTAATAATGTACAGAGTAAAAGCTTGGAATGAGGTAAAATGACTTGGTGAATGAAAGCACGCATGTCTGAAAATAAAAGTCAGCTGAAAACATCAGAGGACCCACACAGTTGGTTCTTCTTAAAATTTTGTTTATGTATGTACTTCTGAGGCTGACTGGGAGTCAGGGAATCTTGGATGAGAGGAAAGACAATATTCTTTGCAACACTAATTAAAATATGAATAGGATGGGGGAAAACACAAGAAAATTGAGCAAGGATTTTAATGAAAGCCTCTTCCTTGTGAAGTAGCAAATTGACAGCATCATATCACTGTAGTAAGCATGTTTATGCTGGTCAAAAGTAAAATTCTCCAAACCTGAATTAACCCAAGCTTTTAGTTGGGGGTGCTGGTACTTGGGTAAAGAAGAAATTAATGGCCTAGATTGAAATACTGATTGAAGTAAAATGGTTTTGAAATCACTTCTAGATGTAAATGCTACCAATTAATATCTTTATAAATCATTTGCTCATAGCAAATCAAAATAGAAGGGAAAGCATGTTTTTTACATCACCAAAAGTACAGGCAAAGAAAAAACAACACTATGAAATTGAGGGGGGAAGGAGTAGTGATTTCCCTAAGGATGGAAGGGCCCTCTTAAATACTGACAAAAGGCCTGTTTAATTGTTTAAGAAAGTAGATTATGTCTTTGATTTCTTTTGAGGAACACAAGTTTGAAATCGGTAGTGAACATGTGGTTTGTATTGAGTTCATGTCAATGAGATTTGTTCCAGGCCTTACATCTCCAACTGTCCCTTTCCTATCAACACCAGTCTGTGAAGAAAAAAAAGAGTCATGAAGCTTAATCTATCAGAAGCAGAATGTAGTCCATAGGATGTTGTGTACTATGTAGTACTATGCAGTACTTAGTACATCCTATGTAGCACATAGGATATAGTACATAGGATGTTATGTGCCACATCCTTGCCTTAATCCTCACCCCTCCTGGTGTCACAAGGGGATGCCCCTCATGCTGAGCTATTCCCAGGGAAGTCCAGGAGCTGTCAAAAGCAATTTGATAAAGCAGGATGTCACCTTCCAGACCCAAGCCCTGAGACTCAGCCAAAAACTGACCCAGCAGTTTCATACACCCTCACCTGCACCCAAGGAAACTTTCTGCCCATTATAAAGGCTTAGCGAGAGTTTGTCTTGCAACTTCTGGCTCCAATTTTGTCCTTTTGAACGTTAGCTTAAACCTTCCAGAAGTTCCTTCCCAGTTTACTGAAGTCTTCTTGACCTTACTTAATTCGCTTTGCCATTTTAATGGACAATGAGTGGAAACAACTGAGTGTCAGAAACCATCATTCACATATTTGTTGAAGAAATTATTTACATTGCTCTTTTAGACATGTAAGAAAAGAACCAGTTTTCAAAACTCATGGACCTGTAGCTTTCCTTATATTGTGAAAGAAATGCACATTTCTAAGGATCTCTGACTGTTTCAAGAACATGTATCAGACACTCCTTGTCTGATTTTCTCTGTCAGAAATGTCCCTAAAATAATGACTAAAAAATCACTAAAATAAAAGGAAAGTGTACGTATGGGAGAAAAGTCTGACACCATTATTTCTTACTGTTCTTACTACTAAATGCCTTGTCTCTGGGATATAGATTTTTGGCCAATTAGTCAATAGACAGAGAGTCATTATTATATAATGAATATCAATAATAGTAAAAGATTAAGTGTTATGAGATAATACTTGAGTTCAGTATGTATTTTAATAACCTAACATTTTTTGCAGTTTGGCATTTGTACTAAAGAGCTTGACCTTCTGAGATAGCTGTCTTATCTTTCTCAGAGTGTTTTTCATATGTTTGCATAAGCAAATGAATTTGAATAGAAAGTTAAAGTTGAATTAAACTCTGAAAATTCTTCACACACTTTAAAAAAAATCACTAACCATCCTTTACTGATAAATTCCCTAAATAAGTTGATTGGGAAGTTGAGGAGTACAACAGTTCAGCTACCAGAGAGAGGGCATTAATATTAGCTGTCTCAGTTTAAGAGAGGAAGCTTATTTTCACTGGTTCAGAGATGCAGTCTTTCCCTCTACCATATTAATCCATTAAATGTTATTATCATATATTCATATGCATAAGCCATTGGTCATAGATAATAAAAGGGCAAGGGAGTTGAAAGTCTGAGACTTTTCATTTAACTCAGCTTCAAGAAACATCTTTTAAACCCAAATGTTAAGTATGGTGCCTTGTCTGTCCTGAGCATACTTGTCCAAGTTCACTAAGAGTTTGGAGACCGTATGTTTTCTTCTATTTGTTTTCTGCAAAAGGAGGATTAGCAAATGCTAATTTTATCCACATCTAAGTAAAGCTGATCTTTCCAAGGGAAAATTGCACATTGTTTTACATTTTTCATTTTAGTTGCACACTTACTTTTGTGGGTTATTAATATTTGCCAATATCACCATGAGTTCCAACCAATCACACTTCTCTCCCCTTCTTTGAATAACTTGTAGTGAACCAACCATGAATAAAGATGCCTGTGGCTGCCCATGGCTAAAGTCAAGTAAACAATGCGAATCACTTTTGAAGAGGATAAGTACTATTATAGTCATATATTCTTAATTGAAAGAAAAGTCTTGACCATAGGCTACCATTTATTTGCCTCACGGTTATAAGTGCCACTGGGGTAAAACCTCCACCTCTTTTTAAAGACTGGCCAAAGATATTGTTGGATTTTTAAATATATAGAGACATCTGAGAAATTGTATACATACTCTAGTAAATTACAAAGTGAAACATGGCTATGAACTTCCTTTTGGAAGGTATGTGACAAATATGTGACTCTGTTAATCTGAACAGAAATATTCTTCAGAGATACTGTAAGTTTGGCTCCAGATCACGACAACAAAGCAAGTCACACAAATATTTTTGCTTCCCAATGCATATTAAAATTATGTTTTGGGGTTGGGAGGGAGGCTCAAGAGGGAGGAGATATATGTATACTGAGAGCTGTTTCACATTGTTGTACAGTGGGAACTAACACAAAATTTTAAAGCAATTATCCTCCAATTAAAAATATAAGTATAAAGATACTTATAATCAGAATTTTATTTGTTCATGGAAATAGATTATCTGCAGTAGAACTAAAGTGTGTACGTGTGTTAGTCATTCAGTTGTATCTGACTCTTTGTGACCCCATGGCCTGTAGCCTGCCGGGCTCCTCTGTCCATGGAATTCTCCAGGCAAGAATTCTCCAGGAGTGGGTAGCTATTTCCTTCCCCAAGGGATCTTCCCAACCCAGAGATTGAACCCAGGTCTCCTGCATTGCAAGCAGATTCTTTACCATCTGAGCTACCAGGGAAGCCCCAGAACTAAAGGGTGATACCATATTCACATTTCAGCAGTTGTTTAGATATTAACCTACTTGAACAGAAAGATGGCTCTGTGGTCTGATGAACCAAGGAAGACTTAGAGTTCAGATTGGTAAAGAGAAATGGAAAGAGTGTTCCAGACTGATGGATTTAGATGAGCAAAGACAAGAAGAAAATATTGAAGACTCACTATGAGAAGAGGTATCTAAGGAAAACAGGAGAAAGTGGTGGTTTAGAACCAGTTAAAGGTGGGCTATGCCTCCAACCATATTAATTCATGAATCACTTAAAGGTTATTCATAGTTGGTATTTATAATTACTCTGTAATAGTTTGAAGAAGGATGGATACGTGTTTACCGTTTATTTTATTTTTAATCATTAATTTGTTTTTCTCTTTGGTTGCACTGGTCTCCGCTGCCGCGCTCAGGCTCGCTCTAGCTGCGGTGCGCCGGCTTCTCCCCGCAGTGGCTTCTCCCGGCGCCGAGCGCAGGCCGGCGGCTCACAGGCTCAGTAGCTGCGGTACTAGGGTCTCAGTAGCTGCGGTACTAGGGTCTCAGTAGCTGCGGCACACGGACTTAGTTTCTCCGTGGTGTGTAGAATCTCCCCAGACCCATGTCCCCTGCATAGGCAGGCTAATCCTCATTCACTCTAAACAGGGATGAGTTTATTATTTATTGAACAAAGAGATTGATATAACAGGTGAGCTCACCATTGCAGTTGATTTCCCCCAGCATTTGTAAACTCCAGCGTGTGGAAGCTGTGTTTTCCTCGGGTTCTGGGAAGTTTGTGGAACATCATTGAATGTGAAAGCAATGAACAGTTCCGTAAGACTTGTGCTTTTTAGAGAAAATAACCTAGATTGCTACACTTTATTTGAGCCATGAGAGTAACGTTTGGGTGATGTTTAGATGCAAAGACATTAAGTTAAATATTGTATTTACTGGAATTGCTTCCTATTACTTGGAGGGAAAATGAGGGAGAATTTTATATTAAGGTGATAACTTCTTGTGTGAATCTGATTTAAATTGCCTAATTTAATGAACGACTTACCTCCAAAAGAAGATCATTTGTACTTGCTCACTGTAGAATCAAGGACAACAAAACTACTACTTAACTACTGCTTTTTTGCATTATCAAGCAATATTTATTTTATTGAAATAAATATAGAACAGCATGTATCTATAAAAATTAACCTCCACAGTGGATTACTTCATCTAGGGATGAACAACTTCTGTAGTTGAATGCTAAGCAATAATTGACTTTTGTGATTTTGTTTTAGGAGGGATGAGCAATTTCTATAGGTGAATGGTAAGCAATAATTGACTTTGTGATTTTGTTTTAGGAGGGGAGGTTGCAATTTTGTGTTGTAACACTTTTAGTAACAAAATCTGTTTTAAAAAGACTAGAAAGGAAAGGAAAAAATTATTAGTAGCTTTACATGTAATTATTAGAATTTTCAATCAGTTAAGGTCCTCTCTTTACCAATGCAAAATGGAGGTGACTTTTAAATTGCTACACATTATACATATTACAATATTTTAATTAGCAGAGAAAATCAGCCTCAAAATTGTCTTCAGCAAGTTAAGTATGCCATTAACTATGAACTGAAAATAGATGATAGCAATTTTAAAAAATCTAGTTGATACCTTTCATGGGTGCTGTACTTTAGAAGATCTAATTTTGTAGTAAAATTTTTTTTTTTATTGGAAGTTAAACTATTTGAATAAAAGTTTATGCATTTTTGCACATTTAGTTCTTCAAATTATGGGTAACGCCATTCCAGAAAATCGATATATACTTGCCTTGTTAGTAAAACTGAAATGCTGAGTTGTATATTTGTTTATGTGAGAATATATATTTTATTTTTTTATGAATTTCTTTGAATCCAAGGTGAATGATTTAACAAAGATAGCCTGAGGAATATTGACACCTTGGCCAACCAGATGAGAGGACACACTCCACTTGTATGGAGTTTGGCCAGAGTGTGTCTCCCAGTTTTCTCTGTGAAAGTAAAGAATAGAGATGAGGAGATGTGGTGGGACGTGTGTGGGGCTGGGAAAGGCAGAACTCAAGGAAAGAGCAGCCCTGTGACCCGGTTAGCTCACAGGGCTCTGGGCTTACATTCCACGCTTGTGGAACCCGCCGGCTTCTTTTACCAATTTCATCTAGTTTCTCTGGCACCTTAGAATCCCTTGGAAAATTTATCTTCAGAATCTGACTGATTGATTCAGAATGCATATTGCCTTCTTAAGAAAACATTGACAAACTGTCCAGGCTTCAGTAAGAGCTACACACCACTTCCTGAAATTTGACATCAAAATTTGGATGCATCGCTACAGAGGTTGAGGGCTGTAGGAACACTGGCAGACCCCAGTATGAGTCTTGGCTAGGTTTCTCTAGGTTCAGAAATTAATGTGGATTTATTAAATCCACAATCTTTGAGATGGGCTTGAATGATCCAGAAAAGAGTGGAAAGACAGAAACCACAGTACTCTGGCAAGAGGTTTATTAAAAATCCATCAATGTTACATTTATTACATGAGAAATGTACTTCATATTTGGTATAAATCCATTCTTAAATCTTCATCACCAGATTAGCTGCACAAAGATATTGCATTTTACAAATTCCAAGCGATTAAAAGGGAGCAATCAGACTGGAGAAAGAAATGCAATACAACTTGACACTTGTTTTTCATAGAGGATCAGATTTTCAAAGGAATCTTTTGATTAAGTATCATTAGAGTTAGGCTTAACATCAGGATCCATATTACTACTCCCATTATTATGGCTTGAAAAAGTTAACATGGCCTTGAAACGAGAATAATTTAGCTCCTATTTAGTGGTAGGGTCTGATAAATGGTCCCCCAATATGCTTTAAAATCCTTCTTATTACATTGTTCTCATTATATTCTTTTGAGACAGGTGGTTATGGCCAACTGTCAGTTACATCTAAGTGACAGAAGGCAAGAGTACCTGAAAGTTGTGGAATTTTGTTATGGCAGCCCTAGGAAACTAATACGTTGAGTGAAAAATAAGAAATCAAGAAAATATTATGAATTCCAGCAACGTGCTACAATCAGTAACTTTTAGACCTCAAAGTTATCTTTTCATTTTCATTTTTTTGGACACACCCTGCAGCAGGTGGGATCTTAGTTCCCTAGTTCAGTTCAGTCACTCAGTCGTGTCCAACTCTTTGTGATCCCACGGACTGCAGCATGCCAGACCACCCTGTCCATCACCAACTCCCAGAGTTTACTCAAACTCATGTCCATTGAGTCGGTGATGCCATGCAACTACCCCATCCTCTGTCTCCTCCCGTGTTAAATCTTTACCAGCATCAGGGTCTTTTCCAATGAGTCAGTTCTTCAAATCATGTGGCCAAAGTATGGGAGTTTCAGCTTCAACATCAGTCCTTCCAATGAATATTCAGGACTGATTGCATTTAGGATGGACTGGTTGGATCTCCTTGCAATCCAAAGCACTCTCAAGAGTCTTCTCTAACATTATAGTTCAAAAGCATCAATTCTTCGGTGCTCACCTTTCTTTATAGTCCAACTCTCACATCTGTACATGACTATTGGAAAAATCATAGCCTTGACTAGACAGACCTTTGTTGGCAAAGTAATGTCTCTGCTTTTGAATATGCTGTCTATGTTGGTCATGGCTTTTCTTCCAAGGAGTAAACGTCTTTTAATTTCATGGCTGCAATCATATCTGCAGTGATTTTGGAGACCCAAAAGATAAAATCTCTCAGTGTTTCCATTGTGTCTCCATCTCTTTGCCATGAAGTGATGGGGCTGGGTGCTATTATCTCAGTTTTCTGAATGTAGAGCTATAAGCCAACTTTTCCACTCTCTTCTTTCACTTTCATCAAGAGGCTCTTTAGTTCTTCTTCACTTTCTGCCATAAGGGTGGTGTCATCTGCATATCTGAGGTAATTGACATTTCTCCCAGCAATCTTGATTCCAGCTTGTGCTTCATCCAGCCCAGTGTTTCTCATGATGTACTCTGCTCTGCATATAAGTTAAATAAGCAGGGTGACAATATACAGCCTTGACATACTCCTTCCCCTATTTGAAACCAGTCTGTTGTTCCATGTCCAGTTCTAACTCTTGCTTCCTGACCTGCATACAGATTTCTCAAGAGACAGGTCAGGTGGTCCGGTATTCCCATCTCTTGAAGAATTTTCCACAGTTTATTGTGATCTACACAGTCAAAGGATTTGGCATAGACAATAAAGCAGAAATAGATGTTTTTCTGGAACTCTCTTGCTTTTTCGATGATCCAGCGGATGTTGGCAATTTGATCTCTGGTTCCTCTGCCTTTTCTAAAACCAGCTTGAACATCTGGAAGTTCATAGTTCACGTATTGTTGAAGCCTGGCTTGGAGAATTTTGAGCATTACTTTACTAGCGTGTGAGATAAGTGCAATTGTGTGGTAGTTTGAGCATTCTTTGGCTTTGTCTTTCTGTGGGATTGGAATGAAAACTGACCTTTTCCAGTCCTGCGGCCACTGCTGAGTTTTCCAAATTTGCTGGCATATTGAGTGCAGCACTTTCACAGTATCATCTTTTAGGATTTGAAATGGCTCAACTGGAATTCCATCACCTCCACTAGCTTTGTTCACAGCTTTGTTCACATGCTTCCTAAGGCCCACTTGACTTCACATTCCAGGATGTCTGGCTCTAGGTGAGTGATCACACCAATGTGATTATCTGGGCTGTGAAGATCTTTTTTGTATAGTTCTTCTGTGTATTCTTGCCGCCTCTTCTTAATATCTTCTGCTTCTGTTAGGTCCCTACCATTTCTGTCCTTTCTTTGCATTTCATGCCCATCTTTGCATGAAATGTTCCCTTGAGATCTCTAATTTTCCTGAAGAGAACACTAGTTTTTCCCATTTTATTATTTTCCTCAATTTCTTTGCACTGATCACTGAGGAAGGCTTTCTTATCTCTCTTTGCTGTTCTTTGGAACTCTGCATTCAAATGGGTGTATCTTTCCTTTTCTCCTTTGCTTTTCGCTTCTCTTCTTTTCTCAGCTATTTGTAAGGCCTCCTCAGACAACCATTTTGCCTTTTTGCATTTCTTTTTCTTGGGGATGGTCTTGATCCATGTCTCATGTACAATGTCAAGAACCTTTGTCCATAGTTCTTCAGGCACTCTGTCTATTAGATCTAATCCGTTGAAAATATTTCTCACTTCTAGTGTATAACTGTATGGGATTTGATTTAGGTCATATCAGAATGGTCTAATGATTTTCCCCACTTTCTTCAATTTCACTCTGAATTTGGAAATAAGGAGTTCATGATCTGAGCCACAGTCAGCTCCCAGTCTTATTTTTGCTGACTGTATAGAGCTTCTCCACATTTGGTTGCAAAGAATATAATCAGTCTGATTTCTGTGTTGATCATCTGGTGATGTCCATGTGTAGAGTCTTCTCTTGTGTTGTTGGAAGAGGGTGTTTGCTATGACCAGTGTGTTCTCTTGGCATAACTCTATTAGCCTTTGCCCTGCTTCATTCTCTACTCCAAGGCCAAATTTGCCTGTTACTCCTGGTACTTCTTGACTTCCCACTTTTGCATTCTAGTCCCCTATTATGAAAAAGACATCTTTTTGGGGTGTTAGTTCTAAAAAGGTCTTGTAGGTCTTCATAGAACCATTCAACGTCAGCTTCTTCAGCATTACTGGTTGGGGCATAGACTTGGATTACTCTTGTATTGAATGGCTTTGCCTTGGAAATGAACAGAGATCATTCTGTCATTTTTGAGATTGTATCCAAGTACTGCATTTTGGACTCTTTTGTTGACTATGATGGATGCTCCATTTTTTCTAAGGGATTCTTGCTCACAGTAGTAGATATAATGGTCATCTGAGTTAAATTCACCCATTCTGGTCCATTTTAGTTTGCTGATTTCTAAAATGTCGACGTTCACGCTTGCCATGTCCTGTTTGACCACTTCCAATTTGCCTTGATTCATGGACCTAACATTCCAGGTTCCTATGCAATATTGCTCTTTACAGCATCAGACCTTGCTTCCATCACCAGTCACATCCACAACTGGGTGTTGTTTTTGCTTTGGCTCCATCCCTTCATTCTTTCTGGAGTTATTTCTCCACTAATCTCCAGTAGCATATTGGGCACCTACCGACCTGGGGAGTTCATTTTCCAGTGTCCTATTTTTTACCTTTTCATACTGCTCATGGGGTTCTCAAGGCAAGAATACTGAAGTGGTTTGCCATTCCCCTCTCCAGTGGACCACATTTGTCAGAACTTTCCACCATGACCCATCCCCAACCAGGGATCAAATTCATGCCCTCTGTATTAGGAGCACAGAATCTTAACCACTGGACCACCAGGGAAGTCCCGAACGTATTATAGAGATGAATTGACCCAATCCTCTTGTTTTACAGCTGAGGACACTGACTTACAGAGAGAACACTGCAGCACATATGAGGTAGAGATTGAATAAGCAGGTCCATTCATATAAGTCCTATTCCTGGTCCTCTTTTCTCAATTCCTTACTATGTTCAGAGAGAAAGAACCTGTAACCAAAGTCCAGAAAGATTATAAGTAAAATACACAATATAGATGAGTATATCTGATACAGCAGATGAAGATCATTTTTCTGGGAAGATCACGGAGGGCACCAAAGAGGAAGTCAAATGTGTATTTGTGTGTGTGTGTGTGTGTGTGTGTGTGGTTTTGTCTGTGTTTCATTTTAATTTTTAAGTTTGAAGGATAACCCAATTGGTAGGCAGAGTGGTGAAAGGACAACATTACAACATTTTCAGGTGGAGATGGTAGGAACACCATAGGTGAAGGCAGGGATGTACTGGATATGTTTGGAGAAGGTGAGGGATCCATTTGATTGCTGGATAAGGCTCCTATGGAGGTTTAGTAGCAAATAAAACTGGAAAGGTGGCAGAAGCTATGCTGCTAAGAGTTGGAGTCTGGGGAAGGAGGGTCGTGTTGTATGGATAGCGACATCAAGCCTTTCTGGGTAAGGATTTTGCTTTGATTTTGGGCCCAGGTGTCCCATCTGTCAGGGTTTATTACTCTTCTTCCTGACAGGAGGTACTTGCCAATGGGTAATTCAGATTTGATTATAACAGCATCTGGGAACTACTCTGATGTCCTGTCTGCTTTTGATTCCTCAAACCTGCTCACTTGAGTGAATGCATGTGTGCTTCTATGTATGTGCACAAGAGAGAAGCCCCCAAGCAAAGCCCCAAATTAGTACACGTTGGTTCAAAAAGTGTCAGGATATTCTAGCTGATCCCTTGTCTTTCTGGGCTTTAAAATGCCATGAAAACTGCCACAGGAAGGTGAATCGTAGTTCTTAAAGCCGTGTTTTTACAGAACATTTGTAACTTCCAGTATTTCCCAGAGGCAGAAGCATTTTTTGAAGGGGGTTGTATCTACCTACCCTTGTCCATCTCTAAAGGGAGAAATAGTAAAATGAAGTTTTACGTTGTGCAACTACTCCTTAATAGCCGTATTTAATTGCATGTACATTGAGTTCTTGCAAGGTCAGTGTACAAATTTTGTATTTAACAGCAGTGGTAAAGGATCCGCCTGCCAAGGTAGGAGACTCAGGAGATGCAGGTTTGATCCCTGGGTGGGGCACGATACCCCGGAGAAGGAAATGGCAACCCATTCCAGTTCCCAAGTCTTCTTGCCTGGGAATCCCATGGACAGAGGGGCCTGGCAGGCTGTCCGTGGGGTGGCAAAGAGCTGGACACACCTGGGCAACTGAGCACACACATCCTTGCAAGCACATCTCACAAGCCATTTTGACCTTGTAGCAGTTACTATAGAATGATGGTGGCTTATTTTTTCATAAGTATACAGGTTATCACAAGATGAAATGTTAATTCTTTAGGATACCTAAAGTTGTTGTGTGAGGGAAAAAACTAATTTTTAAATCATGAACTAATCAAATTCAAGGTAAAGTAATAATACTTAATCTTTAAAAGTAACACCTCTGTCCTCAAAATCCCAAATTGTCAAAGATTTCACAAACGTTAGTTTATTCTCATTCTTCTCAGACTATATTTATTTTTAAAGAAAAATATATGGGTCAACTTAAACCAAAAATATTAATTTTCCATAAATCATTATATTTGGGCATACACTTCTCAAGGCCAAATACTTTTCTAGACAAATTATCTTCATTGTTACTTGTACACTGATACATTATGTTTTTAAAGTATATTTTATTGCTCTGTATATTTATTTATTTCTATTGCTCTGTAGTATTTATTCAAGTACTTTGCATCTAACTGAAATTAAAATAGTACGCAAATAACTGAGAATCAGTTTAGTCCCAAATGTTTATCTCTAGGTTACAGATGTTTTCTTTCTTCATTTTTCTGCCTTAGATGCATTTCATTCCTTTTTAACTTTATAATTGCAGTTAAATAAATAAACGTTTCCATTGGGGAAACTGGGAAAAAGGACTTTCACCAGTTGCAAGCTTCACTGCATTGGTAAATCTATATTTATTCTGTATTAAAACAGTCATGCATGGCCCTGGCTGGAATTCACAGCTAAATTTTAATCTGTTTAATTGGGGAAGTTCAGTCTGAGGTCCTCCTGTCCTTCATAAAACTGTACTTTGGCAGTTTACGGTTCTAACAAACCTCCAAGAATGAGTTACGGGTTGGTGCTCAAACTGGGACTATCCACAGAATTATTCAGAAATAATATTCTAACTGGGGACACTTTATCTTTTTACAGTGGGATATTTTATTTTACCATGCCTAGAAATATTTGTCAAAGAGACAAAGAAAATGTTTTTTCAAAGACCTTTTTGGCTCTTTCCTCTAGTTTTCTAAGATAATTAGTATAATAATGTTTCAGTTCGTTTGACTGAAGAATGTGTTTTAAAACTTTCAAATGAGTTTTAAAGAGAAGTCAAGGCTATATACATGTTAATGAGTCACGTCTGAATTTAGGATTTGGGATCTTTCCCATTCTCTTGGTCAAGTATTTCTCAGACACATTGAAGAAAGACAGTGAACCCAAACATTAGGTGCACCCTCATAAAAGGCCTAAGCTCCATTATGCATGCTGTTTTCATTGAATGGAGGGGAAGGAAATTGGCATTTTTTGAGCACCTACTACAAGCAGACATGGTGCTCTGTGTGTTACACACATTAACTCATTCCATAGACTCTATTTTTTACATATGTATCTAAATAGCCATGTCTATATATAGTTTTTCTTTATTTTCAGACATTAAATATTTTTTTTCGGTGTCGAATCAGAAGCTAAGAGCTAAACCAAATCTTTCTGGCTCCAGAGTCTATTCTCTTTACCTTCACTTTTACTGTAAGATTTTAAATAAGTAATACAAAAATCCATTCCTTTTGTAAAAAATTAGATTGTTGTGATTAAATTTTAAATGCCTTTGAAACCATCTCTAATCCAAGTCTCTTTTTTCTCTCTGTTGACATAATTTTATGCATTTAATGTGTATTTTTCAGAACTTTAAAATATTTGGTTCACATATATGTACCTATAAAGATGTATAGTGTGGTTTAGTATGTTTCCTTATGTTTTATGTAATAGTGCACAAACAATTGTGTAAGTCATTTTTTTATCACTCAACATTATGAATTTGAGATCTACTTGAGACACACATATCTAGCTTATTCATTTTCACAGCTCTGTGACTATGTCATATTTGAATTTATAATTGCAGCTAGAGTGACTGTTGTGACAACATTCTGTTACAGTTCTCCTTGAGCATATGTGCTAGTGTTTCTGTCCGAGGGGGAACCCCTAGATAGAACTGCTGGGGTTTAATGGCTCCTGGTCAGTTTCTCTTCAGAGTGGATCTCCCGGTTCCTGTACAAACACCGTGAGGGCCCCCGATTCCCTGTCGCTCGCCAAGTCTGGGGGCCATGCTCAGCTTTTAGATTTTTGCCTAACCGATGAGACTGGAAATGTTATCTCACTGTTGCTTCAATTTGTCTTCCCCCGATTACTAAACAAGGTAGACATCCTGTCAACGGCCATTTCTATTTTCATTCCTATTAATTACTTTTCCACTTTTGTCCATTTTTCTTTCAGGTGTGTGTCTTTTTCCTTACTGACACGTTGTCTGTTACATATATTGCAAATATTTTTCCTAGCCCATAGTTTATTTTTTAATATTGTAATGATTTCTTGAATTGTTCAGAAATTTTAAATAAATGTGCTCCATCATATTAATTTTTTTTTCATTAAAATTATTCTTTAAGAAGAATTTCTCTACTCCAGGGTCATAGAGATATTCTCTATTTTCTCCTAGTGATTTTAAAGTTTTCATTTTTATACATAGTGATGTTAGAGGATGGTGTGAAGTATTAATTGAAAATTTTCCTGGCTTTTGACATTACCAAATAGTGTAAGGCTAAAAAGTACAGACATATCTGTTTCAAGAACAAAGTTACTAATTTCTCCAAAGTCAAGCTCAAAGATAGCCTACGGAGATTCCTAGGGCTAACTCGCTTTGACGGCATTTATCAATAAAAGAAAGGAGAGGGAATTTGGAAGGAAAGGGTACTTGCTACCAAGTGTTCTTTATGCTTAGAAGTATCGCATTCTGTTATCCCTACATGTTGGGGGCAATGAAAGCGATGTATATCTGTTGAAATGTAATGGTATCCTAAAACATAAAGACTAAAGTCAGTTTCCTGTCTGAAGGTTTCTGAAGAAGTGACAGGCATAGTAACTCACCCTTGCTAGTCATGAAGAAACCAGAGTTTAGAATGTATGAGTCCAGAGGTGTACCCTGGACAGGCCACAACACCCTATTTCCTTATGAGACAGCATCTGGAGAAGAACGCCAGTAGTTTTTGATGGCTTTCCCCGGAAGAACATTGCGACTTGCAGAGGGGGGTGAAGGCCACGGCACTGCCCAGGTGGTCCCGTACCAAGCCCAGCGGGCACGCACACTGGCAGGGGAATCTGACACAGGTGCTGCAGGGAGAAAGGCTGCCCCTCTAGAGGGAAAGAGACCATTCGATAGAGGCAGCTTAGGTAATGCTGAATCAGTCCTTGAGAAAACAGAGCTCAAACACAGAGCATCGCCATGGAGCCAGTCTCTCCTCCCTCTTCGCCTCATCATTTGCTACATGGAGAGAGGCCAGTAAGGGAACTCAGAGGGAGGGGAAGGGTGTGTGCATGCTAGGTCGTTTTGGTTATGTCAGACTCTGAGACCTTTTGGACTGTAGCCCAGCAGGCTCCTCTGTCCATGGGATTCTCCAGGCAAGAATGCTGGAGTGGGTTGCCATGCCCTTCTCCAGGGGACCTTCTCAACCCTGAGACTGAACCCATATCAAGATCTTAGGTCTCCTGCATTGGCAGGCAAATTCTTTACCACTAGTACTACCGGGGAAACCGAAGGGATGAGAGGGCTGTTCAGTTAGAGAAAGAAAAGAGTTGAGTAGAAAAACATAACTTCCACTTCTTCACTTCCTGATGCCAGAAATGCAAATCTAACAGCTAGGAGGTGGGGTTGCGGGTTCAAATTCAGACAGCCACACTTCCACATTGACCTCTCAAAGACTGTGCAATATGTGATTCCCAAGTATGGTGTTTGCTGTAGATTTCTGGTTTACATCCATTTTCTGATTAAGAACATTTGTTTTGAGTTCTAATTTGCTAAAGATTTTCTTTTTAGAAATTATTAGATATTGGCTTTTATCTGAAAAATAGGGACAACTGTTATGATAAATTTTTCTGTTACTTTATTAATGAAGGGAATCAAAATGATAGATTTTCTGATATTGAATCATATTTGAAGTCTTTTCTTATTTTGGGGCCTGACTGTGTGGCCTGTGGGATCTTAGTTCCCTGATCGGGGATTGAACCCACGCCCCTTGCAATGGAAGCACAGAGTCTTAACCACTGGACAGCCGGGAAAGTCTTAAAGCCTATTTTAAATATGACATATTCTTATATATTTTCTTTTCATACACTGTTCAATTCTGTTAGTTTATTATTTAAGAGTTTTACATTCATGTTCAAAAGTGAAATGGAACTATCCTTTTCTTATTTTGTAGTATATTCATTCATTTTTAAAACAGAAAATCATTGGCTGTGAGATTAGTTGATTAGATCTGATATTTTTCTGAACCTATTTACAAAAGAACGGTATTGTTAGTCAGATCCCTGATCTTGGATATGTCTTGAGTCAGGTGACTTTTGTATAAGTAGATCATTAACTACCTGTTGAACTTATTGTTTTTCTACTGGGTTTTCTATTACTTCTTGGATCACTTTTAGTAATTTATGTCTTCCTGGGAAAATTATCCAGTTCATGTAGGGTGTGTCCAGATTCATTAATAAAAGACCACTGATGGTAATAACCAAAATCTAATAACATTATAAAAGTCTTTGAATCAGGAGTGTTCTGTTTTATGATCTTATTGTTATCAGTGTTTTCCTCACGTTTTTCTTCATTGTCATTGCCCTAAATTTTTCTTTGAAAAAGTTTTTAAATACCATTTTTATTTTAATCAATTCTATTCGATTTCTATATTTTCTGTTTTATTAATTTATTCTTTTAACATTGTTGTGTTTGTTCTTCCACTTACTCTGAGCTTTATTTTACTTTTCCACCCCATTGCTTCATGATTATAAGATGTAATCTATTTATTTTCAACCCTTCTTTTTCTTTTTTTTAATAATCAAGGGTATATATCTTTCCAATTCTATGGCCTTTGTTTTGTAAGTTTTTTAAATAAATTCTAAAGTTTATTATTATCATTCACATTTAATTTCGTTGTTCTCTTCAGTGTGTTCAGTCTGTGTGACAAATTTCATTTTTTTTTTTAAATTAATATATATTCTAATCAGTTTAGCTCTTAGGCTCTTGCAAGAGGAACACCGTTTTGAGCCTTGTACTTTAGAGGGCTCTGCTTTTAATTTCTGAGTCCAATGAGTGATTCTGTCTCTTACAGCTTTTTTCAGTAATTATAAATAACACATAAAAAATTACCATCTTAACTTTATAAGTCTACAGTTCAGTAAAGTATATTTCAATTCAATTCAGTTCAGTTGCTTGGTTGTGTCTGACTCTTTGCAACCCCATGGACTGTAATGCATGGACTTTAATTCATTCTTTTTTTTGCAGCTGAGAAATATTTCATTGTATATATGTATCACAAATTCTGTATCCATTCATCTGTTGATGGGCATTGAGGTTGCTTCTATGTCCTCAGTTCAGTTCAGACACTCAGTCATGTCTGACTATTTGTGACCCCATGAACTTCAGCACGATAGGCCTCCCTGTCCATCACCAACTCCCCGAGCTTGCTCAGACTCCAGTCCATTGAGTCGGTGATGCCATCCCACCATCTCATCCTCTGTCGTCCCCTTCTCCCCCCTTCAATCCTTCCCAGCATCAGGGTCTTTTCCAATGAGTCAGTTCTTTGCTTCAGGTGGCCAAAGTATTGGAGTTTCAGCTTCATTATCAATCCTTCCAATGAATATTCAGGACTGATTTCCTTTAGAATTGACTGATTTGATCTCCTTGCAGTCCAAGGGACTCTCAAGAGCCTTCTCCAACACCACAGTTCACAAGCATCAATTCTTCGGTGCTCAGCTTTCTTTATAGTCCAACTCTCACATCCATACATGACTACCGGAAAAACCATAGCTTTGACTAGATGGACCTTTGTTGGCAAAGTAATGTCTCTGCTTTTTAATATGCTGTTTAGGTTGGTCATAGCTTTTCTTCCAAAAGAAAAGAGCCTCGTGATGCAAGTGAAAGAGGGAAGTGAAAAAGTTGGCTTAAAACTCAACATTCAGAAAACTAAGATCATGGCATCCAGTCCCATCACTTCATGGCAAATAGATGGGGAAACAGTGCAAACAGTGAGAGACTGTTTTGGGGGGCTCCAAAATCACTGAAGATGGTGACTGAAGCCATGAAATTAAAACACACTTGCTCCTTGGAATGAAAGCATATGTACATTATGCAATGTGTCTATAGAACTATTTTTCGCCCTGCAGAATGAAACTGCTTGTCCATTAAAAAACAACTTCCCATTTCTTCCTCTCTCCATGATTTTATTTTGAGTTTCCAGAATTTGACAGTTTTATATAGGTCATATGACTAGAATCATATAGTATTTGTTTTCATGTTATTGGCGTATTTCACCATAATATCATCAAGATTCACCTGTTCTATAGTGTATGTCAAAATGTCCTTCTTTTATAAGGCTGAATAATATTCCATTACATGTTTATACCACATTTTGTTTATACATTCATCTGTTGGACATCTGGATTGCTTCCACGTCTCACATATTATTTTCAACCCATTCATATTGATTGCAATTGTGTCTTTAACTTTTTCCAGTTATTTATGTATATGCTTCATATTATAAGCTTTCTCTTCATTACTCTTTTTCCCCTGATATTTTTTTTTTTTTACTTTCTCTATGTCTCAGTATCCTAGAGAACTTTAACAGATACATCTAAACATTTCCCCTAATAACATTTAGAGCCAGTAAATCAAAATAAGCCTCCCAATTTAACATGCATTTACTCACCTTTGTTTCTCTCTGCATCCTCCACACACACACACATACACACGCACACACACAACTTCGGCTGTGTCAATAATAACTAGAATTATAAGTCTTCATTGACTTTAAACAACTGTTGAAGTTTTATACTCCATAATGATGTAAACTTACTTATATTTGCTTATTGTTTATTATATTATTGGGCTTCCCTGGTGGTTCACAGGGTAAAGACTCTGCCTGCAATCCAGGAGACCTGGGTTCGATTTCTGAGTCAGGAAGATCCCCTGGAGAAGTGATGGCTAGTCACTCCAGTATTCTTGCCTGGAGAATTCCATGGACAGAGGAGGCTGGTGGGTTACAGTTCATGGGGTCACAAAGAATCAGACACAACTGAGCAACTGACACTCCACTTTCACTTTCTCTATAATATTATTGCTTTGAATGCATATGCTCTGTCATGTCGGGTTCTTTGTGATGCCATGGACTGTAACCCACCGGGCTTCTCTGTCGTGGTACTCTCCAGGCGAGAATACTGGAGTAGGGAACCAATCCCTTCTCCAGGATTGGATCTTCCCAATCCTGCGATCAAATCCACATCTCCTGCATCTCCTACATTACAGACAGATTCTTTACCACTGAGCCACCTGAGGAAGCCATATTACTTCAACTCAGTTCAGTCGCTCAGTCGTGTCTGACTCTTTGCTACTCCATGGACTGCAGCACACCAGGCCTCCCTGTCCATCACCAACTCCAGAGTTTACCCAAACTAATGTCCATTGAGTCTGTGATGCCATCCAACCATCTCATCCTCTGTCATCCCCTTCTCCTCCTGCCTACAGTCTTTCCCAGCATCAGGGTCTTTTAAAATGAGTCAACTCTTTGCATCA
Source organism: Cervus canadensis (assembly GCF_019320065.1). Lineage (NCBI taxonomy): Eukaryota > Metazoa > Chordata > Mammalia > Artiodactyla > Cervidae > Cervus > Cervus canadensis. The sequence goes on from NC_057404.1 coordinate 60,577,731, forward strand.
GGTGGTCAAAGGATTGGAGTTTCAGCTTCAACATCAGTCTTTCCAATGAACACTCAGGACTGATCACCTTTAGGATGGACTGGTTGACTCTCCTTGCAGTTCAAGGGACTCTCAAGAGTCTTCTCCAACATTATAGTTCAAAAGCATCAATTCTTCAGCACTCAGCTTTCTTTATAGTCCAATTCTCACATCCATACATGACCACTGGAAAAATCATAGCCTTGACTAGATGGACATTCATTGGCAAATGAATGTCTCTGCTTTTGAATATGTGGTCTAGGTTGCTCATAACTTTTCTTCCAAGGAGTAAGCGTCTTTTAATTTCATGGCTGCAGTCACCACCTGCAGTGATTTGGGAGCCCAGAAAAATAAAGCCTGTCACTGTTTCCACTGTTTCCCCATCTATTTGCCATGAAGTGATGGGCCCAAATGCCATGATCTTAGTTTTCTGAATGTTGAGCTTTAAGCCAACTTTTCCACTCTCCTCTTTCACTTTCATCAAGAGGCTCTTTAGTTCTTCTTTGCTTTCTTCCATAAGGGTGATGTCATCTGCGTATCTGAGGTTATTGATATTTCTCACATTAATCTTGATTACAGCTTGTTCTTCATCCAGCCCAGTGTTTCTCATGATGTACTCTGCTCTGCATATAAGGTAATAAGCAGGGTGACAATATACAGCCTTGACATACTCCTTCCCCTATTTGAAACCAGTCTGTTGTTCCATGTCCAGTTCTAACTGTTGCTTCCTGACCTGCATACAGGTTTCTCAAGAGGCAGGTCAGATGGTCTGGTATTCCCATCTCTTGAAGAATTTTCCACACTTTGTGGTGATCCACACAGTCAAAGGATTTGGCATAGACAATAAAGCAGAAATAGATGTTTTTTCTGGAACTCTCTTGCTTTTTCAATGATCCAGCGGATGTTGGCAATTTGATCTCTGGTTCCTCTGCCTTTTCTAAATCCAGCTTGAACATCTGGAAGTTCATGGTTCACATACTTTTGAAACCTGACTTGGAGAATTTTGAGTATTTCTTTGCTAGCGTGGGAGATGAGTGCAATTGTGTGGTAGTTTGAGCAGTCTTTGGCATTGCCTTTCTGTGGGATTGGAATGAAAACTGACCTTTTCCAGTCCTGTGGCTACTGTTGCATTTTCCAAATTTGCAGGCATATTGAGTGCAGCACTTTCACAGTATCATCTTTTAGGATTTGAAATAGCACAACTGGAATTCCATCACCTCCACTAGCTTTGTTCGTAGTGATGCTTCCTAAGGCCCACTTGACTTCACATTCCAGGATGTCTGGCTCTAGGTGAGTGATTGCACCAATGTGATTATCTGGGTCATGAAGATCTTTTTTGTTTAGTTCTTCTGTGTATTCTTGCCACCTCTTCTTAATATCTTCTGCTTCTGTTAGGTCCCTACCTCATCTGTCAAAGATGAGCCCATCTTTGCATGAAATGTTCCCTTAGGATCTCTAATTTCTTGAAGAGATCTCTAGTCTTTCCCATTCTATTGTTTCCCTCTATTTCTTTGTACTGATCACTGAGGAAAGCTTTCTTATCTCTCCTTGCCATTCTTTGGAACGCTGCATTAAAATGGGTATATCTTTCCTTTTCTCCTTTGTTTTTCGCTTCTCTTCTTTTCACAGCTATTTGTAAGGCTTCCTCAGACAGCCATTTTGCCTTTTTGCATTTCTTTCTCTTGGGGATGGTCTTGATCCCTGTCTCTTGTACAATGTCAAGAACCTTTGTCCATAGTTCTTCAGGCACTCTATCGATCAGATCTAATCCTTCGAATCTATCTGTCACTTCTACTGTATAGTCATGAGGGATTTGATTTAGGTAATACCTGAATGGTCTGGTGGTTTTCCCTACTTTCTTCAATTTAAGTCTGAATTTGGCAATAAGGCGTTCATGATCTGAGCCACAGTCAGCTCCTGGTCTTGTTTTTGCTGACTGTATAGAGCTTCTCCACATTTGGCTGCAAAGAATATAATCAATCTGATTTCTGTATTGATCATCTGGTGATGTCCATGTGTAGAGTCTTCTCTACACATGTTGTTGGAAGAGGGTGTTTGCTATGATCAGTGTGTTCTCTTGGCATAACTCTATTAGCCTTTGCCCTGCTTCATTCTCTACTCCAAGGCCAAATTTGCCTGTTACTCCTGGTATTTCTTGACTTCCCACTTTTGCATTCCAGTCCCCTATAATGAAAGGACATCTTTTTTGGGTGTTAGTTCTAGAAGGTCTTGTATGCCTTCATAGAACCATTCAATGTCAGCTTCTTCAGTATTGCTGGTCAGGGCATAGACTTGGATTTCCGTGATCTTGAATGGTTTGCCTTGGAAACGAACAGAGATCATTCTGTCATTTTTGAGATTGCATCCAAGTACTGCATTTTGGACTCTTTTGTTGACTATGATGGCTACTCCATATTTTCTAAGGGATTCTTGCCCACAGTAGTATATATAATGGTCATCTGAGTTAAATTCACCCATTCCAGTCCATCTTAGTTCGCTGATTCCTAAAATATTGACCTTCACTGTTGACATCTCCTGTTTGACCCCTTCCTATTTGCCTTGAAACATGGACCTAACATTCCAGGTTTCCTTGCAATATTGCTCTTTACAGCATCAGACCTTGCTTCCATCACCAGTCACTTCCACAACTGGGTGTTGTTTTTGGTTTGGCTCCGTCTTTTCAGTCTTTCTGGAGTTATTTTTCCATTAATCTCCAGTAGCATATTGGGCACCTACCCACCTAGGGAGTTTATTACTTGCTTTAACCTAGTTTTACTTTCTTCTTGCTAAATTGTATCTTTCATCTTTCAGAGTTTTAGGGTAATAAATGTGAATCCATGTATGTTTGAAAATGTCATTATTTGCTTTTAAGTTGGAATGATAGTTTGATTGGAATAAAATTCTAGGTTCACTTCTTTTATCTTTTCCCTTATCAGTTATTGGTTTTAAGTTTTTGCTTGATTTCCTTACTGTGTCCAGTACTGCTACTGAAAGAACTTATGAGAATCTGATTCTTGTTCCTTTTTGAGCCTTGGATTTTGTTCCTATTATAGTTGTATTTCTTTATGCATTATCTTCTGAATTTAACTATGATGTGTGTACTTATTGTATGGGCCCTTTCAAGCTGAGATTTTGTGGCATTCACAATTGCTTCCTATTAGCTACTGACAAAATCAACTCTCTTGATTTCAACCTCATGCTCTTTATAATATTATAAGGAAATGTATCTTATAGTTTGTATTTTAAAATTTTTAAATGAATAATTTTAAAATTGTGAATAATTATTCACAATAATAATTCACAGGTGAATAATACAAAACTCCACTAGTTTATAAATAAAGAACAATTAAATCCAAATTGTGTTTCTGACAGATAATATGTCTTGCTCAGATGGCTAAAGATTTTTATTAGTATTTGTGGAGACTTTTTGATTTCTCATTTATTTAGTTTCCAAATAGTTCCTTTTTTCCCTTATGATGAGAAATATCTCTCAAGTCATAGAGGAGGCATGGTAGAAAATTCATCTCAAAGGCACAGAGAAAATATGTGTTTCCTCCAAGAAGGAATTTGGTGTATATTTGCCTCTTATCAGAGGTCTAAGGTAATTACTATGAAAATTTTTCTTTTTTTTTCTTTTGTGTCAGACAGTACTTATCCTGATGTCCTGATCTTTTACAATTTCAGCAGCATGAATGATACCAAAGGGCTGACCCCTCCACCCACCTATACTTTATTCAGTTTGCTTCTTACCTTGTGGAGAAATTTTCCAATTAATACGGAAAGCAAAAGATTTATATGTTCTGAATGTAGAACTGTATGTCTCTTGAATGTTTTAATAAATTGTTCTACAAAATATTCAGAATGTTTTCCTTTCCTCTGGGTACATAGTTTCATTTCAGTTTAGAAGGGAAGGCTCTCCCAAAAACATTTGTACTAGGCTCTGAATATCAGCTTGCAATCATGCCAACTTCTGATGTTAGAGCTACTTAAAAAAAAATACTTTCAAAGATTTTACTATCAAGTTTCATTCAGGACAAACAGTAGAATACTGGCAATACTGAGCTTTAGAAGTTATTCTTTCCTTTTTCTTTTTTTTTTTTTTAAACCAAAGCTATGCCTATCAAGTGACTTGAATCCAAAACCAAAAATCCTTTTATGATCCTTATACATGGGAGTAAGAAGCATGTCCAAAGAATGTGCAAAAGTTGCAGTTCTCCCAAGGTCTTGGAGTCACCCGCAAGGGTAGCCCAAAGAAAGAATAATAGTCCTCTAAGAGCTGGTAACAGTCCATAGGATGCTAACCTCAAATGAATGCAACCCATATATCTGTCCAGTCATATTTTTGGGTTTCCAACCTGATGGTTGAGCCACCTGCATATACAAGAACCTGACAACATGCATGTTGGCAGGCAGAAGCCAAGTTCTTAGGACAATCAGGAAAGCAAAGCTATTCTTGGGAAGGAGAGTATCAGTAACCAGTGGGCACCCCAAAAACAAGTTCACAAGAGTCACAATTCAAAGAACTAATTCTTACGAATGTTTTCCCTCCTTTATGAATTCAAAAAAGCTAATCAAAGTGAAACTTTACCTTCGTTCCTAGACTGGGCACTAAAGATAGCTATCTGGAAGAGCTGACTTGGGTAAGTTTTTACCCTTTGATGACTTATGCTAGTTTTCCAAGGATCCCATTGTTAATTTAATTAAACAAGGAGGCCATTAGACCAAGGTAGCCTCCTATTGAAGAAAACAAAAATGTAAGCCTGTAAATGCTCCGTATGTGTGTGCAAAATAGCTTTAGTCGTATCCAACTTCTTTGCTATCCTATGGACCATAGCCTGCCAGGTTTCTCTGTCCAAGGGATTCTCCAGGCAAGAATACTGAAGTGGATTGCCATGCCCTCCTTCAGGGGATCTTCCTGACCCAGGGATCCAACCCACCTCACTTATGTCTCCTGCATTAGCAGGCAGGTTATTTACCACTTGTGCCACCTGGGAAGCTGGTAAATGTCTCAAAGTTTAAAAAATCAAAACTCTTAACTACAAGCAATCACAGTCAAGTAGGCTTTAAGTTACAACCAATCAATAATTATCTTATTTTCTCTATAAAAGTCCCCCTCAGTCCTATTGATGAGATGCTCTTAACCACTACTGAATTGGCACTGCCCAATTCAAATTGATTTTGTTCAGATAAACTCTTAAAGTTTTCAGTTTATCTTTTAACACCATCTTCAGGCTCTAGAGCAACTGAGGTGTCACAATGGGTCCCTTTCTTGTCACCAAAATTGTAAGTGAGGAAAAATAATTTTTTCTCTACCTTTCTGAGTTCTTGGCTGAGAAACTCTAATAAAACACAGATCACAAGAGAAAAACAAACAGAAGTTTATTAACATCCATGCCTCTTACATACATGGGAGATACCAAGGAAAATTCAACAATTCCCAACAAAGCCCAAGGCATCACCTTAAATGGTTTCTTAGTTAAAGACAAAGGAAAAATGCTGGGAGAAGAGGGGAGAAGCCAGTTATAGGGGGCTAGCAGGAAAAGCATGTTAAAGGGTTAGATTTGTTACTCAGATGTAAGTAGCTACCTTTGCCTCAGTAAGTTTCTTGTGATTTAGAGTCCACTTTCTGTTATAGGGACCTGGAAGGAGGCATCTTACAAATGGAGATTTTCTTTATAAATGTAAATTTCCCTTATAGAAGGGTAACTTCTACTCTGTTTTCAGAGTTTCTTCTGTGAAGGCTGTTTCTCAGAACTTACCAGCTCAAAGCAATCATTTATGCCCAAAGGGCATATTTGGGGGTGGCATTTTCTGCTACCCACTTCAGTAGCAAGAGTTAAAGGAAGCTGTGAACTATGGAGAAATTTTGGTTGTAAAACATTAGAGAAATGGCACAAGAGAAGTAGTATCACACGTTTACATCGATGCTGTATTATGTGCAAGCAGGCTGGCATTTATGACCATGCCAGTGGTGCACTGCCCAGCTCCACAGGGAGCCGTTCACGATAACTACAGTGTGACTGAGACCTCTTCGAGGTGGATGATACATGACCTGCCTTGCTTTGAACTGTGGCACTATCTTTATAGCGAGACGCTAGATAAATAAGGATATAAAGTGTAAGACATAGTACCTACCTTCAAAGACCTTAAAATTTGGTTAGGTAAATATGAGAAACACACGCACAGGCACACACCTAGCAGTGTGAGATAATGCTTGTTAAAGTGACATATGAATGGACAGAGCAAACCGTGGCCATGTAAAGCGCGAGAGCTCACTTCCAACTGTGATGATCAGAAATGGTCTCATGGAGAAGGAGAAATACAGATTGGACTGGGAACGGTCCAATCTGGAAGGCAGAAGTTAAATGAGAGGAAAACAATGAAGAGGACAATTTAGACAATGGAAAATTACACGCACAACATTGAGCCAGCTTTCATAAAGTTTTAGAGAAGAGAGAAATTAATTGAATAGAGGATTCTAAAAGAATCGAGGGAGTTTAGGGTGGAAGGGTAGGATGGAATATTATTGTGGATAGGCCACTGATTTCTGGAAAAGGATTTGAGATATTCAGTTGGGCTTCCCTGGTAGCTCAACTGGCACAGAATCCACCTGCAATGCAGGAGACCCCAGTTTGATTTCTGGGTCGGGAAGATCCCCTGGAGGAGGGATAGACTACCCACTCCAGTATTCTTGGGCTTCCCTTGTGGCTCAGCTGGTAAAGAATCCATCTTTAATGCGGGAGACCTGGGTTCAACCCCTGGGTTGGGAAGATCCCCTGGAGAAGGGAAAGGCTCCCCACTCCAGTGTTCTGGCCTGGAGAATTCCATGGACTGTATAGTCCAGGGGGGCAAAGAGTTGACACGACTGAGCGACTTTCACTTTCACATGGATTTATGGGCTTCCCAGGTGGGTGGCTCAGTGGTGAGGGATCTGCCTGCCAGTGCAAGAGACAAAGGAGACACAGGTTTGATACCTGGGTCGGTGAGATCCCCGGAGGAGGGCATGGCTGTCCACTCCAGTATTCTTACTGGAAAAGTCCCATGGACAGAGGAGCCTGGTGGGCTACAGTCCATGGGATCACACAGAGTCAGACGTGACTGACTGAATGACTGAACATGATTTATTCAAGTTATTAGAGAAGTGTCAAGATAACATATAAGGAATATTAATCTTGCTGTATTATCTCCCATACATTCAAGCAAAAAAAAAAAAAGCCAGGGTATGAATGGTATATAAATAAGAGTTAGATGGGAGGCTTTGAGGGTCTAAACTATGGAGAGCCTCCATTGTTTACGTGGGAAGTGACATGGGAAGGGGTAAGACAACAGTAAAGTGAATCTAAATCTAAGACATCTGAGGAATTTCCTGGTGGTCCACTTGTTAGAACTTGGAGCTTCCACTGTGGGATCATGGGTTCAATCCCTGATTGGGGAACTAAGATCCCACACAAAATGAGTAGCAAGGCCAAAAAAAGTAAATAAATCTAAGACAGCTAGTAAACAGGGAGTTCATATTTCAATCAGAGATGCTGGTAGAACTGTTTCTAAAGTAAGAAAATTGGAGTTGTTAAATATAATAATGTTGTATCACTAAAGGTCTAAAACAAGCTTTGGCATGTGAAGCCAGTGAAGAAAATAATTAAAAATAATTAAGACCAGTTTTTCTGTAGTTTTAAAATTATTTTAGTTATTCAATATTTATCTCTAGTTTTAGAACAAGTGTGAGGATCTCATGATGCAACTAAATATTTCACATGGACCAAAATATCTCTTTCTTAATATAGGCAACAGTTGGAGCTTTTTCAGATTTTACATTAGAGCTAATCACCATATGGAATATTATTGTGCTAGGAAATACTTATCCTTTGGAAAAAATGATGTTGGTATGAATAAATATTTTTGAATTAATGAATAAAACATTCTTTATTAGATGTTTTCTTTTAAATGAGTTTAAACTCTCCAAAGCTAATTAAATTAGCAAGTTGTTTTTAGTAGAATTTTGCTCTATGATAGGCTTTTAAGGTCTTCCTTTTGAAAGTTCCACAGCTACTATATAATCATAAGTATAGAAATATTTTACTTACCCTACAATCATTTTAAATTTCATGGGCCAAATTCTCCCCTCAGATGTACTTTTTATAACTCCCACTGAAGTGGGTGGAAATTTAGTTATACTAACTGAGGGCAAAATTTGGAAGCACATTTACAAAGATATTGACTTTTAATGATTCCTGTTTTATTGAAAAATTGGACTTAAATATTGGCTAGGATTATCTATAATAAAGTATATGAACTTGATGCCATTTAGACATGTTGGGAAAAGAAGAAAAATAATGTTTTACTGCAGGTTGCTGCTTTTCAGATTTTGACTTTCATTTCCCATAAAAAATTTTAAAAAATGGAAAATTAAACACCTCCACATTTTCTCCTACTGAGCTTGCAAGTTAAAAAGCATTTCAGCTGCATGAGTGAAATATTTTTTATAGCATATAATAATAGTGGCGCTCCAGGAGACTGGCAGGAAAAGGGAAAGGAAACAGAGGGTGGAAGAGGGGAATATGTGTGAAATACTGGACACAGGAATCCAAAATAAATGAGCCAAACAGTTTAAAGAGTAACTCATATTATTTCATCTTTATATTTTCATTGTGTGGAAACTATTCCAAAAGTTTTGGAATCCAAAGATTCCGAACAGTTGTATTTCTTTGGGTTTGACTTTAATTATCTTTTCTAAAAATCTTGGAGTAACATAGTATACCCAGAAAAATTTGAGTCCTATGTACTCAGAATTCTGCAAGGGATGGTGCTTGTGGTTCATTCTTTACTCTGGGCATCAGACTTTTATGGCAAAGGATGGGTAAAGATCATTCAGTTCTGTGTCGATATTTAAATAATTTTGGAGAATTTTTTTTAATACCTAATGAAATATCTGTTTAAGATGATAGGGCTCATTCTCTTAATGAGAAAATCTTCAGTTTAGTCCTCACACCAATATATCCTGGGCTCTGTGTACAACTTACTACACATGCTAGATGTGTTGGGTTCAACTATTTGTTCCATGTCTTCCCGTTTCCTGGTGTATAAAGAATCAGCTCTGGCTGATTCCTCTTCTACATCTATCATGTTTCATATGTTCCTTACAATTGTTCTTTCCAGTTAAAGTGTCCCATCAGCTTCTACCTTTAGGCATTTTGCAGCCAAGCCTCTTCTTTGCTCATAAGCTTGCTCAAACACAGTGCGTTGCAGCTGAGTTGTTAGCAGCCGATGCTCAGAAAAGGCTTTCTTCTTCCCTGTAGGCTCTGCAGGATGCTTGCTGTGTCCATGTGAGACGACAGTGCTCTGTCTCTAAGGTGACTTCTCTTCCCTTTCTATCAGTAAAATAAAGGCCATAGTGACAGAAATAATGTTGAAGCCTCCTTGTCAGGAAGATATTGTGCTGCATGTGTGTTAAGTCACTTCAGTCGTGTCTGACTCTTTGCAACCCCATGGACTGTAGCCTGCCAGGCTCCTCTGTCCATGGGATTCTCCAGGCAAGAGTACTGGAGTGGGTTGCCTTGTTCTCCTCCAGGGGATCTTTCCAATCCAGGGATGGAACCTGGGTCTCTTAGGTCTCCTGCATTGGCAGGCGGGTTCTTTACCACTAGTGCCACCTGGGAAGCCCCAGGAAGGTGTTATTTCCCCAAAATTCACTGTCTCCAATTGGACAGAAGCAAGATCTCCATGGGACATCTCTTGTACCACATTAAATAGACTCCTTTTTTCCTTGTCCCACCCTGAAGTAGTATCTGTTACAGTGATATTTCCATGCACCCTTTAATTTGCAAATTCTGATAACTTGGATTACATATTCCTTGTGCTTGGCACACTTGGTTAGGAGTTCTAAAATACTTGTTGCAGGACTATATAATGATTTTATTTATTTATTTTTTAATATAAATTTATTTATTTTAATTGGAGGCTAATTACTTTACAATATTGTAGTGGTTTTTGCCATACATTGACATGAATCCGCCATGGGTGTACATGTGTTCCCCATCCTGAACCCCCCTTCCACCTCCCTCCCCATCCCATCCCTCTGGGTCATCCCAGTGCACCAGACCTGAGCACTCTGTCTCATGTATCGAACATGGACTGGTGATTCATTTCACATATGATAATTTACATGTTTCAATGTCATTCTCCCAAATCACCCCACCCTCACCCTCTCCCACAGAGTCCAAAAGACTGTTCTATACGTCTGTGTCTCTTTTGCTGTCTCGCATACAGGGTTATCGTTACCATCTTTCTAAATCCCATATATATGCATTAGTATACTGTATTGGTGTTTTTCTTTCTGGCTTACTTCACTCTGTATAATAGGCTCCAGTTTCATCCACCTCATTAGAACTGATTCAAATGTATTCTTTTTAATGGCTGAGTAATATTCCATTGTGTATATGTACCATAGCTTTCTTATCCATTCATCCGTTGATGGACATCTAGGTTGCTTCCATGTCCTGGCTATTATAAACAGTGCTGCCATGAACATTGGGGTACACGTCTCTTTCAGTTCTGGTTTCCTCAGTGTGTATGCCCAGCAGTGGGATTGCTGAGTCATATGGCAGTTCTATTTCCAGTTTTTTAAGGAATCTCCATACTGTTCTTCATAGTGGCTGTACTAGTTTGCATTCCCACCAACAGTGTAAGAGGGTTCCCTTTTCTCCACACCCTCTCCAGCATTTATTGCTTGTAGACTTTTGGATAGCAGCCATCCTGACTGGCGTGAAATGGTACCTCATTGTGGTTTTGACTTGCAGTTCTCTGATAATGAGCGATGTTGAGCATCTTTTCATGTGTTTGTTAGCCATCTATATGTCTTCTTTGGAGAGCTGTCTGTTTAGTTCTTTAGCCCGTTTTTTGATTGGGTCTTTCATTTTTCTGGAATTGAGCTGCAGGAGTTGCTTGTATATTTTTGAGATTCTTTGTCAGTTGCTTCATTTGCTATTATTTTCTCCCATTTTGAAGGCTGTCTTTTCACCTTGCTTATAGTTTCCTTTGTTGTGCAAAAGCTTTTAAGTTTAATTAGGTCCCACTTGTTTATTTTTGCTTTTATTTCCAATACTCTGGGAGGTGGTATAATGATTATAAAGACTCATTTTTTTTAATGGATGACACCTAATTTGAGTTAAATATTGAAGAATTTGTGAAGTTCTAAATAAATTGAGACTATAATCAAGAACTTCAAACTGACCAAATAAATATATTTGACACAATTTAACTACTGGTGGGTTTATTTTTCAATTTCCCAGGTGGTGTTAGTGGTAAAGAATCTGCTTGCCAATGCAGGAGACATGAGGTTTGATTCTTGGGTCTGAAAGATGACCTGGAGAAGGGCATGGCAACCCCTCACTCCAATATTCTTTCCTGGAGAATCCCAGGGATAGAGGAGCCTGGTGGGATGCAGTCCACAGAGTCGCAAAGAATTGGGCAGGACTGAAGCGACTTAGCACACGTACATGCAGGTTTATTTTCTCCTCCTTTGAGAAACAAAAGGGATCCATGAGCCCAGGGAAGAAAAAGTTTTCTACAAGCTCTCATTAGGAATTTTTACTATACATCTTGTCTCTGGGGAAGCAGCATTGTCTATAGGCAGCATCATACAGATTATTAAAGACATCCTTCTTGCCCTGGAAGGATGATTGGGGTCTGCCTGTGCCACAGTAGAAGTTCATAGACTCACTTCTATGTAATTCTAGCAAAATCCAGATGGCTTATTGAAAAATGCTGAAGTATAGCTATGAGGCTTAGTTCTGATCCATGGTGATAATAACTTCCATTTATTTTGAAACTATTTTGTGTTTGGGTCTCTGTTCAGACAAGGAAGTAGAGTTTTCCAGGGGTTATTAACCTTTCCTATGGTCTCCTGTTAATACGTCTCAGATATGTGGTTCAAAACTCCATATTTCCTGATTCAAAAATTCTTGCTGTCTCCCTGGCTCCTCACCACTCCAGCAGAGAGACTGGAAGCCCTTCTAACAGGAAGGGAGTTCCCCATGGTGGGAGCAATGGAGGGACAATCTTCTGTCAGTTTTGTCTGGAGGAAGAGGTTTCCAGAAGCTATTTCTGTGGGTAGCCTGTATAATTTAGCACAAACTCTGGCACGATCTGTGTGATTTTTTAAAGAAAAGTCTTTTTGCTTCCTTTGGGCCTAAAGTTCTTTGTGGCAAAATTGTGCAGAAACATTCAGAAATGATGACTTGAGGAATCAGCATGATGCCAGTTTTTTCTTCGCAGCTGCATAGTAGCATTTTACAAAGAGAGACTTATAATAACAGAATTCCTCAGGCAGAGAGAACAGCAGTGCAAAGACTGGCTAGATTATAGTTCATAGAGGAAACATTTGACCCCATGGTATAAGTGTTGTTTTTACTTTATTTCATTATTTATTTATGGTATCTTTTCTCTAGAGAATACACCTGTCACATAGCCAGAAGTCTTCCAATTTGGTTTTCCGTATGTTGACAAGTTTTTTTATAACAAAGATTTTAAATTACCTTCAGGGCAGGCAGTATTAGTAACTTTCAGAAAAAAAACATTGCTTCTTGTTTCAGTCACATCTACCATTTAAATGTTATACTTCACAACTTAGGTTTGGATATAAAAGCTTAAGATCTACGGACCTATTTCAGCAACAGAAGATTCTGTTGATGTGTTAGAAATAAATGACACTCATATTCCATTGCTAGTTACAAACACTTTGAAACAGGTAAACCAATGTTGATGAACATTATTTTCTTCAGTTCACCCAAAATGCTAAGAAAAATAACATATTCTTCATTCATATGTAAATTTATGTTACTATGGTACTTGGCTGCAAATGGAAACAACAGAGGAAGTTCTAAAATTAATGATATTCAAACAATATTAATTTGCCATGACTGCATTAATACTCAGCATAACAGGATAGAGTTAGAAGCTTACCTCTCTGATGATGAAATATTTTGTGAAACTTCAACCTGCCAAATCTAAGAAGAAACAATGGGCAGAGGAGGCCTTTATGGAGGCCCCAATTCAGTAGGGAATTACGTCATCAGTTGTGTATGCTCCCCTTTTTACTGAGAAGTCACCAAGATATCAGGACTCAGATGTGATGTCTATTTTAGATGAATATTTTCTGCAGAAAAATTTGTTTTTTGCCTCCCTGCTAAAGAGTTAGTAAGCATTATAATCATTATTATGTTTACTCCCTGCATTATATTAGGGAATTCATAGAAACTAACCACTTAAACTAAGTTCCTCCTTACTCATTTGATGGTATATTAAGGTGACCCACCTATTTTTAACATGTTTCAGTAACTATTTTATTTTAGCAAGGGAAAAGGGAAACCAGTAGAACAAATTGAGTGTCTCTGACAAACGTTAAGAGCACCGGTATTACTTTTTGGTTAATTACTGATTCTTTTAAATCTTATCATTTCTGTGGATTTAAAAATTTGTGGATGAGCTAGGCTGTGGTTATGAACTGGCTAATCCTCAAAATATCTGCCAGGTTCAGAGAAACGTTTCATAAAAGTGGGGTCTTATAGTCCTCTCTGATGAGATATCCCTTGGAGAAGCACATAACTCTGTCTTTTCTTAGACACAGTCACTTGGATCAAATTGGAGCATCTGAGCACAGGGTACTATTTACTAGACCTTGGCCAGATTTTCTGCTCAGATCTAGAGGAGTTGGAGGAGGATTGGAAAGGAGATATGAAAGAGAAGAGAGAGATCTGTTTGCTCTGGAGGTGCTTGCATGTATGTGCACACGTGTGTGTGCTCATATGTGCCCGTGTGAGCTCAGTGACTCAGTTGGGTCTAATTCTTTGCCACCCTATGGACTTTGACCAGCAGGCTCCTCTGTCCATGGGATTTTCCCAGCAAGAATACTGGAGTGGTTTGCCACTTCCTCGTCCAGGGGGGTCTTCCTGACCCAGGGATTGAACCTGTGTCTCCTGCGTTGCAGGCAGATTCTTTACCACTGAGCCATCTGGGAAGCCCAGAAGTGCTACTAAGCCTCACTAGAGAGTGAGTCAGACTGAATCAACTGGAGATAAAATCAAGGACAATGGAATCAGTCTGTTCTGAGTTTGTTTTTTTTTTACCTCCACCACTTCATGGGTGCATGAAATTGAGTAAGATCAATCACCTGTCTCTTGTGTATAAAATGGGGCTAATACATTTTCTTTGCAGGGCTGTCATGGTAGGGTTGTTTTGGGGCTTTAAGATAATGAACAGGAAAAGCCTGGTCCAGTTTCTGGCATATAGTAGGAAATAATTATCCTTCTTAGTTGCTTCCTCTCACTTTCCTTTAACTGCTCCATGAATAGCATCTAACTTTGGGGGTGAGATGACCACTGACTTGTCCTTTGGCTTTTCTTTTTATAACATCGCTCACTCTAGTCCCAACAACTTCTAGGTTTCTTCTAATCAAAGAATTTTATGATTCTTCTCTGGTACTGCATACAAATCTTTGCTGTCATCATTCAAAATCGAGAGACTAAAGAGAATTTAATGGGCAGACATTTTCAGGCTTCAGTGTTATCTTTTCATGGCACTACTGTTACTATGGAATCAACACTATGGAAAGGATGGTTTCAGAGCAAGAATCTAGCAACCAAACTCTAGATTTTATTTTTGATATTTTTTTTCTTTCCTCCTTTTTTTTGAGTCACAAAAAAATATATCTTTATTCTTTTCTGCTCAGGCAACTTGGTTTTATAGTCATTCACTACGATCCTTCTGACTCTAAGGAGACTAAAGATAAACAAACTTCAGTATTTCTTTCTATCAGGCTTTTAATCTATCATGAGAGTTGGTAACAGTAATTAATAACTGAGACACAATGAAAAGATTCTATAGTATGTGTGGTAAAATAATTAACTATTACAGAATTATAATTTAAGTCTCCCCCCTGTAGTAAACGAACAAGGCCTGCACCAGTATACAAGTTTGAATTAAAAAACTAGAGCTTGATTTAGGCATACCAATGAAAAAAATGTCCTCCAAAAACAAATTTGAAAGTAAGGAAAAACTTACTTGGAGTCATTTCTCTTGTGTCAAGATTGTGTAGTGTTTTCCAGAATAAGTAAATCAGGTACATGGTAGTAGTTTCATGTCAATGTTTTGATTTTCTTATTTTTTTAAGACTGGATTTAAACTCTTGATATAAAGCAGACTTTTAATTTCCCGTTTTTCAAAGACAATATTGAAAGGTCATCTTCTAGCTTCTAAAGCTGAAAGAAATGACTCATTCTACCACTACTGTCTTAAGGGCCTCAAAATCAAATTTCCGGTCAGTATTGTTCATTTTGATTTGGCAAATATGTATCGCTTTTTATGTGTTGTAAGAGAGATTATTTTTAAGAGCTTTTGTTTCTGGTTTCTATATTTTACCTAGTAGATCTTCAGAGAAATTCAACAAATAGATAAAAAGAAAACTCCATGCTTTAATGAAATATACTGTTTGTGTTAGCTGTAACAAAATCTCTGATAGAAATTCATAGATGATCTGGAAAGTTTCTCATTTTATTAATCTCAGATTTATCTTTACAAACTAATTTATTTTTTATTGCTTCCTAATTAGTAAAGATAGCTACTTTAAGAAAGATGAGCATTCTCAAAATGAAGACTTGGTTCCCCAGAAATGTAGCAGCAATCAAACGGGAGCTGTGCCAGAGTATGGGTCATCAGTGAGTGAGGCTTAGACCAGACTAGGTCCAGAAAACTTTTCTTTTTCTCTCTAGTGATGAGAAACCGTGGAAGCTTCTGTGCCCAAAGAGACACAGTAGAGCATTTGGCAGAGGAGCCAGGATGGCTTGAGGGTCAGGGCTGAAGTGCCCTGGCAAAAGTGCCACCCATCACCTCTGGACTGTGGTCTGGTTCCAGCTGGGTTCAGGGGACCTGCTCCGGCTGAATGGACTCCAGGAAAACCTACTTAGTCCAGATTCTTTGAGGAACAAACAACAAATGGATTCTAGGCTCACCATTGACTAATTAGAAAGTCTCGGCTTATCCGCAGCATTGACTTTTCAAAAACTATTTATTTTATTTATTATTTAATTAGTTGGCTGCACCGGGTCTTCACAGCAGCATCCAGGGGATCTTTAGTTGCGGGATCTAGTTCTCCAACCAAGGATCGAGTCTGGGCCCCCTGCATTAGAAGCCCAGAGTCTTAGCCACTGGGCCACCAGGGAAGTCCCTCAGCATTGACTTTTAATCAAGACATATTTATTAACCAATATTACATGCTTCAAAACCATCTAATTTCAAATTTCCCGCAAACAAACTTCGTTTATTTATTGATATGTGTGTACTCAGTCGTATCTGACTCTGTGACTCCACTGACTGTACCCTGCCCGACTCCCCATTCCATGGAATTTCCCAGGCAAGAATCCTGGAGTGGGTAGCCATTTCCTCCCCCAGGGGATCGTCCGAACCCAGGGACCGTGACTGAACGCCGCCCCCCAGTCTCCAGCACTGTGCTTTTACTACTTTGCTACCTGGGAAACACAAGTTAATTCCCATACCCCTATGAAAAGTTAGATATCTTCAATGGCAAAGAGATCAGAACTCAGAGAATGATTAAGGCATATGTTCTTCTCATCCCTAGACACCTACTCTCCAGTTTTTTAAAAAAATAATTTAATTCTTTAAGATTTCCAAATACCGTTATTAACATAATTTTACTCATAATGCTTTTTCAAAAACCTTTTTCTGAACTTTAATAAAATTCTCCTACTTAGGAAATTAGGACTCTTTATGTTCCAAAGTTTTCCTTAGCCTGGAAGACAGGAATCATTTCCACCTGTGTTGCTAAAAACATGACAACAAGCCCCAAATGCTAACTGCTAAATTCTCCATTAAAACTGAGACAATCCCAAATTTTGGCTCTCCTAGAAAATGGGAGCTTTGGCCAGCCAATAGGTAGGTGCTTGATCAGCATTAATTAGGTGATATGCCTCATTGGCCCCCACCATCCCCTAAAAGAAAGATACCTTTCAATAATCAGTCCGTTTTTTGCCTGGTATAACTTCCTTGTTCCTAAGCCCTTGCGCTCTTAATAGCCTTTCATTTTGTATAGGTCCTCGGAACTTCTTTCTTTCAGTCACATTGGATGTTGTCTAAATCATGACTGGTTGAATAAAGCCAGTAAGATCTTTAAAATGTATTCAGATGAGTTTTTCTGAACAGTGTGCCTTTAATTTTGTCAAAATTGTTATTATTTTATCGGTTTATAAGAAACAATATTTATTGAGAGCATCAAATACTTTCCGAGAAAAGAACCCAGTGCAGAAAATGATAAAGAATATCCAGAGAAATGAGTAGAGAGAGTCCAGTTCCTCCTAAAGAAACAAACATCCTTTTGAAATTCTGAATGCCACTGCAGTATCTACTAACTTTATTAAAAACACTAAAAGAAGACTTGTTAATTTACGGTCAAAATTCCAGATTCCATTGTTTGGTCACTCCCTTTTAATCTTCCCCATCTCACGTTTTGACTGAAAATCCGTAATTGGTCTGGTGATTTTCCAGGAAGAGAAGACGCGGGGATAGTTTACCTTTGGAAGTGTAAGAAATTCCCAGGGATTAGGACACCATAAGATAACTAATTTCTACTGCATTTAAATGTTACTTCAGTTGTTCACAACAAATTTCGGGTTAACTTGAAATGGATTACTTGCGTATACTCCTTTCTCTGAAGGTTAAGGAACGTATTCATTAGTCCCCTAGGAGTTTAAGTCTCTGAAATAAGCATGAAGTAAAGCAAAGATGCGGGCCTCACAGGTAAAAAGGCTGAAATTTCCTAGACCTCAGGTACTGCTCTCAGTATTCAGGCAGTAAGTGCGCTTTCGGTCTGAAACTTGTACAGTTGTTTTGGGGGATGGCCCCAGCTCTGTCAAGACCCATTCAGTTTTGCCTCTGAAGAGTGTAAGATCCCTTGACTGGGAGCCCTAGTTCACAGTCAAACCCCAGAGGCGGAGAAGGGCGGGCACGTCGCGCCGCCGGGCGCAGCGCGCGGGCGGGCGGGTCGGCTCCCCGGCCTCCGGGTTCGAGGCTCCGCGCCGGGCGCGGGTGCGGGCCGCTAACTTCGGGCCAATCAGCGCGCGGCGTCCCCGCGCCCCCGCGCCCGCCGTGGCCTCCGCCGCTCGCGGCCGAGCCGGACCCGGGACGAGGAGGGGCCGCGCCGCGGGGGATCCTGGAGTCGGAGGGAGGTGGGGATTCTGCGAGGGAGGCTCCATTTCCTCCTCGCCCGCCGGCCTCTCCCCGCCGCCCCGGCACCCCAAGTCCCCGGGGCCGGCGCTGAGGGCGGCGGCGGCGCGGCGGGAACATGCTGGGCATGTACGTGCCGGACAGGTTCTCCCTGAAGTCCTCCCGCGTTCAGGACGGCATGGGGCTCTACACGGCCCGCCGCGTGAGGAAGGTGGGTGACCCGCGGCGGCCTGCGCGCCCCCGCTCCCGCCGCCCCGCGCGCCCCTCAGCCGCGGGCTCCGCGCGCGCCGTCTCCCTTCGGGACCCCGCGGGGAGCCGGGGCGGCTTCCGAGTCCCGCTCCTCCCGAGCCGGCGCCGCCACGTAGGTGCGGCGCCGCCGGCCGCCCTGCGGCAAGATGTCTTTCCTCCGCCGCAGGAAGTGAGGCGGGATGCTGCCTCCCACCGCCGCGGCCCGGCGGGGGCTGTGTCCTGGCGCTGGCAGAGGCGCGCGCGGGCGGCTGTCGTCCGGGCGCGCACGCAGCCCCGCCGCCGCTTTCTTGCTTCAGGATGTGGAAATGTGACCAGAAGCGCCCCGCTTTCCCGGTGGGCATGGATGGGGGTGGGGGCGCCGCCCACAGCGCCGCGTTCCCGCAGGCCTCAGCATCTCCTTCTGGCATCCAGCAGTTCTTCCCCTCTTTTCAGAATGTGCAGTGTGAGTTCTGGGAGGGGCCGTCTAGATAAGGTTTGACTCTCGGCCCTTTTCTCTCAGTTTTTCTGGATTTTTCCTCCCTGTCTCCATCCAGAAGTTTAGAGACACGTGAGTAGGACCGGCACAAGCCGGTGGCTGTCAGGGAATGGCCTGGAAGTGCTGGAGGATGAAAGCAAACGCTTAGGAGAGATTAGGGGAAAATGCCAAGCCTTTGTATCTGGTGAGAGTGTGTTCCAGCCGCCATTCCGGAGGATAGATGATATCACAAACCGTGGAGGCGGCGCTCAAGTGTGCAGGACAGTGAGAGCCAGCGTTTACTGAGCAGCTACTTGGTGCTGGGGCCCATACGTGCTATTTTATCTCTGTGGGTAGCTTCGCTGGAGTAAAACTCCTGCGAGAACAGTCTTAATCTGCGTGCAGGAGGGAAGAAAACAGAAGGACTTGGAGGTTAAATTTCCTGCTGAGTTAGTGAGTTAGGCTGCAAACCCCTTGCTTCTTGATCCAAAGCCCAAGTTGTTTTCAGGTCTTTTTCCGCCATCTTCCCAGCACCCGTCACCCCAACTCTGTTAGGGGTGAGGTTTGGGGGAGAGCAGGTTTGTTCCGTGAAGGTGGGCTAACAGGAGCTTCTCAAGATGCACATGAGAGACAGGGATGCCTTTCATTTGAGTATGAGTTTTTCTCACCCCCTCACCTAAGGAGCGGGAGAAGGGAGGCGCACAGCTGCTTCAGAAGGCCTTCACTGACAGCAGGGCGAATGAGCAACACCTAGGGTAAAGTTGGGAGTGATAGACCCCCTATTTACTCTTTTAAATAGGAGACTGGGGAGAATGCTCCAAGGTGAAAAGCAGGTATCAACACTTATCTGGGTGTTTTTGCCCAAACAGTAAACTTCCGCTCTTTCACGGCAGAAGTTGAGATTCTGCTTTTAATTTTCTCACAAGACATGAAAATTCCCAAGTGGCTTTTTCTTGAAGGTCTCAGGACTGAATGTAAATACTTAAAAAGCACAGTTCTTAAACATTAGTTTAATGGTGGTGGTTTAGTTGCTAAGTCGTGTCCGACTCTTGGGACCCCAGGGATCTAGTAATATACTAAAATTGTGGAAATATTACACTTACTAAATTATCCTTATTTTGCCTTACTAAGATTTCTAGAAAGAGCTGGCTGATACA
This sequence comes from Cervus canadensis, assembly GCF_019320065.1. Classification (NCBI taxonomy): domain Eukaryota; kingdom Metazoa; phylum Chordata; class Mammalia; order Artiodactyla; family Cervidae; genus Cervus; species Cervus canadensis. The sequence continues at coordinate 60,597,840 of NC_057404.1, forward strand.
TGTTCTTTTGATATTTTTATTCCAAATTATTTTTCCAAGAATTATTTGGAAGTTTTAAATTATTTTGTGGTGTAGTGTGAACAGCTTCCAAAATTATATATTTCTGCATTTTATTACCGCAGTACTTACAGATACTATGTTTTCTTGGTTTATGTAAGTTCAACATGTAAAACACATGGTTTCATCTAGGTCATAACTAGAATTCTTAACCTGTATTTCAAGTGAATCTGCAGATATTTGCAATAAGTTCAAATCATATACTGTTAGTGACAAAGTTTAGTTGTGATCACAAGATACTCAGTCATAAGGTAATTGATCCTGGGCACGTTCATTGATGCCAGAAATGACCTTTTAGGTTTCAGCTCCTTTGCCTTGCAAAAACTGGTCTAAAGCTGAAGCTGAATGGCAGATTTTAGCTGTGCTATGAAGCTAAAGCTGAATATCGGTGCATCCCTTACCTGTTTGCATATAGTTTCCTGATGCTTAAGTACTTTTCAGGTAACCTTGTACTAGGTTCAACTCTGGTCTTTAATAAAAGGATCTGAGGAAAAAATATTTTAGCAGCTGTATTAAGGATCTTACTTAGAAGTCTTTAGTTCTTTCTGAACAAATTTTGGAATCTCATTTTAGGTTTTTAATTGGGAAGTTACAGATGTTTTAGTACACTTTTATAACATGTATGCTTGCATGTTATTATTGCCAAATTCAGACTTAAATTGAAGAAAGTATGGAAAACCACTAGACCATTCAGGTATGACCTAAATCAGGCCTCATATGATTATACAGTGGAAGTGAGAAATAGATTCAAGGGATTAGATCTGATAGAGTGCCTGAAGAACTATGGATAGAGGTACATGACATTGTACAGGAGACAGGGATCATAGACTATCCCCAAGAAAAAGAAATGCAAAAAACCAAAATGGCTGTCTGCGGAGACCTTACAAATAGCTTTGAAAACAAGAGAAGCCAAAAGCAAAGGAGAAAAGGAAAGATATACCCATTTGGATGCAGAGTTCCAAAGAATAGCAAGGCGAGATGAGAAAGCCTTCCTCAGTGATCAGTGCAAAGAAATAGAGGAAAATAATAGAATGGGAAAGACAAGAGATCTCTTCAGGAAAATTTGAGATACCAAGGGAACATTTCATGCAAAGATGGGCTCAATAAAGGACAGAAATGGTAGGGACCTAACAGAAGCAGAAGATATCAAGAAGAGGTGGCAAGAATACACAGAAGAACTGTACAAAAAAGATCTTCTTGCCCGAGATAATGACGATGGTGTGATCACTCACCTAGAGCCAGACATCCTGGAATGTGAAGTCAAGCGGGCCTTAGGAAGCATCACTATGAACAAAGCTAGTGGAGGTGATGGAATTCCAGTTGCGCTATTTGAAATCCTAAAAGTTGATGCCATGAAAGTACTGCACTCAGTGTGCCAGCAAATTTGGAAAATGCAGTAGTGGCCTCAGGACTGGAAAAGGTCAGTTTTTGTTCCAATGCCAAAGAATGCTCAAACTACCACACAGTTGCACTCATCTCACATGCTAGTAAAGTAATGCTCAACATTCTCCAAGCCAGGCTTCAGCAATACGTGAACTGTGAACTTCCAGATGTTCAAACTGGTTTTAGAAAAGGCAGGGGAACCAGAGGTCAAATTGCCAACATCCATTGGATCATTGAAAAAGCAAGAGAATTCCAGAAAAACATCTATTTCTGCTTTATTGACTATGCCAAAGCCTTTGACTGTGTGGATCACCACAAACTGTGGAACATTCTTCAAGCAATTGGAATACCAGACTACCTGACCTGTCTCTTGAGAAATCTGTATGCAGGCCAGGAAACAACAGTTAGAACTGGACATGGAGCAACAGACTGGTACCAAATAGGGAAAGGAGTATGTCAAGGCTGTATATTGTCACCCTGCTTATTTAACTAATATTCAGAATACATCATAAGAAACACTGGGCTTGAGGAAGCACAAGCTGGAATCATGAGATATATTGCCAGGAGAAATATCAATAACCTCACATATGCAGATGACACCACCCTTATGGGAGAAAGCGAAGAAGACTTAAAGAGCCTCTTGATGAAAGTGAAAGAGGAGAGTGAAAAAGTTGGCTTAAAGCTCAACATTCAGAAAACTAAGATCATGGCATCTGGTCCCATCACTTCATGGCAAATAGATGGGGAAACAGTGGAAACAGTAACAGGCGCTTATTTTCTTGGGCTCCAGAATCACTGCAGATGGTGACTGCAGCCATGAAATTAAAAGACGCTTTCTCCTTGGATCAAAAGCTGTAACCAACCGAGACAGCATATTCAAAAGCAGAGACATTCCTTTGCCAACAAAGGTCCATCTAGTCAAGGCTATGGTTTTTCCAGCAGTCATGTATGGATGTGAGACTTGGACTCTAAAGAAAGCTGAGTGCTGAAGAATTGATGCTTTTGAACTGTTGTATTGGAGAAGGCTCTTGAGAGTCCCTTGAACTGCAAGGAGATCCAACCAGTCCATCCTAAAGGAAGTCAGTCCTGAATATTCATTGGAAGGACTGATGTTGAAGCTGAAACTCCAATACTTTGGCCACCTGATACGAGAACTGACTCATTTGAAAAGACCCTAATGCTGGGGAAGTTTGAAGGCCGGAGGAGAAGGGGATTCCAGAGGACGAGATGGTTTGATGGCATCACCAACTCATTGGATGTGAGTTTGAGTAAACTCCGGGAGTTGGTGATGGACAGGGAGGCCTGGTGTGCTGCAGTCCATGGCGTCACAAAGAGTCAGACATGACTGAGCGACTGAACTGAACTAATTCTTGCATGATAATTATTATTTTTTAAAAATTTGCAGTTTAAGTCATATGTTGACTTCAGAGAATCTTATTGTAGACCTGTACTGATCTTGGGGGATTTTGCTAGACTTTCTATTCGCAGTGCATCCATCATACTGATCTGGAATTCCCTTACCAATTGGATCCTTTGATCCTTTTCTAGACCCATCCCTTTTTGTGTGGTGTTTCCTAGAGTGGGGGGGTCTCTGCAGCCAAGTCACCTAATACCCTGGTTCCACCTTTGTTCTACTGGGTTTTTCCTTGGCAGTTGTCTTGTTTTTGTAGGCTTGGTACTGCTGCTGTTGCTGTCTGCAGCCCCCCCCCCCCCACTTTTTTTTTTTTTTTTTTTTGCTATAAAGTCTATAAAATGACAAGAAGAAGAGAAATGGAAGGAACTTCTTTTTCTTTTTTGGCCATTATGGAATGCCCTTTTCTTTTCTTGTTGTTTATTCGCTAGGTCGTGTCCCCTTGTTTTGCCACCCCATGGAGAGTAGCCTACCAGGCTCCTCTGTCTATCGGATATCCCAGGCAAGAATACTGCCATTTCCTTCTCCAGAAGATCTTCCAGACCTGGGGATTGAACCTGTGTCTCTTGCTTGGCAAACATATTCTTTACTACTGAGCCACCTGGAAAGCCCCTTTTCTTACCATCATGGAAATTAGAGATTGAATGAAGAGAGGGTCATTTGTTAGATATTTCTATGTGAGCCATTATTGCTCTTGAGAGAAAGAATGGATTTGAGTCTGTTGGAAAGTCCTAGAGTAGAAAAAAGCGGACTGAGCTCATTCACACTTGTACTCATTGCAGTTTGCTAATGAAAAGTATAATAAGAAAAAGTAAATTTAACACTTTAGCTTGCCAGACCCTGTTCTAAGTGCTTGTTTAGTGTTAATCTCATGAACAGTTTGATGTTGCAAAAAGATGTAAAATTCTAAGTTACTATGCAGATTAAAGTTAATGTTAGGTATTCCAAGCTAATACAGTAAACATATGATAAAAAGTTATGTAAACAGCTCACTGTAATGCATTTTTTGTATCATGACTATATTTTCCATTGCCAGATTATGTGATTAACCAACGAGTGGTGTGTTTGATTTTGTGTTTGAACTCAGAAAGTGGAAAGGTGAGTAATAAGATTCCTCTGCGCTTTCAGGTTCTGTGACTTTATCAGAGGGTTAGGGTGGCAGATATGCCACTGCCAGTCTTTGCTTCCTCGGAGTTTGCTGCAGGCTGTTGGTTTTCCTGTCTTCCCTTCTGATTCTTAGTCATTGAATCTTTCAGTTGTGGCAGGCACTGTCCTAGGTCTTGGGGATATATAGGTTGGCAAAAAAGGCAAGGTCTTTGTTCACATGGAGCTTGTTTTCTTGTGTGGGAAGAGAGGCAGTAGGCAGGTACAGAAGGGGAAGTTTCCAAAATAATTACAGCATGTGTTAAATGAAAGCCAAAAACAGGATGACGCATTAGGGAGTGAATAGAGGTGGAGCCCTGTACTTTAGGCATGCTGGCAGGGAAGACCTCTCAGAGGAGGTGACATCTGCATGAAACATGAAGGAGCTGAGCTAGCTAGAAGAATGTGCAGGGAAATATGCCAGTGAGTCTGAACTAGGGTCGAACTGAGGATAGAGGAAATTGTTTGGCTTCGTGGTATAGTTTAGAGGTTAAAATAAAACAAAACCAACTAGAATCTTCCAATGGGTTGAATGAGGCCCGTCATTGAAGGAGAATCTAGGATGACTCAGTTTTTGGCCTGACCAGTTGGTGCCAACTTGCCTTGGTGCCGTTTGCTCTCATGTGAAGTCTACTGTGTTGGAAATGGCACTTCCAGTTGTAGAATATGTTGGTAAAAGTACATCAAAAGCAAGCAACCCTGGCTAAGCATCAAATAGAAATAGGACAGTGCACTAAACACTGTTGATAAAAAGAGTTTCTTTTTCCATACTCTGGGACTTACAGCCTTGTTGGGAAAATGGAAATACAGAATTTTAAAAAATACATTTTTTGTGTATCAAATGTCCAAATTTACATGGTGTGTATGGATTGATTTTGCTCGGCACTGCTTTAGGGAACAGAATTACAGTAATTTTTAGTCTGGGCAAGGAGAATGGAGCTGGAGGAATCATGCTTCCCGACTTCAGGTTATACTACAAAGCGACAGTCATCAAGACAGTGTGGTACTGGTACAAAAACAGACCAATGGAACAAGGTAGAAAGCCCAGGAATAAACCCATGCACCTGTGGGTACCTTATTTTTGACAAAAGAGACAAGAATATACAATGGGGCAAAGACAGCCTCTTCAATAAATGGTACTGGGAAAACTGGACAGCTACATGTAAAAGAATGAAATCAGAACACTTTCTAACACCATGCTTTTGCTGCTGCTAAGTTGCTTCAGTCATGTCCGACTCTGTGTGACCCCATAGATGGCAGCCCACCAGGCTCCTCCATTGCCTGGGATTTTCCAGGCAAGAGTACTGGAGTGGGGTGCCATTTCCTTCTCCTTCTAACACCATACACAAAGATAAAAAGGATTAAGGACCTAAATGTATGACCAGAAACTATAAAATTCTTAGAGGAAGACACAGGCAGAGCACTCAATGACATAAAGCAAGATCCTCTATGACCCACTTCCGAGAGTAATGGAAATAAAAAAAAAAAAGTAAACAAGTGGGACCTGATTAAAAGCTTTTGCACAGCAAATGAAACTATAAGCAAGGTGAAAAGACAACCCTCAGAATGGGAGAAAATAATAGCAAATGAAACAACTGACAAAGGTTTAATTTCCAAAATATACAAGCAACTCATACAACTCAATACCAGAAAAACAAACAACCCAATCAAAAAGTGGGAGAAAGAGCTAAACAGACATTTCTGCAAAGAAGACATACAGATGGCTAAAAACACTTGGAAAGAAGCTCAACATCATGCATTATTAGAGAAATGCAAATCAAAACTACAATGAGATATCACCTCACACTGGTCAGAATGGCCCTCATCAAAAAGTCTGCAAACAATAAATGCTGGAAAGGGTGTGGGGAAAAGGGAACACTCTTGCACTATTGGTGGGAATGTAAATTGATAACAGCCACTATGGAAGATGGTATGGAGATTCCTTAAAAACTAAGAATAAAACCACCATATGACCCAGCAATCCCTCTCCTAGGCATATACCCTGAGGAAACCAAAATTGGAAGAGACACATGTATCCCATTGTTCATTGCAGCACTGTTTACAATAGCTAGAACAGGGAAGCAACCTAGATGTTCATCAGCAGATGACTGGATAAAGAGGTTGTGGTACATATACACAATGGAATATTACTCAGCCATGAAAGGAAACTCATTTGAGTCAGTTCTAATGAGGTGGATGAACATAGAGCCTATTATACAGAGTGAAGTGTGTCAGAAAGAAAGATAAATACCATATTCTAGCACATACATGCAGAATCTAGAAAAAATGGTACTGAGAATTTACAGGGCAATAGTAGAGAAACATACATAGGGAATAGACTTATGGACATGGTGAGAGGGGAGGAGAGGGTGAGATGTATGGAAAGAGTAACACGGAAACTTCCACTACCGTATGTAAAATAGGTAGCCAACGGGAATTTGCTGTGTGGCTCAGGAAACAAACAGGGTCTCTGTATCAACCTAGAGGGGTGAGATGGGGAGGAAGATGGGAGGGAGTTTCAAAAGGGAGGGGACATGTGTATACCTATGGCTGATTCATGTTGAGGTTTGACAGCAAATAACAACATTCTGTAAAGCAGTTATCCTTTAATAAAAAATAAATTAATTGAAAAGTAGTTAAGAGGGAGAAACCCCAGTGGTCGTTATAGTAAGTCATCAGAAAGTGCTGGGGGAATCAAAGAAGGCCTTATGGAGTTGAATTAATGAGGTCACATTATTATTGTATTTTTATTAAGCACTTTAAGGTTGGCTGTGTTAGTACGTTTTGCTCTTCTCTCAACCCTATGAAGTATATATTGTTACTGTACCCATTCTCAGATAAAGAAACTAAGGCAAAAAGTGGTTGGCCAGTGTGACTTGTTAAGTATTGCCTGGGAGACAGAGTAAATGGTGGATCCATGATAGTAATTTCAGTGAGTCTGACCCGATTTGGTGCTCTTAATCAGTTTGGAGTTGAATGATTTGTAGGTAGAATTACTGAAAATAAAACTGAAACAGTTCTTTAAAGGTTAGACCTCGTGACATACCTTATTTCAGACTGAGGAAGTTGTTAAACATCTCCACTGAAGCGTTACCTTGTACCTTGGAGCCCGTGGGCCCGCCTGGGACTGTCACACACAATCACACATTTTGAATTCTGCTTGTTTTTTTGTTTACTATGCACTTGCGTTGTTATTTTATTGTGTAACAGTCTTCAAGGGTTTACTATTATCCCCAGTGTATAGATTACGTATTTCCTCAATGATCATTTCTTGTCAAAATTTTCAGTTGTCCTAATGTAGACTTAAAATTTTTTTTCTCCTTTCCGATTCCTTCTTCATTAGCAGGCTAAAGCCTGCCTGACCTTATCTTCTGATGTGTAGTTGTCTTCCTTTATATGTAGAAGCCCATTAACTTGCATGCCCTTAGCATAGCTGAGCGGGATTTGTATTTCTAAAAAGAACTAAAGACTGAAAGGAAAGCTGAAGACAAGCAGAAAAAGAAAATAACCAGATATAAATGAAGTGAGTATAGTATCTTTCTCATATTTTGGGCCCCTAATTCTGGTAGAAGCAGTTAAGAGCACTGATGAGGCTGAGGTCTCCTTAACTTGGTACACATTAGCTGCAGCGAGTTGCCCCCCTGGAATAGCTCAGTTCCTGGCTTCCGTCCCTCTCGTCACTGCTCTTTTGCCTGAGGGGTTCCTGAGTGGCATCCCGTGCCCGTGAACCCCGGGGCAGTCCCCCAACTTCCTCCTGAAATAAGGTATGTCCCGAGGTCTGATCTTTAAAGGACTGTCAATAATTCTACCTACAAATCATTCAACTCCAAACTGATTAAGAGCACCAAATCGGGTCAGACTCACTGACATTAGTATCATGGGTCCACCATTTACTCTGTCACCCAGGCAGTACTTAACGAGTCACACTGGCCAGCTGCTTTTTGCCTCAATTTCTTCATCTGAGAATGGGTACAGTAACAATATCTACTTCATGGGGTTGAGAGAAGAGTGAAGCGTACTAACACAGGTAAACTTCGCTCTTCCACAGGTGGACCTGCATCCGTTTTGGTAGCACTGAGGTACAGTGTTAGTTTCCTTCTGCTACTGTGGCAGATTATCTGGCTTAAAACAAGAGAAATTTATTCTTTTCTGTTCTGGAGAGTATAAATCTAAAATGGGCGGTCAGGCCTGGTTCCTTCTGGAGGCTCCAAAGAGAGTTTACTTCCTTGAATTTTGCAGTTTTCTTAAGGCTACACGGGCTTCCTAGATGGCTCAGTGGTAGAGAATCCCACCTGCCAGTGCAGGAGACATGGGTTCGATCCCTGGGTCGGGAAGATCCCCTGGAGAAGGAAATGGCAACCCACTCCAGTATTCTTGCCTGGGGAATTCCATGGACAGAGGAGTCTCGCGGGCTACAGTTTCAAAAAGTCGGGTATGCCTGAAGTGGCTTAGCGCACACACAACTTATATACTCTGCCATAGCTCCAAAGTGTAGTTCTTCTTGTCTGTTACATGGAATGTTTTGCAGTGAATTATCCCTCAACTACTGGTCCCAATGAAATGTCCACATTGCACATCTACCGTATTGATGACTGTTCTGCCTTGTGTTCAGTGTTGATTCTGGCAGAGGTCAACAAGGTTGACATTCACGCAGTGAAACCTGAGTGAGTGGTTCTCTTATATAGAGGAAGAGAGCATATGCACATTAGAAGGAGGAGAAAGAATAGATTCTGACCACACTCTAAGTGATGGTGTTGAGAAGGATGTCAGAGGGAACCCAGCTTGCACATGCTCATCTGACAGATGAGGACGCGGAAACCGAGGTGAGCTTTGCCTGGAGCCCTGCTGCCCACAGCTTCCTCATAGACTCCTGCTCCTCCTCAGGGGCATCTCCCTCAGGTGAAGGTGGGCACCGTGGTTCTCTTTGAAGGCTTTGTAGTGGAGACTTTTGGTAAGGTAAAATCCAGAGAAAAATCTCTGATATTTAAATCTTGAATTTGTGAAAATACAGGACGCTAAAAATAAAAACAGGCAAGTTGTGTAGGGTTAGAAAAACGTGGGAAAGGGAAAACACCCATCATCTCGGTGGTCCCCAAAACTAAAGTAGTGAAAGCACAGAGGAAAACTCACTTTGCATAAATGTTAATAAACGAGTAGGTTTTGTGTTCTGTTGATCAGCTTAGAAGGTGACTCTCCTGAGGAAATCATAAGGGGTCTTTGTGCCCCAGCTAAAATTCTGCCGGTGGACATTTGTTTATGGTTCCTGGTGGCTGGTGAAAGCTAACCTGGAAACATAATCAGAGGGAAGATAGTCACCATTGATGCCTGCCATATGTGCTATCTCTTTTCTGTATTCACACATTCACCCTCAACAAGTGACTCAGTGAAGTTTTGTATTTCTTGGTGTTATTACAGATTCAGATATTGGTTGGTTTTTGTGATTGTAACAGCTTCAGTTAATTCTTTTAGCAAATATTTATTGAGCAACTGCAGTTGTTAGGCTCTGGGCTAGTCGCTAGAGACAAAAGGGTGAGTGCCAGAAGCACTCGATGTGTTCCATGGCTTGTATTTAACCCTGCAGTAAGTCTGCACGGTGGCTGTTATTGTCCTTGTTTTACAGACTAGGAAACTGATTGTGAGAAAGGTTATATCCCAAGAAGGGAATTAATCAGAATCTGAACTCAGATCTTTCCAAATACCTTTTTCATGGAAAAAGACTAAAAATTATTTTTCTGCATACTGATAAAATGCTGTATCCATGCTCGTTTCCATTAGCATAGGCACATATCTATACACACTCTTTCATAAAGTTATTTTACAAAAATGAGAAAAGAGTAAACTCATTTCATCATCTACCATTTCAGCAGTTGCTTATAGAGATCCCTTTAAGTAATCTGCTTTGGCTCTAATATTTTTAATAACATAGTCTATAAGGGGGATGTGACGTAATTTTCATTTGTTTGGGGCTTGTTTTACACAATTATTCACTAAATGTTTATTGCCAAGATCTATTTGGAATGCATTAGTGAACAAAATAGAAATTCTGGCTCTTGCTTAGCTTGTGTTTTAGTGAGGGGAGCTAGGACAGGAAATTGACAATGAAAAATTACAAACATTTTATACTGTGCTAAAATGTTGAAAGTCCTTCAGAAAAAAAGAAAAAGTAGAGCTGGGTATTGTTGACTTGGCAGTGTGTGTGGGTGTGTGGATGGATGTTATTCTAAATAGGTGATTGGTCCAGGTAATCCGTCCTGAGCAGGGGAAATATGGGCAGTGACTTAAAGGACGGGAAGAAAGGCAGCAGTCAGAGCGAAGGCCCTGAGATGAGACTTGGCTTGCTGTGTTCAGGGGATAAGGAGAGCAGTGAGGCTGGAAGGTCTTGTCGGGGGCTGGGTACTAGGAGAGGAGGCGAGAGAGACCGTGAAGGGCCTTTTGGGCTATTGTGAAGCCGTTGGCTCTACTTTGAGTGGAATAGGAAGCCACGGCAGGGTTTAGGCCAAGGAGGGACGTGATCTGACTTGAGTTTATCAAGGATCGCTTTGACTGCTGTGTTGAGAATAGTTGACCTCAGAGTGAACTGGGAGACTTGTTAGGATTCTTCTGCAGTAATCCATGTGAGAGGTGACGGTGGTTTAGACCAAGATGCTGGCAATGTTGGAAGTGTAGTTTGGAGATAGAATGTGCTGATGACGTAAGTGAAAGAAAGGTAAGGATCAAAGATGATTCCAAGGATTTTAGCCTGAGAAATTGGGAGGATTGGATTGTTGGCCAGCACCTGAGATGGGGAAGATTTTGGTGCAGCAGATTTGAAGGGGGGAGATCTGGAATTTGGTTTAAGACATGTTGATTTTGATAAGTTTATTAGATAACAGATATCAAAAAGGCAGTGAGATAACTGCTGTTGTACCAGTGGTTCCTCCTTCCCATCCTTTATGACATCATTTTTGTCTGTTTTATGTGTCATAAATCTTACAGTACACTTTTACTCTTTTCCGTTTATACCACCAATTATCTTTTAGAGCCATTAAAAAATAAGATTGTGTTATTTACCTTTATTTTGGTTTCTGGAGCTCATCATTTCTTTGTTGTTAATTACATTTTTGTGTGGTATCATATTCCTTATGTGAGAACCATATCCTTTGAACATTTTTTTGTATCACAAGTCTGATGGCAATGAGTTTTCTCAGTTTCCGTTTTCTGAAAAAAGTATTGCATTTGTGTTTGAAAGATACCCTCTCCAGATTGATAGGTTTTTTTCTTTTTCATTATATTAAAGATATTACTTGTTCTTTTTTTGACTTAAAACATTTCTGAAAAATTTGCTTTCCAGAGGTTATAACATATAAGTGTTATGTTCTTCACACATTCTCTTTTCCCCCCTCTGCTTTTAAGATTTTTCTAGTTTTCTTTGACTTTTAGCAGTTTGAATATGATGTGTTTAAAATTTAAAAAAATTGCTTCTTTTATGTGTCGTTTGATATCTTTTATCATTTTTGGAAGATTCTTAGCCTTTTTCTCTTCAAATATTACTTCTGGCCCAAACTTCCTTTCTTCTTCTGGGACTCCAATTCCGTGCATGTCAGACCAGTTGATGGTATTGTCTCACAGCTCTTACATGCTTTGTTCTGCTTTATTTTCCTTTTCCCCACTCTGTGTTTCGATTTAATAGGTAATTTCTGTTGCCTTCAAGTGAATCGCTGCTTTTCTCAGTGTGTCAAGTTACCTGGTGATTCTGTCAAAGGCATTCATATTTGCACCATGGTTTTTATTTCTAGCATTTTCACTGGATTCCCTTTTGTAGCTTCCATGTCTTAGTTGAAATCTACTATATTCTTGCATGTTATCTGCCTTTTCTAGTAGATTATTTAACAAATTAATCATAATCACTGTTAAAGTGCTTGTCTGATAGTTCTAATATCTGTGTCATTTTTGCATCTGATTCTGCTGCTTGCTCTGTTTCTTCACTATGGGCTGTATTTTTTCTCCTTGCTTCCTTGTATGTTTTTTTTTTTTTTTTTTTTAAATTGAAGGACAACTGCTTTACAGGATTGTGTCAGCCTCTGCTATGCCGCAGCATGAGTCATGCACAGGTACACACGTCCCCTCCTTCTTGAACCTCCCTCCCGCCTGCCACCTTATTCCACCCCTCTCGGTGGTCACAGAGCCCTGGTCTGAGCTCCTGTGTCACACAGCAAAGTCCCACTGGCTATCTGTTTTACATATGGTAATGTATGTTTCCATGACATTCCTTGTTTTTTAAAATTATTTTAATTGGAGAATAATTATTTTACAGCATTGTGATATTTTTGGCCATACATCAGCATGAATCAGCCATAGATATACATGTGTATACATGTGTATACATGTATACATATGTGTATACATATACACAGATATACATATATATATACATAGATATACATGTGTTCCCTTCCCCATCCTGAACCGCCCCTCCTGCCGCCACTTCCCTCCCTACCCTGTCCCTCTAGGTTGTCCCAGAGAACTGGCTTCATGCATTGGACTCTCACTGGTCATCTGTTTTACATATGGTAATATGTATGTTTCAATGCTGTTCTCTCAAATCATCCCACCCTCTCCTTCCCCCTCATGTGTCCCCAAGCCTGTTCTCTAAGTCTGCGTCTCCATTGCTGCCCTGCAAATAGGCTCATCAGTACCATCTTTCTAGATTCCATATATGTGCTTTAATATACGATATTGGGCTTCCTCTTTCTGATTTACTTCACTTTGTATGATAGACTTTAGGTTCATCCACCTCACTAGAACTGACTCTGATGCATTCATTTTTTGTAGCTGAGTGATATTCCATTGTATATATGTACCACAAATTCTGTATCCATTCATCTGTTGGTGGACATCGAGGTTGCATCTGTGTCCTCAGTTCAGTCCAGTCGCTCGGTCATGTCTGACCCTTTGTGACCCCGTGGACTGCAGCACGCCAGGCCTCCCTGTCCATCACCAACTCCCAGAGCTTACTCAGACTCATGTCCATCGAGTTGGTGATGCCATCCAACCATCTCATCCTCTGTCATCCCCTTCTCCTCCTGCCCTCAGTCTTTCCCAGCACAAGGGTCCTTTCCAATGAGTCAGTTCTTTGCATCAGGTGGCCAGAGTATTGGAGCTTCAGCTTCAGCATCAGTCCTTCCAGTGAACATTCAGGACTGATTTCCTCTAAGATTGACTGGTTTGATCTCCTTGTAGTTCAAGAGACTCTCAAGAGCACTTCCTATGTCCTAGGCATTGTAAAAAGAACTGCAGTGAACATTGGGCTACATGTGTCTCTTTCTGTTACTCTGTTTCTCAGCGTGTATGCCCAGCAGTGGGATTGTTGGGTCGTAGGGTAGTTCTGTTCCTAGTTTTTTAAGGGATCTCCATACTGTTCTCCATAGTGGCTGTATCAGTTTGCATTCCCACCAACAGTGCAAGAGGGTTCCCTTTTCTCCACATCCTCGCCAGCATTTATTGTTTGTAGATTTTTTAATAATGGTCATTCTGACAGTGAGGTGATAACCTCATTGTAGTTTTGATTTGCATTTCTCTAATAGTGATGTTGAGCATCTTTCCATGTGTTTGTTGGCCATCTATATGTCTTCTTTGGGGAAATGTCTGTTTAGGTCTTCTGCCCATTCTTTGATTGAGTTGTTTGTTTTTCTGGTATTGAGTTGCATGAGCTGCTTGTATATTTTGGAAATTAATCCTTTGTTATTGTTTCACTTGCAATTATTTTCTCCCATTCTGAGGGTTGTCTTTTAATCTTCTTTTTTGTTTCCTTTGCTGTGCAAAGCTTTTAAGTTTAATTAACTCCCATTTATTTAGTTTTGTTTTTCTTTCCATCATTCTAGGAGGTGGGTCAAGAAGTATCTTCCTGTGATGTATATCAAAAAGTGTACCGCCTATGTTTTCCTCTAAAAGCTTTATAGTTCCCGGCCTTACATTTAAATCTTTAGTCCATTTTGAATTTATTTTTGTATATGGTGTTAGAAAGTGCTCTACTTTCATTCTTTTACATGTAGCCGTCCAGAAATCCTAGCACTGCTTACTGAAGAGGCTGTCTTTTCTCCACTGTATATTCTTGCCTCCTTTGTCAAAGTTAAGGTGCCCGTAAGTGTGTGGGTTTGTCTCTGGGTTTTCTGCCTTGTTCCGTCTGTCTGTATTTCTGTCTTTGTGCCAGTACCACACTGCCTTAGTGACTGTAGCTTTGTAGGACCGTCTGAAGTCGGGAAGGCTGATTGCTCCAGCTCCATTCTTTTTCAAGACTGCTTTGGCTGTTCGGGGTCTTCTGTGTTTCCATATAAATTGTGAAATTGTTTTGATCTTGTTCTGTGAAAAATAACGTTGGTAGTTTGATAGGGATTCCTTTGAATCTGTAGATTACTTTGGGTAGTATAGTCATTTTCACAATATTGATTGTTCCAATCCAAAAATGTTATATCTCTCCATCTGTTTATGTCATTTTTGATTTCTTTCATCAGTTTTTTTTTTAAATAGTTTTCTGCATACTGGTCTTTTGTCTCTTTAGGTAGGTTAATCCATTGGTGTTTTATTCTTTTCATTTCAGTGGTGAAGGGGATTGTTTCCTTAACTTCTCCTTCTCATTTTTCATTATTAGTGTATAGCAGTGCAAGGGATTTCTGTATGTTAATTTTATATCCTGTGGCTTTACTATATTCATTGATTAGCTCTAGTAATTTCTGGTGGAATCCTTAGGGTTTTCTATGTGTAGTATCATGTTACCTGCATCTAGTAAGGATTTTTCTTCTTCTTTTCTGATCTGAATTCCTTTTATTTCTTTTTTCTTCCGATTGTTGTGGCTAGAACTTCCAAAATTATGTTGAATAATAGTGGCAAGAGTGGGCACCCTTGTCTTGCCTGGTCGTAGAGGAAATGCTTTCCATTTTCAACATTGAAAATAATATTGGTTGTGGGTTTGTTGTATATGGCTTTTATTATTTTGAGGTGGGTTCCTTCTATGTGTATTTTCTGGAGAGTTTTTAAAATCATAAATGGGTGTTCAATTTTGTCAAAAGCTTTTTCTGCATCTACTGGATGATCGTATGGTTTTTATCTTTCAGTTTGTTGATATGGTGTATCACATTGAATGATTTGCATATACTGAAGAATCCTTGCATCCCTGAGATAGATCCCACTTGATCGTGGTGTATGGTCCTTTTAATGTGTTGTTGGAGTCTGCTGGAATTTTGTTGAGAATTTTGCTTCCTTGTATGTTCTTAATTTTTTTTTTGAATGCCAGTGTAGTGTGAAACAATCAGGAGTATAGTAAACAGTATTTATGCTTTTGTTTTGTCCGGTTCTTAGTGGGGGAGTTTGGATCAGTCTGGGTGGGAGGTAAGGTGGGTTTGCACTATGTTGTTTCTCTTTCTTTCACTGAACCACAGGCTGCAGGTTCCTCTGGAATTGCCTTGTGGTTCGGGTGCTGCTGCAGATTTTTCTTGGTGTCTGTAGCTGCCTCAGTTTTCTTCTGTCCCAAGTGCCTGCACCATAGAGGGGTCCTCTCACCCAGCGGCACGCTCTGCCCTTCCCCTGTAGTAGACTGCTGTTTTGTTACTTGAGGTCTCTGTTCTCTGTCTTGGTTCGGCTTCACTCTTATCTAGGGTTGGTTTATCAGCTTGAGCTCTGGGAGTTGAATTTCCATAGCATTCCTCTCTCTCTTTCCCATGAGAGCCGAACGTTTGTCTTGCATTGGTGGTTGATGTTTTGTGGGAGAGCGCTTCCTGTCCCTCACCCGATGGCAGGAGTCCTTTGAGGGTTGTGGTACAGGTTGCTGAGCCTCCTGTCCTCCTTTAGTGGCCGTGGATCTTTCCTTGTGTCTTGGAGGTGACAGAGTTTGCTGCTTTTCTTCTTACAGGGCAGAAAGGTCAGGATGGGAGGTAGAGGGTGCAGCATGTTTTGCAGCAGCTGCTGTTCTCTTAGATGCCTGCACCACTGAATGTGTCTCTGTCCTCCTTTCTGTCCCCCGGCTTCCCTTATATGGGGACGTCCTTGGAAGGCAGTCTGTAAGCGTGAGCTCCCCTTGGATCTGGGGCTGCTGGCAGTTCTAACATAGGCAAGCTGTTTCACATGCATTCTTAGCAAACTGAAAATGTTAGTTGATGTCTTGCTTGTATGCTAGTGGGCATCCTCCTCATGATTTGCCGTAGATAGCCTAGTGCTCTCCAAGAAA
The DNA here is from genome assembly GCF_019320065.1 of Cervus canadensis. NCBI lineage: Eukaryota > Metazoa > Chordata > Mammalia > Artiodactyla > Cervidae > Cervus > Cervus canadensis. The sequence continues at coordinate 60,614,033 of NC_057404.1, forward strand.
AGTATTTTATAGTTAATCAACCTTTCTTATTTTAGGGTAGGAGTGAATCCTTGATGAATATTGAACTTGGAAAAATTTAACATTAATGGCATTTCTATGTATTCTTATTTACTGTTTTTATTATTTAACAAATCTATCAGTTTTGAAAGATATTTTAAAATCTCCAGCTCAAGTTCTTGCATTTCTCATATTTTTATGCTGCTGGTTTCTTACAGTTCTATGTTCTTCATACATATACTTTATATCATTGCATAATGTTCTGTTTTACTCTGTTTGGTGAGTTCAGCCATTAATTGAACCTTGTCTGATACACCATTGCCTTTGTTTTCTTTGCTTTTATCTGTATATTTTTGTCTACCCAGTTTAATAAATTTTTTTATTACTTTCTTTTATCTTTTTGTAATCATGTGTAGCTAGGTTATATTTCATAATGCAGATTTATAATCTCTTTATTTAATAAGAGATTTTAAACTTCATATTTAGTGTAATGACTGATATAACTGATTTTTATTCTTGTCATCTTTATGCTCATTACTTTATTGTTATTGTATTTTAATTTTCCCTATTTTTGCTGTCCAAGTCACTGTTCATCCTTTTCCCTTCTCTTATTAAGTGGTACTCATACCTTTATTTGATGATTTACTTACTCTTCCCCTTTCATAATCAGATGCACGTGACTTTTATTTGATAGCTAGAACTCAGCCATTTTCTCCACAAAACATGATTCTTCCCTGTGGGATGTTCATTTCTGTATTATTTCCCTCTTCTCCTTGCTGTCACCCATTGCTCCCTCCAACCTCTGCCTACTGTACAAGCATGGAGAATGCTTTTATCTTCCTGCCTGCCAGTTTTGATGAAATGGTGTGTTACTTAATCTAATTTGTTTAAAAATATATTTTTGTATTGCTTATAAAGTTTCATAGAAAGAACATGTCTGAGTATCATTCTTTTGGTGATGACAGTTGAACAATACTTGTAAAACATAACTGTTGTTGAGTAACTAATAATTGCCAAAGATCATAATTGTACAATACTGAAAAATACAGAAGAAAATACAATTATTGGAGAACAGTTGCTCTGCAGTGTTGTGTTGGCCTCTGCCACACATCACGAATCAGCCCCAGGTACACACATCTCCCTCTGAGCCCCTCCAGGTTCCCGGCGCCCCCGAGCCCTCTGGGTTGGTTGTCACAGAACAGAGCGGAGCTGTCTGTGTCACGCAGCGAACTCTCCCTGGCTGCCTGCTTATACACGTGGTAATGTGCACATTTCCATGCTGTGCTCCCAGTTCGTCTCTCTCCACTGTTCTGTATGTCTGTGTCTGCACTCCTGCCTTGCAGACAGTTTCATCAGTACTGTGTTTCTAGGTTTCATATGGATGCTGTAATATACAGTATTTGTGTTGCTCTGACTTCACTTTGTAGAAGAGGCTCTAGGTTCATCCACCTCATTAGAACTGACTTGAATGCATTATTTTTTATAACTGAGTAATACTCCGTTGTCTGTATGCACCGCAGATTGCGTATCCATTCATGTGTTGGTGGACATCTGGGTTGCTTCCATATCCTAGCTCTTGTGAGATGTGCTGCAGTGACGTTGGGGTACATGTGTCTCCTTCATTTACGGTTTTTTCGTGGTGGGTGCCCAGGGGTGGGGTTGTTGGATCAGATGGTGGTTCTGTTCCTGGTTTTTTAAGGGGTCTCCGTACTGTCTTCCCTGGTGTCTGTGCCAGTTTACATTCTCAGCAGCAGTCCAAGAGGATTCCCTTTTCCCACAGCCTCTCCAGCATTTATTATTTGTAGATGTTTTAATGACAGCCATTCTGACCAGTGTGAGGTGTAACCTCTTTACCCAGTTAATTATGTTACATTAACTTTGTGTGTTTGCACACCAGCTGTTCATTTTCTTCTGATTTCTGCTGTTTGTTCTGGCTCATTTGTTTAGAGATGTTTTGCAGTTCTTTTTCTCATACCATGTGGATAATTCTCTGTCTGAATCTGTGTGTATCATCAAGTAGCTCTCCTTCCCATCTTACTGTGAAGGATCTCCTGACTGGGTAAGTGATTCCCAGGTTCTTGTGTTTCTCTTTCAGCTTACTCTCCAAAAATATTTAACTAGGCCATTATGTTTTTCAGTTTTAGAAGCATCTTTATTGAGTGCTGCACTTGAATGTCCTTAAATTCTCTTACGTAATTGACATATTCCGTTTATTTATTTATTTGGCCATGCTTCATGGCCGGTGGGATTTTAGTTCCCCGACCAGGGATTGAACCAAGACCATCAACAGTGACAGCATGGAGTCTTAACCACTGGACCACCAGGAAATTCCAACGTAACTCCCTTTAATTAAAGTACTCTCTCCTACACGTGTTCTGTTTTACAGTATGGGTCTTGTTTTTCCCTTTGCTCTCCGTCATAGGTGGCTGGACCCTTGGCACAGGCCGTTTGCCGTGGTGGTTTTACTGGGCTCATGGCTGGCTGTTGGGAGCCCTGGTGTCAGCCCTGCCCGTGGGCAGAAGGCTTGGCGTTGCCGCGGGCCTGCGGTGGCAGGTGGGCACTCAGACCCCTGCTGGCTTTCTGGTCTCCCTGCACGTTGCTGGGCTGCAGGGATAGGGCGGACTGTGGGCCGTGGCCTGCCTCCTGTGACTCTCAGCCTCTTTATAGGATCTCCTGGCTCCCAGGTCCCAGCGCTGTCTCTTGTGCCGCTTTCCGGTGAAGCGCTCGGGCTGTCTGGGAGAACGCACACCAGGTCTGTGCTAGGACCTAGGGCGTCGCTGGGTACGTGCCCGTGGAAGCTGCTCTGCTCAGGAGAACAGTGGCCTGGCGCTGCGGTTGCAGGAAAGGTGCTCGGTTCAGGTTGCCGTGTTCAGAGCCGCTTCTCCTTCACGGCTCTCCTGCATTTCCCGTGTCATGCTCCTTTCCTAACTGGTGCGTTTCATAAAGATGTTTCTGCTCTATCCTGGGCACGAGTGCAGTTCTTTGCCTGATACTTGCTCTGTCAGCTCAGAGTAACAGACAGCTGCATGACTCAGAGGTTATGCTCTCTCAGTAACAAGGTGGGCATTTGCTGCTATCAGTTCAGTGGCTCCAGATGTCAGGTGGGCATGTTTGCAATTCTCTTGGGCTTAAAATGGCTGCGTTAGCCCCAGGTATCATGATCTTCTTCCAGATGAGGATAAAGAGGAAGTAACCAAGGCATTAGGGTGTTTGTTACCTGCCGACTTGGTTCGCATTCAAGAGCTTTTGTGGTAGGTTCATACTATGATTTCTGCTTCCAGGTTGTTAGCGCTCCTCTCTGCCTAAATGGAGAGCTGATAATGTAGTTTTTCTGCCTAGATACATTAGTTCTCTCACAAAGGTCAGTGTTCTAATACTAAGGAGAAAGGAAAAGAAGATTGGATATTTTTCATATTGAACTTTTTAGAAATGCACTTTATTGGTGGCCTACTTGAATTGCAAGAGCACACATATGCACAATAGTTAGCCTTGAAATATAATTATATTCTGAGTGGGGACTCTAGACTCCTTTTGTGAAAAACATTATTTTACATATAAATGATTCAACTGCAGATTGATTCACTTTAGTATAACTTGTTTCATTTATATGTATATGTGTTTTATTTGCTGAACCATTTCAAAGTAAATTACAGACATTATGACCATTCATTCCTCCATATTTCAGCATAAGGACATTTTCCTAAATAGCCATACTATCATTTTTGCATCCAACAAAAATAAGTGATTTCTTAATGTCTTCTAATTTCAGCCCATATTCAAATTACTCTAAGTACCTCCAAAATGTTTTTATAGCTGTTTATTTTTGAACCAGAATTCTCATGGACCACCTCTTATGCTTGGTTGTGTCTATTAAATCTCTCTTTAACAGTCTCTTCCTCTTCCCATTCCCTTAAAAACAAACCAAAACAACAAAAAGTTACTCTCTGAAGAGAGCAGGCTCTTTGTTTGTGGTATATATCACTATCTGGATTTATCTGATTGTTTTCCCAAGGCACACTATTTAATGTGTTTCTCTGTTGGTGGTGGTGTTCAGGTGCTAAGTCATGTCGACACTTCTGCAATCCCATGAACTGTCCAGGAGACAGGCTCCTCTGTCCATGGGATTCTCTAAGTAAGAATACTGGAGTGGGTTGCCATTTCCTTCTCCGGGGGTTCTTCCCAACCCAGGGATTGAACCCACGTCTCCTGCACTGCATGCAGACTCCTTACCACTGTGCTGCCCGGGAGCCCTATTTGTTTCTTTGTCATCTGTATTTCTTCTAATTTGAGAGTTAGATATGCACTTTAAAACAACAACAACACACTGATGTATATTAAACACTTCTCTCTGCCCTCAGGATGCTCCTTATGTTGCAGGAAGCAATGCAGTCTCGGCAGTGGGAGACAGGAAGGAACATAGGCGGCATCTCCCGCTCCCCTCGTACGTGTTTCACCTTCTGCCCCTTCTAGATAGTGGGGTCTCCCCAGGTGCCTGGTGAGAGACAGGACAAGGGCAAGAGGTCTGTGCATGTTCACTTGCCCTCTGGAGGTGCCTGGAGAGTTTGGCAAACACCCCTGTCACATGTCCCTATGATAGACACTGGGGAATGACGGGCTGGAATGATTTACTTCCTACTGTGTTTTAGCAGCAGGCATCTAATATGGTCTTTCTCTCAGTAATACCAACACTGCGTAGATGCAGTTTTTCCATTGTAAAGATGTAACTGGTAATCTGTAGGTTCAAACTGTATGAATACCTATTTTACGGTCATCATTTGAAAATCTTTGCCTGAATCAGTTACATTATTAGGGATTTCAAAATGGGGATTTCACTTGAATGTTCCTCCTCCTTTCATAAATTAGATTCCTCTGTAAAGAAGAGCTTTCCTTCATCGTCTACTGCTGTCTGGTTATCCTGCAGTAGCATTATTGTTGAAAAGAGGAGAACATGCTTAGTTCTTTCTCTTTATTATTTTTTATTGGCTATTATGGCAAATGAGGTGTTTCAAAAATTCTTTTCTTCTCTTCCTGGCAATCACTATGGACTTAAGAATTTGTTAATGTTTCAATTACACTCTTGTTCTTTGAAAGGACTGTTAGAAATCAGCTAATCCATATCTATGCCTTCCCAGGTGCTTTAGTTGTAAAGGATCTGCCTGCCAGTGCAGGAGACACGGGTTTGATCCTTGGGTCGGGAAGATCCTGTGGAGAGGGAAATGACAACCCACTGCAGTATTCTTGCCTGGAAAATCCCATGGACAGAGGAGCCTGGCAGATTACAGTCCGTGGGGTCGCAAAGGGCCAGAAATGACTGAGTGACTAAACAACAAGGAATCTTAGAAATCAGCAAATCTAGAGCTCCAAGCTTTATAGCCGAGGAAACTGAAGCTCAGAAGTTTGTTACGCTCTGTTGTGTCACAGGTGGTCAGCGGCAGAGCAGGGGTGAGGGTGCAGATCTCTGGGGTCCTCAGCGCTTTCCTCACCGAGTGAAGCTCTGCAGTAAAAGCTTTCTTTCACGTTCTTGCTAATAATATTACTCAAAATGACAGAAAATGGCCCACATGTTTTCAGTCACACTTTTTCATTAAAAGTTATTGTCTAGTCTGGTGGGTCCCAAGTTGAATGGATATTTATCTGCATTGTTTAGAAAGAGCAAAGAAGCACTGTTGTAGTCTCAGCATTGAGCCAGTCTGAGAAGTGAGTTTGACTTGGACAATTTGGTGTCCGCAGGTTGAATTTGTCTTACAGTCACATTTTATTTGATCTACATAGAATTTTGGAAACTTGAAATTCATTGCCTATATATATATATATATATATATAATAGTACTGATTTCATATACAAATTTAAATTGTCGGTTTCACTAAAATATTCAGTTGGAATTGAAAACATTCAGTTGGAGTTGAAAAGCTTTATAAATGTGCATGTCCCTCCACCTCCCCTCCTGGCCACTCCCTGCTGTATCCTGTATATATTTTTGTCTGATGTTGTGCTGCTTTCCCGCCTCATTCTGTAAGCCTTTGGGTTAGGTAGTTGGAAGCAAGGAATTATAGGAAGATTTCTTGAATATAGTCACAGATTGAAGGTAGTAATAATCAGACACATGAACAGCAAGAAAATGGTAGAGTTGATAGTTTTTTTTGCTGGTAGTATGAGATCTTCAACAGCTAAACCACAAAGTAAAACCAATGATGACAAGAAGTCAGCTAGAAATTTTTGAGATTTTCAAGGAGATAGTTTGAAATGTTGCTTTCCTTCTAGTCATTAATTATGAACCTCATGTTAGGTGTTGAATAGGCTCGTGCACCTGATCAGAAAGATCCCCTAGAGAAGGGAATGGTAACCCACTGCAGTATTGCCTGGGAAATCCCAGGGACAGAGGAGTCTGGTGGGCTATGGTCCATGGGGTTGCAAAGAGCAACTGAAAACACACATGCATAATTTATATTATGATGAAGCCTATGGAATTTTCATGTATCAAAAATGGTCAAATATTAGCAATTTGATACAGTTCAACCAAAAGAAAAAAGTTACATGTATATGGAGTGAGCGCCCTAAATCATCCTTCCATTGGTACATTACCCAAGCATGTTTGAAGCCTGCTGAGGTAGGAGAGGCTTATTCTTAGAAGGATCATAGAAAATGGTTAGTGAATAAAGCTGTGTATACATTAAAATTACGATGATGAGAAAGTACTGCTTGGGTCGTAGAAATGACAGTGGACAGAGAGAGGACAGGGCTGGATCGCAGGTGCTAGGCTCTTCAGAGGAATCTAAGCGTGGGTCCACTAAGTATAAAAACTTCATCAAAAGCCTAATATAAATTGTTTTGATTATCTTCAGTGTTTCTTACCACAAATATATGGATAGCTAAGAGTTAACTATTGATATTTTATTATCTTGCAGCCACAGAAACTCAAGTTTATTTGATCACATCATTCCAGTATACTCACTAGTGTGCTTTGAAGGCAATTTTACCAAATCCAGAGAGCTAAATATAGATTTATTGCCTCTATCTGAATTTTATGTCAGTATATTTCAAATTGAATTGCAGCCCATTGGTGTGTTGTGAAATTAATTTGATTATTCACTTCTGTCAAAACTAGTGTTTTTTTCAAAAGTGAAGTAAAATTGAGTAGAAAATATGAAATACATTGTACAGAGTAAGGGCAGTGTTATTTCAAGAAGTTTACATTTTAGTTTTTAAAGTGTGTGTTTGTGTGTACAGTTGACCTTTGAACAACGTGGGAGTTAATCCACACATAAAATATAGTTGGCCCTCCACATCTGCAGTTCTTCCACACCTGTGGATTCAACCAACCAGGATGATGTGATTAAAATATCCATGTTTAAGTGGACCCATGCAGTTCAAACTGTGTTAAGGGTCAGCTGTGTATATGTGAATATACTAGAATGAGATGCAGAATGTATTTCTTGGCTTGAGTAAAAAATTTGAAAGCCATATTTATTATAGTTTGGTAGTTTGATTTTACGACAAAGTGATTGCTCACTATTAGTAGCAAAGCTTTAGACTCGCATTCCTGATTCTTGAGTTTTCAAAGCTTAAGAACTTTAGTAATCTTACTAGGTCTGCATCTAAGCAGGTGTTTCCCCCCCTAACCCCAGTCATTTACTTGGGTTTCTGTCTCTTTTCAGGCGTTTGAACTCTGTTTAATTGCTCGACACACTTTTCTGTTTCCTGTAGATTTGTGTCATGGAGAGGAACTGACTGGCATGGGTACATCGCTTTGGAAAGGGTGTCCTCAGATGGTTTTCTTCTGCAGCAGTTGCTGAAGGCTAAATATAGGACGAAGTGGAGTGAAAAGTTGAACTATATATGCATTAATACCAAATCCTCAACTTTGTTGCCCAAAACACACCTTAATACTTGGTTTCTGTCTTCGAGGTTGGCTGTAATAGCCAAATAGCAGTCTGCCTGTTGGTGTGCTTGTTTTTGGTTTATTTAGGACTATAGTTTTGACTTCAGGAGTCTTTCTAGCATTTTCTGCCTCGTAGTTAAAATTCAGCAGTAGATCTCCCAGACTGTGCTGTTGCTTGTCACTTCTCAGAGCCTCTTTGCTTTATCAAGTGAGGGCCTGGGTGCTTGTTACTGTTTAGTTGCTCAGTCCTGTCTGACTCTCTGCTACCTTGTGCAGTGCAGCCCACCAGGCTCCTCTGCCCGTGGGGTTCTTCAGGCAGGAATACTGGAGTGGGTTGCTGTTTTCCTCTCCAGGGGATCTTCCGGACCCAGGGATCGAACTCCCGCCTCCTGCATTGGCAGGCAGATTCCTCACCACTGAGCCACCAGGGAACTGGGTTAGCTAGTTGTACTTCCTTTAAGCTTTAACACTTAACTGTTGCCAGGAGTTGGGTTTTCTGTTGTTCATTCAGTCATTTGTAGTCCTTGAAACACTATTTTGGTGGTCCCCCCCCTTAACAGTGTTCATGAGGAGTTCCGCCGTGTCCATATGGAGGCAAGGGCTCTACTGTAGGATAGTCAGGGAAGGTTTGGGGGAGGCTCACAAGGACACGTGGAATCCGTGTCTTCTCTGTACCATGTCTGTGGCACGCTTGGCTGGACAAGCATGACCCCACTCCCAGTACCTCCAGCCCCTGCTTGATTGCCTCAGTTGTGAAAGCAGTTTTGCTCACCATCCACCCTGCCTCAGAGATCCCTCCTTGTTGGGGCCACTCCTGGTTTCACCAGCGGTTCTTACCTGGGAATTTGTCTATACACAGCTTGCAACATCCCACTCCCAGAGATTCTGATTTTAATAAGCTCAGGATTCTGAACTTGAAACAAGCGACCCTTGTGAATGAATCTCTTGATGGTGATTCAAAGCTCGTCGTTGGAGAAGCCCGGGTTCATGGAGTGCCTCTTTGGTTGGTTGAAGGATTGGCAGGAGAATTTAAGCTTTATTTATGAACAGTCTTCCTTTGAGAATGGCAAGCCTACTTCTTTCTGTTCATAATTGGGATGAATTTATGGTTTTTATGGAAATCAGGTGATTTTCTGCCTGGTAGGCTTGTCTCTCAAGCTAGGCAAGACTCTGCTTCTCATGGCTGCAGAGGTTTGAAACATTAAAGTATGATGTTCAGAGTCTTGTCAGAATGTAAATGTTGAGCAATTTAACCCTTTTATGTTGGCTCCTGTGTTGTGGTTTCATGCTGTTTGGCTAAAAATAGATTAAGCTGGATTTTATGTATATAAATATTTTCTGTTGGGTAAATTACTTAATATTTTAAATGTGTTTCAATCATTGGGTAGGAAGATTTAGAGAAAAAATTTTTCCAGAAAAGAAATAATAGTTTATTTTTGTATTGTGATTATTGTACTAATTCATTTTCCATATAATCATTACTACTCAGGGTGAAAAGTTTGGACCATTTGCTGGAGAGAAGAGAATGCCTGAAGATTTGGATGAAAATATGGATTACAGGTTGATGTGGGAGGTGAGGATGTGATTATATTGAAATATTTTAAATATGTTTCTCTATATATGAATATTTAATTTATATTTAATAAATATAATTATAATTTATATTGTTTATTATTATATAGTATTTATAATATAAATATTTAAATATAATTTATATTTAATATTAATATAAATGAATATTTAATTCATTTATAAGGTTAAGTTAATAGATATTGATACTAGTTGACTATTTAAGCATTGAATGTTTTAATTTTAAGGAACCCGAGTACCTTGGGAGTTTAACATTTAAAAAAAACTGTTGAAATATATAACTAGATAATTATTCTATAACTCTGGATCAGTTTATATATTTCATCATTAAAAATAATTAATTAATTAATTAATTTGTTTGACTTCACCAGTTCTTATTTGCAGCACGTGAGCTCTTTAGTCTCTGCTGTGGCATGCGGGTTTTTTTCATGCTGCATGTGAACTCTTAGTTGTGGCGTGTGGGATCCAGTTCCCTGACTAGGGATTGAACCTGGGAACCCTGCATTGGGAGCCTGGAGTCTTAGCCACCAGACCACCAGGAAAGTCACTGTACTTTATCATTAAAAATAAGTCATTCATGAATAAGGATGTTTGGATTTCAAAATACGCATATTCTTTTTATGGACTTAGAATTTGATTTCTGAAAATGAAATTATATTTTTTGTTTAACTTTTATTTCCCAATTGCAGTTCTAATTGCACAGAAACATTTCTGAGCTTTATATTGGAATAAAAATCCCAGCTTAAAATGTACCTTACTTCTAAAAACATACATTTAAAGAACTATGACACTGTAGATAGTCTTTTGCAATCTAAAGTCTCTCTAATGCAGGAATTTATATATGCAAATGCACATATGTATATATTATGTATATATTTGGAGAATTTTGATCCTAGCTTATGCCACTTACTTTCATTACTGTTGTTTTCTAATCTTTAGAAAAAGAAGGGCCTAGAGGGTAGAAATAGAAAAACAGAGGTGTGGATATTGTTCAACAAAAAGCTGGAAAAGGAAACTCAGTCCCAAGAATTTTATTTGGTGGGTTCCATGAGGAGGGTGGGAGCTGAGATATGTGTGGATGGAGCTGAGAGAAGTAGGATCATTAAATCAGAAAGGGATACAGTGCTGGACCAGAGAACTATGCATACGATGTCTCTCTGAACATGCATTTATCAGTTAGGATCACCAGAAAAACAGAGGTGGGTGTGTCTGTGTGTGTGTGTGTTTGTGTGTGTGTGTGTGTCTGTGTGTGTTTCTGTGAGTGTGTGTGTGTGTCTGTGTGTTTCTGTGTGTGTGTCTGTGTGTGTCTGTGTGTGTGTGTCTGTATGTGTGTGTGTGTCTGTGTGTGTCTGTGTGTCTGTCTGTGTGTGTGTTTCTGTGTGTGTCTGTGTGTGTTTCTGTGTGTGTGTGTGTCTGTGTGTATCTGTCTGTGTGCCTGTGTGTGTGTCTGTGTGTGTCTGTGTGTGTTTCTGTGAGTGTGTCTGTGTATGTGTCTGTGTGTGTGTCTGTGTGTGTCTGTCTGTGTCTGTGTGTGTGTTTCTGTGTGTGTGTATCTGTGTGTGTGTGTTTCTGTGAGTGTGTCTGTGTGTGTGTGTTTCTGTGAGTGTGTCTGTGTGTGTGTCTGTGTGTGTGTGTTTCTGTGTGTATTTCTGTGTGTGTGTCTGTATGTGTGTGTATCTGTGTCTGTGTGTGTGTGTCTGTCTGCTGTGTGTGTCTGTGTGTGTGTGTGTGTGTGTGTCTGTGTGTGTGTGTCTATGTGTGTGTGTGTGTCTGTGTGTGTGTGTTTCCCCCAAGGACTTGGCTTACATGATTGTTGGGGTGGCATGTTGGAACCTATAGGCTGGAAACTCAGACAGGAGTTAATACTCCAGTCTTGAGGAAGAACTTCTCAAGCATAGCTCAGTTTTTGCAGTTAAGTCCTTTGGTTTGGTCAAAGGCCACGCACAGTATTGACAGTAATCTCCTTTATTTAAAGTCAGCTGATTGTAGGTGTTAGCCACACCTGTAAAACACCTTCAGCGAAACCTGGGTTACTGTTTGATTAAATAACTGGGTACTGCCATCTGACCAAATTGACACACAAAACTGTACTATCTGCAAGCAAAACAGATTTTTAAGCATCACCGTATTGCTGACACTGCTGGATGTAGGGAGTGGGGTTGCTTATGAAGGAGATTCTTGAAAGATTTCTGAAGTGCAGCTGATGGAAAATGGAAATTTTATAATATAGTCTTTAAGTGGAAAATATTACAGGTTTACCTTAATTTAATATGCTGTTTTAATTGTTTATGTTTATAAGCCTAAAGATATTTCTAATGCCCTTAACTGTTTTTCTGGGCTTCCCTGGTGGCTCAGATGGTAAAGTGTCTGCCTGTAATGTGGGAGACCTGGGTTTGAACCCTGCGTTGGGAAGATCCCCTGGAGAAGGAAATGGCAACCCACTCCAGTATTCTTGCCTGGGAAATTCCATGAATGGAGGAGACTGGTCGCAAAGAGTCTGACACGACTGAGCAACTTCACTGGGTTTCTGCTTTTCTATAAGGTCTTAACTTTCTTAGCAGTTAATTTTTTTTTTCCATAAAGATTTTCAAAAATTGAACATTTATGTGACAAAATAACTTCAATAAGCCATAAATGATAAAAACATCAATTATAAAAGAGGTTTTGATATTTGTTTTATTGTCTCTAAAAGTTTTAATGTAGTGGTCAGGTTAATATCTTGCACAGCTGGTAATGCTAAGCAGATAATGATTATCATTTTTACTTTGAAAAAGAAGTGGGAAACTTACGGAGGCTGCCAGTGGTACAGCAGACCTTATCTTTGCATTATGTAATCCTGTGGTTCTGTGGTATCTTTATTGTTTTTTTTTTTTTATTGTTTGTTTTTACATACCAATAATATACCCAGTTCTCTCACTTTTCTACCCAAAGAGCTACTGATTATAAAATCATCCTATGTTCAGGTAGTGTTACGCTGTTCTCCGTTTTCTTTTACTTTTTATTTTATGCCTGTTTTGATTAAACAATATTTGTACTTGTGACCCAGTTCAGAAGGGTACTGGTGAAGTCTCCCTGTCCCCCACAAGCCCTCTCTTCTCACCTAAGAGCTTGGATTCCTTTAGTCCAGGCTTCACTTGCCTCTCCCTCCTGGATTCCTTCCTTCAGAGTCTGCTCTTCAGGATTCCTTGTTGCTGGGCTCTGCGCTGCGCTCTTGCGCTGCTGGGTGGGGCAGAGGACTCTCTCAGTGTTATAGCTTCTTGGGGGAGCATTTGAAAAACAATCAGCACACCATCTGAACTGCAGCAGAGGTTTGCTGCTTGCTAGCTTTAGTTCTGTTCCTTATTGTGTTAATGGAGAAAATGGTTTCCCAGCCTTGAGATGTATTCTTCAAGTCCATTTTTGCTCTTTTAGCTTTGGAGCTGCCAGGATTCAGAGGGTGCACAGAGAAAGGAGGATGACTGGTTCTACTGCAGTCTTCCCCTCTTGGAACCCTTTGAACCCTCTCAAAGGGAGATGGTGGGCCTTCCCTCCTCTGGTGGGTAAATTGGGACCAGTTACTTAAGTCATTTCTAACAGTGGTAAAGAATACGTCTGCCAATGCAGGAGGTGCGGGTTCAGTCCATGGGTTGGGAAGATCCCCTGGAAAAGGGAAAGGTAACCCCCTCCAGTATTCTTATGTGGGAAATCCCACGGACAGAGGAGCCTGGCAGACCCAGTCTCTGAGGTCACAAGAGTCAGACACAACTTAGTGACTAAATACACACAGTACACCCCATAACTCTAGAGCGAGCCACTCGCAGCTGTCATGTGTGGTCCTTCTCAAGCCAGTGGTTGCCTGTGTTGTGGTTATGGAGCGTGAGCCAGGTAGTGCTGTGGGGTCTGCAAGATGACGCTGTCCAAGAGGGCGCGTGGCATGATACCTCTTTGTCAGTTTATATTTTGGTTATGCTGCCCACAGTTATGGTGGACAAGGCCAAGGGCCCCTAGGTGGGCGTTTCACAGCAGAAATCCTGGAGGTACTGGTGAGGGTTTACTGGTGTGCGTGAGTCCCTGTTAGTGTGGGCCAGGTGTAGAGGGGCCTAGGGTTTCAGTGGGGAGCACTGACTTTGCTGCAGCCTCCCCGCTCCCTGCTGAGGGGCAGCTTGGTGCTCACCGATGCCTGCTGCTCAGAGCATTCACCGGCACCTCAGCCTCCCTTTGTGTTGGCCACCAGGATTTGAGATTGGGGTCTTAAGAGACTGCCTTCTCTGTCCTTACATCTCCTTGATACCTCAGGCTTTTCTTTTGAAATTAACTGCATCAGCAAAGGAATTCTGGATTTCTGAAGCCTTGGGCCAGTTACAGAGCTTGAAGTTGGACACCGGTGCTCCACCGTGAATGCTTCTCATTGTTCGTTTGTGGAATGTGCACAGTTGTCTGTATTGTAGTCTGTTCCTTCCTGAAGTAGAAGTCTTTCTGCATACTTTTTCCCAGGTGGTTTGGAGTCTGAGATACATTTTCTTCTGTTCTCTACCTGCTCAGACTTGATCTAAGACCAAAATCCATTGAAGTAATTGAGAGTTTGCTAAAACTCTCAATAATCTTTACTTTTAAATCTCCAGTTTCGTCTCTTTTTATAATATTTTCTTCATTATTTCAAACTACAGCTTGAATACCTTTTCTCCAGGCTCTGTGTCTCATTCTAGTGCGTGTCTTTAAGTGTTGGTGCCTTTATATTGTGTGGGCTTTACTAGTGGCTCAGTGGTAAAGAATCCACAGGAGATGTGGGTTTGATTTCTGGGTCAGGAAGATCCCCTGGAGAAGGAAATGGCCACACACTCCAGTATTCTGGTCTGGGAGCACCCATGGACAGAAGGAGCCTGGTGGGCCACAGTCCGTGGGGTCGCAAAAGAGTCAGACACAACATAGTGACTAAACATAAAGCACCTATAGATTACAACACAGATCGTACATTTCATTGCTGCCTGCTCAGTCTGTTATTCAGGTATTCCAGAGTGGCTGTTGACGAATCCAGTGTCTTCTTGAAGCCTCCAAATGGCTCTGCTTTGTTGGCAGGACATCTTATCTTCGCTTCTTTTCCCGGCGCATCCTCTTGCGTTGTCTGCAAGGGATTTTTTTGTGTGTGGAAACTGGCCTGGGAAGTTCTCAGAGCTTGGCTTTGTTCTGATGTTTCCAGTTGAGTCATTTATTTCCAAACTCTCCATCTATTCTGAGATCACAGAGTTCTCAGCCCCATTATTCTCTTTCTCTCCCTCTCAGGGTGGGTTTGTTCTCTGCTCAGTCTTTGAACACTTCCACTGAGGTGGTGTGACCTGAGCCAGGTTGAACCAGGATGCCATGCCCCGGGTTCAGTACTCCTGGACGGTCCCTCTGTGGGCAGACAGTTCTTGCAGTTAGCCAGCTATGAACTCACATGCAGAATCCCAGATAGCAACCGGAGACTCCAATGAAATATTCCAGTCCTGGGTGATGTTTTTATTAAAATCAAATCTCTTTTACTTAGATTGATTTTTTTTTTTTTTGCTATTGTACCATCTATAACTTAGTAGAAAAATATCTATCTCAATACAAAATCAATAGGAAAAAAACATAACACTGTTTGAACTTTGCTGCTTAAATTGTCATGCTCTTAACCTAAAGGAGCTGTGGTCCTGTAAGGATTGCAGAGGTAACTCATGGTGGCATACCACGAGTATAGTAAGAATAGCCTGCCTCACCTGCATGAGCCTGGCTTAAAGGTATTTAAACAATTTTACTCTTGTTTCCTTTTGTGGATCTGTTCCCTTGAAGATTAATGAGGAAAGCTGTATTTTTTACATCTGAAAGTGAAAGTCGATCAGTTGTGTCCTACTCTTTGTGACCCCATTGCCCGCCAGTCTTCTCTGTCCATGGGGATTCTTCAGGCAAGAATACTGGTGTGGGTTGCCATGCCCTCCTCCAGGGGATCTTAAGGTTAGTGGAATTACCAGGGCAATTAGTCATTACAGTTTACTAGATAGCTGCATATTACAAAATGCAGAATATCAAATTATCATAGCTTTATTTATTTTAGTCAGCAGAAATGATTTTGTACCTCTGAGTAAGTGTTTTCAAAAATGTAGCAATCAGAATTATAAGATGACAAGATTTGCAGGTGTATTTGTAAGAATTGTTAATATCCTACAGTTATAGTAAACTATTATTTCAAAATAAATGTATATACTGGGTGAACCAGGGCCCCTTTTGTAATTGGCCAAATAAATATAGATTGTTCTTGGAGACTTCCTTCCCAACCTCCATTCTCCACTTCACTTACACACTGGTGATGTTTACTAATTAATAACCCATCTATGTTTCTAACAAAGAAAGAGCAGATAGGAGCCAGGTGAAGACTAAAATACCCACCTTACTAATGAGGTATATATGTGGTATATATTATGTGAGCATATAATAATTCTTAAGTTCATGGCTTCAAAAAGTTGAATTGGTGAATATGACTGGGATCCTAGGTTTGAATGGAGACTTTATGCTCTGCCTCTTGAATTTTGCCCTGTGGACCAGAAGTGTACAAAGTGGACACTTGATACTCTGCTTCTTAAATCTTGGTCTTTGTGGGCAAGAGTTGGGCCTGCAGTTTAGATTCTGAATGTACATGCCATCTGTCCTTCCATGGAGCATTGTGGCCTGACTCACAGGTTCAGTTTGCAGCATATCAGAGAGCATGGGAGAGAGTCAAGTGTGCAGCCTGTGGTGAAAGGCGTGTCCCGAGTCTGGGGGCAGGTCTGCTTACTGCACAGTGGGGAGCTGGGTGTGGGAAGGAGTAACATCAGTGTCTTAATAATCAGCTGAAGAGAAGGAATCATGAAGGAGAGAAACTCAAAGTATATTTCTGCTCATTTCTCTCTCATGGAGGAAAAAGTTGCTGAGGACACACACACACAGAATTAGCCTTTCTCTTTTTCTCATACTGAGAAATGACTAGGTTAGAAACTCTTTACAAAACAGAAATAGGCATGATAAGTGAAACATGATAGAAAGAGCAATGATACCAGGGTCAGGCAATCTTTAGTGTGATTTCACGCTGAGGATCCAGTAAAGCTTTTGCTTTCTTGGGGGTGTATGTTTCAGCAGGGAAAGAGAGACATAAAAAACCTTTAATGAGTAATACAAAGGAAATAAAATAGGGCAAGAAAACTTACCTCAGATGAGAACTTGAACACACTGTTATTACTGCTGCTACAAAAGACAGATTAAATATAAAAGTGATTTGTGTAAGGCCATCAAAGAGCTGTTAAAGAGAAGAGTTGTAGAGTGATTAAGGCTCCAGAGAGAGGAAAACTTTGAACAGGTGAATTGATAAGCTATAACCTTTTTCTTTTCTCCCCCCTGGGGAAGTGGTCAGAGCTTTGCTGATGGTGGGTATGGGCAAGAGGCTGAAAATTTGACCTCAGCCCAAGTAGAGGGTTTGTGTTTGAGCACAGAGTAGCAAGTAGAGCTTTGGGCAGTGTTGTGAGGTTGGAGTGACATTATTGGAGACCCAAAGCAACTCAGAAACATTGTTGGTGCCTCTGCAAAACATTTGCAGAATTGTGAAGCTGCATGACAGAACACTATAAAGTTAAACCATGTATGGTACTTCTAAAAGGCAGTGTTCTGCAGTCTCGTGTTGCCGTGGAGACCCCCTCAGTTGCACATCATAACTTTCATTTGGAAGGAAGCAAGCAGGGTGGTGCTGTAAGGATAGGATCAGCTGAGGCTGGCTGACGTCTGCCATGACTGTGGCTACGTTTGAGTCAGCTCACTGCCTTCATAGCTTACAATGAACAGTTTCTACTTTGTCTGGCAGAGGTTGGGGTGAACCCTATGATATCTGCATCCTCTAATTTTCTTTACTACAGAGTGTCCAGCATTTAATAAAAATGAATAGATGCTAAGAGATAGGACTGAATGACTAAAACCACAAGAAAGGCTGGACAATGGAAAGTGACCTAGGAGGATTCAGATATTGATTGGAGTTAGCAAATGAGGACTCTTAAAATAAATGCAATTGGTATGTTCTAGCAAATGGAAGAAAAGATGAGGCAAACAGATGAGAAGATGGAGAATTTTACTAAAAATTGGGAGGTATAAATACCAGGTGGACTAGACAAAAATATTCAAACTGAAATTGAGAACTCAGTGTTTGAATTAGGTATTAAATATGACACAGCAAAAGATAGGATTAGTGATGAGTAAAAGAAATCAATAGAAAATATTGAAAATGAAGCACAGAGACTAAAAATAGATATATGAAAAGTGAATTAATGTATCTGTAATGTTAGGATCTTTTAGCACTTGAAGAAGGAGAATATGGGGAAGATGCAAGTTTGATGTAATAATGGCTGAGAATTTTCCAAAACTTATGCAGGAGACCTGGGTTCAATCCTTGGGTTGGGAAGATCCCCTGGTTATAAGAAGACTGGAATGGGTTGCCATGTCCTCCTCCAGGGAATCTGCCCAATCCAGGGATCGAACCCAGGTCTTCCTGCATTGCAGGTGGATTCTTTACCACATGAGCCACCAGGGAAGCTCCTCTCCCCCCCCAAAAAATTACCTGGTGAATTGAAGAAGCTCTGTGAGCCTCAAGAACCATCACTGTAAAGAAAGCCACACTTGTTAGATATATCTTAGTAAGATTATAGAAAACCAAGACAATCTTTAAAGCAGGCAGGGGGAAAAAAAAGACATTACTTTCAAAAAAGAAACAGTAAGACTGAAAGCTCTCTTTTAACAGAAAGGATAAAAAAGATAATCAACAACCAAAATATGTCTAAGAGAACATCGTGGCAATCTGGAATTCTATACCCAGTAAGCATATTTAAAATGAAGGTACAGTTCTCCGACCTCTTCAGCTGTGCTCTCTCCCTAGGGACTGTGCTTAGGGATTGCCTTGCAGCATTAGCCCCAGCACTGTCTTCACTTGCTTTCCAAATGTGGAGACTGAGGCGACTGCCTCATCCCAGCCAGAGGAAGAATTTGCTACTCTGAATTCACCAAAGGGAGGCAAAGAACAATAAGAACATTTAAATACACAGGTATTGTTTGAATTGATATAGACAGACTTTACTAACAACAGTGAGAAAATTTTCAAATAGATAAAGTGTAACAAACCCTGCAGTCTTTTCAGAGGAAGTCCTAATTGATCTCCCAGATCCCAAATTTAGGGGTAATGTTTGTTGACCATGTGCAGATAACTCCCCTGCATAGGGATGAGAATGAAGAGATGTCGACTTATTTTCTCAACTGAAGTGACAGAACTTGAAGATATTAAATCATATACTGAACATGTTTTAATTTTGCTAAAAATCCTTGCTTTAAAATATTTTTTTCCAGTATATTTTATTTCAGTCAGAGTGGCAACCCATGTTCAGTTTTAACTGAAATCAAATGGGAATCTGGAAAGGACTTGATGAAATGTTTGTGTCAGACACAGTAGAAAGAGGTAGTACCTTGAAGAGGTAGCGTGAAAAATCTCAGACCTTCTTCACTTGGTTCACTGATGATTTGGATGCAGGTGAAGGCAAATTAAGAGAGTTAATCAAAGATGATATTTGGCCAAACCTATTGAATGTATTGATGAATTAGAAGCAGCTGGAGTTCATAATGATGGAGAGGATGGAGGTGAAAGAGAAGATGAAGATGGTGACACTATGAGGAAGAAGAAAGGTACAGCAGGATGAGTAATAGAATGCTAACAGACTGCAGCCTCCCTTTTAGTTTTAAATAGTTTATATTCTCTTGGAGCAAGTTGCCATCTCCAGGTTTTCCTTTCATGCTCAGTTGTTCTGTCCTAATGAGGTGTCTTTATTTTCTTGTCTCTTTATTATATGATTGCCCACTTATTTTGTGGGAGACTATCTTGAGCAAAATACAATTGGGAACCATCTCTAATTATTTCTTATTCAAATTCATTTTTATTCCTTCTTGTCTCAAAAAATGTGAATGTAGTGGAATTAACTACATCACCATGCACTGAGGAAGAAGAAATTTTCTCTCCTTGTTCTGCCAGAAGGTGGAGGGTGTTCATCTCCTTGTGCTTAAAACTCTTGATTTTTACTTTCTTTAATTTTATTTTTTATAAATGTTTAATTTTGTCCTGGGAAATAGGCAGTTAACAGTGTTGTGATAGTTTCAGGTCAACAGTGAAGAGACTCAGCTGTACATTTTACATGTATCCTGTCTGCCCCAAACTCCCCTCCTATCCAGGCTGCCACATAACACTGAGCAGAGTTCCATGTGCTTTACAGTAAGTCCTTATTGATTTTCCATTTTAAAAACAACAGTGTGTACATGTCTCTCCTAAACTCCCTAACTGTCCCTTCCTCCCATCCTTCCCCTGGCAACCATAAGTTCATTCTCTAAGTTGGTGAGTCTCTTTCTGTTTTGCAAGTAAGTTTATTTGTATCATTTCTTTTTAGATTCCACATAATAAGGGTGTCATGTGATATTTCTCCTTCTCTGACCTATTTAATTCAGATTTTTACTTTAAAGTGCTCGGAGATTTCACTGTGACTCTGTAATATGGGCGTTTAACATTATCACCATGTAAAATCCTAAAGTGCTTTTTTTGCACTTGTGAAAAAATCTAATAAAATGGAATTATGTTACGTGAGGAAAGAATGAGTTTGAATTGTTAGGGCATTTGAGTGTTGGTAGGAGATGAGAGAGAATGGGGCAGAAGCAAATTTGAAAAGATAATTTTCAGAGTGTGTATTTTCACAACATAAGTTTCAGACCTTCCAAATTAGATTTGTTTAATAACTGGTACTGTCAAAAAAATTAAAGATATATTCAGGCAGCAAGAGCCAGCAGACCTGCATCAAAAGGAACACTAAAGTAAAGGTAATTCTTCTAAGAGAAGAAAAATGAATCTTGATGGAAACTTGGAAATCCAGAAGAGAGTGAACATCAATAAAGGGTAAATATATGGGCAAATAAACATAAATATTGATGGTACCAAAGAATTATAGAAGTGATTTGTGAGTTTGAAAATGTATACAATATATATAATGGTAAGAGCAATTGACTACACATTCCAGGATGTCAGAACCAGACATCCAGGAATGTGAAGTCAAGTAGGCCTTAGGAAGTATCACTATGAACAAAGCTAGTGGAGGTGATACAGTTGAATTGCAGTTGAGCTATTTCAGATCCTAAAAGATGATGCTGTGAAAGTGCTGCACTTAATATACCACCAAATCTGGAAAACTCAGCAGTGGCACGAGGCCTGGAAAAGGTCAGTTTTCATTCCAATCCCAAAGAAAGGCAATTCCAAAGAATGCTCAAACTACCGCACAAGTGCACTCATCTCACACGCTAGTAAAGTAATACTCAAAATTCTCCAAGCCAGGCTTCAACAGTACATGAACCATGAGCTTCCAGATGTTCAAGCTGGTTTTAGAAAAGGCAGAAGAACCAGAGATCAAATTGCCAACATCTGTTGGATCATCGAAAAAGCAAGAGAGTTCCAGAAAAACATCTATTTCTGCTTTATTGACTATGCCAAAGCCTTTGACTGTGTGGATCACAATAAACTGGAAAATTTTGAAAGAGATAGGAATACCAGACCACCTGACCTGTCTCTTGAGAAACCTGTATACAGGTCAGGAAGCAACAGTTAGGACTGGACATGGAACAACAGACTGGTTCCAAATAGGAAAAGGAGTACGTCAAGGCTGTATATTGTCACCCTGCCTATTTAACTTATATGCAGAGTACATCATGAGAAACGCTGGGCTGGAAGAAGCACAAGCTGGAACCAACATTGCTGGGAGAAATATCAATAACCTCAGATATGCAGATGCCACCACCCTTATGGCAGAAAGTGAAGAACTAAAGAGCCCCTTGATGAAAGTGAAAGAGGAGAGTGAAAAGTTGGCTTAAAGCTCAACATTCAGAAAACTAAGATCATGGCATCCAGTCCCATCACGGCAAATAGATGGGGAAACAGTGGAAATAGTAACAGGCTTTTATTTTCTTGGGCTCCAAAATCACTGCAGATGGTGACTGCAGCCATGACATTAAAAGATGCTTGCTCCTTGGAAGAAAATTTATGACCAAACTAGACAGCATATTAAAAAACAGAGACATTACTTTTCCAACAAGGGTCCATCTGGTCAAGGCTATGGTTTTTCCAGTGGTCATGTATGGATGTGAGAGTTGGACTATAAAGAAAGCTGAGCAGCGAAGAATTGATGCTGTTAACTGTGGTGTTGGAGAAGACTCTTGAGAGTCCCTTGGATTGCAAGGAGATCAAATCAGTCAATTCTAAAGGAAATCAGTCCTGAATATTCATTGGAAGGATTGATATTGAAGCTGAAACTCCAATACTTTGGCCACCTGATGTGAAGAGCTGACTCATTTGAAAAGACCCTGATGCTGGGAAACATTGAAGGCAGGAGCAGAAGGGGACGACAGAGGATGATATGGTTGGATGGCATCACCAACTCAGTTGAGATGAGTTTGCGTGAACTCCGGGAGTTGGTGATGGACGGGGAGGCCTGGCGTGCTGTGGTCCATGGGATCACGAAGAGTCAGACATGACTGAGTGACTGAACTGGACTGAACTGAAGAGCAGTTTGAAAGGCAGGAGGGAAGCTAATGGAATTAAAGAGTTTTGAGGTTCTAGCATTATCAGGTAAATTTATCTAAATTGTGTAAAATAATAGATGATTGTTTTGACTAACAAGTTAATAAAGGGAAAATGGGATAATAAAGTTTATTCATTAAAAGCCAGGAAGTAAGGAAAAAAGAGCTAGGTCATATCTAAAGTAAATACCAAGATTGTATCTATAAATCCAACTCAATCAATAATCATATAAAATTTATGTAGATTAAGTACTAAGTACTTCCAGTAAAACACTGTTCTGCATTGTATCCCCGAACCAACCAATGTCCCTTTAACAGACAATTTTAAAATGTAAAGACACAAAAAGCCTGAAAATAGAAGCATGGAAAAAGGTATATCATGTCAATGCTAGTGATAGGAAATCAGGTGTAACTTCACTGGTATTTGACAAAGTGGACTTGAAGGAAAAGGCTACTAAAAATAAAGATGGTCCATACAAAAAATGATGTGTATGTTTCAAATGTGAAAGCAATCCAAATGGAAGACTTAAGCACATCTTTCTCAAATGCTGATAGAGTAAATGGAAAGATAAAACTCGAAAGGACAGAGAGAGAATCTGATCAAGTTAACATCCATGGTCTAACTAACATACATGGAACATTGTACTCAATGCTAGTTGATCAAATGATGCACGTGAAACTCTTTTCAAAATTAACTGTTTGCTGGGTCGTACAGGATGATTGATTTCACAAGGTGCAGTCTCATTAAACATTCTAGCAATTCACTGTGTGTGTGTGTGTGTGTGTGTGTGGAATTTGATTCTGAAATTTACGTGAAAATTCAAGGGGTCATGAATTCCCAAGGGAGCCTCACAATGAAATAACTGGAGGACTTAGTAAACATCAAGGTATGTTAAAGAGGAATTCTAATTTAATACTGTTATGCTGACCCCAGGATAGACAAATACACATTGTTTCTGACAATGATGTCATTAACAATATGGTGGGGAAAGGATGGTGTTTTCAATTATAGTGTCAGGTAAAAATAACTTTCTTATGGAAGAAGGGTATTTTACCCAAACTCACATCATATATAAAACAGTTTAATATGAGTATAAATGTAAAAGTCATATAAAAAAGGTTAGCCTTTAAAGGAAAACATTAAATACCATTTTCTTAGGTTACTTTGCATTATCTTAAATAATAAACACTGTGAGGGGTTTATTGTTATTGTTCAGTGGCTGAGTAATGTTTGACTCTTTGCAACTCATGAACTGCAGCATGACAGGCTTCCCTGTCCTTCACTATCTCCCGGAGTTGGCTGACTCATGTCCATTGAGTCGGTGATACTATGTAACCCTCTCATCCTCTGCCACTCCCGACTCCTCTTGCCCTTAAATATTTCCCAGCATCAGGCTCTTTTTCAATGAGTCGGCCCTTTGCATCAGGTGGCCAAAGTATTAGAGCTTCAGCATCAGTTGTTGCAATGAATCTTCAGAGTTGATTTCCTTTAGGATTGACTGGTTTGATCTCCTTGCTGTCCAAGGGACTCTCAAGAGTCTTCTCCAGCATGATTTGAAAGCATCAGTTCTTTGGTGCTCAACTTTATGGTCCAACTCTCACATCCATACATGACTGCTGGAAAAACCATAGCTTTGATTATTTGGAACTTTGTCATCACGGTGATGTTACTGCTTTTGAATATGCTGTCTAGGTTTGTAATAACTTTTCTTCCAGGGAGCAAAAATCTTTTAATTTTGTGGCTGCAGTCACTGTTCACAGTGATTTTTGGAGCCCAAGAAAATAAAATCTATCACTGTTTCCACTTTTTTCCCATTTATTTGTCATGGGAGCAGATGCCATGATCTTTGTTTTCTGAATGTTGAGTTTTAAGTCAGCTTTTTCACTCTCTTCTTTCACCTTCTCAGAAAGCTCTTTGGTTCCTCCTTGCTTTCTGCCATAAGGGTGGTGTCATCTGCACATCTGAGGTTACTGATATGTCTCCTGGCAGTCTTGACTCCAGCTTGTGATTCATCCAGCCTGGCATTTCACATGGCAAATAGATGGGGAAACAATGGAAACAGTGACAGGCTTTATTTTTTTGGGCTCCAGAATCACTGCAGATGGTAACTGCAGCCATGAAATTAAAAGACGCTTGTTCATTGGAAGAAAAGCTATGACAAACCTAGATCGCATATTCAAAAGCAGAGACATTATATTACTGACCAAGGTCCATATAATCAGTGCTATTGTTTTTCCAGTTGTCATGTATGGATGTGAGAGTTGGACTCTAAAGAAAGCTGAACATTGAAGAATTGATGCTTTTGAACTGTGGTGTTGGAGAAGACTCTTGAGAGTCCCTTGGACTGCAAGGAGATCCTACCAGTCCATCCTAAAGGAAACCAGTCCTGAATATTCATTGGAAGGACTGATGCTGAAGCTGATGGTTGGATGGCATCACTGACTCAATGGACAGGATTTTGAGTAAGCTCTGGGAGTTGGTGATGGACAGGGAAGCCTGGTGTGCTGCAGTCCATGGGGTCGCAAAGAGTCAGACACAAGTGAGCAACTAAACAACAACTCTGCATAGAAGTAAGCAGAGGGACAATATATAGCCTTGATGTACTCTTTTCCCAATTTTGAATCAGTTTGTTGTTCCATGTCTGGTTCTAGCTGTTGTTTCTTGTCCTGCTTACAGGTTTCTCAGGAGAATAGGTAAAGTGGTCTGGTATTCCCATCTCTTTAGGAATCTTCCACAGTTTGTTGTGATCCACACAAAGGCTTTAGCATAGTCAGTGAAGCAGAAGTAGATGTGTCTTTTTTTTTTTGGAATTCACTTGCTTTTGCTATGATCTTGTGGATGTTGGCAGTTTGATCTCTGGTTCCTCCTCTTTCTCTAAATCCAGTTTGTACATCAGGAAGTTCTTGGTTCATGTACTCCTGAAACCTAACTTGAAGTATTTTGAGCATAATCTTGCTAGCATGTGAAATGCGTGCAATTGTACGATAGTTTGAGCATTCTTTGACATTGCCCTTCTTTGAAATTGGAATGAAAACTGATGTTTTCTAGTCCTGCGGCCATTGCTGAGATTTCCAGACTTGCTGTCATACTGAGTGCAGCACTTTAACAGCGTCATCTTTTAGGATTTGAAGTAGCTCAGCTGGAATTCCATCACCTCCACTAGCTTTGTTCATGGTAATGCTTCTTGAACAAAGCCCGCTTGACTTCACACTCCCAAGATGTCTGGTTCTAGGTGAGTGACCACACCATTGTAGTTACCCAGTTGTTAAGAGCTTTTTTTGTATTGTTCTTTTGTGTATTCTTGCTACCTCTTCTTAATCTCTTCTGTTTCTGTCTTTTATGTGCCTGTCTTTGCATGAAATATTCCCTTGGCATCTCCAGTTTTCTTGAGCTCTCTAGTCTTTTCCATTCTGTTGTCTGTTGGAAAACAGTAAATACTACAAAGCAAGTAACCAAGGGAGAGAGGATATTTGTAATGTATTTGTTGAAATAGGACCTGTATTCAGAATGTATTGATAACCACAAATTGATTTAAAAAAAAAAAAAAGAATGGCAGAACACTAGAACAAGTACTTCAGACAGGAAAATATCTAAATGGCCATTAAATGTGAAAAAATGGTCAGCTTTGTCATCAGTGCCAACCAAAAGCACCGTGAGGTGCTATGATATATTCACCAGCACGACTAAAATTAAAAAGATAATGTCACGTATTCACAGGAATTACCTGAAACTCTCATATGCCAGTACTGAGTGTTTCAACTGGTATAGGCAGTTTGAAAAACCACTTAGTCCTTTGTCCTAGAGCTGAATATAAATATATGTATTTACGTGTAAATCTATGGCTGATTCATATCAATGTATGACAAAAAAAATAAATAAATAAAAAAAAATTAAAAAAAAAATATATGTATTTGATGAGATTCAGCAATTCCATTAGACATAATCCTAGTAGAAATGCGTTCATACATCTACTGAAAGATTTGTACAAGAACTTTCAAAGCAGCACCATGGATAGTTATCTCAAACTGTAGAAATGCATTTTCATGAAATGGAAGATTGCAAAGCTTTGTGATAATGAAAGTGTTACCACTCTGCTTAGGAAATACTGGTGAGTCTCAGAAACAGAGGACTGAGTGAAAGAGGCTGGAGGAAAAGAGTTCCTACTGTATAATTTTGTTTAGGTGAAGTTAAACCTGGGTCAGGGTAATCTGTGAACCCGAGTTGTGGTTACCTTGTTTTGAGGGTAGTGGCTGGATGTGGGGGCCTGTGCAGACTTCTGGCGAACTGTTTCTTCATCTGTGTGCTGGTTTGTGAGTTAGGTGCGTTTACCTCATGAGGATTCACTGAACTGTGCACTTAAATTGGGTTTCTTTTCCTTTTTGCAATTATGCTTCCACAAAAAGCTTTAAAAGAACAGAAGAGTGGGATAAAATGCTCCAGCCTTGAGTTTCTGCTTTGGCACTCTGGGTGGGCTCTCAGAGTGTTCTGAGATGACACAGCGAGGGTGAAGCTGTGAGAAGACCTGGGTGAGAACACAGGTAGTAGCAGAGATGGCAGTGAACTTCAGAGGACCGGAACAGCGGAGGCCAGTGGTCACTGAATGACGGGCCCACGGCGGGGCGTCGCATTAGAGGGGTAGGCGTAGGTCACATCACGAGGTGTACAGCAGCAGAAGAAAGTCGTGGAAAGGTGTAGTTAGACTGGTGGGATGCCGCTGATGCTTTGAGAGGGCAGTGTGTCGGCTGGATGGAGAGCAGGCTGGAGGGAGCAGACACGCCAGGCGGGAGTTGGTGGTGGAGGAGTGGTTTGATTGTGACCTGGACTTGTGCCTTTGCAGTGAATTTGTTGAGAAGTGCTTGGCTTCTGGTTGTATATTACTAGAGACTGAGGGTAACTAACACCAAAACGGCTTACTGATGGATTGTGTGTTGAAAGAGAAAAGTCCAGAATGACTTTTAAGTGTTTGGCCTCTGTCATATAGGTGGAAAGTGAAAGTCGCTCAGTCGTGTCTGACTCTTTGCGACCCTGTGAACCATACAGTTCATGGAATTCTCCAGGCCGGAATAGGTGGGTGTCCTTTCCCTTCTCCAGAGCATCTTCCCAACCCAGGGATCGAACCCAGGTCTCCTGCATTGCAGGTGGATTCTTTACCAGCTGAGCCACCAGGGAAGCCCCGTACATACGTTTCTAAGACAGGACAGCGTTTCTAAGGTGGGAGAGTTGCAGAGGGAGCATGAGGGGGCTGGGAGGATTGGGGTGCTCTACTGCATTATAAACTTTGGAAGACACTGTACTCCTCGGGTCTTAGCACAGTATCTGCAACATAAATATAAGTGGCTGAAAGTTTGATTAATTATGTAGTTAATGTTTAATCATTCACATTCAATAAACACATTGACTAAGTGTATATAATTTTTACCAGTGGCATCCTTAAAAAAGCTTTAAGAGTTAATAAAACCAATTTTGATTCTCGTGGTATTTTGCTACCTTGGGTTTGTCAACTTTGTAGATTTCTTTTTGTCATGAAGATGGTGATTTGAGTGAAATAAGGTTTTTAAAGAAGCTGATCGGTTGGATATTAAACTGAACATTTTGTTTAGATGTTTTTCTGTTTCTTTGCAGTTACTTTGTGATTACAGCTGTTCTGCTGTTTGGGAATTTGATTCAGTATCAGGTTTCCAATGTGTTTTAGTTTTTGGAATAAATGTTTTCAATTGTTTAACGTCTTTTATTTTTCTTTATTGTTTATGGAAGTCCTTTTAGGTGTTTGGAACGAAAAATTTTCTTTACCAAATGTTTTTCTTTTGCAGATGATAGAATTTTGTTTTAGGTTTCAAATGGAACCACTTAGTGTAGACATTAGTGGAAAAATACCACCTAAGAAGCCTTGAAGAATGTCAGGAATCCTAAAACAAATGTCAGAGTGTTCCTCCTGACACTAATCCTTTAATTTGGAATAAAGCAAAGCAATTCTGTGTTACACCTTTTTCAGAAGTTCTGAAAAATTGTTTTGTGGTGGTGGTTTGTCTGCTCATCACAAGATGACTCCTACTTGGGTATGTCAGCCAACGTTTGGTCATTCAGCCAAACGCAAGGTGTGACTGGAAGAATGTTGGGAATCCAGGCTGAATAGTTTGATTAAAAAGGAAAACAAAGCAAAACAATATTTGTATTGTTAGAGTACTTTGATTATTTTTGTGGTTCTGATCACAGCTTATAGCCCCCATAGGAAGTTTAGAGAACGCTGTGTTAAGTAAGAGGAAATTCAGCAGTCTGGCAGGCTTTTGAGATGGTTGCTTAGTTGGCTTTATGGTGTCACCCAGAATACAAAGAGAACTCATATAACTTGTATTTTGGATGTTAACTCCATGTCAGATATGTGATTTGCAAGTACCTTCTCCCATTCAGAGGGTCTGTCTTTATTTAGTTGATGGTTTCTTCACTGTGCAGAAGCCTGTTATTTTGACATAGTCCCATTTGCTTATTTCTGCTTTTGTTTCAATTGCTTTTGGAGTGAGATCTGAAAAATATCTCTAACATTATGCCCTGAAGGCCCATTCATATTGTCATAGGTAGGAAGATTTTTTCTTTTTTGTGACTGAGTAGTATTCCTGTACGTGTGTGTGTAGTCAATGGAGTTTACCACCTATGTTTTCTTCTAGGAGTTTTATGGTTTCTGGTCTTATGTTCAAGTCTTTACTCTATTTTGAGTTGCTTTTTGTGTGTGTTGAAAGATACCGTAGTCCAGTTTCATTCTTGTGTGTGTGGCTGTCCAGTATCCCCAGCATCGCTCACTGAAGGGACTGTTCTTAACCCACATGTGTTCTTGCCTCCTTTGTTGTATTAATTGACCAAATGTGTGGGTTTATTTCTGGGCTCTCTCTTCTGTTCCATTGGTCTGTGTTTCTGTTTTTAGGCCAGTACCATGCTGTTTTGATCACTGTATTGTTGTAATATAGTTTAAAATCAGGGAACGTGATACCTCCAGTTTCATTCTTTCTCAAGATTGCTTTGGCTAATTACACTCTTCGTGGTTCTGTACAAGTTTTATGATTGTACTGTTTCTGAGAGGAATGCTATTGGAATTTTTATATGGATTGTATCAAATCTAACTGCTTTGGATAATATGGACATTTTAACAGTATTCATTCTTCCAATTCACGAGCATGGAATATCTTTCCATTTATTTGTGCCTTTGGTTTATATCAACTATTATCAATGTGTAAAAGTTTTCAGTGTACAGATCTTTTACTTCCTTGGCTAAATTTATTCTTGAGTATTCTTTTTGATGCAGTTGTAAATAGGATTCTTAATTCCTGTTTCTGATAGTTTGTTGTTAATGTATAGAAGTATAACAGATCTTTGTATATTGATTTTGTACCTGCAGCTCTCCTGAATTTGTTAATTCTAACACTTTTTGTAGAGTCTCTAGGGTTTCTGTATATAAAGTTTTATCATCCACAAATAGCGACAGTTTAAATTTTTCCTTTCAAGTTTGAATGTCTTTATTTCCTGCCTAATTGCTGTGGCTAGGAGTTTCAGTACTGTGTCGAGTAAAAGTGGTGAGATGGGCATTCTTATCTTGTTCTGGAAAGAAAAGCTCTGAGCTTTTCTCTTTTCAATTTGATATCAGCAGTGGGCTTGTCCCATGTGACCTCTATTATGCTTTGGTATGTTCTATTTATACCTACTTTATTGACAGTTTTTATCATAAATGAGTATAGAATTCTGTCAAATGCTTTTCCTGCATCTGTTGAGATAATCATATGATTTTATCCTTAATTTTGTTAATGTTTTATATTACATTGATTTGTGGATGTCAAACCATCTCTGTATCCCTGGAATAAATCCAACTTGATCATGGTATA
The DNA here is from genome assembly GCF_019320065.1 of Cervus canadensis. NCBI lineage: Eukaryota > Metazoa > Chordata > Mammalia > Artiodactyla > Cervidae > Cervus > Cervus canadensis. The sequence goes on from NC_057404.1 coordinate 60,643,975, forward strand.
TGATCCTTTGAATGTATTGTTGAATGTGGTTTGTTGATATTTTGTTAAGGATTTTTACATTTATATTCATCAGAGCTGTTAGCCTGTAATTTTTTTTTTTTCTTGTGGCATGCTTGTCTGGTTTTGGCGTCAGTGCAGTGCTGGCTCATAAAATGAGTTTGAAAGAGTTCCTTCCTCTTTTAATTTTTTGAAAGAATTTGAGAAGGATTGGTCTGCTTTGAATGTTTGGTAGAATTCATCAGTGAAGGTTTCTGATCATTGGCTCTTGTTTGTTGGGTGGCTTTTGGTTATTGATTTAATCTCCTTCCCTGTAATCAGTTTGTTCAGATTTTCTGTTTCATCATGATTAAGTCTTGGGAGGTTGTGTATTTCTGGGAATTTACCCATTTCTTCTAGATGGTTGAATTTTTTGGTGTGTAACTATTCATAGTAGTCTCCTTTGATCCACTGTATTTTTTAAGTATCACTTTGAATGCTTCTTTTGTTTCTGATTTTACTTGAACCCTTTCTCTTTTTCACTTAGTGAATTTAACTGAAGTTTTGTAAATTTTAACTTTAGAAAGATTTGTCTCTTAGTTTCGTTGTTCCTTTCTATTGTCTGTAAAATCTCTGTATTATGTATTTTTCACTCTGATCTTTCCTCTTCCTTGTACTAACTTTAGGATTCATTTGTTCTTTTGCTGCTTCATTTAGGTATAAAGTTTGTTTGAGATTTTTGTTTGCTTTTGAGGTAAGCCTGTATCACTATGAACTTCCCTCTTAAAACTGCTTTTGCTTCATCCCTTCAATTTTAGAAAGTTGTGTTTCCATTTTTATGTGTCTGAAAGTATTTAAAAATATTCTCTTATTTCTTCATTGATCCTTTGGTTGTGTAGCAGCGTGCTGTTTAATGTCTCTGTGTTTATTTTTTCCAGTTTTCTTAAAATTGATTATTCATTTCATACCTTTGTGCCCCCAAAAGATGGTTGATATGATTTTAGTATTCTAATGTTTATTGAGATTTGTTTTGTGGCCTAATATCCTGGAGAATGTTGTATGTGCACTTGAAAGGAATGTATAATCTGCAGATTTTGGGTGGAATGCTTATATATATATATATATAAAGTTTATCTGATATGTCTTTTAAGACCAGTGTTTCCTTGATTGTCTGGATGATCTGTTTATGTTAATGGCTAATTATTAAAGTCCTTTACTATTTTCATATTATGGAGAACTTCTTTCTTTATGTCCATTAATACTTGCTCTATATACTCAGTTGCTCCTGTGTTAGATGTATAAATATTCAAAAATGTTATATTTTCTTGTTGGATTGACCCCTTTATGATTATGTAATGCTCTTGTATGTCTTTTGTTAGTAGTCTTTATTTTAAAGTCTATTTTATAAAAGTATTGTTATCCCAGCTTTCTTTTCATTACATTTACATGGAATATCTGTTCCTATCCCTTCATTTTCAGCCTGAGTCTTTAGATCTAAAGCAAGTCTCTTATAGGCAGCATATAGTAGATCTTTTTTTAAAAAAAGAATAATAATCCATCCAATTATCCTGTGCTTCTTGATTGGAGAATTTGGATCATTTATATTTTTTAAATTTATTTTTTGTTGGAGGAAAATCAGTTTACAATGTTGTGTTGGTTTGTTCTGTACAACAACATATATATATGTCTCCCCTCCCTTTTGAGCCTCCCCCGCTCCCTCCGTTCCGCTCCTCTAGGTCGTCACGCAGTGCCAGGCTGGGCTCCCTGTGTTATGTAGCAGCGTCCCACTAGCTGTTTTACACATGATGATGTATGTATGTCGGAGCTAGCTTTCAATTCATCCTTCCCTCCCCTTCCCCCATTTAGAGTAATTATTGATAGATATGCACTTACTTCCATTTTGTTTGTGCTTGTTTTTGTATTTTCCTGTTACTTTCTTCTCTCGGTCTGTTCCTTTGTGGTTTGTTGATTTTCTTTAGTATATGTTTGGATTCCTTTCTCTTATATTTTTGTTTTGGGCTTTTGATGTATCTTTACAATGAAGTTCATATATAGCAATCTATATTTAAAGCAAGTTGATACTTGCTTAAGTTCAATTTCATTCTAAAACCACTACATTTTTAAACTCCCCAGGCCACATTTCATGTTTTATAGGTCATTATGTTTTTATTTTGTGTATCCTTTACTACTAGTTATTATAGTTGATTTACTACTTTTATCGTTTAATCGTCATACTAGCTTTATAAGTGGTTGAGTCACTACCTTCACTGTATATTTTGCCCTTGCCAGCAAGAGGTTTTTCTCTCATATGTTTTCTTATTTCTAGTTATAGGCTTTCATTTTTCATTGAATTCTCTTTAACTTTTCCTATAAGGCTGCTTTAGTGGTGATACACCCTTTTAGTTTTTGCTTGTCTGAAAAGCTCTTGCTGTCTCCTTCAGTTGTGAGTGATGGCCTTGTTGTATACTCTTAGTTAGCTTTTTTCCTGTCTACACTGTGAACATATCAGGTCACTCCTATCTGCTTTGTGCAGTTTCTGCTGAGAACTCCACTGATGTCTTATGAGTGCTTCCTTGTACATGACTAGTTGTTTTTCTCATTTCTTTTGAAATTCTGTCTTTCACTTTTGACATACTAATTGTTATGTCTTGGTGAGGATCTCCTTAGGTGTATCTTGTTTGGGATTCTCTATGCTTCTTGGACTTGGTTGTCTGTTTCCTTCCCCAGATTAGGGACATTGTGAGCTGTATTTTTTCAAATAGGTTTTCTGTCCATTTCTCTCTCCCTTTCTTTTCTAGGACCCCTATAATGCAAATGTTAGTATGGGTGGTGTTGTCTCAGAGGTCCCTTAAACTGACCTCCTTTTAAAGTGTTCTTTTCTTTTGGCTGATCTGATTAGGTGATTTCCATTACTATGTCTTCCATGTTGGTGATCTATTCTTTTGTATTATCTAATCCACTGTTCATTTCATTTAGTGTATTTTTCATTTTAGTTACTCTATTCTTAAACCCTGATTGGTTCATTCTTATACTGTCTATTTCTTCTTTGACGTTCTCACCGTGCTCATCTCCTGAGTTTGATGAGTAATTTTATGACTGTTACTTTGAGTTCTTTATCAGGTAGATTGCTTGCTTTCATATCACTAAAGTCTTTTTCTGAGGTTATGTCTTGTTTTTTTCATTTGGAACATTTTGTTGTTGTTGTTTCCTCATTTTGCTTGGCTGGCCGTCATTATTTCTATGCTTTAGGCAAAACTGCTACCTTTGTTGGTATTGGTGGAGTGTCCTTACGTAAGTGACGATCCTTCTTGTTCAGTTCTGCGCTAGGTCTTGATTGCTTCATGATCTTTGTTGTTGTATATACCACGTGATTTATTATCGATATGTCACTGTTGTTGAGGGCATGTCAAGACCTGTCAGTGTTCCAAGGGGAGGAATCTCATTTAGTGCCTAGTTTCAGGCTGACTAGAAGCCAGACCCTCAGGCAGCAATTTTTAAGCTTTGCAGGTGTATACAGTCCTGTGTAGCTGCAGTTATAATCCCTGATGACCTCCAGACCAGGAGGGCTAGAGCTGTCCCCTGGGTGACAGTTGCAAAAATCAAATCAAGCCTTTTGACAAGTATATAAGCAGCTTTCTGGGGAATCTTGTGCATTTGTGAGGCCAAGGGCATGTGGAGGATGGTGTTTCCTTACATTCCTTGGGAGGCTGCTCTTACTCTATAGACATGGGGAAACTTGAATTGTATTCCTCAGGGTGAAGCTCCAGGCTTTCACAGAAAGACAGGGGTTGTGTTTCAGCCTAGGTCTGGGCAGTGTACTGGTGGTAGTGGCCCGTCAAGAGCTGTGTTGTCTATTGTTGTAGTCTTGTGGGGCCCGGGAATGCCAGCCCCCTTGGCCAGCATGGCCAGGTGGTCATGGGGTGTCCCTGTGTGGACTGCACCCTCCCTGGCTTTAGCGAGGCCACTGGAGAGTAAGGGGCGGGGCTTGCACTCTTGCTTCGGGAAGGCAGCAGGAAAGTGAATTGAGTGTGCCAGCCTGCAGGCTTCAGTGTCGCAGCTGGAGAGTGCCCAGGCTGTGCGCGCACGTCAGTCTGACCAGGGAGTATGATGCCATGGTGACCTCTCGCCCCTGCTGGCCCAGCACAGGGAGCAAGGTCGAGCTGCAGCTGCCTGGGCGCTCCGGCTTCAGCGAGGGGCTGGCCAGTTCTGCAGTCACTCTGCCCAAGTGGAGCTCACGTGCTAGCAGATTAGGTGGGAAACCCAACAACAGTGTCTCCCAGGGCCTCCTCCTATCTGTGGGGAGTATTTCCACCATTCCTCAGCCCTTCAGCTGATGCTTGTAGATTCAAAAATGGCTCTCTATCACATAGTCTTGGCATTTTTCAAACTGCTATTATTTTGCTGTGTTTCAACTGAGTGAGGCTACTTGAAAGCCCTTTAAGAAGAGAGTCTTAGTTTCCTGTAGCACTTTGGGACCCTTAGATGTCAACCCTTTGGTTCTCTAAGGCAGGTATTTTGGGAGATTGTCTCTCCAATGTAGATGACAGGGGCCGCTGTGCACGCTGTGGGGACCAGCCCCTTGGTCCTCCAGGAGAAGCGCCCACCCAAGGAGCCCCCTCCTATTGTGTGCCCTCGGGCTGGGGTGGGGGTTCTGGCAGCAGCCCTTCTTGCCCCTCCTCTCTGTCTTGATGTGGTCCTTCTTACCCTTTGTTGTGGAGCAGCTGTTCAGCTAGTTCTCAGGTTCTTTCTGGAGGAGGTTGATCCAGATGTAGCTGTGTATTCATTGTGTCTTCGGGAGGCGCTAACTTCAGTGCTGTCTAACTGTGCTGCTGTCTTGAAGAGCTCCCCCCGTCACCATTTTCCATTTCTTTCACAGTAGCCGTCTAGTGGGTGTGCAGGAGAGCTACTATTTTGAGGCATGTACTCACTATCCAAAAGTTAGTAACGAGAGTGATAGACTAGATGCCTCTGTGATGAAATTAAACAAGGGTCAGTGTAAAGTCAGCTTTCCAAGTTCAAGATGGGGGATACCGGACTTGACATTGACTCATATGCAAATGTCTTAAGGGTTCACTTGCTTTATGTGGACATTTTAGTTAGCAGTATTACTTGATGGCTAGATCAAAAATCCAGATTGCAAATAGAGAAATAGAATCATGTGATCATGGGAGAGAAGAATGCCATTTTACTACATGTTGGTCAGACCACATCAGGAGGGTCACGTCAAGTTCTGGGTGTTAGATATGGATCTGGAAATGGATAAACAGCTGACATTCAACAGAGTACAGCCACACAATAAAGGGTTTGAAAACTGTGAGTTGGAAATCAGTAAGTAGGGAACTGAGTTTCTTAACCTGAAGAAGAGCAGGAGCAGAATCAGATAGCTATCTTTGTATGTTTTAAGGTGTTGTATGCGAAGGCTTTCCTGGTGGCTCAGTGGTAAAGAATCCACCTGCCAATGCTGGAAACACCGGTTCGATCCCTGGGTCGGAAAGATCCACTGGAGGAAGAAATGGCAGCCCACTCCAGCATTGCCTGGGAAATCCTACGGACAGAGGAGCCTGGTGGGGTACAGACCATGGGCTCACAAAATTGGACACGACTGAGCAACTAAACTGCAGTTTGTTGTGTGAAAGATGGTGAAGGCTTAGCTTTCCTGTTTGAGGACAGAACTGAAAAAAAAAAATCATTATGTGAAAGTAGAGAAAAACATGTTTCTAATCAACATGAGAAAAACCTTTCTGGCAGAGAGTTCCTGCTGTGGGCAATGTTTGAGTTAAGCTGGATGGAGGTAGGAGCTTTGCTGGAAAAGGTGTTCCTCTCCCAGATTGAGACCTGGCCCAGTGGATCTGTGTGAAAACTTCTGTGTCTTTTTCCATGTGCTGGAGATGATGAAAAGCTAGACAAAAACCAGTTCTGTACACAAAAGCCTAGAACATAGTAGGTGTCCAGTTTTGCCTGTTCAAGGTCAACTCTTCCCAGGCTTGCTTCACACTGAACTCTTCAGTTTCACGTTTCATTAACCTCTACATGTGCCTTTGCTTTTGCCACCAGGGCTTCCCTCATGGCTCAGCTGGTAAAGAATCCGCCTGCAATGCAGGAGACCTGGGTTACATCCCTGGGTTGGGAAGATTCTGAAGAAGGAAATGGCTACCCACTCCAGTATGCAGGCCTGGAGAGTTCCATGGACTATATATCCATGGGATTGCAAAGAGTTGGACATGACTGAGCGACTTTGACTTACTCTCCTGCTTGTATCCCCCCCACTTTCCTACTGAACTGATGGTGGTGGAGGGGACCTCTCCTCACTGCTCTTGGAATACCTGAGGCAGGTCACTCTTAAAGCATCTATTGGGGTGTCTGTCCCGGCTCACTGGGTCCTAAGCTCGCTCACAGGGATTGAATATGATTTGCTGTTGATCTTTGATTTCTCAGTGTAAACTAAATGTGTTCATTGAATGCAGTGAAAAAGGGGATATTTATTATCTGTGTGCCTCAGTGCCAGTGTAGTGCTTGACACCCTGACTCGCTTATCACTGAAATAATAGAGAAGTTGACTGTATCTTTTCTCTTCAGTTTAGGTAGTTACATCTTTGGGTAGTTCTGCACAGTCTAGTTGGGTGTGTGGGCTTGATGTCAGAGTGGGGCCTGGCGGGCACTCCCCTTCTGCCCTTTCTCCTGCTCCTCTCCCTCCTCCCCTCTCTCTCCTGCTCACTCCGTGCTCCCTCCTCTTCCTCACTGCCTCCTCCCTGCTTCCTGTCCGCCTCTTTCTCCACCTCCTCCCTCTCCCTCCTCCCCTCACCTCGTGCTCCCTCGTCTTCCTCACTGCCTCCTCCCTGCTTCCTGTCCGCCTCTTTCTCCACCTCCTCCCTCTCCCTCCTCCCCTCACCCCGTGCCCCGCCTCTTACTCACTGCCTCCTCCCTGCTTCCTGTCCGCCTCTTTCTCCACCTCCTCCCTCTCCCTCCTCCCCTCACCTCGTTCTCCCTCCTCTTCCTCACTGCCTCCTCCCTGCTTCCTGTCCGCCCCTTTCTCCACCTCCTCCCTCTCCCTCCTCCCCTCACTTTGTGCTCCCTCGTCTTCCTCACTGCCTCCTCCCTGCTTCCTGTCCGCCTCTTTCTCCACCTCCTCCCTCTCCCTCCTCCCCTCACTCCGTGCTCCCTCCTCTTCCTCACTGCCTCCTCCCTGCTTCCTGTCTGCTTTTCTCGACTTCCTCCCTCCCCCTCCTAGCGCAACTCCGCGCCCTCCTTGGACTGTGTTCTCATGCAGAGTTCGGTAGGCTCTTTGACTCTGTAGTTAATGTATCAGTTAACCAAGCCTCAGTAGTTCCCTAAAAGATTCCAGATCACTTGTGTGTTGACAAGGAGGGTTTTTTCTCTAATATGGCAAATGAGGTTCAAACATACCTTGTTGAATCTGTACACATGTATATTTTTATTTCCTTTCTTCCTAGTTTTTATTTTCTGTATATGTGCCGGCCTCCTGGTGCTGACCGTCCGTTGATTCTCTAGTATTACAGCAGCACAGGCTCTGTCTGCGTTCGGTGTAGTTTGCGTTTTTATGTTTGCCGAGACCTTTGGCTGTCATTAGGTAGTGATTTGATATGAGAGCAGCAGGCAGGCTGGAGTTCTCTTGACGAGCAACTTGGTTTATTTCCATCTGAGCGTATAAGCTGTGTAGTTACTTCGGTCTGTTTTAGTAACAAATTGAAGCTCTAATTTATTTTGAATATACAAAAGCTAATTTAATGAATTTTTCCTCAGGACAGGTACGGTATTTCTACAAGTCAGAAACACTAGCATGATGTGACCACTCTGTACACAGTGGAGACGCTCCAAACACTACTGAAAGATTGCTTTAATTTCTACCTGCAGAATTTCGTGCTTTCTTTTTATATAAAGAAGATTAATGCTCATGGGCTTGAATAAATTCCATTTAATACTTTGGCCTATAATTTCCTTACTCTAAGATGAATGACTACTATGAAAGTACTTTGTTCTCTGAAGAATTTTTAGGGCAGCTTAAGTAATTAATGTTTTGATGTGCATATTTGTTATTTTTAAACTTTTGATGAACGAACCATGTTCTTAAAATTATGCTTTTTCTTCTCTCCAGCCCCAGAGATCAGTTGAAACACATAGGTCGTCTTTTGTCCCTGTTGAAGATGATAATTTTGCATTTTGTAAATGTCAGATCTTTCAAAGCCCAGAGGAGGGGCTATTGCATCTTGTCTTCAGCTTGCGTATTAGAAAGTGGATTGTAGGTGACTCAAGAGGAATACATTCTTACGTGGATAGAGACTGCCGATCTTGTGCTCAGGTTTTTTTTTTTCCCATTTATTTTTATTAGTTGGAGGCTAATTACTTTACAGTATTGTAGTGGTTTTTGCTGTGCATTGACATGAATCAGCCATGGATTTACATGTATTCCCCATCCTGATCCCCCCTCTTACCTCCCTCTCCATCTGATCCCTCTGGGTCTTCCCAGTGCACCAGCCCCAAGCACTTGTCTCATGCATCCAGCCTGGGCTGGCGATCTGTTTGACCCTTGATAGTATACTTGTTTCAATGCTGTTCTCAGTTTTTAATCTATGCGCTTCATATCTAGGTCATAGAGAATGTGGGGATAATTCTCCACAAAGAAAATCTATTTTTTTAGCTCTTTTATAGATTCCCTGCTGTCCATGCAACCTTTCACAGGTTTATCACAAAAAAGGTCTTTGTCCCTAGGTAAATTAGCATGTTTTTCTTTAATTCTGTGGCACTGTACTATTGCCAGAGCACCTGTTATCATTCTAAGACATTTATGTCATTTCTGTGGAGAAAAAAGACTCTTATGGGTTGTTTAACTACTCATTTTAACCTCTAGGTCTATAGATCTTTACCTGGAAATCGGGAATCTAAAAAGCTCTGAAAACCAAATTATTTTTTAGATAACTTGTTTGGTAGTAGAGTCTAACTTGAACCAATGTGAGGCAGTTTATAGCCTTCTGTTCTTATCCTACTTAGCATGACTATTGATACTTCTATTTGCAGAAACATGAGTATGTTTGATTATGGGCTGGTATTCAAAATCCTGTAGAAAACATTATGTAAATAAAGTGTATGCACAAAATTACCTTTCTAAAATAAATTTAAAAAAAAATCAGCTTTCAATAACATATGATCTTGTAATATTGTATAGGGACATTTCCAGTTCTCATTGACATAAAAGACCAAGAAATATAGATATTTCTATAGTAGAGATCTGTTAAAGGCGAGTGTAATTGTGTAACAATAGATGAGTAAAGAAGTGATTTTAGAGTCAGTAAGGGACTTTTTTGTCCAAAAATAAGAAACACTTGTCCCATGCACGTACAAAAACCCTAATATTAAACTCTAATGACCATCTCACTGGGCCCAAGACCTTACCTTCCAAATGTGTTCACTGGGTGAAATGGAAACAACATTGGAAAGTTGCCTGCAATGAACTCCTGCAAGATTTTACTAAATCTTATGTATTCATGATACAGAACATAATACCCACATGTCTTAAGTTGTTCTGACTTGCAGGAGTTCATTGCAGGCAACTTTTCAATGTTGTTTCCATTTCATCCAGTGAACACATTTGGAAGGTAAGGTCTTGGGCCCAGTGAGATGGTCATTAGAGTTTAATATTAGGGTTTTTGTACGTGCATGGGACAAGTGTTTCTTATTTTTGGACTAACAGCTGCCAGTAAAATGAGATATCTCTGGACAAAGGAGGTGTTTTTGTCACTTTGTAATTTTAGGTGACTTATCTTAAAAGGTAGTTTGTTGCAAAATTAAAAACACTCAGTCCAGCAAAGTCCTAGATTTGTAAGCACACTTTAAAAAACTCAAGCTAATGTTACATAATACCTTTTAGGCTTCAATTTCCCCAACTTCTCCTCTTTAGTGGGTTCTGCATCTGTATTTTTAATGATTTAATATGTCTTTATGAGGTGAAAAAAAATAGAAAAATATTTACGGTCAATAGTTTCCTTATGTGTTAAATTCTTGATACATGTTTGATATCTCTATATATACTAGTGGAAGTGTATTCAGGCAGCTCTATGATAAATGTAAAAAACGTAATTTAAAGTTTAAGATTTAGAGAGAACTGATGAAATAGAATATGTGGAAGCATTTATTTTTTATTCTGTAAGAGGAACTGATTGTTTCTGTAACCCAAGAATTAGTATTAAAATTGAAACAGAATACAGAGTAAGTCCCTTCTCTATTCTTTCTCTTCCCTCCTTTCACTTACTGTGAGACTGAATTCCTTACATTAAACCTAAGTTTATATTTAAAGGCATTCACAGTCTTTTTACATAAAAGTGAAAGTGTTAGTCGCTCAGTCTTGTCTTCCCTCTATTCATAGAATTTTCCAGGCAGGAATATTGGAATGGGTTTGGCATTCCCTTCTCTAGGGGATCTTGACCCATGGATTGGACTTGGGTTTCCTGCATTGCAAGCAGATTCCTTATCATCTGAGCCACCACGGAAACCCCATTTGTAGATTATAAATCATTGTTCATCACCTCATCTGAGTGAAAGAAGCAAGAAATTGAGGCCTCTCTTTGTCCTACAGCTTCATGGAACTGGAATTTGTCCAACAACCTGAGTGAACTTGAAAGCAGATTCCTGCATACAGTCTTCTCCACAAACTAAGCAGAGAATCCTGTCAAGCTCATCCAGACTTCTGTCCTATAGAACTTGGAGATAAGACATAGGTATAGTTTTAAGCTATTTGTGGTAATTGTTCAGTGATAGAAAACTAATGCAGATTTTGGCACCAGGAGAAGATTGTTAGTTTTCTGCTTTTGCCTTTAACTAATCACTTTAAATTTAGTGGCTTCCAGCAACATCCCCACCCCTTTTTTTAATCTTACAGTTTTAATGGTGAGAAGTCTGTGCGAATTCTCTGTGTAATGGTCTTTCAAGGTCATATCAAGGTGTTGGCAGGGCTGAGAAATCTTAATCTGGAGGCTTTGAGAATCAGTTTGCTTCAAGCTCATTGAGGTTGTTGATTGAATTCGGTTCCCTGAGGTTATATAAGACTGATTTCTCTACTCTGTTGCTGGGATTGCTTTTGGTCCCTGGATCTCTTTGGAGGTTGCTCTCAGATTGCCTTGATGCTTGTCCATCTCAGCCATGGAGAATTCCCTCATGTCAAATTCTTCTCATGCTTTCTGGGTCTCCAACTTCTTTTCTGCTATCAACCAGAGAAAACTCTGCTTGTGAACATCTCTTGTGATTAGATTAGGCTCCCCAGGATTAATCTTCCATTTGCAATACAGGATAATCATAGCAATAGCTTGTCATACTCAAGGTTTTGCTTACACTAAAATAGGAGGGCCTTCTACAGGGTGAGAGTCCTGAGGAGTTCCTCTTAGAATTCTGCTCATCAGTCTGAGCTGGTGACCTGGGTGCCAAGTGTATCGAGGTAGGGTGATGTTGTGGGCACAGGAATCAGATTCTCTTGGTTCAAACTCGAGCTCTAGTACTTAACTTCCCAGGTGGCGCTAGTGGTAAAGAATCTGCCTGCCAGTGGAGGAGACGTAAGAGGCCCAGGTTTGATCCCTGAGTTGGGAAGGTCCCCTGGAGGAGGGCACATCAACCCACTCCAGTATTCTTGCTGGAGATCCCCAGGGACAGAGGAGGCTGGCGGGCTACAGTCCATAGGGTCGCACAGAGTTGGACAAGGTTGAAGCGACTTAGCACACATGCACACTAGTTCTTTAGTTATGCTGTGAAACAGGTTATTCTCTTTGTGCCAAGAGCTTGTCTTGACATCTGAACAAGAGTAGTTCAGGATGCTCTGATTGAGGGGAGGGGTAGGGTCAGATCCTGTGCTCTTGGTCAGGAAAAGGCAGAGCATCTGACCCAGAAGCAGGTTCAGGTTTGGGATGACTCCCAAGGTAGAGAAGAATGTAGAAGGTCAGTCTCCACGGAGTCTCTCATCTGATAGGCCGGGAACTGTAATCTGCCATCCAGATTACCCGTCTCAGAAGAGGGGGACTGTTGGCCTGTAGGACCGAGGAGCACCAGCTGGCAGGTACCAGGTCTGTCCTTCGTCTGACTTTGGGTGAGTTTTAACAGTGCGTGCCTGTGCCTTATTTTAAAAGGTTGGGGTTGAGGGAAAGGAATCCAATGACTAGGGTGACTATATTATAGAGTATAAAGCAAGCTGTATGGGATCCTAGTCGCCTGGGGAGTAGGTTGGGGATGAGGTATCAGATTGTGCCATGGAAAAACAAATCAGAAATGAAACTAGGATTTGGGGTTACCAGAGCTGAAACGGGATTGACTTTAGGGCTGACGTAGCAATGTATGTGCTCAGCTACATCTGACTCTGCATGCCCCCGTGGGCTGTACCCGCTAGGCTCCTCTGCACGTGTACTTTGCCAGGCAAGAATACTGCAGTGGGTCACCATTTCCTTCTCCAGGGGATCTTCCCAGCCCAGGGATTGAACCCCGGTCTCCTGTGTCTCCTGCATTGGCAGGCAGAATCTTTACCACTGCACCATGTGGGACTTAGCACCAGCAAGGTCTGAGTCATCTCAGTGTCCTCCCATCTTCTCAGGCAGACTGCGTGCTGTTCTCAAAGGCATGGCAATTTGAGGGTGAGGACTCAGTGGCTGAGTGGGGGAGTTGGAGGGCCCCCAAAAACAGCCCAGTAAGCCCCAGGTCTCTGAAAGGGGTCACATTCCTGATGGGTCCCTTGGAACACCCAAGATTCTTTTTCTGACGGGCTCTTACCCAGGGGAGTTCTCATTTCTGTCAGCTCCGGAGGCCCGGGCATTCGTGTCCAGCTACAAAGAAATCAGATCAGGGGAAAATCCCCAGCTTTCTTTATCAGAAAACATCCTCTGCTGCAGTGTTTGTGTCCCGGGTTTGAATGGCATTCCTTGCCAGGCCTTTAGCTGCCAGAGCATTATTGATGCCAGACATTTGGTCTGTAACAGGGCACTACCCCTATCCCAGTGATCCTGCTTCCTGGCAACTTGAGCCTTTTGGCGGGACTCTAGAGAATGAGCTGCAGTAAGAGCTTGTGTAACATGGGTGTTGGGGTGCCTTCCGAGGCCATCGTTGTCTTCACATTCAGGTGATAGGAAGTAAAGAACTTCAACTGGAAAGTTTTTGTTTGTTTGTTTATATATTTTTTAAAATACATAATTAAACTTTTATTTATTTTTAATTGAAAGATAATTGCTTTGCAAAATAGTGTTGGTTTCTGCCAGACATCAGCATAAATCAGCCTTAGGTATACATATGTAGGCCCCCCTCCTACCTCCCTCCCACCTCTCACCCAGTCTGAGCCCTCTAGGTTGTCCCAGAGCTCCAGTTTGCTTGCCGAGTCTACAGCAGAGTCCCGCTGGCTGCGTCTCTGTCACACGCTGGTGTGTCTGCTTCCATGCTGCTCTCCATCTGCCCCGCCCTCTCCCCCTCCAGCCCCATGTCCGTAGCCTGTTCTCTGTGTCTGTGTCTCCACGGGTGCCCTGCAGATAGGCTCATCAGTGCCATCTTTCTAGATTCCATATGTGTATTAATATATGATATCTGTTTTTCTCTTTTTTACTTCACTCTGTATAATAGGCTTTGTGTTCATCCACCTCATTAGCACTGACTCAAATGCGTTCCCTTTTATGGCCAAGTGTATTCAGTTATATATCTGTACCACGTCTTCCTTATCCATTCATCTGTTGATGACATCTAGGTTGCTTCCATGTCCTAGCTATAGTAAATAGTGCTGCAGTGAGCATTGGGATATATGTGTCTTTCTCAGTTATGACTTTCTCAGGGTATATGCCCAGTAGTGGGATTATTGGGTCATAGTGTAGTTTTACCGAAAACCCAGATGGCACAGTGGTTAGAGAGTCCACCAGCCAATACAGGGGATACACGAGATGCAGGTTCAGTCCCTGGGTGGGGAAGATCCCCTGGAGGAGGAAATGGCAGCCCACACCAGTATTCTTGCCTGGAGAATCCCAGGGACAGAGGAGCCTGGAGGGCTATGGTCTATGGGGTTACAAAGAGTTGGACACGACTGAGCGCAGCCCAGAACATAGTAGTTTTATTGCTGGTTTTTAAAGGAATCGCCGTACTGTCTTCCATAGTGGCCATATTAATTTACATTCCCACCAACAGTGGAAGAGGGTTCCCTTTTCTTCATACCCTCTCTGGAATTTATTGTTTGTAAATTTCTTGATGACGGCCATTCTGACCAGTTCACACTGATCTTGTTATAGTTTTGATTTGCACTTCTCTCCTAATGAGCAGCACTGAGGCCTTATTAGCCGTGTGCATGTCTTGTTTGGAGAAATGTCTGTTTAGACCTTCTTCCCACTTTTGAATTGGGTTGGTGGTTTTTCTGGCATTGAATTGCATGCGCTGCTTGTGTATTTTGGAAACAGCTGGAAATTTTGAATGAGGAACCTAAATCTTTTAGGAGCAACCAGAGATACGCTCCTTGGAGAGGGCTTCTTTTTCTGAACATTCTGTAATTTGGAGGGTCATTTGTAATTCCTTATGAATACTGTCTGGTGGCACTCAAGGGCCTTCTATGAATTATGTGTGAGGGTCATACTTCAACATTTTTCTGCTGTGTCGTGAGAGCTATAGAGAGTTCAGAATCCTTGGCAAACCCACCTGATGGGCTAGATGTGTTGGAGGATTTGAGAAGAATTTTATGCTGTCTTCTTTGCTTGCATATGACATAAATATTATTTAAATTTTGTGTTTGTATTCCTTCGTATAACTACATTAAATATACCTATCTGGTTTTGTCTGTTTTGGATTCAAACCTTCTAGAGGAGTGGGCTGTCTTATTTTCTCCTTCTATACTCTATTTTTCAGGTGTTAGGTTCTAACTTTTAAGACATAAGCTTCCCACCTTTATCTTTCATCCTTTCCTTAACTCTGTTTTCTTATTTCAAAAGAACATTTCTTTTTAAGTCCTCTTTTTATACATTAAAATCCCCAAGTGGAGTGTCAGACTAATCTCTTCCTGTTTATTATTCCCTATCAAATAGTTATTACCTTTTCAATCTCCCATTAGTATCAGTGAGACTGATCTCTGGAGCTTGCAGTTTTGGAGTATTTGCCACTTTTTCCTTGGCTTGTATCTGAAATCAGTTCCATAAACAGATCTGTTCAGCTGTTTATTTTGCAGTTACCCATCGTTTTCATTTTTATAGCCATTACCTCTTTCCAGAGCCTTATTACTTCACATCTAGGTCATTGTAATAGCCTGTTTTAATTCTTTTTCCTTTCATAAAATTTTCCCTCTATACACAGTCCATTCTGCATATTAAAGTTGTTGGTTGCCTCCCATCGTCCATTCTCCTTCATCTTTCCCAGCTAAATTATCTTTTCTGCTTTTCCCTCTTTCTTCATGTGTATTGTTACTGAGAAGCTGATCCCTGCTGGGGTGGATCCTGATTTGTGGTTATGTTTGAAGTTTCTTTTTGATGAAGCACAAACCTTCCTAATGGACACTTTTCCCACTTATTTCCTATTATTTCCCTGATTTTACTGCTTGAACCACCAAATTAGAGTCCCATCATTCTTTACTATCTTCCCAACCAAATTTACTAGTATAATTCATCTCGCCTCCTCCTCACAAAATGACTAAAATGCTCTACTATTCTTTTATTGTGATAATAGTCTCTAGTGTAGAGTCATAGCCTACACAGGACTTAGAGCTAGTTCATCAGGCAACGATCTCATATCATTGCCATTGTGGGCTGTGAAAAGAAATGGTCCCTACTGTCCAAATTTATTTTCTTTCTTTGATTTTTCTTACTTATTTTTTCCTTTCATTGAATGGTTGTAGTTTAATTTGTGTGAGTTACATATAAGCAAGATAAAATTCTGTTGATCTCTAGATGATTTTCTACCTCTTCTGTTGACAAGTTTGTATGCCGTCCATTCAGCAACCAGAACTAACCTTATCTTATGTGTTGGGGATTCCCAGGATCACCCCCACATTCTGAGATTCCCTAGAGGGACTCATGAGACTCAGCATGTAGGTGTACTTATGGGGAAGATTTTCTTCAGTGATGTGCACAGCTGGGTCACGAGGGAAGAAGGCACAGCAGAATCTGCAGGAACCCAAGTGTCGATTCCATCATGCTCCCTCCTTCCCGTGAGAGGTCACACGGAGCTCACTCTTTTCCTGGTGATGAAGGACCAGCACACACATGTGATGTTTCTGTACAAGGAAGCACGTTAGAAATTTAGTACCCAAGGTTTTTATTGGGGGCTTGTAGCCACCTTCTGCCTAGCATGTACCGTGATTTCAGTTTCCCAGAAGAAAAGCAGGTTTTCAGCATAAACCATGGTGTTTATACTGTCTAGGAACAGTGAGCCACCCTTATCCATTAACCATGGCCTGGGGACGTCCTGAGAACTCCAGGTTCCCACGTGCCAGGCAGGGGCCAGTCTCACTCACAAGCAGGCCTTTTGTAAACATGATCGTCTCGGGCCTGCTAGGTTTACTCTTCCTGCAAACCTTTTCTAATTGGAAGCTTTTTATAACATACTCTTTGCTGAGATTTTATTTTTCCTTTGGTCCATCCTCAGGATCTCAGCAGTTTGTTATTTTACACCTGTTTGTACTGTTTTTGAAATGAAGTTTGTGTGTATATCTACCTTATGATAATCAGACTTTGCTTTGTTAGTTCTTTTAAAAATTGTGTTTTCTGTGTCCTTATTAATACTGAGGATGTTGGATAAAGGAACAGTATTCTAGAATTTCATTTGTAGCTTCTCATGGCATATTTTAAAATAACCAGTAAAGAACTGCACAATAGATGTTGTTCAATAAATGTTGTTTACTGATAACTGTTACCTTTTTAGAATTCTTCAGCACAGAACTGTGATTGTTGGATGATTTTAAGAAAGAAAACGATGGATGCTAGTGATTGGGAAATATTTTATTGCTTTAAGTGTATTCTCATGCTAAGATAATTTATTTGTTTCTTTATTGAGTTGCATACATTTTGAAGATTTGAATGAAAAGTACAATTATTTAAGTAGGCTGGGTAGGTTCAATATTAATAGCTGTAGAAAAACTGTGTATTTAGGAAAAATCTGAAACCAGTGACTACAGTGCAATTTGGGTTAGGAGATAACTCAGATTAGAATCAAAGGAAACCTGGGTCTTTTTTTTTTCCTCATTTTTCTCTGCACAGAGCTCTTTGTTAATCAGTGTGTCTTATTAACCTTGCCCAGGAATTTCCAGATACAAGGCATCATCTTCTAAAAACAGCATCAAGACTGTGATCTAAGGATCTTAGAAAGTATCGTTGTTTTCTTACACAAAGAACCGTTTGAAATGCTTTTGTGTCTGTTAATTAGAATTTTGCTAGTAAATTTTTCTTATATTTGGCATATTTTGTGTACCTCTTAGTATACCATAGGGAGGATTCTCCAGAAGCTGACTTCAAGGCTCTTGTCTGTATAAGTCTCAAATCTGTATTAAAATTTTGACAACACTATAGGCTTATAAAATTTTAATTAGATTTAAAGTTTTGTGAATCATATATGATGGATTTGATGGATTATACTGAATTGGGAAATGACATGCTAACTTTATTAATATGGTTTTCTAATTCCTTAGTGAAATAACACTTTATTTATGGAGAAGTCACCTGCCTTAGGATATTGACAAAATCAAGAAGTGAACTAAAAGGCCACTAAGCAGTCAGAATGGATGCCAGTATTTATGCACTAACCTTTGCACATTCTTTATAGAAAACCCCTAAAGCAGGGGGTGTCATAAGCTAATGTCAGCTAAATGTTTTTTATTTTTTATGCAGTAAAAAACTTGTCTATCCAAAATATCACTGAAGTCTGACTGCCTGAACATGTTTGTAAAACTATAGGAAGCGACAGTGGTTACACTGCTAAGGCTCTTTCGTGAATTTACTGTGAAAAAGATAATATGCTTTCCATGATGTCTTTCACATTGTCATGTCAGTTATTTCTTCTTTAAAAAAATTACTCCCATTTTACAAGTGCTTTGAGAGGCAAGGTATGGAGTGCTTTTGAAGTTAAGTCTTCCATTACCTCTTATAAAATATTTTCTAACTTTTAAAGGAAATGAAGGCAATGGCAGTTTTAAAAACGAAGACACATTAGCTGAGTTTTTAGTGAATAAAATATTTATTGAGATAGGACCAGATAAAAGATTTCCATCTCTTTGTGGTCAGGTGCCCAAGCACAGGATTTGCTTACGTACATAAACCTGACTGAGTTCCTCAGTTAAAACTTGTCTTCACATCTTTGACAGTATCAGGAGAGCTTTCTTGATATAGATTAGGTGATTATAAAGGCACCCTCAACTAATTGAGATGTGGCAATCAAAACAGCTTTTGTGATTTTAAATTGCTTCAGTAGAAAAGTGAATGTGAAAATCGCTCAGTTGTGTCTGACTCTTTGGAACCCCATGGACTGTAGCCTGCCAGGCTCCTCTGTCCATGGAATTCTCCAGGCCAGAATACTGGAGTGGGTAGCCTTTCCCTTCTCCAGGGGATCTTCCCAACCCAAGAATTGAACCCAGGTCTCTTGCATTGCAGGTAGATTCTTTACCGTCTGAGCCACCAGGGAAGCCCAAGAATAGTGGGGTGGGATAGAAGCTATCCCTTCTCTCGCGGATCTTCCTGACCTAGGGATCGAACCGGGGTCTCGTGCACTGCAGGCGGATTCTTTACCGGCTGAGCCAGGGAATAGTGCCCGCATCACACTAGTCCTGCGTGCGCTGAGGGCTGTACTCTGTGAAGAGTTTTGACAAATCAGTGCATCTGTGAGAGGGCAGCCAGGATAGTGGGGGAACATTTATCGCCTTAGACAAGGAGAGAGTTCTTTTCTGGGAGAAGAGAAAATGTGGAGAAAGAGGTACATACTGCTGCCTTCAGAAACTTGAAGGGCTGCAGTCGGGAGAGAAATGAGAGCTACTGAAGGGACAGAACTGGAGTTGAGGGCAGCATGTTGGAATTTGACTTAAGGAAGGTCAGCTGAGCTGAGTGACCCCTGGATTAGCTACTTCAGGCGTCGAAGCAGAGGTTACTTGTGTGTGTTTGGGTTTGATGATGTTTTCAGGCTATCCTTCATGACAGGAGCACGGTGCGCGTGTGCCCTGCGTGCTGCTGGGGGCGGTGGCCGTCTCTGAGCGCGCGCTGGTGGCCCTGGGCCTCACTCTCCTCCGTGTGCCTTGCCCTGCCAAGTCTCTTCAGTCATGTCTGACTCGGCTTTCTGGATCGCAGCCAGCCAGGCTCCTCTGTCCATGGGGCTCTCCAGACAAGAATACTGGAGTGGGTTGCTGTGCCCTCCTGAAGATGCAGGGGATCCTCCCGACCCAGGGGCCTGATCCGTGTCCTGTCTCCTGCGTTGCTGGGCGGGCTCTTCGCCAGTCATGCATCTTCGTCCTTTGCTGCTCCCACCGCGGGGTCAGCACGGGGACTGCCATCTCCCATTTTAGAGGTCAGGAGACCATGGCTTAATTCACCTGGAGGACATGAGTCGCCCAGCTCACTGCATGACTCACAGGCAGAGTTTGGATCACATCTGGCCTTTTGATTTCTAGTCCAGCATTTTTATCACTCTAGAATGCCAGCTTGAAATATTTAGGGCAGTAATTATTGGTAATGAAAAAGAGACTTGACTTTGCTCATTGGCCCTTTTAAGTTATTTAATTTTGTGTGTGTTCTATTCTGGATGGTGCTCAGTAAAGGCTGTTACTGAAGACCTGTCAAGGCCTGTGTTTTCTCTCCATGTGATTTCCCACCTGAGGATGGGTTTCTGTGAATCAGGACGATGGGATAGTGTGTGGGGGAGATAAAGGCAAGTATGCTACAGTGATTGTGTGTGTGTGTGTGTGTTTAAAGGCACCAAAGCTAGGAAGAATTTGAGACGGAAGTCTTTGAAAAATCAACAGGAAAAAAACCATACCTTTCGCTTAGAAACTATAAATCGTTACAGTTTCCTAGGGATGATCTTTGCTGATTCCTGAAAGTGTGTCTCTCTTTAGGTTAACTCTGACAACAGTGTGCTGTCCAAATTGATTATTTGAGCGCACTTAGTTTTTTGTGGTCCTAAAGATATCCTGAAGTCTGGGTAATTAAATACTGAAAGCAGGGCATCTGGCCTTACTTCATTTAAAAACAATTGCTGAAACAATGCCTGTAATTTAAATACAAAAACATGATGACAGTTTATCCTCTAAAGACATCCATGCTCTAAATTTTACTTCTTTAAAATTACCTTCTTTGAAAAGTCTTGTTGAAAGAAAGGGAAATATGTTTTCTTTAATAAATCATATAACATAACATATTGTGACTTCTAATTAAGGAAATTATTGCTATTTTTTTGGAACTAATTATATTTCACTGTCATTAAATTTTACCACATGTTAAGTAAAATTCCATTGGTTACATTTTACCAGGTCTGGGGACAAATCTGGCTGATTAGTTTTGCCCTGGGAAGGCTGATGCCTTGTATGTACTAAGTGAAAAATTTCTCAGGCATTCAAAATAATTGAAGGAAAATAGTAGAGTAATGTTGTAAACCCTTGTACTATGAACATGAACCATCCAAAAAATAAATAAGCTTCTCTGTTTATAGTTGACCCAAGTTAACAGAATATTTAAATTGAAGGAAAGAAAAATTGTTTATATATATTTCCAATTTTTTCTCTCACGTTAGGGTTTTTTTTGTTGTTGTTGAGCTGAATCTTTTTGTGGTTTCTTCTGTCCTTTGCTGGATGGGAAGGCAAACTGTGATATATTTAATTCCATTAATCTTTTTTTTTTACTGTTCACATTGGTTTTTAGAGTTTTACAGTCATTACAATAATCAATTTTAGAAGGTTTTCATCGGCCTCAAGAAGCCCCTATACTCTTCAGCTGTGACCCTTTTACCTCCTAATCCCCGCAGACCTAGGCAACCACTAATTTACTGCCTGTTCTGGACATTTTGTGTCACTGAATCATATAATATATGGTCTTTCAAGACTAGATTCTTTCACTTAGCATAATGTTTTCAGAGTCCAGTCATACTGTAACTTCATTCCTTTTATATGAATACCATTAATCTTTAATCTGGAAATAAAGACAGATCCAGCACAGTGTCTTGGACCTTGAGAAGTGATGTCAGAAGCATTT
This sequence comes from Cervus canadensis, assembly GCF_019320065.1. NCBI lineage: Eukaryota > Metazoa > Chordata > Mammalia > Artiodactyla > Cervidae > Cervus > Cervus canadensis. The sequence continues at coordinate 60,665,115 of NC_057404.1, forward strand.
GAGAGAGGCAAGAATCTGCCAAGTTCCTGCACAGTGATAATTTTCATTTAATGTACAGTGACAGAGTCCCAGAGATATGAGTGACTAGATTAAAGGGGGGAAGGTTTTCATTTTCACGTGAAAGTTTCTTTCCTTTTCCAAATTTAGCTAACTTATTTTTATGTAACTGGCTTAGGAAGCCTGTGCAAATCAGAGTTTGGAACTGAGATGGTTTTTATTGCAAGATGGAAATTTATCTTCTTTATTGTTGTTCAGTTGCTCAGTGGTATCCCACTCTTTGCCCCACCTCATGGACTGCAGCACACCAGGCTTCCCTGTCCCTCACCATCTCCCGGAGCTTGCTCAGACTCATGTCCATTGAGTTGGTGATGCCATCCCACCATCTTGTCCTCTGATTTCTTTATAGACCCTGGTATTCAGAAGACAGTCCTCAATAGAGCATTAACCAATACGCTTCATTTCCACGAAAATTCAAATAGAATAACATGGTATTGGGAAGACTAGTTTTGAAAGGAAAAGCAATACACACTCACTGCAAAGGTCAGATGCTGGAACATGATACTGAGAAGAATTTTGAGTCTTCTTTATTCATTAGTCTTTAAAAATGTTCGATTTATATTACTCAGGGTTCAGTGTCAAAATAGACACATGGAGCCTTTAGTAATAGCCATCTGTCTGGAGTTTTTTTTTGGTTTGGTTTCTTTGGAGAGAAGATTAGATTAGATTATCCCTGGACGTCTCTCTCAGGTATTTCAGTGAGGAGAATGCTGGGGTTAGGGTAGGAAGGCAGAAGTCATGTGAGCAGTAATCCAGCAGTTTCAGTCACATGTTGGAGACGGGTGGAGAGAACGAGGAGAGGACCCGCTGCTGGGAACTGGAGAAAGCGGGCGGCCTGTGAGGACCGCACGGCGGGGACTTAAGCGTCATGTGGGTCAGGATGTTTAGAGTAAAATAAATGAGTAGCAGCTCTGTTAATGAACAAAAAAGTTATCTCAAATATAAATGTGTAGGCCACTACGGTCTGTCATTATAGTGTTGTTAGGAGACTGTAAGCAGTAATATATGGATTTAGGTTATTGAAAGTGACAATCTTGTAAGAATTTACGAAAAAATTGGATTGTACATGTCTCTTAAGCTGAAATACGATGTGAGAGGATAGTAGATAACCAGGAAGTGCATGCATCTAATGGACTGGAAATGAGTCACTGAGTCATTCAACATAGCTGGAGCCAGGGGGCCTGGGGAAAAGCTGAAAAAATAAGGAATAAGCAATGCCCTTGGTAAAATGGGCTTATTATAGTAAGTCACAGAGAAATCTTAGTTATGTTACACATCTTTGGAGAATGAATTTCAAATGTCAAACACATCTGATATATATTGTGCTTAATTTGTTGTTGAGTTGCTCAGCTGGGTCCAACTCTTTGTGACCCCATGGACTGCAGCACGCCAGGCTTCCCTGTCCTTCCCTATCTCCTGGGGTTTACTCAAACTCATGTCCATCGAGTCCATGATGCCATCCAACCATCTCATCCTCTGTTGCCCTCTTCCTTCCTGCCCACAGTCTTTCCCAGCATCAGGGTAGTTCCAGTGAGTTGGCTCTCTGCCTCAGATGGTCAGAGTTTTGGAGTGTCATACTTAATACTGAATAACAAATGTATGAGTAAGAAGGATCATTAACCATTTCTGTAAGTTGTGGTGGCCTCTCAAATGCAATATGCCATGGCCATCATGCTGATGTTTCCTGATGTAGAATTAGCTGGGTTGTGTGTATTTCAGCAACAGTTGTAGATTTTAGATTTCACTTCTGAGAAAATTTTTTTTCTTTTTGTTTAGTTATCTAGTGGCGTTGCTACCTGCTTTGCTTGATTTAGCTGTATGTCATGTAAACAGTTTCGTTACTATAGCTATGGCAGAGTCTGGAAAGGAGAATTTATACAGATGTTTAGAGTTACTTCTTTTACTCCACTTGAAGAAATGTGGCCTGGTGTCCTCTTTGAGGAAGTGTTGCCGCGTCACTGTCTATGCCAGCAGTGCGGTTGGACACTTCTGGCTTTACCCAGTGGGTATCAGGATTCTGAATGGATGGGTAAGCAGGCGGGCAGGACAGTTTTCAAGGCCTCCCAATGTACATCTCAGAATGAGGTTGTTATTTAGTGAGAGATTTCCATAGCTTCACACCTAAACATACAAGACACAAGGAAGAGGTATTTGTAGTCTTAAATTCTTTGAGCAGTTTCAGTATTGAAAACTAAATCCCTGCCTTTTGAGGGTCTGCCATTTATTACAGAGATTTTTAAATGATTATTGAGGATCCTTGGACCCTTAAGAAAACAGGGATTGTTTGAGAAACATGGCAGATGTGAAATACAAGGAGAAGGCTAGCTGCGTTTTTCCCCAGAAGATGCGTGTTAGGACCCTGACATGTCAGCCTTGTAGAGCGTGCACAGGTGTTTTCACACAGCAGCTTTGGGGTCGCTCACCTCTGGGGCAGCTTTCTTGTCCCAGTCAGTGCCCGTGACCTGGCCTGCGTCCGTCTGTCTGATCTCAGCACCCACCACTCTTTCCATTGCTCCTTCTGTTCTACCTCATGGCCTCTTGCTGTCCTTGATTTGCTTCCAGCTCAGGGCCTTTCTCCGTGTCCTTCCTTCCCTGGCTGCTCCTCTGGCTTGGAAACGGTCTTTCTGTGCTCTCCCCTGGCCTGTGCCCTGTCTTCACTTAGAACTCTTTTCCGGTCACCTCGTCAGCGCTGCTCTGCCTGACCGCTTCACGCTGAAGAGCCCTCCTCCCCTTCCTCCACGTCCTCCTCCTGAGAGCGAAGGTCTAGTCTGTGCTTGTTTGCTCTTCAGTGTTGTGGGGCCAGGCTTCCTCTGTTTCATTCACGGAAAACTCCCCAGGACATTAGCAGTAGCTGGCACCGTGGTACGCGCCTGCTCCGTCGCTTCAGTCATGTCCAGCTCTTTGCGACCCTGTTCTTTGCTTTATAAAATAAAATTTTAGAAATCTGGAGTTTGTTTTTCGCCACTCTGAGTCAGTGAAGGTATAGTCTTCATATTAATGTTTTTATTACTTTGTGTTGGAGATATAGAGTGCTAATCACTCCTTCCTTCCCTCCTCCTCTCCTTGATTCCAGTTGAATATAAACTCAAAATGAGCATTGGGTGAAGATTGGTATATATTTTATTAAACTGAGCAAGTGGCTGTAGCTTTACAGTGCAGCAATATTAAGACGCTAGATTCAAAGCAACTTGGATTCAAGAGTGTCCAGTGGAGTCCTTGGTCCTGGGGTGGTTACAGCCCTCCCTTGATGGAGAGCTGAGCCGAGCTGAACAGGAGGGCTTCTGGCGTGAGACAGAGCCGACAGTCCACTCGGCAGGATTTCAGCAGGCCACGAAAAGACAAAACTGAACTTTTTTATTTATCCACTAGTTAAAATGTGAATTGTAGCCCAGTGGATGTCCGATTCCACTGGTTAGATTAGCAAATTCTCCACATATGGAAATGATTCAGTAAGCAGGTGGAGAGAGAAATCGAGATGATTGTTCCAGCTCTCCCCCTGCCACTTGAGGAACCAACCCGCACTGCCCTCTTGTGTGGACAGAAAGGGGACGTGTTGCAATTATGGTTATCCCTGAACAACTGCATTTACAACATATATATTAAAACGTACCTACAAACAAATAATTTTGACCAGAAAAGAGCTATCAACACAGGATGTTTCTGAGAATTGATTGCATTTGTGAGTCATCTAGACATCTGCCAAATGAAAGCGCAGGCTCTATTTGTATGTATGTTTAAGGGGATGGATGTTAATCCAGCATCTATTCAACACCTGTTAATAGAAAGGTGATACTTATGAAAAAATACCGTGTTATTTTTAGTTTGGCTAATCTGTTTAGTACGGCTAATACTAACTTCAAGTGTAAATTCAGGTGCTCTTACGTTTCAGGTTCGGGGGAGTAAGGGAGAAGTCCTGTACATTTTGGATGCTACCAACCCGAGACACTCCAACTGGCTTCGCTTTGTTCACGAGGCACCATCTCAGGAGCAGAAGAACCTGGCTGCCATCCAAGTGAGCTGATTTGCTTCTTATTTGTACTCTGTACATTGAGGGGAATGAACTAATTTATAACTGTTCTCCCTGTTTTAAATTTATTTCCAAATGACCTGCTTCAAATAACAGTAACTAACTCATAAAAGCAGAGAAGTCTCATCTAGTCAGCATATGCAGGAAAGGGCAAGCCCAGCTGTAAATTGACACCAGATCACTGACTTTATGAGAATTCTTGAGGGGATGAGTTACATGGTCTGATATTGTCCTTGGCAGATTCTGCTTTCAAGTACTTTTAATTCATTCAGTGAATGTTTATTGATAGTTTTCTGTTTGATGGCTTATTTGGCTCGTGGCACAATGTTCTATGATATTGTTTGGGAAAGGCTTCCTGAAGAAAGTTTGTTTGGGTGTGTCTCCCTGTGGCTGTCCTCTGAGCTTCTCTAGGGTGTTGCATTCCTCAGGGTTTTGAGAGAAACAGAGCCAATAGGATCTATATATCTATATCTGTGATGTAAAGAACCCACCTGCCCGTGCAGGAGACATAAGAGAAGTGTGTTCGATTTCTGGGTCAGAAAGACCCCCCGGAGGAGGGCATGGCAGCCCACTCCAGTATTCCTGCCTGGAGAATGCCATGGACAGAGGAGCCTGTGGGCTACGGTCCATAGGGTCACAAAGAGTCAGACACGGCTGAGTGACTTAGCACGTATCTAGCTACTCATCCATCCATCTAGAAAGAGAGAAAGAGATAGAGACTGAGAAGAGATTTATTTTAAGGAATTGGCTTATGTAGTTATGGAGGCTGGCAGGTTCAGTCTCTTCAGAGCCAGTGTCCCACCTCAAGTCCAGAGGCCACAGGCTGCTATAGAACAGTGAAGAGCAGATGTTCTATTTCAAGGTTGAAGACATGAAAGCTGCTGTAGAATCAGCAAGAGCCAGTGTCCTGCTTGAAAAGCTGTCAGCCCTGAAGAGTGGATTCTCCAGTTTAAAAGCCATTAGGCAGAAGAATTCTCTTGGAACTTTCCCTGGGCTCCAGGGGTTAAGGCTCTACATTCCAGTGCAGGGGGCACAGGTTTGACTCCTGGTCAGGGAACTAAAGTTCCACATGCCATGGGTTGGAGCCAAAAAAAAAAAAAAAAAAAGAATTCTCTTTTACTTGGTGGGGGAAGGGAGACCCTTTTGTTCTTTTCAGGACTTTAGCTGATTAGATGAGGCCCACCTACTTTGTACAGGGTACTCTACTCAAATTCACGTATTAAAATGTTAATCTCACACAAAAACATCCTCGCAGAAACAAAATAATGTCTGAATAGCTATCTGGGTGCCCTGTGGCCTAGTCAAACTGACATAGATAATTAACTCTCCCAGGTGGGAACAATGTTTTGTTGAATTCTGTATCCTGTATTTTAGGATAGTGTTATACACAGCATCAGGCTCTGACAGTAACTGTGACTTAAACACCATTGATCCCTCACTAGAAATTAAGGGAAGGAGACAAATAGTCAAGACAAGGAGTTTTTAGAAGGACTCGGGAAACAGTAACAGATTTTGTTTTCTTGGGCTCCAAAATCACTGCAGGTGGTGACTGCAGCCATGAAATTAAGAGATGCTTACTCCATGGAAGTAAAGCCATAACCAACCTAGACAGCATATTCAAAAGCAGAGACATTTCCGACAAAGGTCTGTGTAGTCAAGGCTATGGTTTTTCCAGTGGTAATGTATGGGTGTGAGAGTTGGACTATAAAGAAAGCTGAACACCGAAGAATTGATGCTTTTGAACTGTGGTGTTGGAGAATACTCTTGTTTGATCCAACCAGTCCATCCTAAAGAAAATCAGTCCTGGGTGTTCATTGGAAGGACTCATTCTGAAGCTGAAACTCCAATACTTTGACCCCCTGATGTGAAGAGTTGACTCACTGGAAAAGACCCTCATGCTGGGAAAGATTGAGGGCTGGAGAAGAAAGGGACGACAGCAGAGAAGGGGATGACAGAGGATGAGATGGCTGGATGGCATCACTGACTCGACAGACGTGAATTTGAGCAAGCTCCGGGAGTTGGTGATGGGCAAGGAGGCCTGGACTCGCACATGACTGAATGACTGAACTGTAATTAAAGTTCATTGGACAGATCGTTAAGAGAATTAAAGAAGCTTTACATTCTGTTTGGCAGTTGACAGATCACATGTGAAAACTTGGCTCCTGAACCCTAAACTACGGAAGTGAAAGCAGAGTGAAGGTTGGCAGGAGCAGGAGGAAAGGGAACAGAGTAAGGGAGCCCATATTTCCTCGAGTGTTTTCCATGTGCACTATTCCAGAAGCTTCACATACATGATGCTGTTTACTCATAACAAACTCTTGATAACTTAACGTGAGGGTTGTGCTGATTTCATTCAATCCAAGTCTGAAACCAACAGTGGCAAGAGGAAAAATGCAAGGAAAAATGTACAGAATTGGGTTTTCAAGTCGGAGAAGGCATTTTCCAGTACTCTTGCCTGGAAAATCCCATGGATGGAGGAGCCTGGTGGGCTACAGTCCATGGGGTCCCTACGAGTCGGACACGACTGAGTGACTTCACTTTCACTTTTCACTTTCATGCATTGGAGGAGGAAATGGCAACCTACTCCAGTGTTCTTGCCTGGAGAATCCCAGGGACGGGGGCACCTGGTGGGCTGCCGTCTATGGGGTCGCACAGAGTCAGACACTACTGAAGCGACTTAGCGGCAGCAGCAGCAGCAGCAACAGGTTTTCAAGTAACTGGAAAACAGTCATTTAGGATATTTTATTTCCTTATATTATTAGCTAGCCTAGTTTTTTCCGTACAAATAGGTAGTGGATAACCAGTGTGTTTACTGGTGTTTTTGTATGGGCAAGTTATGATGACTTACCAAAGGATTTGGAACATAGGATCTTTTGGCAGCCAGCTGTATTCAAGCCACTTTTTAGATTGTTCATGATATGTGTTGATCCAACCACACATTTAAATTATCTCTTTTGGAAAATGTGTACACATTAATTACTTTAAAGTATTTTATATTTTTTCATGGTTTTCTGAGGCATACTCATCTCAGAGGATCTTCACTTATATCCTAATTGTAATTTATGGGCTCAGAATCAGTTCAGTTCAGTCACGTCTGACTCTTTGCAACCCCATGGACCGCAGCATGCCAGGCCTCCCTGTCCATCAACAACTCCTGAAGTTTGCTCAAACTCATGTCCATTGAGTTGGTGATGCCATCCAACAATCTCATCCTCTGTCATCTCCTTCTCCTCCCGCCTTCAGTATTTCCCAGCAACAGGGTCTTTTCAAATGAGTCAGCTCTTCACATCAGGGGGCCAAAGGATCGGCCTTTCAGCTTCAACATCAGTCCTTCCAATGAATATTCAGGACTGATTTCCTTGAGGATGGACTGGTTGGATCTCCTTGCAGTCCAAGGGACTCTGAAGAGTCTTCTCCAATACAACAGTTCAAAAGCATCAATTCTTTGGTGCTCAGCTTTCTTCACCGTCCAACTCTCACATCCATACATGACCACTGGAAAAACCACAGCCTTGACTTTTGTTGGCAAAGGAATGTCCGCTTTTGAATATGCTGTCTAGGTTGGTCATAACTTTTCTTCCAAGGAATAAGCATCTGTTAATTTCATGGCTGCAATCACCATCTGCAGTGAGTTTGGAGCCCCCAAAAAATAAAGTCTGCCACTCTCTCCACTGTTTCCCCATCTATTTGCCATGAAATGATGGGACTGGATGCCATGATTTTAGTTTTCTGAATGTTGCGCTTTAAGCCAACTTTTTCACTCTGCTCTTTCACTTTCATCAAGAGGCTCTTTAGTTCTTCTTCGCTTTCTGCCATCAGGGTGGTGTCACCTGCATATCTGAGGTTATTGATATTTCTCCCAGCAATCTTGGTTCCAGCTTGTGCCTCATCCAGCCCAGCATTTCTCATGATGTACTCTGTGTGTAAGTTAAATAAGCACGGTGACCCTATACAGCCTTGATGTACTCCTTTTACTATTTGGAAAAGGGCTCAGTTTGTTTCTTTGTAAATGTTACCAATAAGAAAATTGCCTGTAGACCCATGAAATCTAATTTAGGCAAACCCATTGTTTTGTAGGGGCTTCATTATTATATTTTCCCCATTCTGTTGTTTTCCTCTGTTTCTTTGCATTGATCGCTGAGGAAGGCTTTTTTTTTTTCTCTCTCCTTGCTATTCTTTGGAACTCTGCATTCAGATGGGAATATCTTTCCTTTTCTCCTTTGCTTTTCACTTCTCTTCTTTTCACAGCTGTTTATAAGGCCTCCTCAGACAGCCATTTTTTTTTTTTTGCATTTTTTTTCCCATGGGGATGGTCTTAAGCCATGTCTCCTGTACAGTGTTATGAACCTCCATCCATAGTTCATCAGGCACTCTGTCTATCAGATCTAGTCCCTTAAATCTATTTCTCACTTCCACTCTACAATCATAAGGGATTTGATTTAGGTCATACCTGAATAGTCTAGTGATTTTCCCTACTTTCTTCAATTTCAGTCAGAATTTGGCAATAAGGAGTTCATGATCTGAGCCACAGTCAGCTCCCGGTCTTGTTTTTGCTGACTGTATAGAGCTTCTCCATCTTTGGCTGCAAAGAATATAATCATTCTGATTTCGGTGTTGACCATCTGGTGGTGTCCATGTAGAGTCTTCTCTTGTGTTGTTGGAAGAGGGTGTTTGCTATGACCAGGGTGTTCTCTTGGCAAAACTCTATTAACCTTTGCCCTGCTTCATTCTGTGCTCCAAGGCCAAATTTGCCTGTTACTCTAGATGTTTCCTGAGTTCCTACTTTTGCGTTCCAGTCCCCTATGATGAAAAGGACATCTTTTTTGGGTGTTAGTTCTAAAAGGTCTTGTAGGTCTTCATAGAACTCTTCAACTTCAGCTTCTTCAGCATTACTGGTTGGGGCATAGGCTTGGATTACCGTGATATTGAATGGTTTGCCCTGGAAATGAACAGAGATCATTCTGTCATTTTTGAGATTGCATCCAAGTACTGCATTTCAGACTCTTGTTGACTTTGATGGCTACTCCATTTCTTCTAAGGGATTCCTGCCCATAGTAGTAGATATAATGGTCATGTGAGTAAATTCACCCATTCCAGTACATCTTAGTTTGCTGATTCCTAGAATGTTGACGTTCACTCTTGCCATCTCCTGTTTGACCACTTCTAATTTGCCTTGATTCATGGACCTAACATTCCAGGTTCCTATGCAATATTGCTCTTTACAGCAACGGACCTTGCTTCTATCACCAGTGACATCTACAGCTGGGTATTGTTTTTGCTTTGGCTCCATCCCTTCATTCTTTCTGGAGTTATTTCTCCACTGATCTCCAGTAGCATACTGGGCACCTACAGACCTGGGGAGTTCCTCTTTTAGTATCCTATCATTTTGCCTTCTCATACTGTTCATGGGGTTCTCAAGGCAAGAATACTGAAGTGGCTTGCCATTCCCTTCTCCAGTGGACCACATTCCGTCAGACCTCTTCACCATGACCCGACCGTCTTGGGTGGCCCCACACAGCATGGCTTAGTTTCATTGAGTTAGACAAGGCTGTGGTCCTGTGATCAGATTGGCTAGTTTTCTGTGATTATGGTTTTAGTGTGTCTGCCCTCTGATGCCCTCTTGCAACACCTACCATCTTACTTGGGTCTCTCTTACCTTGGACGTGGGGTATCTCTTCACGGCTGCTCCAGCAAAGCGCAGCCGCTGCTCCTTACCTTGGAGGAGGGGTATCTCCTCATGACCGCCCCTCCTGACCTTGAACATGGAGTAGCTCCTCTCCGCCCTCCTGTGCCCGTGCAGCCGCCACTCCTTGGACGTGGGGTTGCTCCTAGAGACTAGGAGATCTCTTCAAGAAAATTAGACATATCAAGGGAACATTCTGTGCAAAGATGGGCTCAATAAAGGACAGAAATGGTATGTACCTAATAGAAGCAGAAGATATTAAGAAGAGGTGGCAAGAATACACAGAAGAACTGTACAAAAACCATCTTCATGACCGAGATAATCACAATGGTGTGATCACTCACCTAGAGACAGACATCCTGGAAAAGACTCATTGGAAAAGACCCTAATGCTGGGAAGGATTGGGGGCAGGAGGAGAAGAGGATGACAGAGGATGAGATGGCTGGATAGCATCACCGACTCGATGGACATGAGTTTGGGTAAACTCCGGGAGTTGTTGATGGACAGGGAGGCCTGGCATGCTGCAGCCTGTGGGGTCGCAGAGTCGGACACGACTGAGCGACTGAACTGAACTGAACATTTTTATATTTTAGAGAATATTATTGTATTTAACCTAATTCTTTTCTTCTTATGTGTAAATAATGATTTTAAGCTTTTCTAAAATTCCTTTTTGGGCATTTCTTCCTGTTGTCTGTTATTTCTTTAGAGTCGGTAGCTCTCTCCATTTGCCCAGACCTTCAGAGTGTTATATGCTGAGCTTTGAGTTTTGCCTCCAGAATCCTCAGGTTATCTGTAAGAGTTCCCTTTAACTGTACAGTTTGCTTGTACCGAGTCCTTTAGTTCATGGAATATGGTCAGTAAATGTTTGTCTCCATCTCTTATTGCTACTACCCATGTTTGCTACTCTATGCCCTTTTGGTTTTTTCCATCATGTTTTAGCTATCTACACTTCTCTCCTCCTTCGTAACCATGATATCTAAGACAGCGTTTATGTTCATTTGGTATATTCAGAGCATTACTTTTCTTCCTCTTTTATCAACTGTGTTTCTTTCCTTGCAAGAAAATAGGAATCTACAAAAGATGAGGTTTGCAACGTTGATACACCAAGAAATTATTATTTGACTTAACAGTGGGGGGTGAAGTGGGAGTGAGGTTAGAGTAGGCTCTGAAATTTCACGCTTGAATTAGTATCTACGACTGTTAGGCTTCTGTGTGAGAGTTACGGTGCAGAGGTGCTGCCAGCGCCTTTGACTCCGTTTAACACTCTCCTTCTTTCCTAGGGGGAGGGCTGAGGGCGCCGTTACCATGTTTCTTGCTGTGAACTCAGTATGGAACTTTGCTAGCCCCCTTGAGGTGACAGACTTTCTTACGGGAACAGTAGCTGGAGAAGCAGATTGCTTAGGGTTCAAAATCACCCTGAGCTAGGGCAGAGAGCTTAATATTTGGGTCACATGGCTGACAGGGATTCAGCCTTCTGATTCGTTGGAGTAATCTCCCAAGGACTGCATTCCACAAACACTGAGTTGGTAAGAGAAGATCATAATGTTTCCTGCAAAACATTATGAATCACTTGCATTCCAAATTGCATCTGAAATTTGGGGTATTCAGGAAATTTTTTATTTTAGCTGTATGTCCCAGGAGTGGAGTAAATGAGAAACATTTGTGGTTATGTGGCTTGCTTGGTGGAAAACGTCAATCCTTGGTCCAGTTTTTTTGGACTAGAGATTAAGAATTCAAGGTCTGTTTTGGCAAAGGATTGGAGCTCCTTTTTGGAGACTCAGTTATACTTCTAGCTCTGCAGTTTATTCGATTTTGGAGAATTTGCTTTGGAAACGATGATTTCAGTGTCTGAATAATTGAAGAAGGATCTCATAAGCAAAAAGTTCCTCCCACATGCACACATTTCAGAACATTCAGTTGAAATGTGTGTTCAGGTCTATGAAAGATACTTCCAGCTAAACCAGGAAATTCTAAACGTGAAAGATTTGGCTTAAAATGAACCAGAAGAATTTTTAGGCTCCATAAGAAATGGGTGATTCTTATTAAATGCTTATTTTATTACACTAAAGAAAAAAAATATGCAGTATTTGAAAGAATAACTGAACTACTTAGGATTTTGTAACCTTATGAAAATTTGTGATACTTCAGTAGAAAAGTATTTGTTTAAACACAGAATTATTTCATTTGAAGTTAAAACTTGGAATTCTTTGGTTATTACATCTCATGTTTTTAAGACATGTTTCTGAACATACTTTCCTTGGGACTTCTCACAATATATTACCAACATAATGGGCAGGTGGCTTGCTGCTTTAAGAAAAAGGCGCGTATGGAAGACTGTTTGGGTCTTGGTGCACTACTCTACGAGGGTGTCAGAGCACTCGGATGGTCTGAGGTTGAGCGGGCGCTGAGCTTGACGCTGTGCTTGTGATGTTGGCACAGCTCTGCCCCAGTTCCAACGGCAGTTTGGTGTCCTCACTAGCAGGAGGGCTGTTCTGTTACGTATTATTTGCTGTCCTACCTCCGCCTTGTGAGAGGATGGACAGTTTCAGGCAGTTTATCCAGTCTTTCCTGGTGCCACCTGACATTCTAGTACAGCAGAGCTGGGAGATCAGGTCCGGGTCTCCAAGGAGAGCAGCAGCCTGGATTTTTTAGAGCCCAATAGAAAGAGTTATGTCCAGTGTCATCAAGCCGCTAAGATCAACAGGCCTATCAAATAGCGTTGATGCAAAGTTCAAATAGCAGTGATACCAACCAAGCAACCAACAAAAAGAAATTTCAAAAGGATTCCTTACCTATACCCAAAATTATACTTAGTTTCCTCAAATTCTGTCTCTTACCTATTTGCTTTTTCCTATTACATTTTTACAAATTATGTTTCTACAGTATGTTGTAGACTCAGTTACAGAATTGTAAGGTTTGGATCTCTAGCAATATTCATAAATAACATATCAGTTAAATAACTTACAGTTCTGTCTGTCTTAGTTATCTTCCAGTGAGGTACATATTTGTCTTTCATTAAGGTTAAAATTTAAAGTAAATTAAAATTATAAGTAATTGGACCTGTGAGATTTTAAATACCAACCCTACTGTTGCTGTGTGTTTCTGCAGGAGTAGGATATTTTATTACTTATCGATTTTGTTATTTCCAATTATGTTGTAGTTTATTCATAGGGAACATGAATATGCATAGAACTCTCTTTAAGATATGTATATAGTGATAGCCTTGAAGGATAAGTTAATTCTTAATGATGATGATGGCAACTGGCGCTTTCTGAACACTTAGAGTGCACCAGTAAGTGGTGATATGTATTGAGAACTTACACGTTTGCGTTCACTGTGTACCCCCTCACTGTGGAAATCTTAGAATTGAGGTTTCAAGAAAGAACCCTGAATCAGAATGAAATTGCAATATAGCCCAGCTGGTATTTCTAATTTACTGTCACTCACATCTGAAGTGAACTTGCCTCTGGGAAATCACCTTTGTGAGAAAAACTTTGCCTGAGTTATATGAACAGCCCCAGGGCCAAGATGATAGCTTCAGGACCTGACTGTATAATTGCATGTCAGAGTGCCCGCTGGACGCTGCGACGTCTGCTGTCAGGATGGTTGCAGAGTCATGCTGGCCCCTAGGGCACTCTGCTGGCTCTCTAGAGTCTCACCGCTCTTTTAGGCTCATGTCACGATCCATGATAAATTGAACTGCCGTCTGATCTTTGCATCAGATCCTCATCGTATATAGATGCTTTAATGAAAAGCAGAATGGTAGATAATACTATTTAGGAAAATAATAATCAGGTTTCTTTAAAGAAGGAATCTTTTATCACAGATCTATAGCCACATATGAATGGACACCGCCTGCTCTTTGCTCAGCTGCATGTCAGCATAGAAACTGCTTTCTGGGTAACTCCCCATTCTCTTTTAGAATTTGAGCTGAGAACTTGGTCTTGTTCCTGAGTTTCAACAGCAGCATTTTCAAGTTTCCTGTGCTTTCAGTTCTGTGTACAATGTAAAGTCACTCACAGGAGATCAAAGTTAAGACAGCAGTCACTGCCTGCTACTTTAGTGAAAGACCCTTGGGGAGTCCATTTCTTGAATATTTGTCAGAGTGTCCTCTGATCACTTGTCCATCATTCTCCCTTGAGAACATGGAAAAGTTCTTGAAGAATGAAAATATTTCAAGATGGGCAGTGCTAATTGCACGGGTGTAGCCTCAAGTCTCGAATATCTCAGGGTAAATCACTTCCGTTTTTTGCCTCCACATCCACCACAGTGGGGCTTCCCCGTGACTCAGAGGTAAAGAAGCCGCCTGCAGTGCAGGAGACAAAGGAGACGGGGGTTCGGTCCCTGGGTTGGGAAGATCCCCTGGAGAAGACAGCCCACTCCAGTATTCTTGCCTGGGAAACACCATTGACAGAGGAGCCTGGTGGGCTGTAGTCCACGGGTCACAAAGAGTTTGACGTGACTGAAGCAACTGAGCATGAGGAAGACACTGTGATCACCGTTTCTCGTGGTCGCAGGAGGACACTGACAGCACAGGGAGTCTGAGTAACTTGCCTGAAACTCAGCCTGTGGGTGGCTGGGTGGGCTTTGAACCCTGGTGTTCTGTCTTCCCTGCCTACTCTCTGACTCTGTTCTCTTAACACCTTAGAGCTGAGATAAATTATAAAGGCGTAACTTCAGATTTAAAAAACCTTCCATATATCTGAACTTACTATTTAGGTATTTTGAAACTGCTGAAAATTTGCAAACTCAGTTTTTTAAAAATATATTTTTAAAGTTATTTACATCACATATTCCTTGGCCTTTTTTAAGTTCCCAGACTATCCATAAATCATGACAAAGCATTGTACCACCTTCTCATCATGAAAGGTGCTGTCTAGGCAGTGTCTGTCCTGGCCTCTTTTTTCCCTTTGGTTCCGTTCGCTTCATCTTAGCCACTAGCTAGTGTGTTAAACATGAGAGAAAGTTAACGTTTAGATCTCTTGAAATTAAAAATAGTAAAATTTCAGAATAGGAGCATGTCACGTTGGGTGTAAGGGAGTTTTTGAGCGGGTGGGCTTTTCTGTGTCTCAGGCCAGCAATCACAGAGCCCTTTTTTTCCACGGCCTCCGCTGAGGACCAGCCTGCTCCCCATGTCCTCATGTCACCCAGCAGCACACAGCATGTGCTGTTGCCTTTCCACTTAGCTGAGGCTTCTTGAGTCACTCTAGAGCTTTATTAGAACTTGACTTCTGAGCTGTTTCTCAGAATGATTTTTACCTAACTTATCTTACCTGTGTTTGCATTAGTTATATATTTGCTGTGTAACAAATTTCCCAACATATTAACAAAGTCAACCAGCAAACATTTATCATTCATACACATCCTGAGGGTCAGGAACAACTTAGTTGGGTGCTTCCAGAGTTCTGGCTTGGGGACTCTCCCAAGGTTGTGGGCAGGTAGTTGTCCAGGGCTCTTTGGTCCCTGAAGACCTGGTTAGACTCTGCTTCCGAGTTCACACACACAGCCATCAGCAGGTGGCTTCATTTCTTAGCCGTGTAAGCCCTCCCTCGGGCTCATTACAGAGAGAAGCAGCTGGCTGCTTCCCGAGAGTGACGTGTGAGAGAGAGAAAGCAGTGGTCTTTTGTAACCTACTTTGGAAATGACCTACCATGCTGCCATTTCTCTAGGGTGCTGCGAGTCACACGGGTGCAGACGCAGAGCAGCATGGCGCCGTGCGGGAGGAGGCTGCCCCGGAGTGCGGGTCCCAGGAGCCCAGGAGCCAGGTCATCCTCTGAGGTCGTCTTCAGGCCTACTGCTGCAGTGATCAGTGGGGGGGGCGGTGCAGGGGGGTGTGCTTTACAGAAGGAAGAGGCAAGGCTAGGATCAGTGATGAAACAAAGCCTTGGTGTAGAATCAGAAAGAAGCAGAACCCAGCCCAGCTCAGATAGTATTAAGGAAGGCAGTTTTAAGCAGTAGATTCCTGACCCTTAACCTCACTGGCTGAGCAGTTTATTTGACTCGTTCAGTTGGTCAGCTGATAGCTCCCAAGCATCTACTGGGTGCCAGGGCCTGTGCTCAGCATTGGAGATATGATAGTTAAAAAGATGATCTTATTCCTGTGTCCATGGCAGTAACAATAATCTATAACATTCTTTTCCTCTTTGTGATAATGACACCCACGTCATTGGATGTTTGTGAGGGTTAAATTAAATGAGGTAATATATTTGTCTCTGTGTAAATCAGAACAATTTCTCCTAAATCCCTCTCAAGGTAGCTACTGTACTCTAAGCATGTAGAAGACTTCTCAGTGAACACTCCCTGGACGGAATGGCGGGCCTCAGGGGCCCCTCCTGACCAGCGCAGCAGCCCGACTCCCGGGCACCTCGGTCGCTGAAGAACCAGGCGTGCGTGCGCCTGCCTCGGCCGACGGAGTACTGTGGACCGTGACGCTCATGCGTCTGCCTCGGCCGACGGAGCACTGTGGACCGTGACGCTCATGTGTCTGCCTCGGCCAACGGAGCACTGTGGACTGTGACGCTGTGCTGGCTGTGGCCGGACGCTCCGGCTCCTCTTTGCCAAGATGGCTCGGGCTTTGCAGACACAAGACATGTCCTGAGCAGAAGGTGTCTCCCTGTGCTGTTCAGAGAGCTTTACTGGATGCCGCGGTTTGGTAACCTTAGGAGTTAGCTGTGAGATCATTATGATATTTGTGCTAAGCCACTTTTCAACTTTTTCAGAGAAGCAGGTTTTGTGCAGGTCGATTGCTATGTAAAGAACACATCTACATTCTGCCTTCTGTGAGAGGTCTTTCAGAATTGAGAATGCTGGCTCCTAGAAGGGAGTGTCCCTAGAAATCATCTAAAAGGCTCATAATTTTGTTACCCAGCAAAGCATTAACCAAAAGGAAGCCAGAGGGTTGAAGAGAGTGTGTTTCCTAATTGATCTGGGGCTTTTGGTAACAGGGTTAGTGACAGTGAATGTATGAAATAGAATTGAAAATAGAAATTCTCTGAAGTGGTTCTTCTCAGAGGACCAAAAGTGCTGAGTCCTTTACTTAATATTTAAATTAAATTTGTTACTCATTTAGGATTAAATTCTATTTAATATTTAAAACTTTAAAATTGAAAACTTAAAAAATGTTAATTAAAAATATTCCCTTTACCTCTAGAACAGAAACCCAAACTATGTATTATATCGATGGTCTCACTTAGAGAAATTATTTATTTACACATGTATTCCTGTCACTGCTCTAAGCTCCTCAAAAACAGCCTGTGTCAGTTCTGTTTGTTTTCCCACTGCCCACCCTGCATGGATGCGTCTAGTGGGGGCCCAGAGAGAGCTTGCCGACCTGCCCTGCTAGCTCTTACATGGGTGCGCCTAGTTGCACGTGACTTGTCAGTTTGGAAAACCCTTATGTCTGTGTCCTTTGAAATGACAGAAAGCAAATGCTTCCACTTGAACTCAGGCCTGCAGTTTATGTGGATGTGAATGTTTGGTCTGGCAGGGTGTTCGCTTTCACTCTGTCCACGCTGACTATGTATGATACGTGTGTGCACATTTCAGCCTACAGTGTAGGCATTTTTATCTCTTAGCCAGGCAACTGTGTGGCCAGTAGCACTTCATCATTATGCCAAGTCGTTTTACACACATGACCACAGACCATCAGAGTCTTAAATTCAGATACTCTGTTGTGTAATAGCTAGACAGTTCAATCTGGACTAACTCAGAAACTTGGGATATAGAGTAATGAAATGGCAAAGGTTAAAGGGAAAGAAGGGCTTTGCTGTGAAGTGGTAGGGTTCTTTCAAATCATACCTAACAGATGGAATAATGAGAGATTGATATTTGAGAATTAATCAGTATAAGTTTAAATACAGTGGAACCTGGCTACATCATTGCAAGGTTTAAGAAGAGATATGGAAGATATTGAAAAAAACAAAGTTTAAAATCTTTTAGCTGGGAGGAGCCAAGATGGCGGAGGAATAGGACGGGGAGACCACTTTCTCCCCTACAAATTCATTGAAAGAACAACTGAACACAGAGCAAACTTCACAAAACAACTTCTGATTGCTCGCTGAAGACATCAGGCACCCAGAAAAGCAGCCCATTGTCTTCGAAAGGAGGTAGGACAAAATATAAAAGATAAAAAGAGAGACAAAAGAGCTAGGGACGGAGACCCGTCCCGGGAAGGGAGTCTTAATAGAGGACATTTCCAAATACCAGGAAACCCTCGCACTGGCAGGTCTGGGGGAGGTTTTCGAATCTCGGAGGGCAACCTAACTGGGAGGAAAAATAAATAAAACCCACAGATTACGTGCCTAAAAGCAACTCCCAGCAGAAAAGTACCCCAGACGCCCACATCCGCCACCAGCAAGTGGGGGTGGAACAGAGAGGAATGGGCGGCATTGCTTAGGTTAAGGACTGGGCCTGAGTGCCCTGAGGGCAATCGGAGGGAGCTTTTGTGAGATACCAACTTAAACTGTGGGCTAGCAAAAGACAGAGAGAAAATTAACTGGCCCGAACACACTGCCGGCCGTTTGCAGAACAAAGGGACCGAGCAAGTCCAGAGGAGCTAGCTGGCTGTGCACCGGCCCAGCCCTGCCAGAGGCAGGAGGCAGCGGGGAGGTTTCCCCCGCCCCCGCAAACTCGGCCCCAAGGACTGCATCCCCTACCATACTGCAAACAGGCCTCCAGTTTCTAACCAAAGACTTCCTGAGACTCTGGATGGTTGACATCCGCTGGGAGGGTCGCGGCTAAATACTAGGCGCACGCACCCGACCGGCGCGGGCGGAAACTGAGGCTGGGGCTGCGGAGGGGAGAAGGCGCACCGCACCCGGGGAGAGTGCGCCCGTCAAGCTCCTGGCTGCCAGAACTGCTCGGGCTGGGGAAAGCACAAAACGCAGGCGCAACCGAGTCCGCGCTATTGTGGAATACCCGAAAACTGGAACCGCACGCAACGCAGGGCACACTCCAAATAGAGCAGCTGGGAGCCTGAGCAGCGTAGACGGGAAAGCAGCGCCCCTCCCTCCCCGCAGCACGACGGAACTAGTGAACCTGAACAAGAGACCACCTCCACCCGCCTGTGTCAGGGTGGAAATTAGGCACTGAAGAGACTGGCAAACAGAAGCCAAATAAACAAAGGGAACTGCTTCAGAAGGGACCGGTGCAACAGATTAAAATCCCTGTAGATAACACTGACTACACCGGAAAGGGCCTATAGATATCGAGAAGTGTAAGCTGGAACGAGGAGCTATCCGAAACTGAACCAAACCCACACTGCCCGCAACAGCTCCAGAGAAATTCCTAGATACATTTTTACGTTTTTTTTTTTAATTAAAAAAAAGTTTTTTTCCTTTATTTTCATTTTTCTTTTAAAATTCCCTATTACTCCCCCATTACTCCTTAACTTTTATTTTCATATATTTTTACGATTTTCTTAATTAGGAAAAAGGTTTTTTTTTTTTTTCTTTTCTTTTTTCTTTCTTTTTCTCTTATTTTCTTTTAAAGTCCTCTATTACTCCTCTACTACTCCTTAATTTTCATTTTCATTTCACTATAACCTTGCAAAAAAAAAAAAGAGAGAAGCCCTATTTTTAAACTGAACTTCATATATATTTCTAAAATTTTTTTTTGTTTTTGTTTTTAATATTTTTAAGAGTCTAACCTCTACTCTAGATTTTTAATCTTTGTTTTTCAGTATGTGATATAAATTTTGGACATTTAAGAATCCAATATTCAGTTCCCATTTTTATTCAGGAGTGTGTTGATTACTCTCTCCCACTTTTGATTCTCCGTTTTCTACCTCAGAAGACCTCTATTTCCTCCTTTCCCCTTCTCTTCCCAATCCAATTCTGTGAATCTTTGTGGGTGTCTGGGCTACAGAGAACATTCTGGGAACAGACAACTGCGTAGATCTGTCTCTCTCCTCTTGAGTCCCCCTTTTTCTCCTCCTGCTCATCTGTATCTCCCTCCTCCCTCTCCTCTTCTTCATGTAACTCTGTGAACCTCTCTGGGTGTCCCTCACGGTGGAGAATCTTTTCACTATTAACCTAGAAGTTTTATTATCAGTGCTGTATAGTTGGAGAAGTCTTGAGACTACTGGAAGAATAAAACTGAAATCCAGAGGCAGGAGACTTAAGCCCAAAACCTCAGAACACCAGAAAACTCCTGACTCCACGGAACATTAAGTAATAAGAGACCATCCAAAAGCCTCCATACCTACACTGAAACCAACCACCACCCAAGATCCAGTAAGTTTCAGAGCAAGACATACCATGCAAATTCTCCAGCAACGCAGGAACATAGCCCTGAGCATCAACATACAGGCTGCCCAAAGTCACACCTAACATATAGATCCATCTCAAAACTCATTACTGGGCACTCCATTGCACTCCAGAGAGAAGAAATCCAGTTCCACGCACCAGAACACTGACGCAAGCTTCCCTAACCAGGAAACCTTGACAAGCTGATTGTCCAACCCCACCCACTGGGTGAAGCCTCCACAATAAAAAGGAACCACAGACCTCCAGAATACAGAAAGCCCACTCCAGACACAGCAATCTAAACAAGATGAAAAGGCAGAGAAATACCCAACAGGTAAAGGAACATGAAAAAGGCCCACCAAGTCAAACAAAAGAGGAGGAGATAGGGAATCTACCTGAAAAAGAATTTAGAATAATGATAATAAAAATGATCCAAAATCTTGAAAAACAAAATGGAGGTTACAGATAAAATAGCCTGGAGACAAAGATTGAGAAGAATGCAAGAAAATGTTTAATAAAGACCTAAAGAATAAAACAGAGTCAATTAAAAATGAATAATGCAATAAATGAGATCAAAAACACTTTGGAGGGAACCAAGAGTACAATAACATAGAAAGATAGGATAAGTGAGATAGAAGATAATATGGTGGAAATAATGAAGCAGGAGAGAAAAAGAAAAAAGAATCAAAAGAAATGAGGACAACCTCAGGGACCTCTGGGACAATGGTGAAACGCCGCCAACATTCGAAGGAATCATAGGAGTCCCAGAAGAAGAAGGAAAAAAGAAAGGCCATGAGAAAATACTCGAGGAGATAATAGCTGAAAACTTCCCTAAAATGGGGAAGGAAATAGCCACCCAAGTCCAAGAAGCCCAGAGAGTCCCAAACAGGATAAACCCAAGGTGAAACACCCCAAGACACATATTAATCAAATTAACAAAGATCAAACACAAAGAATAAATATTAAAAGCAGCAAGGGAGAAACAACAAATAACACACAAAAGGATTCCCATAAGGGTAACAGCTGATCTATCAATAGAAACCCTCCAGGCCAGAAGGGAATGGCAGGGCATACTTAAAGTAATGAAAGAGAATAACCTACAACCTGGATTACTGTACCCAGCAAGGCTCTCATTCAGATATGAAGGAGAATTCAAAAGCTTTACAAACAAGCAAAAGCTGAGAGAATTCAGCACCACCAAACCAGCTCTTCAACAAATGCTAAAGGATCTTCTCTAGACAGGAAACACAGAAAGGTTGTATAAACGTGAACCCAAAACAACAAAGTAAATGGCAATGGGACCATACCTATCAATAATTACCTTAAATGTAAATGGGTTGAATGCCCCAACCAAAAGACAAAGACTGGCTGAATGGATACAAAAACAAGACCCCTATATATGCTGTCTGCAAGAGACCCACCTCAAAACAAGAGACACATACAGCTAAAGTGAGGGCCGGAAAAAAATATTTCATGCAAACGGAGACCAAAAGAAAGCAGGAGTCGCAATACTCATATCAGATAAAATAGACTTTCAATAAAAGCTGTGAAAAGAGACAAAGAAGGACACTACATAATGATCAAAGGATCAATCCAAGAAGAAGATATAACAATTATAAATATATATGCACCCAACATAGGAGCACCGCAATATGTACGGCAAACACTAACGACTATGAAAGAGGAAATTAATAGTAACACAATAATAGTGGGAGACTTTAATACCCCACTCACAACTATGGATAGATCAACTAAACAGAAAATTAACAAGGAAACACAAACCTTAAATGACACAATGGACCAGCTAGACCTAATTGATATCTATAGGACATTTCACCCCAAAACAAGCAACTTCACCTTTTTCTCAAGTGCACACGGAACCTTCTCCAGAATAGATCACATCCTGGGCCATAAATCTAGTCTTGGAAAATTCAAAAAAATTGAAATCATTCCAGTCATCTTTTCTGACCACAGTGCAGTAAGATTAGATCTCAATTACAGAAAAAAAAATTGTTAAAAATTCAAACTATGGATGCTAATACATGCTTCTGGAAATAACCCACAAATCATAGAAGAAATCAAAAAAAGAATAAATATGCATAGAAATGAATGAAAATGAAAACACAACAACCCAAAATCTATGGGACACTGTAAAAGCAGTGCTAAGGGGAAGGTTCATAGCATTACAGGCTTACCTCAAGAAACAAGAAAAAAGTCAAATAAATAACCTAACTCTACACCTAAAGGAACTAGAGAAGGAAGAAATGAAGAACCCCAGGGTTAGTAGAAGGAAAGACATCTTAAAAATTAGGGCAGGAAAAAATGCAAAAAAAAAACTAAAGAGACCATAGCAAAAATCAACAAAGCTAAAAGCTGGTTTTTTGAAAAACAAAATTGACAAACTATTAGCAAGACTCATTAAGAAACAAAGCGAGAAGAACCAAATTAACAAAATTAGAAATGAAAATGGAGAAATCACAACAGACAACACTGAAATACAAAGGATCATAAGCAACTACTACCAGCAGCTCTATGCCAATAAAATGGACAACTTGGAAGAAACGGACAAGTTCTTAGAAAAGTATAACTTTCCAAAACTGAACCAGGAAGAAATAGAAGATCTTAACAGAGCAATCACAAGCAAGGAAATCGAAACTGTAATCAGAAATCTTCCAGCAAACAAAAGCCCAGGACCAGATGGCTTCACAGCTGAATTCTACCAAAAATTTAGAGAAACACCTATCTTACTCAAACTCTTCCAGAAAATTGCAGAAGAAGGTAAACTTCCAAACTCATCCTGTGAGGCCACCATCACCCTAATTCCAAAACCAGACAAAGATGCCACAAAAAAAGAAAACTATAGGCCAATATCACTGATGAACATAGATGCAAAAATCCTTAACAAAATTGTAGCAAACAGAATCCAACAACATATCAAAAAAATCATCCACCATGACCAAGTGGGCTTTATCCCAGGAATGCAAGTATTCTTTAATATCTGCAAATCAATCAATGTAATACACCACATTAACAAATTGAAAGATAAAAACCATATGATTATCTCAATAGATGCAGAGAAAGCCTTTGACAAAATTCAATACCCATTTATGATTAAAACTCTCCAGAAAGCAGGAATAAAAGGAACATACCTCAACATAATAAAAGCTGTATATGACAAACCCACAGCAAGCATCACCCTCAATGGTGAAAAATTGAAAGCATTTCCCCTGAAATCAGGAACAAGACAAGGGTGCCCACTCTCACCACTACTATTCAACATAGTGTTGAAAGTTTTGGCCACAGCAATCAGAGCAGAAAAAGAAGTAAAAGGAATTCAGATAGGAAAAGAAGAAGTGAAACTCTCTCTGTTTGCAGATGACATGATCCTCTACATAGAAAACCCTAAAGACTCTACCAGAAAATTACTAGAGCTAATCAACGAATATAGTAAAGTTGCAGGATATAAAATTAACACACAGAAATCCCTTGCATTCCTATACACTAACAATGAAAAAACAGAAAGAGAACTTAAGGAAACAGTACCATTCACCATTGCAACAAAAAGAATAAAATACTTAGGAGTATATCTACCTAAAGAAACAAAAGACTTATACATAGAAATATAAAACACTGATGAAAGAAATCAAAGAGGACACAAACAGATGGAGAAACATACTGTGTTCATGGATTGGAAGAATCAATATTGTCAAAATGGCTATTCTACCCAAAGCAATCTATAGATTCAATGCAATCCCTATCAAGCTACCAACTGTATTCTTCACAGAACTAGAACAAATAATTTCACAATTTGTATGGAAATATAAAAAACCTCAAATAGCCAAAGTAATCTTGAGAAAGAAGAATGGAACTGGAGGAATCAACCTGCCTGACTTCAGACTCTACTATAAAGCCACAGTCATCAAGACAGTATGGTACTGGCACAAAGACAGAAATTATAGACCAATGGAACAGAATAGAAAGCCCAGAGATAAATCCACGAACCTTTGGACACCTTATCTTCGAAAAGGAGGCAAGGATATACAATGGAAAAAAGACAACCTCCTTAACAAGTGGTGCTGGGAAAACTGGTCAACCACTTGTAAAAGAATGAAACTAGAACACTTTCTAACACCATTAAGTGTTGTTGACAAGTGCCTCTGTCCTGAAACATCTCTTCCTTTGGCTTCTCTGAATCCGTCTACCATCCTGCCCACTCTTTTTCTTTTTTTCCTTCTCTCCTTCCTCCTTTCCTTCCTTTCTTTCCTATCTTTTCTTTCCTTCCAGCTTATATTCTTTGACCAGCTGTTAAATGTCTGAGTTCTTTCCTTTGCTAGGTTCTTCCTGTTTGTGTCCTTTGAATCTGAGCTAACTGTCCTGCATCCTGGAGAAGGTCAGCTCTCTTCCATTACTTACTTCAAAAGCACCATTCCTCTCTCTCTTCATACTCATAAAGTCATTTTCCAGTTCTCTGGTGGTTGATTAGTGGCACTGAGAGTTGATTAATACCACTCTCAGTCTGTAAGCTGTTTGAGGATAGACAATATGTCTGTTCTGTTTCACTACATTATACTTAGTACTTCTGTAGTTCTTGGTACATAAAGTGCTCAAAATCTTTTTTTTCCAGTGAATTACTTACCTCTGTCAGAAGTGTTTCATTTTAGGTAAAGTAAAAACTAATGTCTAGGTTTTACTTTAGTTTTTTCCTGTAGATTCTATGGTAGCAGTATAACTAACATCTTAAATTTTAAGTTTGATTTTATTGGGGTTCTCCAGAGAAACAGAATGAATAGGATGTTTGTATGTATATAAAGAGGTACCTTGCAGGGAATTGGCTTCACATCATTGTGGAGGCTGGCAAGTCCCAAGAGTTGCAGGGTAAGTCAGCAAACTGCGGACCAGGGGAGCGAATGCTCCAGCTCTGTCCTAAGTCTGAGGGCCCAAGACCCAGATAACCAGTGGTGCAGTTAAGTCTGGAAGGCCTGCAGGCTTGAGCCACGGGAAGAGCTAGTGTTTCACCCTGAGTCCAGTGTCCCTCTTTGAAGACAGGCAGGCAAGAGGAATCTCTCTCACTCTCTGGAAAGTCAGCCTTTATTCTATTCAGGTCTTCTGCTCATTAGATGAGGCCCACCCATACCATGAAGGGCAGTCTACTTTACTCTGTTTACTAATCCACATGTTAATTGCATCCGGCAGCACTCACATTGACACACCCAGAATGATGTTTGATTACATGTGGTCCAGTTAAGTTGACACATGACATATACCATCACATTTTTCAAATATCTTACAGGTTTCTACTTTCAATCTTTTTTCCTGTCACTTGAGCCTGATCAGATTACCTTGTAATTTTCCTCGAATGCTGCAGCTCACGGGCAGGTTTAATATGTGCCTAACTTCTCAGCTCTTCCATGTATTGAAGCTGCTTTTTCTGTGTAGTGTTCTGACACTTTCCTGTAACCCCCAGTGTTCTAGCTAGGGTTTTTCTTTTCATAGCATGACTGTACACTCTGCGATGCAGTGACTTTGCTATTGTTGTTTTCCCTACTTTAATAAACCCATTTCCTCATGATCTTGTCTTGTCCAAAGCCCATCCAGCTTGTGAATTTCAAATGCTGTTGTGAAACTACCTCCTAAAATTCTGCAGCTGCTACTCTGTACAACTGTCTTGGTCCTTTCTTGTTCTTCATTTTAATTTAACCAGGTTGTTCTGTTACTTAAAGCCCTTAAGGGCAGGAACAAAGTGGGCTTTCTGGTGAGTGTGAGTGTCCTGTGGTCCTCTGCACATTATGTACTACAGGAACTGTATTGGATGAATCTTCTGTTTCTCTAATAGGTTTTCAGATTAACTCTAGGTTTGTTGACTTGGGTATGCTTGCTCTGACTTAGGTCTTCTTTTTGGGTAGCCCATTTGCTTGTCTAATTGGTTCTCTTATTTCCAGTTGGTTAAAGTATTCCCATTGTTGGCTAACTTTTGAATTCTTTTTTTTTTTTTTTTTTTGAATTCTTAAGAATGTGTTAGGAACGGGAAATGGATTCTGCAGTTCTTTTTGTGGTGAGTTCCACTTTCCTGAATGACATTTTTGCTTTTACTGTCATATTAATTCAAAAGCAAATTACAGTTTTTTTCCCTCCTTTGATAGCCTTCAGTAAGCAAGACGTTGCATTAGTGTTGAGAGTCATACAAGGAGGAATATGATAAAGGGTCGGCCCTCAGAGAGCTAACAGTCTTTGGAAAAGGGAGGAGGCAGGAGAAAAGAGAGGTCTGTGCTTAGCTAGTTTTTATGCAACTTGTACTAATTAATATTTAGCGAGTGATAATTTTATGTCATACGGGTAAATCATCTCTTCCCCTATACACTTTACAGCCCTAATAGGGATACAGGTAAATAAATGCAGATCATGGTGGTAAATACTTTGAGAGGGCCAGCCTAGATGGTTAGGGAGGAATGTTTGCAGGACCTAGAGCTCTAGCTTGCTTATATAATAAATCGTTTGAAACTCTCTTTTCTGATGTGATACGGACAGTGTGTCCTAGTAGGAATCATAGAACTGATATTTCAACCAGCTTACCTTGTTTTATAAATACACATTTATTTTCCAGTTTTTTGCTTCTGCTTTTAGGTTTTTTCACTAGAGTTTGCTACCATATTTTTTTTTCATAACCATTCTGTATAGTATCCAGTTTTACTAAAACACCAAAAGGTAAGCCTTAAAAAACCGGTCAAATTACAGAAAACACAGCAATTATAAAAGATGGGAGGAAATCATAAAGCTGGACAGAGTCTGCCCTCAGGTTGCTTTGCAGGGTTCTTTTCAAAACTGTCAGTTGGTTTTCTTAGAAACTATTGAGTTTTTTCTGACTCATACATGTTTGCTGTATGTAATGTTTAACTAAGTTACATAATTGTAGTAACTTACCAGTGGCATAAACAGGTGTGGGAACAAACACAACTGCCTCTGGGGACTCAGGCAGGCAAGTCAAGGGGTGAAGACAGAAGTGCGCAGGGACAGCAGGAAACAGGCCGTGATGGGAGGACTGGCCTGGCCGCGTCCGGCAGATTGTAGGGCGAACAGGGCATCGGGGAATCTGGGCAGTCAGTCAGCTGAAGGCCAGTTAAAAGAGGTTCTAATACAAAATAGAGCAAATAAAGGCATGAAATCTTGCCTTTTGCAACAACATGATAGAACTCAAATGGCATTATGCTAAGTGAAATAAATCAGACAGAGAAACACAGATGCTGTATGATATATCATTTACATGGGGAATCTAAAAAATAATACAACAAACTAGTGACTAAAACATGAAAATGTGGACTCACAGATAAAGAGAACAGTGGTGAGAGAGGGGAAGGGCTGGGGAAGTCGGAGGTGCAAACTGTTGGGTGTAAGACAGGCTCACAGTTATATTGTACAACACAGGGAGTGTAGCCAATATTTTGTACTAACTGTAAAGTAACCTTTAAACATTGTATGTAAAAATAGTACAGATATACTGTAGGAACAAAATATGCCTTCTAATGTATATAAAATATTTAATAGGTACCCTATTCTCCATAGTATTGCCTTCTAAAATTTTTTAGCCTGTCAATATTGATAACTTATCTTTAGATAAAATAGCTGAAGTATACATTTTTCCCCCTGTGAAGAGTTAGTGTCTTAGGATCACTTTGCTTCTTTTCTATATAGCAAATTTTTCTTTGTATTCTTCTCACTGCTTCTGTTGACTTTTTTTCTCTGTGATGTCAGATTTGTTTCTTAAGACGCCTCAAATATTACTGTCTTTTCTTGAACCCCTCAAAGGAAGATATGTATATTTGTAATTAATTTTTCTTTGTTTATAGACTTAATTTTTGTTTAACATAGTATCCTGTTTCTTGGAATCATATTAAATTTTTTTCTTGCCATGGTGACTGATTATGAGCTGGGATTAGAAAAGAGACAATGTTATTTGCATTTGTTTGAAACTTCATTTTTCTTACAGAACACAAAATTAGCTTATCCTGCACTGTTCACTATTACTTTCCTTGATTGAAAGCTGTTTTCTTCTTACTCTTAAAATATTTTTTAAAAATATAATTTTGCTTAAGTTATTGTATAAGTCTTATTGTATAAGACAGGGCTTCCCTTGTGGCTCAGACGGTAAAGCATCTGCCTACGCTGCAGGAGACCTGGGTTCAATCCCTGGATCGGGAAGATCCTCTGGAGAAGGAAATGGCAACCCACTCCAGTACTCTTGCCTGGAAAACCCTATGGACGGAGGAGCCCGGCAGGCTACAGTCGCAAAGAGTTGGACACAACTGAGTGACTTCACTTCACTTCATTGTATAAGTCAACTTTTGCCAAGAAGACTGCTCTAAAGACAACCCTAAACTCTTAGTGGTTTATAGCAATGAAGATTTATCTCTGTTCACACAAGTCTGGGCTGCTGGAAGCTGCAGTTCTATCCACAGCTCGATTCCACATAGGTCTGAAGGAACAGCCCTTAACGGGGCCTGCGTTTTCCTGGCAGAGGGGAAAGAGAAGTGACCCAAACATGTGATGACTCTGAAAGATCTCCCTTGGACATGATTCACTTTGCTTCTGATCACATTTCATGGGTCAGCGCAGCTCACCTGGCCAGACCTGAAACAGTCAGCCCCACCCCCAGGTAGCACTCGAGAGAGCCACAGGCTTGGTATAGAGCCCCAGCTGGGAAGGGGGTGGAGGGTAAGTTGGGATGCTGTGATGTGTTACGTCTCATTTTAAGGATTTTAGGTTTTATTGTTAGATCAATATTGATAGACATGTTTGGTGAATTTTGCTGTGGAAATGATTTTTTTTTTTTTGGTTTTGTGTATGGAGCTCTATAGAACTGATGTGGAGACTGATTCAGGATTTTAGTAAGGAAAAGTTAAGTGAGAGGATATTAAATGTAAAATCCTTACTGTTTCATTTTATTTTCTTTTCTCCACCTTCACTCGTGTTCTACTTGTATTGATTATTGAGTAGAAGTCCAAACTTGGAAGTGGAAGTCTCCTCACATTAGCATTGACTGCTTGAATGTTTAAGACTGAGAGTTGTTTTGAAGCTATTTCCTTTTGTGCTGATTACCCATAAGTCATCTTAGCTAGATACTTTGAATTTTCAGTTTACTACCTTTCTGATCCACAATGAATTAGGCCATTGCCAATTTCAGAATCATGGTTTTTCTTGCATAGTCCACATGTGGACAATAGTCTGCCAACAAGTAAACAAAAGCCAAGTTAAGTTACAGACCAGCGCAGCTAGTCACCCGTGGCCACTCCTGGAGTTAATGTTTATATGCACACAGTGAGGATTAGTATTTTCTTCAAAACAGGAGACAGTTACTTTTGCTGTTTTGAAATAGCAGAACTGAACCTCAAATGCATGAGTTTAGGAAATATGACCTCATGAGGTCTGGTACTTGAGAAGGGACAATGGGCAAATTGTCAGAGAAAGATGAAGTTTATAAGCAATGTTGGATATTGAAGGGAGATAGGGAATTTAGTTACATCTCCTAGATATCCAGGAGTAAATGTTTTGAAATGGTGATAGAAAGGGTTAGTCTGAAGGCATGGATAGTTTAGTTGATCCTAACTATGGCCACAGTATAGAAGCAGTCACATTGATAAAATCTTATCAAGCGATGCCTTACATTATCTGATGTCATTTTCAAAGAGGGGCCCTCTAACCTCACAAGGTTGTACATTCTAGCTTTTCCTTGACATCCTTGTCAAATATTTCTCTCAATTCCATACCAGCCTTCCTTCCAGTTGGGTGAGACCCAAAAGGAAAAGCAATGATCACATCAGCCTGTAGGTGTACTGTTCCCTTCAGATTCATTGACTTGGTTCTCAGAAAGATGAGTGTATCTTATTTGTGCTTGAATCCAGCTCTGGAAGGAGTGAGATAATAAAGTTCACCTCCATCATTTTCCAGAGGTGACAGGAGATGTGCCTGAGGAGAAGGAACCCCAGAGTGGGACAGCTGGAGCCATCTTTGCCTCCTGATTAAGTGTTCTTTCTTTGATGACTCCCGTTCATGTGAGAAGCTAGTCTAAGAATGTATTCACATCAGGTGTAGGTAGACAGTGGAGTGGAATTGTTTTCCTATACATGAGATTGAGATAACAGAGTAAACAATAGTTTCTGAGCCCAGTGTTTAACCAAATAAAATTATTTTGTGAGTCATTGAAAAATAAAAAGAAAGAACAAAAAGTTATATGGGAACAAATTCCCTTTAGGCTTTAAATTCATTGGGTTATTTTAGGTTCATTTGGAAAATGTTTTATTCAGTAAACTTGTAATTATAACCACATACATTAAGTAATTCTGCTTCATTCATGGCTTAATCATGTGAGTTCTCATTGTTATTCTGGTGTCAGGTTCTAGACTGGCTCCAGTATTCACTGTGTATGATTCTTTATGATTTATTTCTCATCTCTGAGCCTCAGTTTTTCCATATGTAAAATGTGGGCTGATTGGAGGAGTTTCTGTTGGAGATGAGACCCTGATGCCAGCCATCTCCTGAGTGCCTACTGTCTCCTAGATACACTTTACAGTCTCTATTTTTAAATCATTGAAACAACTCTTTGAGCTGTATGTACTGTTGGCTGTATATTATAGATTAGGTGACTGAGAGAAGTTAAGATAAGGTTATGTCCTTGAGTCCCAAGCCATGTTTTTCTGCCTCCAAAGCAGAGTCTGTCCAGTGTACCTGACGTTTCTGTCTGTATGTCGCAGGGCTCCTATGATGATCTGATGAAATAAGATACCTGAAAAACGTGAGAAAACTGCAAGTGCTCTGTCAGTGTGAGGTGTTACTTCTTCTGAGTGTTTTAGCCACTATCAGAAGTTAGCAGTTAAGGGCCAAGGCATAAAGACGTCTAGGAATGCTGTTTTTTCCTGCTCTGCGTATGCGGAAGTTGAGGCCCACGGGGATAAGGAAGGTGTCCACACACCAGAAAGTGGCAGGATACTCTTGAGTTCCTAGCGTGATTACAAAGCCCACTGTCCTTGTACTCCTCTCCAGGCCTGAATTCTTGCTCTGGAGTGGGGGCTGGGATTCCTTTGTCCACGGATTGATTCCTGTGATGAAATTTTTTATTCACTGTGCAAGATTCCTTGATGTGACAAGAACAGGTTACTAGTGTGGGATGAGATACTGATGTTGATAGTAGTGTTCTTATTGAAGACCATTTCCACTAAGTTAATCCACTCAAAATTCATGACAGTGAATGGCTATCCTTCTATACTTTCTGAATTCAGAAATAATTCTTTTGGTGTGTATGAATTTTGGTGGAGCTTCCCCCCCACCCCCACCTCAAGAAAATGCCCTGTAGTGGCTGTACCACATAACACTACCCCTGACTTTCCTGTTGAATCATCCCAGCCAGATTATTGCTTTTCTCTGGATTTGTCTTCATTACATAAATTTGTTCAGAAGCCCTGACATCAGAAAATATTCCCATCAGAGAAGTTTTGTGTGTGTCAATTTGTATGTAAATCTGAATTCTGTAATGATGTTATCAAAGTGATGAATCTAATGAATTCCAAGCCACCATTGTTTTTTCAGCTTTCTTAAACAGATCGGAATTCTATTATGCTTCTTTATCAGAATGCATTGACTGTCCAAAGAGCTTTGCAAGTAGTTTATTATCTAAAATAATTTTTTTCCTGTTGGATATTTTGAATGACTCTGACTTTGCAGATTTGTTGAAGAATAATAATTAATTTGAGGGAATTCCCTGGAGGTCCAGTGGTTAGGATGCTACGCTTTCACTGTTGAGGGTCGATCCCTGGTCAGGGAACTAGGATCTTGTATCCTGAGCTGTGTGACCACAGGAAAAAAGAAAAATGGTAGTTATTAGCTTTGTAACAGCTGAATTGACTAGTACTCTTGGGCGCCTGAGTGAAACTGCATGAAAATACATTTATACATACAGAGAAGGTATGTCTTTTAAAGCAAAATTTTTTAGTGTTTCAGTTTGAATCCGTAAGAAGAATTATTATTAAATAGAGTAACATCTGTGAATGCTTGAGGGAGAACTTCCTCACCTTGTACTCCTCCTTGACCCTGCTCCTCCTCTCACACTCCATATTCAGCCCGTCAGGGAATGGTGTCAGCTTCCTCTTCATATCATACTCAGAGTCTGATTCCTTCTCGCCATCTCCACTATTTCCCTGCCATAATCCTCCCGAGTTACCATTATCCAAGACCTAGGTTACTGTAATAGCCTCCCACCAAAAGTAAACGAAGGAGGATATTAGTAATCTTTTTACTAATAAGTGCTTTTCTTCTGTAGACACAAATATTTTAGTGTTCACTTTTACTGTACATTATTTGTAAAATACTGAGCAAATTAGGAGTATAGGTTATGTTGTGGGGGATACATGGCAATTCTTGTTCACTTCCTTGAGGAAACCATCTTTGGGGAGACAAGAGACAACCATCTTTGGGGAGACAACTATCTTTGGGGAGACACATTAGAATGTCATTGATCACATGAATTAATGATGAAAACCACAGAAATAAATTGGAGGTGTCCAATTGAAGAGCTCCTAGAATCTGTGTGAGTTTGGTAGATTAGAGACAGTTTCTTGGAGGATGGACATGAGCTGTGTCTCACACAATGCTGAGGAGTTGCGGCAGGGAGGCCAGGTGGCGTGTCTGCAGTTGTATCAATATTAAGGTGGAATGAGCTCAGTCTTTTCTGAGAGGCATTACACTGGTAGGACTGAAGAACAGGAGGCAGGTTCATTTGAAGGATTGTTGGGGGTGAGAGGACAAAGTGGGTTTAGATTACCAATTGGCAAGCTGTTGGAGCCATGTTTGGGAAGAGGACCGGCTCTTTATGTTAGAATCCTGAGCTGGCGTTGGACATGGGCGCTGGAGCAGATGAGCACAGTGAATGTTGTTATTAGGAAGTCATCTTTATTTTTTACCGCACTGTGCAGCATGTGGGATGTTAGTTTCCCAACTAGAGATTGAACCTGTGCCCCCTGCAGTGGAAGCACACTGAGTCTTAACCACTGGACCACCAGGGAAGTCCCAGGAAATCTTAATTAGAGTTTGGAAGGTGGTTTTGGAGAGTATCATGGGCGTTATCTGGAGTGACCTGGTAACAGGTCATCCAGATATCTAGACTCTGTTCCCTAGAGTCCTGATTTGCCCAGGACTCCCTCAGTTTCAGCCCTGAAAACCCCAGGTCATGGAAACCCCTCAGGCAAAACAGATGGTTGGTCATTTAAGGAGAGCATAGTTCAGACAAGCAGCTGGTATTAGAGGTACAAACCAGAGGGAAACATTAGCACGTTATCAAGTGAACAGAGCTTGAGGATCAGAGATCCAGAGCATTTCAGAGGTCTGATAGGCAGGCAGTGTAGTTATTATATAAATATCTTGGCTGACAGAATTTGGCCAAATGAAATTTAGCATTGTCATAGCAACTTTGTTTATGTGACAATCTAGTTTAAGCAGATTTTGAAAAATGAATATTTTAACCAATGGTTTTTGAATTTTGTATAATACTAATAGTAAGAGCAGTAGTTATCAGCAATGGATACTTAACTTGTACCAGGTACCTTGCTAGATGTTACAGGTATTTTCATGTTTGATTCTCACAGCCAGCCTATGAGATAGGCAGCATTGTTTTCTTTCCTTTATAGGTGAGGAAACTGGTAGTTTGAGACGTTAGGCTGTTTGCTTAGTTACACAGCTAATTAATAGTAGAAGGAGATTTGAACCTTGGCCAGCCCAAACCTCTTAGCTACTGTATAGTACCATTTCCTGGTATCAAGGAACCTGTTTTGTTTTATTAATTATTTTCCTTTTACTACAAAAGTAACACTTGTTAACTCTAGAAAAATTGAAACACAGGGATTAGCAGAAAACTATGCAAAATACAGTTCCTTCTGTTTAGAAACAAAGTCTTTGACATCTTTGTTCATATCTTTTTCTTTGGGGGGGCACATTGACATATAATTTTTTCTATAAAAAATGACATTTGATAAATCTTTTAAAACCAGTTGTTAGACATTTATTCTTTTTCAATGTATTTTGTTGGGTGTTTAGCTTCTTGCAATGTTTTAATACCACAGACAGCTTGCAATAAACATAATTAGCTGAAGATGATATACGGATAAAGGAAAATGAAACATGACTGAAAAACAAAAATTCACAATGATGAGCAGTAATGCAGGAGATGCATAACGATTGTAAAATCACTCACTCTATTTTGTATTTGGATCACCAGTACACTGAAAATCAATGACTGAGGAATATTTGCTTTTGAACAGATCATTATGTTGAACAGCTTTCTTTTGGTTAAAGTTGAATTTTCAACAAAATCACCTAGAGCTGGTGCAGGAACCAAAATAGGACCCCAGCCCCTGGGCAAAGTCCCAGGAAGGCGCCTGATCCCTAAAATGTAAAGGCAAGTAGTGATTCTGCTGCTGAGGAGCTCACTTCAGGGGTTAGTGTCCGACTCTGTGCGACCCCATGGACTGCAGCACGCCAGGCCTCTTTGTCCATCACCATCTCCTAGAGCTTACCCAAACTCATGTCCATTGAGTCTGTGATGGCATCCCACCATCTCATCCTCTGTCGTCCCCTTCTCCTCCTGCCTTCAATCTTTCCCAGCATCAGGGTCTTTTCCAATGAGTTGGCTCTTTGCATCAGGTGGCCAAGGTACTGGAGCTTCAGCTTCAGCATCAGTGCTTCCAATGAATATTCAGGACTGATTTCCTTTAGGATGGGCTGGTTTGATTTCCTTGCAGTCCAAGGGACTCTCAAGAGTCTTCTCCAACACCACAGTTCAAAATCATCAATTCTTCGGTGCTCAGCTTTCTTTAGAGTCCAACTCTCACATCCATACATGACCACTAGAAAAGCCATAGCACTAACCAAATGGACCTTTTTCAGCAAAGTAATGTCTCTGCTTTTTAATGTGCTGTTTAAAAAGCCAGAGAATTCTAGAAAAACATCTGCTTCATTGACTACGCTAAAGCCTTTGACTGTGTGGATCACAACAAACTGGGCAATTCTTAAAGAGATGGGGATACCAGACCATCTTGTCTGCCTCCTGAGAAACCTCAGGAGGTATGCAGGTCAAGAAGCAACAGTTAGAGCTGGACTTGGGACAACTGACTGGTTCCAAACTGGGAAAGGAGTACATCATGGTTGTATGTGGTCACCCTGCTCTTCAGGGGAATAAGCCACAAACCCCATAACCAGAAACCCTAGCTGAAATAAAGAGAAGTGAATTTCAGGATCAGAATATTACAGCAGGGGCTTCCCTTGTGGCTCAGTGGTAAAGAATCCACATGCTGATGTAGGAGACACGGGTTTGATCCCTGGTCCGGGAAGATGCCACGGGCTGCTGGAGCAGCTAAGCCTGTGTGCCACAGCTAAGGAGCCCGTGCTCTAGAGCCTGGGGGCTGCAGCTACTGGGGCCACTGCAGTGAGAGGCCTGGGTGCCAAATTAGAGGAAAGTCTGTGAAGCAGCAAAGACCCACATAGCCAGAAAAAAAGAATGTTAAAATAGTTATCAAAGCTAGAGGCCATGGCCGGTTAATGACAACTGGGAGTTGATGCTCAGTCCCCGAGTGTTGGGTCAGGCTCTTTAAACCCTTCTTGCCAAAGGGCAGGAGATTGGGCCTGGGATGAGCCTGAAAGTAAAAGTCGCTCAGTTGTGTCTGACTCTTTGGGACCTCAAGAACTATACAGTCCATGGAATTCTCCAGGCCAGAATACTGAAGCGGGTAGCTTTCTCCTTCTTCAGGAGATCTTCCCAACCCAGGGATCGGACCCAGGTCTCCCGCATTGCAGGTGGATTCTTTACTAGCTGAGCCACAAGGGAAACCCAAGGATACTGGAGTGGATAGCCTATCCCTTCTCCACCGAATCTTCCCAACCCAGGAATCAAACCTGGGTCTCCTGCATTGCAGTCAGATTCTTTACCAACTGAACTATCAGGGGGATGAGCCTACGGGTGGGGAAAAACACCACTTGAGAGAGCTCCAGGGATTGGAAACCCAGCAGGTTCTGACAGCCGGAGGTTTCGAAGAAGGAGAATGATGTGATGAAAGGTTATTGAGTGATTAAGTCAACTACGAGTAGGCAAGGAAGCAGTTTAAGAGGATGCTTCTTAAATGGCAGATGTAAAGGAGGAGGTTCTTGGTCTGGGTATTGGTAGGAATTATATGTGAAAAAATATTTAAACATCTCCATTAAATAATTAGATTGGAGACATTCCTGTTGCGACATTCCTCTTCTTATCACAAGTTTGGAGTACAGATGGAACGTGTAGTTTTGATCATTGGAGCTTGTAATGCTGCCATTGCTTTCATTAAATTAAGGCTTTAACTGGTATATTAAAATATTTTTTATTACATAACCCCTAAATAGGTATGCTGTGTCTTATGATTGCAGTTTAAGTTAATGCTATCACATTTTAAAATTAAAAATTATTATCTTCTCTTGGTGCTTTGAAGGTCATCATAAAATTAATGACAAATATACTGGAAAGACGTTTCAATTAACTTTCTTGGATATTGATCAGATAAGCACTAAGATTTATAATTATTTTCTGAAGCCTTCATCAGATGAGTCCTTTGTTGCTTTGGGTGACTGTTTTAGTAAGTACTTTCCAAACCCTGGAAAGTGTTACTTCTGAGTTAATTTAAAGAGAAATCTTCATTTTGCTGAGTGTCCACATTGGTTTTTTGTTTAACAATTGTACAGAAATTTACTGTGTTCTTAATTAGAAATAACTTTTTTTGTGTTTCTGGAGGTATTAAATTCATGAACTTCCAAGAATCTCTAAATGTTATAGAAACTTCCATTTAATTAACTGCAGCTAATGGTTAGATGTGCTTCATTGCTTTGAACTTTTGAATCAGTCCTCCCTTGCACAGTATTTGATAAATGTGATCATAATTTCTGTCTCATCCATGGAATTTTCTAATATTTATTATTTCAAAATTACAAAGAAATCCTTGTTGTAAGAAGAAACTGAAGTAGTATTTGAAATAGACTCCTACGTCTCCCAGCCTCACGGTGATAACTGTGTAACAATCTGATACATACTTCGCAGTTTTCCGGAGTTCTGCTCTGTGTACATGTGTGCATTCATTACACACCCCTCCTCCTCCTCCTCTCTCCCCTCTTCCCCTTCCACTCCCTTCCCCCAGCGTAGACTCTGGGGTACTGTCCGAGGAGAGGAGGCTTTGTTCTGTGCTGGATTTCACTCCCGGGTGAACTCATTGTCCTTGTTCTTTCCTTCACTTGGTCACCTTGAAAGTTCAGTAAATTCAGTCCATGCTCTACTTCTCTTTATCCTTAGCAGTCAAACCAGGAGCCCTCCCAGAACAAATCCTCAACTCTGTAAAAGACAGCCGTTCTGAGTGTTTCTCCTGAGGCCAGGGGGCTAAGCAGCCCCACTCTGGCTTCCCTGGTGACTGGCCCCAGGCCCAGAGGGGCTTTGCTGATTCCAAGTATGAAGTTCTCTGGGGTTTCCCTAGGTTATTCTTTCAGCATTCCTCTTCTCGGTCTATTATGGGTTGAGATTTCTTCTGCATTAGCAACCCTGGCTGATTTCTGTCTCCTTGAGTTTTCTGAAAGATGGTGATATGTTGATGGTAGAACTTGTTTCTTCTTTCTTCTGTTGTTTTAGTGGGATTTCGGTACACATGATTACCTAGGTACATGATGCTTTGAACCTCCCAGGTGCCTAGTCTGTCTTCTGTTTTTGGAAATCCTTTCAGGGTTCATTTGCAGTTTCTCTGGTTTGTGTTATAACTTGACAGTTTTTTCCTTCTTTTAGTTTTGCGTTTTGTATTAATCATAATTAAATCATTGATACATCATTGCTCTCTTTTTGGGTTCAGAAATGACATCATTGCTTAACAGATTTATTTTCTACTGTATTTAGGGACCTCCACAAGGTTATTACTGCATAAAGCCAATTAACGGTGCAAAATTCATTTTTAGAAATTTAAATAATTGTCCTTATTTCATTTGTATTTCATTTGTTTCATTCATAAATGTCACTATCTTTAATATATATTTGTATTTTATTTGCCAGGTGACTAAATATTGTCAGTTTCCTTTTTTCAGTGTTCAGATTTAAAAAAAAGATTTAAATAAGTGATAGTAACTTTACATGAGCACATTGGACTCTGTATTTTAAAATGGTTTCTTATGTCAGAAATGACAGCATTTTTTTATTAGTGAGATACGTTGATCCTACAACAGCATGTATTTTTACTTTTGTCTTAGGAAGGAGAAAACATCTTC
Organism: Cervus canadensis; assembly: GCF_019320065.1. Classification (NCBI taxonomy): domain Eukaryota; kingdom Metazoa; phylum Chordata; class Mammalia; order Artiodactyla; family Cervidae; genus Cervus; species Cervus canadensis. The sequence continues at coordinate 60,703,423 of NC_057404.1, forward strand.
TATTTGGCAGTTGACGATATAGAAACAGATACGGAGCTGCTGATTGGCTGCCTGGACAGCGACATGGAGGCCGATGAGGAAGAACAGCAAGTTATGACAGTGATCAGTGAAGAGGAAGGTAAACTTTCTAAAGGACAATCAACAGCTAGCAGAAAAGGTATTAACTCTAACTGGTGGGTCAGGAGAATGCAAGTTGTAGGAGAAATAACGTTTGAAATGTGCTTGAATTATAACGGCATTGTAATAGTGTGTTCTCAAAATAAAGTTAGTTTTTGTCAGAATTCTCAGAGGGTATCCAGCCGTGAGCCTGTCTTCCAGCAGGGAGGGAATGGTGGGTTGGAGGGCGTGATGGATGTGTTCTGCAGGCTGCCAGGGTCCGTGGTGGCTCCCTGCTCTCACTGGTAGGGGACTAGTAATGGGGATTTTTGTCCTCTAGCCCTGACTTTGTCGTTCACCCGTGTTGTAACCGGGCTGGTCACTGACTCTGAGGCTTTACTTTCTCTTCTGCACGTGGGGAACGGCGAGTGCAGAGGTCCTGTCGGGCCCTGTGGGAGTTTTCCTGCGCCGCACTCTTGTTTAAGACCTTTGAGAATCTGGAGCATCTGGAAATGTCCCTCCGTCTGGTTGTAGAGACCACAGCGCTGCGGGGTTGTGCTAGCAGGGTCACCGGAAACGCGCAGTGACTGGGGATGGACTTGCTTCTGTCAGCGCCGCGGTCTAGGAGGTGCATGTCACTTGCGTGTCCTCTGCCAGTGGGTGACCACTTGTCATCAGGGCTTGTTTCTCTCAATTTGTGTTTTACTCCTGATTGGTCACAAGGGAATTGTGAAGGGTGGGGTAGGTGTTCACGTTTTCTAAAAGGCTGATCTTTTCTATAGAGTATTTTTCCTTTTGCTCAACAAAGCCACTTCAGAAGTGACATGGGTTTCTTTAGTCACTGTGGTATTGATGTCTTTTATGTGAATTTTCTGTTTTAACTGTATGTCATTGACTGAGAAAGTCTGAGTCTTCTCAGTATTGCCATATTATGCCTCTGTTTTATTTGCCTGGAATATTTAAAAGGAAGACAAGGACAGGCTATCAGTTTTGTCTTTCCAATTTGTATTATGTTGTTGGGATATCAGATTTGGGGTGATGGGAATTATTTCTGTATAATTTTGTGTTCTCTTTATTTTTTTATTTATTTTCAACGCTGCCCCAAGGGTATGGTATTACTGTGTCCACCGTTTTACCTTAAAAATAAGTCTCCTACTTATTACCACCGTGACTTATATAATAAAATAACAGTTTCTTTTATAAAAAAGAATCAATGGAAACTTAAATAGATCTTTAGAATTTAGTTTTGTTTATAAAAGCAAAACATAAAATCCCCCAAACAAACAAAAGAGCCCCCCCAAAATAGGTCTAGCAAAGACAAACAGCCAGCAAAAGAAACAAAGAATCCACTCAAATGTCAATCAGTGGAGAGTTTGGTTAAATAAGTAAGTTATGGTACCTTAAAGTTTAAAAAAAATTGACTTAAGAAAATACTAAATGGAAAAAACAGCTATGTATGAAACTACATAAAAAGTATGATCATAAAGGTAGCTATTGTTAGACTCTACAAAATACGAATTCACAAAAGATAAGTCAGTCATGGAAAGAGATTACAATAGTTGTCTCTTCATTATGGGGTTATTGGTGATTTTTATTCCTTCATATTTTCTGCATTTTATCTAAATCTAATTGTATTTGATAATCAGGAGGCACATATAAGTTAAATGGCGCTCTTTGAAGTGTGGTATAGCCATGGCAGTCTGCGTGGGACTGCCGGCCGGAGAGACAGTGGGGCCTCACTCCGCGCGCTGGGATGAGTGCTGTTACGACCCTGGTCTTTTTTCACTTATATGTGAGATTCCCCTTGGTAATTCAGCATAGTTTGCCTTGGTTGGGCTTCTCTCTTCTTGCAGCTAAAAGTGAACTCAAGATGACCCGTTTCAGGGAAGACTTTGGCTTTCCAGCTCAACGTTTGTAATAACTCTTTGATGTGAAAGGTTAATGTTACAGGGTAAATTGAAAGTTGATTTTGAATTGGTGAAGCACAAGTTAAATGGTTTTAAAAAAATGTTCTAGTAACACTTTCCGTTATTTTTCATGGGCAGCCTATTCATACTTATAGCGATAATAAAAATTTATTAAGCTGGTATCATTAGCACAGTTAATTTTGATTTTAAAATGAGGGCAAAGCTGAGCAGTTCTTGGCTCTTCATTTTTGTCTCATAATTCTGCTTGCTTGTAAATATGCAGATCGCTTTGGCTGTAAAGAGGACTATGCCTGTCCCCAGTGTGAATCGAGTTTTACCAGTGAGGAAATTCTTGCCGAGCATCTTCAGACATTGCACCAGAAACCCACAGAGGAGAAAGAATATAAGTGCAAGAGCTGTGGGAAGAAATTCCCAGTTAAGCAGGCTTTGCAAAGACAGTGCGTACATTAAAGATAATCTCTGAAGTTATAAGCTGACACTTTAACTCATTTATTTGGTTTGTCTTATAGTTAGTTTCTAACCTGTGTGCCTGTGTGATGGTGTGTGTATAGAGATTAAGCATTCTTTATTGTCATTGTCATTAACTTTTCTTATGTTGATTTTTCAAACATTCTGTTTATGAAGTTTAACAACCTGCCATTAAATATTAAGCTCATTGGTGTACTAATCTGAAATCTGATATGCATAATTTAGCTAGTGCTTTGAGGTGGTAGATCACGTTTCAGTGATCTGTATGTGATACTCCCTCTGAAATCAGGTAAAAAAAAAAGTTAACAAAATGGAGAGAGTTTGGAGTATAAAGAATACAGGGACATTTTGGAAAGCACTGTTTATTTCATAGCAGTGTTGGAGAAATCACTTTAAAGATGAATATGTACAAGATATAAGGATGGAATGAATTAAATGGTCCCACCCATTGCTCGGCACCCTGTATTATTTTTACTATTTATATTAACAGCATATAAATTTATCCTTTTATTTAAGTATTTTACAGTATCATAAGTTACTAAAAATGAGAAAGTGTATGCATATATTTATAAACTTTTATTTTTAACAGAATGTCACCTTGCATATGAGCAAGAAATCTTTAACATAGGCTTAATGTTTCATTTTTTATTTATTCAAGTAAAATTTTGAAACATGCTGTATTTCATATTAAAATAATTGTCATATATCTATCCACTTTTGCTTATGATATTTGAGATTAAAAATTTCTATTCAAAACTTGAAAAATTTTAACCTTTATAATGGCAGGAGATTATACATTTGGAAATTCTCTTATATACTTTTAAACAAGCAAAGACTATATACTTTTTAATGAATATATTTTAAAACTGCACTCTAGTCAGTTTGTATTGAATTTATGTTATATATACTACATTGAACGTACTTTTGCTGAGCTGAGTCTTACTGCTAGGTGCTGCTAAAAAGCTTAAAGGGCAAAAGACAGAATAGAAAGGGAGATCATGAATGTGACTTTATTCGAAGTAGAGGTATTTTCATACGTTTTTGTCCTAGACTTCCAGTTTTTTTGTTTGTTTTTCTATTTCCCCTCAGTGTTCTTCAGTGCTCAGCGAAAAGCAGTCTGAAGGATTCCTCACGAAGTTTTCAGTGCTCTGTTTGCAATTCTTCCTTCAGCTCAGCATCGAGGTTTTGTGTCTGAGTTATCAGATGGCTGTTACATGACTGTGGGTCATTATTGGCATGCATGCTTTCATGCTTCTTAGTGATTTAGTATCATATGGCTACAGAATCTCAGTGCTTTCCTTCCTGCCTGCCTAGGTAATGCTTATAATGACCCTGAAGCTCTCCTGTGAGCATGCATTACAAAAGCCAGTCAGGATGCTAGAAATGAATAGGTGTCCTCACCATTTCTTCTCCCTGTTCCCCTGTCCTGCTTGTCTTGCAGTTTTGAACAGCACCAGGAGACGTGCCAGGGAGATGCCAGGTTTGTGTGTAAGGCGGACAGCTGTGGGAAGAGGCTGAAGAGCAAGGAAGCCCTGAGGAGACACCAGGAGAATGTTCACACCGGTGAGGAGTCATCAGAGGACCATGTTTAAAGGGGCCTCCTCTCCCCAGGCTGCTGCAGTCTGTTCTTAATTCTCACTCTCAAGGACAGAGCTTGCTTTTCCATTGTATTTCACACAGATGTAGATCTCTGGAAGTGGAATTTTTTTTTTTTCACTGAACATTATTTCTTTTTAAGTTGATTTCAGTGATAGTCATCATTTTTCCCATTTCCAAATTAATCATAACTGGAAACCTAAGCTAGGATCTGTTTGTGCTTGGTAGCCAGGTGTATTAAGAATTAATATTTTAAGTAGTAATTTTAGTGCTTCAGCATGTGAAGTTTCTCTTATAGTAGATACATTTAAAAACTACATATTTAAAAACTTCTAACTGATGGCTCTTCCGCCTTAATATTTTCACAGTAAAACTTCATTTTTTAAAAAACTCTTACATTTCTCCTGTATTTGAGAAAATTACTGGCTACGTTTTGACATGCAAATTGAATACATTTGGATTTATAAAGCAGATACAATTTGAATTTTTTCTAACGGCCAGCTAAACAATAGCTGAACAGTTAGAAGCTTTGTTACTTAGGTGTCAGCTGCCTAGCACACAGTAAATGCATTTTGGTTTAGGGGTTGAATCTGTTGCACTAAACTGAACAGATTAATACTTTCAGAGTTAATGATTTGTTTCCTCAGTGGCTTTTCCTTAAAGGAGACTGAGGTTCACGGCACTTCTCATACCCTTCTGTACTGACATTTTTCTCAGGTGATTACTATTACTGTTGGCTTAAGGGTGGAAATATCTTTCTGGATAGGAGGAAAGTGTTATTTCTTTTCTATCCTGTTTATTCTCACATGCAGGGGAAAAGAATAGTTGGAACTCAGCTTCTGTTTCCTATATTTATTCAGTGTCCAAAAAGTGGCTCCTTTAAAGCTAGTTGGGAAAGCTTGTGTGAGCATGACCACTGGGTCCGACCTCACATCAGCGGTTTGGGCCGACTCTGAGTACCAGCCATGTGTGAAAGCTCAGGGTGGCAGGAGGTGTGGCCTTGTGAAACACAGCCTCAGAAGGCTGTACAGCGCTTAGACTTCACAGTGTCCTGACTCCTGTCTCTCCTTTTGAATGATACATGACTGATGTAGAGAAGGTGGCATTTTTCTGAATTCTTTATACTTGGGCGTTTTCTAGGTTTGCAAAAGGCAGTCATAACTTTTTGATAGACCTGTCTCTTCATAGTTTTTGCTTTTTAATAGCTGTTATGGTTTAAAATGCTGTTCTTAATTTCCCCCATCTTTGTCTGCAGTGTATTATAACAAATCTTTTATGTCATTTTTAAAGTTAACTTTGCTGAACTAAGTAAAAAACCAGATGCACACTAAAACTCTGAAAACTCATGTTCTTGTTATTCGGCATGTGGTCTTCAGACTGCTATAAGCATAGTTTCTTTAAGACTTCTTGTAGTTGGTTTGGATATTAAAATATTACTGATTCTGAAAACTCATGGTGATTTTGTAGGAGTGAATTTATAAAGGGAAGTTTTTTATTTTTCTATGTTGTGGATTCTATAAAATGTGAAACTTACTGTATTTCAGCCAAAGGCCACATGCATACTTTTTGCTGGAATTGGTACACAGTCCACCTCTCATTCATAGCCTCTCTCTTGCTTCTTCTGTCTGTGAACTAC